>NC_054493.1:9211956-9811956 GCF_017639515.1 Carcharodon carcharias | reverse complement strand
GAGCGGCTTCAGGAGATCATCTCAACTCACTATACACCAACGAATTCACTCTGGGTAGAGACCATTCACCTGTTCCGAGTGTGGAAAGGGATTCACTCAGTCGTCCTATCTGCTGAGACACCTGCAAATTCACAAGTAACTACAGTGATTGGATTTTTCTGTTAATTTCACCCAGGACTGACCCTTGTTCATTGGTGTCTGTTTCTGCTGACGTTAATAAACTCTATTCGCATTACTGGGGTTAATATTTTGGATAAAAGTCAAGTAGATCAGCTTTGTGTTAAACATGCACAGTGTGTTGAGTCTTTTTAATATCTCACTAACAAAGTTAGTTTCTTTTGAAGGGCTCTCCCTCTCCCTGTCTCCGCCATTCTCACCTCCAACAACACATTTGAGTTGCTCATGGAACTTCTTTGTCACTAAGATTGAGAGAATCTTATTAGCTGCCTCTACTTCTTCCCTCCCTTCCACTTGTCTACCAGGATAACGCCTCTGAACTTCCCCCTCACTGACCCCCAAACCACATCTTTCTCTAGTTTCTCTCCCATCTTTCCCTGTTTGTTTTGTCTGTGGGAAAAGATTTCAAACATCAGTGTGACTGGAAAAGCACCGAAACACACACACACCTGAGTGAGGGTGTTCCAGTGAACTCGCTGTGGAAAGAGCTTTAACCAGTTATACAGCCTGAATAAGCGCCACACCATTCATAGCAAGGAAAAACCATGCACGTGTATTGTGTGTGGACGAGGCTTCAGTTGGTCATCCAATCTGGAGAGGAACAGCATCCACACCATGGAGAAACCGTGGAAATGTGGGGACTGTGGAAAGGGATTCAATTATCCACCCGAGCTGTTAGCTCATCGGCGCATTCACATAGAGGAAAGGTCGTTCGCCTGCTCCATGTGGGAGGGGATTCATTCAGTTATCCAACATGTTGACACACCAGCGTATTCACACGAGGGAGAGACCTTTTAAGTGCCCAAACTGTGGGAAGTGCGATAAATCTTTGTGCGAAGTGACCCACCATCACACCGACGAGAGACCATTCAGGTGCTCTCACTGTTGTCACGCCTCACTGGGGATAGTGCGCTGTAATATCAAGCCCCACTGTTCTCTGAGTCTGACAAATGTGAAAAGTTTGACCAAACCACCAAATTGGCCCAATTCTACCTAACTGTTTAACTTAGGTTAACAGAATAGGAGCACCAGGTTTGTAAATTTAATAAGTAAATAGTTGTTTATTACAAATTGTTCTCCGAGTCTGACAAACGTGAAAAGTTTGACTAAACCACCAAATTGCCCCAATTCTACCTAACTGTTTAACTTAGGTTAACAGAATAGGCGCACCAGGTTTGTAAATTTAATAAGTAAATAGTTGTTTATTGAACAAATTGTTTTTAACCAGTGGCAAAAGTAGGAAATATGAACTGCTAACTTCTAACACTATAACTTAAACTCTATCCTCTTCTTAAATCCTTATACACACACATAAGACACACTAAACATGGATTTTAAGGGTGGGATAAGACAATTCAATAGCACCAGTCCAGAGTACAGGATTTGATGGTTGATTTTGATCAATGTCTTCCAAATTCCTTTCAGTTCTTTGTTAATGACATGAGGTGGTCTTCCAGCACTTTCAGTTTTTATTTCTCTGGTTGAGAACTTGCTTTTCAATGTCTCTAACAGTGGTTTTCCCCCTTTCCTTTTTACAGGGGTTTCCTTAGAGCAGGTTATAGAGATATAAGGAAAAGAGAATTTAGGTGTTTTCCCTTTGCAGGCCAGGAACTTTCTGCTGCACTTTCAGCTACGCAAACCCTGGTCACCTGGTCAGGAGCCAATTAAAATGCTGTTGTCAGTTGGCTCCCTTGGTCCAGGACTCCTATCCACAAACATTCACTCCCTCCACCACTGACACACAGCAGCAACAGTGTGTACCATCTAAGAGATGAACTGCAGGAATTCACCAAGGCTCCTTAGACAGCAACTTCCAAACCCATGACCACTACCATCTAGAAGGACAAGGTCAGCAGACACATGGGAACACCACCACTTGAAAGTTCCCCTCCACGTCACTCACCATCCTGACTTGGAAATATATTGCCATTCTGTTAGACTCACATCTCTCAAGACTGAAGTTTTCTTTTACAAAATGGAAGGATTTGGCATGATCTGGACATGTGGACGCTAACCTGGGATTTTTTTTTAAAAAAGGTCATAAATTCACCTTGGGACTGTCAACAAGCAGGCCTCTTCCAAGAAATCACCTGACCTATACGGTTCTTGAGAAGGAGTTGTTTGATTTGATAGAACTATTCAGTCATGAGGGGTCCAGACAGAGTAGTTAGGGAGAAATTGTTCCTGCTCGTGAAAGGATCCAGAATAAGAGGGCACAGATTCAAAGTAATTAGTAAAAGAAGCAAAAGTGATATGAGCAGAAATGTATTTTTACACAGCGAGTGGTTAGGGTCTGGAATGCACTGCCTGAGGGTGTGGTGAAGGCAGGTTCAACTGAAGCATTCAAAAGGGAATTAGACTGTTACCTGAGATCAAAGAATGTGCAGGGTTAGGGGAAGAAGGCAGGGGGATGGAACTCGGTGAGTTGCTCCTGTACACTCTTTAGAATTGTATCCTTTATTTCTATATTGTCTCTCCGTGCTCCTCGTACCAAAATGAATCACTTCACATTTCTCTGCATTGAACTTCATCTGTCCGCCCATTCCACCAGAGAAATGACCACATCGCAGCTTAGGAGCCAGGAGGCAGAAAGGAAGAAGTATTTAGAAATGCCACAGTATCCAACTAGAATAGATCAGGGTTTGATGGCCGGCACAGACACGATGGGCTGAAAGACCTGTTTCTGTGCTGTATAACTAACTCTATAACTCTTTGAAATGAGTGACCACCAGACAGTCCAAGAGAACTAGGCAGGTATTGCACTCATCGATCAATTTTGTTTTGTTCACTGGTGAGGACATTGGTTCCTCAGAGGTATGCAGTCAGAGCCAGGTTTGTGGCACCACGAGCAGCTCTGCTGTACAGGAGGAGAGGAAGAGCTATAATAATAGATTTGTTATTTTGGGGAAGAGACAGGTGCTTCTGTGGCTATATACATGACTCCAGGATGGTATGTTGCCTCTCTGGTGCCAGGGTCAAGGATGTCATGGAGCGGCTGCAGGACACTCCATGGGGGAGGGTGATCAGCCAGAGATCGTGGTCCAGGTTGGTACCGATGACTTAGGTAGGAAAGGGGATGAGGTTCTGCAAGCAGACTTTAGGGATCTAGGGAGGGCACTGAAAAGCAGGGCCTCTAAAGCAGTAATCTCAGGATTATTCCCAGTCCCACAAGCAAATGTGGCTCTGTGGTGCAATGGACAGCATGTTGGCCTTCTCATCAGTGATAGGTCAGGTATTCAAAGGTTGTGGGTTCAAATCCCACCAGAGTCACATTTTAAGGATGTGATTGCACTAGAGAGAGAGCAGAGGAGATTTACCAGGATGTTGCCCGGGCTGGAGAGTTTTAGTTGTGAGGAGAGATTGGATAGACTAGGGTTATTTTCCCTGGAGCAGAGGAGATTGAGGGGGACATGATTGAAGTGTATAAAATTATGAAGGGCATCGATAGGGTAGCCAGGAAGGAACTTTTCCCCTTGGTGGAGGGATCAATAACCAGTGGGCATAGATTTAAGGTAAGGGGCAGGAGGTTTAGAGGGGATGTAAGGAAGAATTTTTTCACCCAGAGGGTGGTGGGAACCTGGAACTCACTGCCTGAAAGGGTGGTAGGGGCAGAAAGCCTCATAACATTTAAGAAGTATTTGGATGTGCACTTGTGATGCCATGGTATACAAGGCTATGGACCTAGTGCTGGAAAATGGGATTAGAATAATTAGGTATTCCTTTGACCTGCACAGACTCGATGGGCCAAAGGGCCTTTTTCTGTGCTGTAGACCTCTATGACACTATGACAAGCGAGTATAGAAATAGGAGAACTGAGCGAATAAACACATGGCTGGAAAGTTGGTGTTGGAGGGAGGGCCTCAGATTTCTGAGGCATTGGGACCGGTTCTGCGGAACATGGGACCTATACAAGGTCTACACCTGAACAGGGATCTGTGCTCGGTCCCCTATTATTTGTCATTTATATAAACGGCAGAGATGACTATGTGGGGGGTAGGATTAGTAAGTTTGCATATGATACAAAGATTGGCCGGGTAGTTAACAGTGAGGTTGAGTGTCTTGGGGTACAGGAAGATATAGACGGGATGGTCAAATGGGCAGATAAGTGGCAGATGGAATTTAACCCTGAAAAGTGTGAGGTGATACACTTTGGAAGGAGTAATTTGACAGGGAAGTATTCACTGAATGGCATGGCACTAGGAAGTTCTGAGGAACAAAGGGACCTTGGCGTTTGTGTCCATAGATCTCTGAAGGCACAGGGGCATGTTAGTGGGGCAGTGAAAAAGGCATATGGGACACTTGCCTTTATCAATCAAGGCATAGATTACAAAAGTAGGGAGGTCATGTTGGAGTTGTATAGAACCTTGGTGAGGTCACAGCTGGAGTACTGTGTGCAGTTCTGGTCGCCACATTATAAGAAGGATGTGATTGCACTGGTGGGGGTGCAGAGGAGATTCACCAGGATGTTGCCTGGGATGAAACATTTATGTTATGAAGAGAGGTTGGATAGACTTGGGTTGTTTTCGTTGGAGCAGAGAACACTGAGGGGCGACCTGATCGAGGTGTACAAGATTATGAGGGGCATGGACAAGGTGGATAGGGAGCAGCTGTTCCCCTTAGTTGAAGGGTCAGTCACAAGGGGGCATAAGTTCAAGCTAAGGGGCAGGAGGTTTAGGGGGGATGTGAGGAAAAACTTTTTTACCCAGAGGGTGGTGACGGTCTGGAATGCACTGCCTGGGAGGGTGGTGGAGGCTTTAAAAAGTACCTGGATGAGCACTTGGCATGTCATAACATTCAAGGCTATGGGCCAAGTGCTGGTAAATGGGATTAGGTAGGTAGGTCAGGTGTTTCTCATGTGTCGGTGCAGACTCGATGAGCCGAAGGGCCTCTTCTGCACTGTGATTCAGGGACAAATATCCTCACAAGGAGATTTGCTAGTGCTGTTGGAGTGCAGGGGATGGGGCAGACGGGTTTGGTTTAAACTAGATTGGCAGGGGAATGGGAACCTGAGGGAAAATTCAGAGCAGGGAACAGGAGATGGAGAATTAATGAGTGACTCTGAAAGACAGAAGCAGCACAGGTTAAAAAATGTACAGCACAGGAACTTGGCAGTGTTAAAATGTGTATTTGTAAATGCAAGGAACATAGTAAATAAAGCCGATGAGCTGAGGGCACAGGTAGGCACATGGCAGCATGATATCATTGGTATAATGGAAATCTGGCTTAAGGAGGGGCAAAAATGGCAGCTCAACACACCTGGATATAGAGTTTTCAAGCAGGATAGGGAGGGGGATAAAGAAGTTGGGGGTGCAGCATTATCGATTAAAGGATCGATTACAGCTGTGAGGAGGGATGCTATACTAAATGAAGCATCAAATGAGGCCATATGGGTTGACCTCAGAAATAAAAAAGGGCAGCCACACTGCGAGGAGTGTACTATCAACCTCCAAATTGTGGAAGGGAGTTAGAAGAGCAAATATGTGGACACATTTCTGAGTGCAAAAACAACAGGGCAGTAATAGTTGGGGACTTCAACTACCCTAATATCAATTGGGATAGGAACACAGTGTGAAGGATACAGAGGGCGCATAATTCTTGAACTGCATTCAAGAGAACCTTTCTGGCCAGCGCGTAACAAGCCCAGTGAGACTGGGTGCAATTCTAGAATTAGTCTTAAGAAATGAAGCTGGGCAAGTGGATGAAGTAGCAGTGGGGACCACTTTGGAGATAGTGACCATAATCTGGTTAGATTTAGCATCATTACAGAAAAGGACAAAGATAGAACAGGAGTAAAAGTTCTAAATTAGGGGATGACAAATTTTCCAAAGCTGAGAGGTGAGCTGGCAAGAGTGGACTGGATACGGCTATTAGAAGGAAAAACTGTCAAATCAGTAGGAGGCATTCAAAGGCGAGATTCTACGGGCACAGTGTAGACGTGTCCTTTCAAAGAAAAAGGGTGGTACTGCCAAATCTAGATCTCCCTGGTTGTTCAGAAGAATACAGGCCAAGATAAAGCACAAAAAGAAAGCTTATGATAGTCACAAAAGACTTACTGTAGGAAGCCTAGAGGAGTATAGAAAGTACGGGGGTGAAGTAAAAATGGAAATTAGGAAAGTAAAGAGAGGATTTAAAAAAATATTGGCAGGTAAAATCAAAGAAAATCCTAATATGTTTTACCAGTACATTAAGAGCAAGAGAATAACTAAGGAAAAGCTAGGGCCAATCAGAGATGTACAAGGTAGCTTGTGGTACAGATGGTGTGGGCAGGGTTCTCAACAAGTACTTTGTCTTTGTCTTCATTAAGGAGAGGGATGATACAGACATTCCAGTTAAAGAGGAGTGTGAATTATTAGATACAATAAGCATAGTGAGAGAGGAAGTACTGGAGGGGCCGGCAGCCTTGAAGACGGATATATCACCAGAGCCAGATGGATTGTATCCCAGGCTGTTGAATGAAGCCAGGGAGGAAATAGCAGATGTTCTGAAGATCATTTTCCAATCCTCACTAGATATAGGCGAGGTCCCAGAGAATTGGAGGTCTGTGAACATTGTACCACTATTTAAAAAGGGTGCGAGGGATAGGCCAGAAAATTATAGGCCAGTCAGTCTGACTTCTGTGGTGGGCAAATTATTAGAAACAATTCTGAGAGACAGGATAACTTGTCCCTTAGAAAGACACGGATTGATCAGGGATAGTCAGCATGGTTTTGTTAGGGGGAGATCATGCCTTACTAACTTAACAGAATTTTTTGAGGAAGTGACAAGGAGGATTGATGAGAATAGTGCAGTGGATGTTGTCTACATGGATTTCAGTAAGACATTTGACAAGGTCCCACATGGCCGACTAGTCAGGAAAGTGAGATCTCATGGGATACGGGGGAAGGTGGCAGGTTGGATCCAAAGTTGGCTCAGGTGACAGGAAACAAAGCGTAATGGTCAATGGCTGGTTTTGTGAAGGGAAAATGGTTTCCTGTGGTGTTCCACAGGGCTCAGTGTTGGGGCCCTTGCTGTTTGTTGTGTATATTAATGATTTAGACTGAAATGTGGGAGGCATGATTGGGAAATTTGCATATGATATAAAAAATGGCTATGTAGTTGATAGTGAAGAGGATAGCTGTTGACTCCAGAATGATATCAATGGTTTGGTCGAGCGGGCGGAGAAGTGGCAAATGGAATTCAATCCTGAAGAGCTGGAGGTAATGCATTTGGAGTGGGCAAATAAAGCAAGGGAATTCTCAATAAATGGGAAGTTATTGAGAGGGGTTGAGGAACTGAGAGACCTTGGAGTGCATGTCCATTAGGTCCTTGAAGTTGGCAGGACAGGTGGACATGGTGGTAAAGAGAGCATATGGAATGCTTTCCTTTATTGGGTGAGTTATTGAACACCAAAACAGGCTGTAATAGTAAAACTGTATCAAGCGTTGGTTAGGCCACAGCTGGAATTTTGTGTACAGTTCTGGTCACATTATAGTAAGGACACAAATGCTCTGGAGAGAGTACAGAGGAGATTTACAAGAATGTTTCCAGGGCTTGAAAATTGCAGCTATGAGGAGAGATTGGATAGGCTAGGGTTGTTTTCCTTTGAACAGAGGAGACTAAGGGGTGACCTAGTTGAGGTGTACAAAATTATGAGGGGCCAAGATAGGGTAGACAGGAAAGACTTGTTTCCCCTAGCTGAGGGGTCAATTACCAGGGGGCACAGATTTCAGGTGATTGGTAGAAAGGTTAGAGGGGGACATAAGGCAAATCATTTTCACCCAGAGGGTGGTGGGCATCTGGAATTCACTGCCTAAATTGGTGGTTGAGGCTGAAAAGCTCAAGTCATTTATAAGGTACATGGATCTGCATCTGAAGCACTGTAACCTGCAACGCTACGGACCAGGTGCTGGAAAGTGGGATTAAAATAAGCAGTTAGTTTCTTTACTTTTTTTTGGTCGGTGCAGATGTAACGAGCTGAATGGTCTCTTTCTGCACCGTAACTTTTCTATAGTTCTACCAACTTATATATGTCCTTTTGAAATTCTTCACTCAGTTCACAATTCTTCCAAGTTTTGTATCATCTGCAAACTTTGAAGCTGTGCCCTGTACACCAAGGTCTAGGTTATTAAACTGGTGACTCAGGCACCCACTCCTTCACTCTAATTCTAACAAATAATGCAGCTCACAACAGCATATCAGCATTAATGACTTTATTAGTCATTTTGAATATATGGAAAGGATCACCTTTTCCCAATTGTGGAGAACAGGAAGTCCAGTGGTTAGTTCAGAGCTTCCTTCTCCCCAGGTCTATTCTAACAAGTTGTGACTATCTGAGTTACATTTATACAGACTCACTCACTCAGTAAGTGATCAGGTCTGACTGAGCGACAACAACATCAACAACAACTTATATTTATATTGAGCTTTTAACATAATAAGACATCCCAAGGAGTTTCACAGGAGCATAAGGACATATTAGGTCAGATGACCAAAAGCTTGGTTAAAGAGGTCAGTTATAAGGAGTGTCTTAAAGGAGGAAAGTGAAGTAGAAAGGTGGAGAGGTTTAGGGAGGAAATTCAAGAGCGTAGGGCCCAGGCAGCTGAAGGCACAGCCAGTAATGGTGGAGTGATTTAGATTAGAGATGAAGGACATTGAGTAATGGTGCTCCATGTATGTGGGCCCGATAGCCCAGGCTCAAGGCCCAAATCTGAACTTTGGGACATAGTTTGGCCATCCCTGGTCTCAGAGAAAAGCAATTCCTCATATAAACATCTTGTAAGATCTTTGTTTATTGATAACAGAAAAAGTTAGCATCAGTTGAGTCCTCCTGTGTACTCGATGGGGATTGACTTTAACAGATTTAAAATCCCCTGGATTTCAGTGTTACAACAAGAATGTTTTAATAAAAAGAAAACATATACATAAATCCTGGAAAACTAAAAGAACAAAAATGGGGAAATACACAGCAGCTCAATCATTTCAAAGTGATAAATGAATGGTCACTGTTTCAGGTGGGACTCTTTCAGGATGAATACTTCCCATCAGCAGCACCAACCCCCTCCCCACCTCCCGTTCACTGAATATTCCTTCACCCACTCATCCACCCATTGCACATCCACCCAATGGCTCCCAGCCCGGATTGACATTCAACATGAACCCAGTGAGAGGGTGAGCTGGCCCTCGGGATGTCAGAATGGACAAGAGCTGGAAATGGTTCCAATCAATACATTTTCTGTGCTATTACTTAAAAAGGAAATTAATATTTTATCAAACTCCCCTGTGCACCCTTGGTGAATTACAATTTCCAGCCCAGACCCTTCCTATTGCTTCTACATGGTGCATCCTGTGTGGTTTCAGCAGAGGGAGAGACAGGCTGCTCACATCCCTGCTCTCACTGCCGAGAGGCTTGTGGTCTCCACCCTCTGGGTTTCAGAGCCCTTCAGGGTCCCGGCAAAGACTGACCCACCTGTATCTGTGCAGGGGCAGATTCAGCTGGTGGGAGATGGGGCAGTGTGTAGGCTACTGCCTGGGGGGTACGTGTGTTTGGTGGGGTAGTGCGTGAGCATTGGGAACGCTTTTGAGTAAAGTTCCCACTTCCAGGTCTCCTTTCTCCATCATCCCTCTCCTGGACTAGAGTCACATCATTCCTCCCACTCTGCTGCAGACCAGCTTGGTGGAGATCAGTGACGTGTTGTAAAGTCACAGATACAGTGTCTGTCATCCTGCTTAAGGCAGCAGACATCTCCTGCACGGCCGTGGTCATGACCTGCATGGACCTATTTCAGAGCCGTGCTTGAAGCAACATGGAGGCAACCCCTCTCCATGACAGACAGTCTCTGGAACCTCCTCCAGCCCTACAACCCTCTGAGCTCCTTATGCTCCTCCAATTGTGACCCTTTCCTTCACTCCACCATTGGAGGCCGTGATTTCAGCTCCTGAAAGGTCCCGAGCTCTGGAATTCCCTCCCTAAACCTCTCTCTCTCCTTCTTTAAAATACTTCTAAAAATCTACCTCTTTGACCAAGTTTTTGATCATCTGTGAAGCACCTTGACATGTTTTACTATGTTAAAGGTTCGATATAAATGCAACTTATTGTTGTTATTGCATTTCGTTGGTAGACTCAGGAATGTCACACAAACATTTTCAATCCTCGTACCATACTCACTGGAAATCTAAAGCTGCCGTTTCACTTTCAGTCAGGAACAGATCAGTTTTACACCAATCTCTGATTTGACAGCACGTTTCCAGTATTCACCGTTGTTCTTCCTGACTCTAAACCCAATTGTAAAGATACCTTCTCTTCCATGTCTAGGAGCTATGAATGATGGAAGAGAGCGGCTGGGACACATTTCTTACATATCTCAGAATTGAACTACACGTTCAGTCCTGGATGTGATTCACAGCAGCTGAACCAGCAGAATCCAACCCCTGCAGTCACTCGTGAACCTGCTGGTGTCTCCGCAAGTGGGATGACTGAGTGAATCCCTTCCCACACACAGAGCAGGTGAATGGCCTCTCCCCACTGTGAGTGCGTCGATGTCTGTGCAAATGAGATGACCGAATGAATCTCTTCCCACACTCAGAGCAGGTGAACGGCTTCTCCCCAGTGTGAATTCGCTGGTGGGTCAGCAGGGTGGTTGACACACGGAATCCCTTCCCACACTCAGAGCAGGTGTACGGCTTCTCCCCAGTGTGAGTGCGCTGATGTATCAGCAGTGTGAATGACCGAGCAAATCCCTTCCCACACTCAGAGCAGATGAATGGCCTCTCCCTAGTGTGAGTGTGCTGGTGTGTCAGCAGGTGGGCTGACTGAGTGAATCCCTTCCCACATTCAGAGCAAATGAATGGTCTCTCCCCAGTGTGAACTTGCTGGTGCGCAGTGAGTTGAGATGATCGCCTGAACCCAGTTCCGCAGTGAGAGCATATGAACGGTTTCTCTTCAGTGTGAACACGTTGATGGGACCTCAGTTCCCCGGAATTTTTAAAGCACATCCCGCAATCTGGGCATTTAAATGGTCTCTCCCCAGTGTGAGTTCGCTGGTGGGTATGTAAGCTGGATAACTGAGTGAATCCCTTCCCACATACGGAGCAGGTGAACGGCCTCTCCCCGGTGTGACTGCGTCGATGAATTTCCAGCACAGACGGGGATCTGAAGCCCTTTCCACAGTCCCCACATTTCCATGGTTTCTCCGTGGTGCAGGTGTCCTTGTGTCTCTCCAGGTTGGATGATAGGTTGAAGACTTGTCTACACACAGAACACGTGTACAGTTTCTCCCCACTGTGAATGGTGCGATGTTTTTTCAGGCCTTGTAACTGATTAAAGCTCTTTCCACATTCAGTTCCCTGGGGCACTCATACCAGCGCTTTTCCAGTCACACTGATGTTTGAAATCATGCCACAGACAGAGTAGACAAACTTTTCTCCTTCCACATTCAAAGTCTGATGGAATTCAGGGCCTGATGAATCGAGTGACTCTGTTAAATCTTGAAAGTTGGAGTTTCCTGTCTGTAAATACTCCAATTCTAATGCTTGAAAATGGAGTCACTGTAAGAAGACGACAGAAATTCAGAACAGACAATTCTAGTTTCTATGGAACAATTTTCCCCAAGGCTGTAAATCCCCGGCCCACACAATCTTCCCCCCCTCCCTGGGCTGAAATCCAAACCCATCTCACCATCTCCACCATCTCTTTCTTCCACTCACAGTTTTCTCCCTCTCTCTACTCTGACTGGGTTCAGTGCTCCAACCCTTCTGTGCACAGTAAAGTGAATCAGTCAATCATTTCTCTCCTGGTCACTGGAACCCTGAAGCTCTGCCCACTGTCTGTTTCCTCTTGAAGATGGTCACGCATGCACCCTGCCGGCTGAAAATGCCTCTCCCAAGATGCTGGCCGGTTGCCTGGGTGATCTGGGCCTGTCACCGAGAAAGACCCACCCCTCTGATTCATCCTGACTCCCTTTCTTAAGCAGTCCCTCAGGATTGAGGATGATTTGCTTCCATTCTCGTTCAATTGGCTTAGAGATAAGTCCAAGGCATATTCAGCAAACTCTGTCATATGTGGGCAGGTGGTGATTGAAGCGTTGGATAGATAAGGTGTTGGTGGGTTGTGTGCTTTCTGATGCCTCAACCTTGCCCCTGTATACGTGGTTTCAACAGCGCTGTCAAGACCATCTACGACCCAAGCACTCAAGGGCCAACCCCACCAAGAGCCAAGCATGGAGGGAACCTCTTCAAGGAGAGGGAGGCAGTCAGTACTCACTGGAGAGAACATTATGGAGAACTCCTCAACCAAGGCCCTGTTGTTGACTTGAATGTCTTCAACTCCATTCCTCAATACCCCATCCGGCTCAGTCTCGGTGCTACCACAGTCCAGGATGAAAATGAAAAAGTTATTTGACAGCTGAAAAACAACAAGATCTCGAGCAGATGGAATCCCGGATAAAATTCTGAAACATGGCGAAGTTACGCTGCTGGCTGGACAATCTGATATTCCTTACTGGGAAGAAGGATGCCTGCCGGGGGATCTCTGGGACACTCTGATTGTGGCTGTATTCAAGAAGAGGGACAAGTCCGAATGCAGTAATTACAGAGGAATCTCCCTGCTGCCTGCCACAGGGAAAATCATTACAAGGATCCTCCTCAACCACTTTCTCTTAGTGGCCAAAGAGCTCCTTCCAGATTCACAGTGCAGTTTTCCCCAATCGAGAGGCACCACAGACATAATCTTTACTGGTCAGCAAACCCACGAAAAATCCAAGGAACAGCACCAATTGCTGTACTTGCCCTTTTTCAACCTGACAGAAGTCTTTTACACTTTCAAACGTGAAGTTTTATGCAGTATTCTCCTCAATCTCGGCTGCCCTCAGAACTTTATCACCATCCTCCGCCTACTCCACAATGACATGAAACCCGTGATCCTCATCAACGGAACCACCAGAGATCCTATCTCAGTGAAGCTGGGGTCAGACAAGACTGTGTCATTGCGCCAAACCCATTCTCCATTTTCCTCTCTGCATCTCACCTTGAGCAAATTACCCACAAGCGTGGAGATAATCTAAAGAACAGACAGGAAACCTACACCGCCTTCAAAACAAAAACAGAATCAGTCCAACCTCAGACATTGAGCTCCAGGGTGCAGATGCTTTATCTGTATGTTAAATCCAAACCGCATTGATTCCATAACCGTTAATATCCTTGCCTCATAAACATCCAGCAATCTCAGTTTTTCAATTTTCAATACCTAGCACAAAGGAAGATGGCTGAGGTTGTTGGAGGTCCATCATCTCAGCTCCAGGACATCACTACAGGAATTCTTCAGGGTAGTGAGCTAGGCCTAACCATCTTCAGTTGCTTCATCAATGACCTTCTTTCTATCATGAGGTCAGAGGTGGGGATGTTCGCTGACGATTGCACAATGTTCAGCACCATTCACGACAGCTCAGATACTGAAGCAGTCCATGTCCAAATGCAGCAAGACCTGGATAATATCCAGGCTTGGGCTGACATGTGGCAAATCACATTTGCGTCACAGAAGTGCCAGGCAATGACCATCTCTAACAGGAGAGAATCTAACCATCAAGACTTGACATTCAATGGCATTACCATCGCTGAATCCCCCACTATTAATATTCTGGGGGTTACCATTGACAGAAACTGAATTCGACTATCCATATAAATACTGTGGCTACAAGAGCAGGTCAGAGGCTAGGAATCCTGTGGTGAGTAAGTTACTTCCCGACTCCCCAAAGCCTGTCCACCATATACTAAGCACAAGTCAGGAGTGTGATGGAATACTCCCCACTTGCCTGGATGAGTGTAGCTCCCACAACACTCAAGAAGCTTGACACCATCCAGGACAAAGCAGCCCGCTTGATTGCCACTCCATCCACAAATATTCATTCCCTCCACCACCAATGAACCATGGCAGCAGTGTGTACCATCCAGAAGATGCACTGCAGGAACTCACCAAGACTCTTTCACAGCAGCACCTTCCAAACTCATGGCTGCTGTGATGTAGAAGGACAAGGGCAGCAGACACATGGGACACCAGCACCTGGAAATTCCCCTCCAAGCCACTCACAATCCTGACTTGGAAATATATCCAGTTCCTTCACTGTCGCTGGGTCAAAATCCTGGAACTTCCTCTCCAAAAGCACTGTGGGTGCACCTACACCACATGGACTGCAGCGGTTCAAGAAGGCAGCTCACTACCACCTTCTTAACTGCAAATAAGGATGAACATTAAACGCTGAGCCAGCCAACGACGCCCACATCCCATTAATCATTTTTTTAAAAATTGACAAAATCACAACAGAATTCCAGATTTCCACTATATTTTCTGTGAGGTGATTTCTGACATTGTTCCTGAACAGCCAAGTCTCAGTTACACAAATAAATATAAATAATAAATGATTTGTACATTTAAATTGTAACAATTATTTTACTCTTAACTAGTCATGCAACAAATTTTTAGAAAAACATAATTTTAGTAAAATACTGTGGATTCTGGAAATCTGAAATAAAAACAGAAAGTTCTGGAAATCCTCAGCAGGTTTGGCAGCTTCTATGAAGAGAGAGAAACAGATTTAATATTTCCAATCCAAAATGATTCTTCTTCAGAACTGAGTATTTCCAGCATTCTGATTTCATTTTAAACACATAATTGATGTAAACTTTATTGTCCTTACAGGTATCTGGACGTAAATCTGATTTCAGACCTTCCTCTGAACAGTTTTCAAACTGACTCCAGCTCATTGTCCTTCACTAAAGACCCGGATGGAAAACCCTCAGCACAAGATGGCGGCGGCCGGTTGCCCGGGTAACCCGGACCTGTCACCGGGAAGGAAGCCCCGCCTCCGCCTCCCTGATCCGCCCTGATTCCCACTTGCAAGAAGAAAGAGTTTAAATATAAGCTGGTTTAAGGTGTGTGTGTGGGGGGCGGAGAGAGAGAGAGAGGGGGGGGGGTGTGGTTGTAGGGACAAACAAGCAGTAATAGATCAAAAGATGTCAACGACAATAGTACAATAGAACACATAGGTGTTAAAGTTAAAGTTGGTGATATTATCTAAACGAATGTGCTAATTAAGAATGGATGGTAGGGCACTCAAGGTATAGCTCTAGTGGGGTTTTTTTATTTTTTATTTTTATTCCCACCCATTTCCATTATTTTAAAAAAAATTAAAAAAAACCCACTAGAGCTATAGCTTGAGTGCCCTACCATCCATTCTTAATTAGCACATTCGTTTAGATAATATCACCAACTTTAACACCTATGTGTTCTATTGTACTATTGTCGTTGACATCTTTTGATGATCTGCTTCTATCACTGCTTGTTTGTCCCTACAACCACACCCCGCCACCCACCCCCCCCCCCCCCACCTCTCTCTCTCTCTCTCTCTCTATCTCTCCGCCCCCTACACACACATCTTAAACCAGCTTATATTTCAACTCTTTCTTGGACTCGAACTCAAGTTCTGTCGAAGGGTCATGAGGACTCGAAACGTCAACTCTTTTCTTCTCCGCCGATGCTGCCAGACCTGCTGAGTTTTTCCAGGTAATTCTGTTTTTGTTTTGGATTTCCAGCATCCGCAGTTTTTTTGTTTTTAACCCACTTGCAAAATGGCGGCCAGTGAGCCCGCTGCGCCCGGGCCTGTCACCGCGAGGAAAAAGTCCAGTTTCCGGCTGGAATTTATGACCACTCAGCTTTCAAAATGATGCAGAGTTTCAGCCAATGAGGGAGATCCGTGATGAGCCCCGCCCCTCATTCACTCCGATTGGTGGAAGGCCGGTCGCGGACTCTCGAGCCTCCTGTCCTGCCCCCTCTTGCTGTTGGTCCGGACCTGCCATCAATCACCGGGCTTTGTGAGTTGAAGCATGCGCAGTGCTAATGGTGTAGCTGAAGCGAGGCTTGTCGGCCCCAAACCTGAAAAAGAAGCTTCTGGTCCCGCGTTTGTATGGAGCGGGGGAAACAGCCGCGGCTTCTCCCGGCGACAGGCCTGAGTTAACGGCCGGTATCTTTATAGAGGCAGCAAACCAGCAGGAGGCAAAAAAATCAAAGAGAGAGTTCGTTGTGAAATCAATGGGTTGTTGTAAAGCAGGGTTACAGTCAACAACAACAACAACTTCTGTTTATATAGAGCCTTTAGCATCAGGAACCATCCCAGTGCATTTCACAGGAAAACTATAAAACAAACTGCGACACCGAGACACATGAGGAGATATGAGGGCAGGTGACCAAAAGCTTGGTCAAAGAGGGAGGTTTTAAAAAGTGTCTGAAAGGAGGAAAGTGAGGTAGAGACGGAGAGATGTAGGGAGGGAATTCCAGAGCTTGGGGCTGAGGGAACAAAACACGGCGACCAGGGCTGGAGAAACCACCTTCACGTTGCTCATTAAATCTCCACACAGTAAGTTCTGGACACAAGGCTAATGTGTTATTCTGTATCAAAACAAAAACACCTGGAAAAACTCAGCAGGTCTGACAGCATCTGCGGAGAGGAATACAGTTAACGTTTTGAGTCTGAATGACTCTTCATCAGAACTAAGGAAAAATAGAAAAGAGGTGAAATATAAGCTGGTTTAAGGGTGAGGTGGTGGGGGGTGGGACAGGTAGAGCTGGATAGAGGGCCAGTGATAGGTGGAGATTGCCAAAAGATGTCATAGAGAAAAGGACAAAGAGAAGTGCTGAGTTTTTCTCGGTATTTTTGTTTTTGTTTTGGATTTCCAGCATCCGCAGTTTTTTGCTTTTATCTTAGTGTTATTCTGTATGGTCAGTCAAAGTGTTTCAGATTAATCTTCTAACATGAATAATGAATGAAGTGAATTATCAAACATATTGTTATCTCTAGTTGTACAAATTTGTTAAAAGGATACAGAAAGAATTATCCAATACTTTATCTGGATTTCAGCCCAGGGAGAAGGGAGAGTGTGTGGGATGGGGTTCTGCAGCTTTGAGGAATAAGAGAGGAAAAAAATGTTCCATTGAAACTTGAATTGTCTGTTCTGAATTTCTATCCTCTCCTGACAGAGATGACTTGTGTAAATCCCTTTTACAGGATATTAGAAGGGGAGAATTTGTAGACACATAATTTGAATCGAACATCACATCAAGATCTGACAGTCACTTGATTCATCAGGACCTGAATATCATCAGCCCCTGAATCTGTAAGGAGAAATGTTTGTCCGTGGGAAAAGGTTTCAAACATCAGTGTGACTGGAAAAACACCGAGACACACACACACACCAGAGTGAGAGTATTCCAGTGCACTGACTGTGGAAAGAGCTTTAACTGGTTACACAACTGGAAAAAAAAATTGCATCATTTACAATGGGGAGGAACTGTTGTGTATGTGAAAAAGGCTTCATCTGATCATCAAACACCATGGAGAAACCATGGAAATGTGGGGACTGTTTGCAGGCATTCACTACCCCCTCCAAGCTGGAAACTCATCGACGCACTCACACTGGGGAGAGACCATTCACCTGCTCTGAGTGTGGGAAGGGATTCACTCAGTCATACAGCCTAGCATTACACCAGCGAGTTCATACAGGGGAGAGGCCATTCACCTGCTCCGTGTGTGGGAAGAGATTTGTTAATTCTTCCAACCTTCTGAGACACCAGCACGTTCACAGTGAGGAAAAACCATTCATTTGCTCTTATTGTGGAAAGACCTTCAGTCTTTCAACCATCCTCATCTCACACCAGCGAGTTCACACCGGGGAGAGGCCATTCATCTGCTCCGTGTGTGGGAAGGGATTCACTGAGTCAGCTAACCTAGCATTACACCAGCGAGTTCACACTGGGGAGAGGCCATTCACCTGCTCCGTGTGTGGGAAGGGATTTATTAATTCATCCAATCTGGTGTCACACCAGCGAGTTCACACTGAGGAGAAACCATTCAGCTGCACTTCCTGTGGAAAGAGCTTCAAGCATTCAAGTAATCTCAGTGTGCACCTGCGAGTTCACACAGGAGAGAGGCCATTCATCTGCTCCCATTGTGGGAAGGGATTCACTTGTTCCTCTCACCTGGTGAGGCATCAGCGACTTCACAAGTGACTGCACAGATTGGATTCTAATGTTATTGCTGCTATTAATCATATCCAGGATTGAACCATGTTCATTGTGACAGCTGGGGTTTATCTCTGCTGATGTTAGTAATCTCTGTAACTGGGCTGGAGTCTAATATGCTGAATCTATAGCTGATTGTGTTCTCAAGGCGGCAGTGTCCCTTTAAGAACTGCTGTCTGATCTTTCCCCACAACTCTGTGACACTCATCAGAAATTAGTTTACAACAAGATCATGAACTTTTTCTTCAATCCTAAATTGATCTTTGGTACGAACTCTACAATTCAGTGTCTGAAAGGTTCCACTGATTAACATCTCCATTTAGAAAGTGCTGATTAATCCCTGTTTACAATTCTTACTGACTTGCACATTACACACAGTGACACCTCCATTATCCACCAGAAAGAAGGGGAATGGGATTTGGAGAATTGAGAGTACCCAGATGTTACCCCTCCTGTCTGGTACAGAAATCCCCTTGGCATGGAAATGGGAAAATGTCCAATCCAAGTAATGGACTAAGAAATCGCCATCTAATAAACTTATGAAATCTTCAGAAATTTATGGAATATTATCAAAATTGTTCACTCACTCTCTCTTATGAAGGAAGCTTCCATAGCAGCTTACTGGATGACAAACACAGGACAGGCCGGTTATCTCTTTCAAGGAGGCCTCAAGCACATTTCCTGAAACAAGACATTTCTAACCCTGATACAATTGAATCTCATGACCCATATTTAAACCAACTGTCTGTCTGAAGGTTAAAACAGGCTCTCGAAAGCAAAAAGATTTCAAAGTGACTCGTACTGGCTTCAGCCCAGCACCCACACTCTGGCTCACACCAGTAAACCGTTCAAAGGAGATTGCAGCCACCAGCTACAGAGACCAGCACTCACTCTGCATCATCCGTCCGTTTGTCCTCCGGGACTGGTCAACCATTCTGACCTGTCACGGGTCATCTGTTTTCCTGTCTATTTAGCTCATTGATCATATTTAAACTGTTACTTCTCAATAAACTACTTTCAAATCACTTCTGAGCTCGACCCCCTTTTTCGGGTAATCTGTGACTCCCAGACCTAAATCTTACAAGGAGTGTTAGGAGCAAGATTACGGTGGTCAAGGTCCTAGGCATGAGAAGTAACAGTCTTAGTTAAATGTGAATGGGGAAATTCCGAAGTGAAGCCAGGAGTATACAATGACATTAACATATTACAGGGAAGGATGGACAGTTAGACTAACAGAGAACATGGGCACGCCAGGGGTGAGAGATATCCTGGGGCTTGTGGAAGGGTATGATGGGAATTACAAATGTATCTCTATAGGCTTTCTAAAGAGGTTCAAAAAGGCCAAATTGAATTGAAGAAAGTCCAGAATCAGTTGGAAAACATCCACCAGGTGGATGCAGGTGAAGAAAGAGCTGGAAAATCTTTAAATTCCATGCATGAACTTTTGTTTGAACCATATGTATTTTCGACAAGCCAATAATTTAGAATTGTGTGAGATTTTCTGCAGGTGGGGAAGATGAATCGAAATTGATAGCTATCATATTTACTGGATATAGTTTTTACATTTATTCTTGTTGGCAGCACAAGGGTTTGTGTTGCTGATTCTGATAATTCTAGTAGTTTTAGTATGTTATTGATGGTATGTAATCATGAAATTATGAAAACAAGCTCTTAGCTTAGAAATAGCTGGATTAGCCAGAAATCTGTTTGTGAAAAGTCAATAAGGATATTTCCTTCTCCAGGTGGGGGGATGTGGAAGAAATCATTGTCCAATAACCATGTAATTTTTAAAGAAATTTACTGCTTGTAGGAATAGCTCTCTCTCTCGCTTTCTCACTTAATGAAGAAAGCTTCCTGGGTTGACAAACACAGGACAGTGAGGCCTGTTATCTCTGCCAAGGACATGTCTCCAGCACAGACCCTGAAACAAGACAAACTTGATCGGGTCAGTGAAGGGTAGGGATGGGTGATCTCATGACCCATGTGTAAACCAACTGTCTAAGTAAAGGTTAACAGGATGCCCTAGAAAGTGATGAGCCACTAAATGACTTCAAGGATTTCGAATGGAAATAGGAGGGATTAACTAGAAAATCTATCCCTTGATAATTGAATAAGTGATTGACAAAAGACCCCCAGAAATAATGTATATAAACAGCCTTTCAAGAGGGAAATTACTTCAGAGAAGAAAGAACTTCTCAGTGATCCATGCTGGCTTCGGCTGAACACTTTGGCTCAAAGAAACCGAGAAAGGAAGAGACTGCCACCTCCAGCCACGGAGATCAGGATACCCCTGATCTGAGACCAGTAAACCATTCCGAGGAGACTGTCACCTCCAGCCACAGAGATCAGGATCCCCCTGATCCGGGACCAGTAAACCATTCCGAGGAGACTGCCACCTCCAGCCACAGAGATCAGAATTCCCCCCTTGCTTATCCACATCCATTTGTCCAATCAGGGACCAGTAAACCGTTCTCACCTGTTATGGGTCGTATGTTTTTTCTGCCTATTTAACTGATGTGTCATATCTAAACATATCTAAAATGCTTTAAAATCACCTACGACCTCGACCCCCATTTTGGGTAATCTGTGACTCCTGGACTAAAATCTTACACTTGTCCATGAGAGTAACTGAATGTACAAGAACTGAAATAATCTAGAGTACTGATGAAGTGTTAGTCGTGGTTCAGTGTTCCTGTCCTCTCTCTGACACACTCTGAACACTCAATGACAGATGCAACCAAAGCAGATTCCATGGATTTCTCAACAACCCACCCAGACGTTTGTCATATTGTGAGACAACCAATCCCACAGAAACTTTGTCTTTCTCATGAGGGTTTCCGATCTCCACATCTGAAGATCTTGCCTTGGAATTCTTTCCAAAAGTCATTCCGACTCGGGCAGTTTCAACAATGGCCCACCTCACAGGGTTTCAATCTCTCCTGAGATTCCTTTCCCCTGGATTCTCAAGCACACTCAAGCATCACATTCCAAGCACAATTTCAGATCTTCGGCTGTGCCAAGCAGAACACCACTGCTTCAAAGAGGTACCCAACAGCCCACAGCATGGAGTCACCGACCTTCAGCTGCCTTCTCGGATCTTCAGGGCTTCTCTCAAGCTCACTTCACTATAAGTCTGTTCACTGCAGCTCCTACTTTAACTCTGACCCTATTTCTCTGCTCCTTTCCTTTACCTCATTCAAGGGGACCTATTCCTGTCCTCTCTCTTTATTCCTTACCTGGAACTACCTTTTGGAACCCCTCCCTGGTTTGGGAGCTTCTCCCTGTCCTTGTCCCAAGTCCTGCTTCCTGCTCCCTGGAACACCTCCAAGATAATGGTGCTCTGTTTCAGGTCATCTGACTTGCATTTCCAAACTGAACTAACAGAGATGAGTTGAGGTTTCACACACGCCTTTCAAAATGAGTCTAATATAACTGAAGAAAAATTAAACTAAATAAGTTAGCATTGAAGTTTCAACCTTCTTAGACCAGAAAGAGTCAAAGAGGGTGGAGCTTCCCACGGCTTATCAACTCCAGCTCATAATTTCAAGGCTGAAGCTTATCTTTAAGGAATCCAACTTTTCAGTGCCTTTGATAATTCTACAAGCAAATTGTGATTAATGCTAAAAAGTTTAATTTCATCAGTAATTGTAACATTTCACTTTTCTCAGCACAGAAGCTGGCAGTATTTTAAATCCCAATGGTATGCTTCTCTTGTAGCTGGTGTATGGAGAAGATCATGTCCACTGTAGATCCGCCAGCACAGAAACTGCACTTTGCTTCTGGGTACACTCAGTCTGCAAAAAGTTAAAGTGTTGAAGCATGACCGCAGTGAAGGTCTTCCCTGTGATGCTAAGGAATGAAATACCCCTGTAGTTGCTGCAATCTCCTCTGTCACCATTGTTTTTGTATATTGTGATGAGTTTTGCATCATGCATATCTTGCGGAACAGATCCGTCTTTTCAGAGAAGGAGGTGGTCACAATATCTGGCATTTCCTGTGCCTGAGCAGTTTGGTTAGAACTCTTTCCTTGTTGGGTGATTTACTGCTTGCTAAGCTATAATTGGCCTTTTCAAACTCAAATGATGTGGGTTCCTCATCCAACTCAACCATGATGGGAAGCTGCAGGAGAGTCAAACGGAGACTGAGAGATGTACGTCTCACAGGAGCACAGCTCACAGTAATGTTCAACCCACTGGGACATTTGTTTACTTCTGTCAGTGAGTACGTCACCATCCATGATTTCAGGGGTCAACTTTGGTGATGGTCGGACCAAGCACCTTCTTGATCCCATCATACATAGCACATTCCACTGGTCACAGGCACTTTGGATTTCTTAATATAGGCTGATCCACTATTTATTTGCACAGGATCTCCCTGTCTTTTACATGACTGTCTTGACTACTTTCAAGTTATGCAGTGTTCTAGCTGTTGGGTTTATGTTGTGCATCAGGTTGGCTTTGCTTTTTGCTTCAATGACAGATGTCATCTCTGCTGAATAGGTCTCAAACCAGCCTTTGTTGTGGGTTCCACCTTTACCAAATGTTGCTGCTGCTGTGTCAGAAATGATGGAACTCAGCGACTTCCAAACTTCATCAATATCAATGTTGATTGATGAAGCTTTTATTGATGTGCATGTAAAGTATTTACAGCTTTGTTTAATGTTCCTTATTAATTTAATCTCATGATGAAGGTGTCACTGAAGAATGTGCAAGTCAGTAAGAATTGTTAGCAAGGATTAATCAGCACTTTATAACCAGAGATGTAAAAAGTGGAACTTTTCTGACACCAAATTATGGATTTCGCATCAAATATCAATTTAGGATTGAAGTAACAGTTCATAATTTTATTGTAAATTTGTAATTGAGAAGAGTTCTTGTATTAAGGGGAAAGATCACAAATTGTGCTTTCAAAAGGGACATTGCAACCCCGAAAGTCGGTGACATCTCCAGAATATTAAACTCCAGCTAGTTATAAGGTTGTGAATATCAGCAAAAACAAACCTAATATTGTCAGACTATCGATCCTGGGTGTGATTAACAGCAGCAACAACAGCAGAGTCCAACCATTGTAATCACTTGTGAACTCGTTCGTGTCTCAGCAGGTGTTGTGACTGAGTGAATCCCGCCCCACACAAGAAACAGGTGAATGGTCTGTCCCCAGTGTGAACTCACTGATGTGTCAGCAGTTGGGATGACCAAGGGAATCCCTTCCCACACACGGAGCAGGTGAACAGCTTCTCCCCAGTGTTCATTGGTGTTCGTTGAGGTTGGTTGATTGCCTGAAACTCTTTCCACAGGAAGTACAGCTGAATGGATTCTCCTTCGTTTGATGGTGTGACTGGAGGGAGATTACCTGAGTGAATCCCTTTCCACACACGAAGCAAGTGAATGGTCTTCCACCCGTGTGAATCCGTTGGTGTTCAGTGAGGATGGATGAAGACTTGAAGCTGTGTCCTCAGGTTGTGCAACTGAATGGCTTCTTCTCAATGTGAACCCGCTGGTGTGACTGAAGGCCGGATGACCGAGTGAATCCCTTCCCACACACAGAATAGTTGAACACATTCTCCCGTGTGTGAATGCGCTGATGGATTTCCAGCCGAAATGAAGAATGGAATCCTTTACCACAGTCCTCACATTTCCATGGTTTCTCCATAGTGCTGCTGTCTTTGTGTCTCTTAAGGTTCAACGATCAGTTGAAGCCTTGTCCAGACACACAGAACACATGTACAGTTTATCCCCATTATGAATGGTGTGAAGTTTTTTCAGGCTGTGTAAATGGTTAAAGCACTTTCCACAGTCAGTTTACTGGAACACTCTCACTCAGGTGAATGTGTGTCTTGGTGATTTTCCAGTCACACTGATGTTTGAAACATTTCCCCACAGACTGAACAGGCAAACATTTCTCCATCCATATTGACAGGCTGATGATCTTCAGCTCCTGATGAATCGAGTGACTCTGTCAGTTTATGCTGTGATGTTCGGTTTGAGCCTCCTGTCTGTAAATCCATCTGTTCTAATATTCTAGAAAAGGAACTAGAAAACTCATCACTGTAAATACAGGACAGACAAGTCTTGTTTCTATGTAACATGTTTTCCTCTCATGTTCCTGCAAATCCTCATCCCACACGCTCTCCCTCCTACCGTGCTGAAATCCAAATCCCAGAGTGACCAACCGTACAGTATTTTACAGAATTGTCCCGTATTTGAGTCAGTTATTCTGGTCTTCCTGGTGCCGGAACACTGTTTGTTCTTAAATTGGACCAGTCAATGGGACTAGCGGAATAATATTTTGGCACAGACTAGAAGGGCCAAATGGCCTGTTTTTCTGTGCTGTAGTGTTCTATGGTTCTGGTCACTTCCCATACAGAACCCTGTCCCCCACTGTTTCTGTGCTCCAACAGCTCTGGCAGCCAATTTACCACATCACCCCCCGCCTCAGGCGGCACCCACCCAACAAACCCCCACCCATTCGTATGGACTCCCATGGCAGGCTATCCCTCAATTTTCTCCATGTGATATGGTCATCCTGCCAAACCCCTCATACCATCTCCACCATTCCTTTCCTCACCCCCAGTTTTATCCCTCCCTGTACTCTTGCTGGGTTCTGTTCTCAAATCCCTGTGTGGAGAGTGAGAATATAATCAGTGAATCGATCATTTTCTCTCCTGGTCACTGGGACCCTGAAGCCCCGCCCACTCTCTGTTGCTTCACCAGGAAAGTAAAAGTCCCGGAGCTACAAACGCGGGACCTACAGGTTCTTATTGGGGGTTTGGGGCCTCCAGCGGGTGTTTCTGAATCTTCCCCGCCCACCTCCCAGGGTTTCCTTCCTTCCTTCCTTCCTTCCCACAGATAAGATCCTCATTAAATAAGAGGTTACACTTTGGGCTCAAATCATTGTCCCCCTCCCCCATCCTCTGATGTGAACCATCCTCCACTCGCTGACCCAGGATGGCGGCCGTTAACCTGGGCCTGTTCCCGGGAGGGAGAAGCCCCGCAGCTGCAAACCAGGAGCTGATAATTATTCATAACGGTTACTCCAGCTCACAATGCCTGGGCAGTGATTGACGGCAGGTACGGACCAATAGGAAGAAGGGATGGGGCTGTCGGACCGAAAGAGAGCTGTTGCTCCTCCAATCGGACTGAATGAGGGGCGGGGCTGAGCCCATAACTCCCAATTCCCTCTTCGTCTCCGCAGGCGCCCCGGCTGCGTATTCTTCCGGATAAAGGTGGCGGCCATTAACCCGGGCCTGTCTCGGAGAAAAGCCCGAGAAGCTGTTGTCCTTTCAAATACTGTGCCCAAGCTTCGTATTCCGGGCGTGAGGCTTACACGAGGTGTTTATGAAGCCTCTCAACCCACCTGCTGGCTCCTTTCCTCCCTCTTGACCCACAGCCGCTTCAGTCACCACCATCGTCAACAATGCGCATGCTCCAGCTCACAATGCCCATCATCAATAGGCACATTGGGCGGGGCTGGAGGACGGAGAGGGAGCGGCTGGCCCTCCAACCAATCGGAATGAATGAGGGGCGGGGCTGGGCCCGGATGTCCCTCATTGGCTGAAACTCTGCATCATCTTGAAAGTTGTTTTGTCTCAAACTCCCGGAGAAAACTGGACCTTTCTATTTGTGACTTAAAACAGATGAAACGCTGTGGGTGTAGACAAATATTTCAATATTTGTTACTGAAATGTGGGAACACGATGAACAATGGACACACAATTCAAGGGCTGACTTTGAGGAATAACTGGGTAAACAGGGAATTTAACCATTAGAACAAGGAGATACTTACCTGGCAGGGGAGAGACCTTCATCGTGTTTCTGCCAGGGAAAGAGCAATGGCTATAACCAGTCAAACCCCTTACCATGGGGTACCTAACACCATCCGAGTCATGGTGAAGGGCAGCGAGCAAGGAACAGGAATGGATAGGACCTTCTTCACAAAGAGGATCCTATTCAAGCTGTGTGGTTTTGAGGCTGCGGATATCTACTCTCTCCAGGATTTCCCCAGCACTGGTTTCTTTGATGTGACCTTCAAGCATGTGGCAGCTTGTGTCAAACTCCTGAAGGTGTTTGAGGAAAAGAAAGACCTGCCAGAAATGAAGATCCTGACGGCAGAGCCACTCTTTGTTCTACCGTTGCATCGTGAACGGGTTGCGACGGTGCATCTGTACAACCCCTATGTCCCTGTTGCTGACGTGCTCACCTTCCTTACCAGGTACTTCGATAAGGTTGGGAGCTGCACTGAATTTAAAGATAATTTGGGGATCTGGACATGTAAACGCCAGGTTAAGGTAACGCTCAAGACCGACGGTAAGGGAGCCGTTTTCCACTCCCCTTCCAGATTCGCTATCGGGGAAAGCCGTGGTTACCTTGTCTATGCTGGGCAACCCAAACTTTGTCGCTCATGCGGCAAGTCTGGTCATGTGGCGGCCAATTGCAGTGCTGTCCTCTGCAAGAACTTCAAAAAGGAAGGGCACTAGACAAAAGATTGTAAACAGGCTAAGTGCTGCAACCTGTGTGGTGAGGCAAGTCACCTCTACAAGACCTGCCCCAAACGTTGCCGTACTTATGCACAGGCAGCTAAAGCCAATGAGGGGGAAGCAGAAGAAATGCCTCGTGTCACACCAACCACCAAGGCCCCCAGGGAAAACATCGGGACAAAGGAGGACACAGAGAGAGACAAGGTGGAGGAAAAAATTGAGGCAGCAGACAGCCAATCAACAACACTGCCCCTGGAACCACCCACTCCTCAGGAGAGTGAATCAACGGAGGAGGAGGAGGCAGCAGTGGGAAAGCAGCAGGGGAAGTGGCAGCTGGTGAAGAGAGCCAAAAGGAAGAAGGGGCTAAAAAGAAACCAAGCCACTTCCCAGACAAGAGTCAAGAGGCGTCTCCTATCTGACACGGATAACAAGAGCAGCAGCTCTTCGGATGAAGAAGTGCCAGGGCGGCGCCAACAGAAGAAGCGGCAAAACGCTAGGGAGTCGGAGGACGAGTCACCCAAGCTCCAGAACATTGGACACAATGAGGAGAGCAGTGCACCCCAACTTGGCTCACAACCCAAAGAGGCCAGTGCACCACAACCCCAGGAATCTGGGAGCAGTGAGGCGCTCAGCGCACCCCAGCTCCGGGAAGCCGGGAGCAGCAACGCCCCAGAGGGGGAGAGGATTGGAGAAGCTTCTCCAACAGAGGACATTTCAAACCCCGCTCTCTGCACGGACCCCCAGATGCCACCCGAGCAGAACATCTCCAATGGGGAGGTTCAGGACGCTTTCCTCAGCCCATCCCAAGTAAAGCAATTTGAGCACACCACGGGCATGAAGGAACTCTCAGAGACAACAGGTTTGGTAAGCGACTAACTGCTTAAAAATGGGTGTAAAGATTTTATCCATAAATGTGCGTAGCATTAAATCTACTACGCGATGTGTTGCGACCTTGGATTACCTTGCCAAGTTCAAAGCTGACCTGTTGTTTCTGCAGGAGTGTGCGATACCGCACCTCAGCTCCTACAGGCAATGGTCACGATGGTGGTCCCATGGGCCATCGATCTGGTCGGGAGGAAACGACTCTCGTTCCTCCGGCCTGGGGATTCTGCTGCGGGGAGGCAGCTTCACCGTCTCCCAGGTTAAGGAGGTGGTGGGCGGGCGCCTCCTCGTAGCAGATGCAATGTATAAGAATGCTCCACTCCGTTTAATTAACGTCTACGCCCCGTCACAAGGGGCTGAGCGGCTGGAGGTTTTTCAGCAGCTCCCACTGCTGCTGGCAACCTCCAGGCTGGTCATTCTGGGCGGTGACTTCAACTGCATCATTGATGCGGCTGGACGATCCGGCAGGGCCGACAGCAGATTGGATGCTACATCCAGATCCCTGATGGAAACAGTAAAGGATGCCAAGCTGCACGACGTCTTCAGCAACCCTGCAGCTGGAGCGCAGCATAGATACACCTGGTCACGGCCTGACGGGTCCGTCTGTTCCAGGATAGATTTCCTGTTTGTGTCCCGTGCATTTGCAGTCAGATCCACCGACGTCAAGCCAGTGTTCTTCTCTGACCACTGCCTCCTACTGGCTGACTGTCACTTAGAGAAGGACCAGAGGGTTGGCAGGGGGGCATGGAAGCTAAACGTGCAACTGCTGACCCCAGAGAACATTGAGGAGCTCAAGAGGGATTACAAAGGTTGGAGAACCATGAAACCCCTCTTTGAGTCCCTGACACACTGGTGGGAAGCGATCAAGGGAAACATCAAGAGGTTTTTCGTCCTCAAAGGCACCCAGAAAGCTAGAAAGGAACAGAGGGAAATGTCCCGACTCCACAAAATCATGCAGAATCTGCTCTGGCTGCAGTTGATGGGGGTCGATATCAAAGAGGAACTCCAAGAGGTGAAGAGCCAGCAAGCCTCGCTCTTTGCCTCGGAGGCCTCCAAGATCATCTTCCATTCCAGAGTCCGCTCCGTGGAGCAGGATGAGACGTGCTCACGTTTCTTCTTCCAAAAGGTACACACAGAGAGCTCTGTGATCAGCAGCCTGAAGGAAGAAGACGGCTCAGTTAAGTCATTGCAATCTGACATTTTGAGGATTAGCAAATCCTTCTATGCTGGATTGTATGACGTGAAGCCCACAGACAGCACGGCCTCCCAGTCCTTCCTGTCCTCTATCACGGAGGTCTTAGATGACAGTACACGGGAGAGTCTGGACAAAGCGCTAACTCCTGACGAACTGACTGAGGCCCTTGAGTCCTTCAAACTCCCGGAAGCGACGGCTTGCCGGCGGAGTTGTATTCGGCTCTGTGGGACTGGATCGGCCCAGACCTGCTAGAAGTGTACGAGAGTATGCTCCTGGCCGGCAGTATGTCAGAATCCATGAGGAAAGGCATTATCACCCGCATCTACAAGCACAAGGGGGAAAGGGAGGAAATTAGAAATTGGCGACCCATTTCACTGTTGAATGTGGACTATAAAATTCTGTCCAAGGTCATTGCCAATCGGGTCAAATCCACTCTGGAATTGGTGATCCACCCTGACCAGACCTGCACTGTGCCGGACAGGAAGATCTTTGACAGCCTCGTGCTGCTCAGGGATACGATTGCCTATGTATAGGACAGAGGTGTGGATACCTGCCTCATCAGCCTGGATCAGGAGAAGGCCTTTGACAGAATATCGCACACCTACATGGTGGATGTGCTCTCCAAAATGGGGTTTGGGGAGGGAATTCGCAATTGGATCCAACTGCTCTACACTAACATCAGTAGCACAGTCTCAATCAATGGGTGGGAATCAGATAGCTTTCCTATTAAATCTGGAGTCAGGCAGGGCTGCTCTCTCTCGCCTGTTCTTTTCATGTGTTGCATAGAACCCTTTGCTGAGTCCATCAGGAAGGATCCGGGCATAAGAGGAGTGACGATCCCAGGTAGTGGAGGCACTCAGATCAAAGTCTCCCTGTACATGGACGATGTCGCCTTCTTCTGCTCTGATCCGCTGTCGGTGCACAGACTTATCCACATCTGCGACCAGTTCGAACTGGCCTCGGGAGCCAAGGTAAATCGTGGGAAGAGCGAGGCCATGTTCTTTGGGAACTGGGCTGACCGATCCTTTGTCCCCTTCACTGTCAGGGCTGATGGCCTGAAGGTGCTGGGAATATGGTTCAGAAGGACCAGGGCATGTGTTAGAAACTGGAAGGAGCGAGTGTCTATGGTAAAAAGGAAACTGTGCATGTGGGAGCGACGCTCCCTCTCCATTGCGGGTAAGAACCTGGTCATCAGGTGTGAGGCACTCTCGCTGTTGCTGTACGTGGCGCAGGTCTGGCCCATTCCACACTCCTGTGTGGTGGCGATCACCCGAGCCATCTTCCGCTTTATCTGGAGGTCGAAAATGGATCGTGTCCGCAGGGACACGATGTACCAGCCTCTAGATAAAGGGGGAAAAAACGTGCCTAACATCGCCCTCATACTGATGGCCACCTTTGTGTGCGGCTGCATCAAGCGGTGCGTAGACCCTCAGTATGCAAACACCAAGTGTCACTACATGCTGAGGTTCTACCTGTCCCCGGTGTTGCGAAGGATGGGTCTGGCCACGATGACTTGGAACGCTCCAAGTAGTTGGACCGTGCCATACCACCTGTCCCTCGTGGGAAAATTTATGCAGAGAAACACCTTCGACCACAAGTCCGTCAGGCAGTGGTCGGCACGTAACATCTTAAAGGCCCTGAGGGAAAAGGAGAGGGTGGATCCTGTGGGATGGTTCCCTGAGCAGACTGACAAAGTAATTTGGCAGAATGCCTCATCACCAGAACTTTCCAACAAACACCAAGATGTAGCTTGGCTGGTGGTGAGAAAGGCCCTCCCTGTAAGATCCTTCCTACACGCCAGGAGTCTCACCCCCTCGGCACGTTGCCCTCGAGGTGGCTATGGTGGGGAAGAGACCATTGTTCACCTCCTTGTAGATTGCATCTTTGCAAAGAAGGTCTGGAGAGGGATGCAGTGGTTGCTGTCGAGGTTCATCCCGAGCAGTTCTGTGACAGAGGACTCTGTGCTCTACGGGCTGTTCCCAGGGACACACACCGAGACAAACATCAACTGCAGCTGGAGGATCATCAACTCGGTGAAAGATGCTCTTTGGTCTGTCCGAAACTTGTTGGTTTTCCAGCGCAAAGAGTTGTCCCCGACCGAGTGTAGCAGACTAGCACTTTCCAAGGTCCAGGACTACGTGCTGAGGGACACAGTTAAGCTTGGGGCAGCCGCCGCAAAGGCGCAATGGGGAAGGGTCGCTGCCTAAGACCTTTCTGCCACAGTGCACTGGGGGGCTGGGAACTGTAAAGAGCCCCTCAGTCTGTACAGATTAAAATGTATGTCTGCCAATGATTGAAATATTCATTGTTTTTTCTGATACACCTTGTGTTTTCAGTTTGTAAAAGTTGAACCTTTCTATTTTTGTAATGGTGATTTAAAAAGTTTCGAAATGTTTTTGAAGATTTATGAATAAAGTATATTTTTGCAAAAAAAAAATTAGAACAAGGAGAGTCCCTGGTTTCAATAAATGAACCGGCAGAAGGTTTATGACAGGTTAGGGAGAAGGTTAATACTGTCATCATTCAGAACAACAAAGAATATAAAGGAAGAACTGATTTCAAAGACAAACTCTTGTATTATGTATGGATGAGATATGCTGAATAAGTTTAAAAGGGGTTTTCTATATTAGACAAAATCTAGAACTCAGATGAGGATATTGATTGGTGTTCGGTGGGAAGATCTGGATCAGTGTCTTACTCCAGGAAGCCTTAAAGTCAGAGTGACACTATTTCAGAACAGATTTCCCATTGCTAACTGTCAGTATCACCAATGGAAGTATTTAAAGTGGAGACCAGAGGGGTGCTTAAGGATGATGTAAACAAGGAATCTGTGAACTATTGGAGGATAACAGTGTGCAGAAAGGAAGGGATCTGGAAAGGAGCAGACACTTCATGTTGTTCTAGGCGAAGTGGGTCCTAGTTGTGTCGGTGTCAGGTTTTATACAGCACATGGTCAGCCTGTGGTTTCACCCTGGATGAAGAATCTCTGAATGCTACCATTCAAATCACTCGATGGGAGTCTCTGAGAACCAACATCGTCTGCTCAAAGAGAGGAAGGTTTTGTGTTACAGCTAATGAGAAGCAGCATACACACTCAGAGACCTACACACAAAGACCCATATGCTCTCTCACACACAAGCACACACATCCACATGCACACAAACTAACACACACAGCTATCTCCCCACCACCACCCCCCGCACATTCTCACAAGGAACAGGTCCTGTGCCATCAGATGGACACTTGCCACCCTGAATAAAACTGGGGATAAAGTATTGATGTCTGTAAGGGCCATAATATTAGATAAATCCAATTAAATATTACTCTTGACTCCCTTGTAGATCAAAAATCTGTCTAACTCAGCCTTGAATATATTCAATGGCCTGGCCTCTACTGCTCTCTGGGGTAGAGAATTCCAAAGACTGACGACCCCTGAGAGAAGAAATTCCTCATCTCTGTCTTAAATGGTTTGAAACTGTGTCCCCTAGCTCTAGAGTTCCTCATGATGGGAAACATCTGCTCAGTATCTACACTGTCATCCCCCCAGAATCTTCTATGTTTCAGTAAGTTCACCTCATTCTTCTGAATCTCAACAAGTATGGGTGCAACCTGTTCAACTTTTTCTCATAAGAAGCCTTCATCTTAGGAATCGGCCTAATGAACCTTCTCTAAACAGATTCCAATGTAAGTATATCATTCCCTAAGTAAGGAGACCAAAACTGTACAAGTACTCCAGCTGCTGTCTCACCAATGCCCTGTATAGTTGTAGCAAGTTCCCTTTTTTATACTCCATCCCCTTCCATTAAAGGTCAACACTCCATTTGTCTTCCTCATTACTTGCTGAATGTTCATGCTAATTTTTCATGATTCATGTACAAGGACACCTGAGGGAGTGGTAGAGGCAGGAACCCTCACAACATTTATGAAGTATTTAGATGAGCACTTGACATAGCATTTGGCTATGGGCCAAGTCTTGGAAAATGGCTGGTACAATTACGATGGGCCCAAGGACCTGTTTCTGTGCTGTATAAGTCTATGACTCTATGACTATGACTCTATGACACCCAGATCATTTCTGTACTGCGGCATTGTGCAGTCTCTCGCCTTTTAAATAATTTTCTACTTTTATATTCTTCCCGCCAAAGTGGCAAAGCTCCCATTTTCCCACATGATGCTCCATCTGCCAAATTTTTGTCCATTCAGGTAACCTATCCATATCCTTCTGCAGACTCTTGGTATCCTCCTCACAATTTGCTTTGTATCATCTGTGATTTTGGCTACAATACAGTCAGTTCCTTCATCCAAATCATTATTAGAGCTGGCTGCTTTTGTCTTCTTCAGTTGTGGGTGATATTGGTCTCCATTCTCCTGGACACTGAATCCATCTTGTTCTAAACTGGGTTCAATGTCAGACAGTTCAGGGAGTCAGGAATCATTCACCCTTAGACCTACACGGACAGACAAAACTGCAGACAGTTCTCAGTAAGGATTCCTCTGGTTCCTCGCCATATATTAGTCAGGATACTGAAACCCACCTTTCTTACAGTCCACTTCTGGAAGCCCCATTCCCTGAGCCTACAATCTTCAGCAGGGTCAGTGGTGGAGTTCCACAGTGGGAGTGATCTCAGAGTAACTATCAGGAATGCACTCTTGGGGATGTTCCAAGGCATATGGTTTTAGATATCCTGGTGTCTAACACACACACACACACACACACACATGAATAAAACAGGGAATTTCTGAAAACACGCTGCAGGTCCTCCTTTATCTGGAGATCAAATGTCGGCTGTATGATTGTCCCAGAAGTTAACAGGCTTCTGTGAATCCTCCCAGTTTTAAATTGGTTTATTTTAAATGTATTAACACCAGCTTTAAAGTGCTAGATTCAGGACTGCCACAAAAACACATTAAATCTCCATAAAATAATTACCACATTCATTCTCTTAAACTTAAACCTGCCGTTTCACTCTCAGTAAGGAACAGATCACAGTTTTACACCAATCTCTGATTTGACAGCATATTTCCGGCATTCACCATTGTTCAACTCACTCTAAACACAGTTGTAAAGGAGCCTTCTGTTCCATGTCTGGGAGCTCTGAACTATGGAAGAGAGTGGTGGCTGGGACACATTTCTTACATACCCCAGGTTTAACCCACATGGGGACATTGTCGTCAGTGAAGAGAGATGAGAAAGACCCTGTCAGTGTGACCCTGAAAGACTGTGTCCAGGCTGAAATTCTGTTCCTGCCGTATGATCCTCCCGCAGAGTGTATTTTCTGAGCTCCAGCCAGGTGATGTTAAACACTCAGGTGGGAAAGACAAAAATCTACAATGTGTTGAAAACAAAGCTGTTTTATTTCACATTTATCCAGAATATTAAACTCCAGTCCAATTAGCGAGGTTATTAACATAACCAGAAACAAGCTCCAACCGTCAGAGTAACAGCATCAGAAAGTTCTGGTACAGAAAAAGGCCATTTGGCCCATCGTGTCTGAACTGGCTGAAATAAAGCTATTCAGCCAATCCTACTTTGCAGATCTTAGTTTGTCACCCTGTATGTTCAAGTAATTCAACTGCATATCCAAGTCTTTCTGTTAAATGCAATGAGGGTTTCTGCCTGTACAACCTAATCAGACAGTGAGTTCCAGGCTTGCACCACCCTTTGGCTGAAATGATTTCTCCCTCCTCCTCTCATTCCTTCTGCCAATTACTTTAATTCTAAACTGTACCCTCCCTCCATTTATTGATCTCTCTGTTAATAGAAAAAGGTCCTTCCTATCCACTCATTCTGGGCCCCTCAAGATTTCATACACATCAATTAAATCTCCCCTCATTCACAGAAAATAACCCCAGCTGATCCAATCTTTCCTCATAGTTGAATTTCTCCAATCCTGTAAATTGTAATTCTCCTCTGTACCCTCTCTGGTGTGAGAACATCCTTCCTGTAATGCAGTGTCAGAGCTGTACTCAGTACTCTAGCTGTGCTCTAACTAGTGTTTTGTACAATTCCAGCATAATCTCCCTGCTCTTATATTCTAGACTTCAGCCAAGAAAGGAAAGTGTCCCAAATGCCTTCTTGGCCACCTGATCTACCTGTCCAGCCACCTTCAGGGATCTGTGGATATGCACTCCAAGGTCCCTCTCTCTACACTTCTCAGCATTAACCCATTTATTGTTCATTCCCTTGTCTTGTTTGCCCTCCCAAATTCATTATCTCACACTGCTCCACATTGAATTCCATTTGCCATTTTCCTGTCCATCTGACCAGTCCATTGATATCTTCCTGCAGTCTATGGCTTTCTTCCTCATTGTTAAATACATAAACAACTTCAGGATCACCTGCAAACTTCTTACTCATGGTCCCCACATTTAAGTCTAAATCATTGCTATAAACCACAAAACTGTGGAGCCCCACTGGAAACAGGCATCCAGACATGATTCAGCACTGGATGTGATTAACAGCAGCAATAACAGCAGAATCCAACCCCCACTGTCGCATGTGAACTTGCTGGTGTCTCAGCAGGTTGTTTGACTGAGCGAATCCCTTCCCACACATGGAGCAGGTGAACGGTCTCTCCCTCGTGTGAACTCGCTGGTGTGTCAGCAGATTCCTTTTGCTTTTAAATCTCTTCTCACAGTCAGAACATTTAAAAGATTTCTGGTCAGTGTGAACAAGTTGGTGTGTAGTGAGATGGGATGACTGAGTGAATCTGTTCCCACACAAGGGGCAAGTGTACGGTCTCTCCCCAGTGTAAATTCGCTGGTGCATCAGAAGGTCAGATGAATCAATGAATTCCTGCCCACACTCAGAGCAGGTGAACGGCCTCTCCCCAGTGTGAACTCGATGGTGTCTCACCAGGTGGGCTAACCGAGTGAATCCCTTCCCACAGATAGAGCAGGTGAACGGCCTCTCCCCAGTGAGTGTGTTGATGTTTCAGAAGACCCTTTTCTCTTTTAAATTTTTTCTCACAGTCAGAACAATGGAACGGTCTCTGATCAGTGTGAACAAATTGATGTCAGAAGGTGGGATGAACAAGTGAATCCCTTCCCACAAACGGAGCAGGTGAATGGTCTCTCCCCAGTCAGAGTGCGTTGGTGGTTCAGTAAATCCTTTTTACTTTTAAAGCTCTTCTCACAGTCAGAACATTTAAAAGGTCTCTTATTAGTGTGAACAAGTTGGTGTGTCAGGAGGTGGGATGACTGAGTGAATCTCTTCCCACACAATGCACAGGTGAACGGCCTCTCCCCAGTGTGAGAGCGTTGGTGTATCAGTAAATCCTTTCTGCTTTTAAAGCTCTTCTCACAGTCAGAACATTTAAATGGTCTTTGATCAGAGTGAACCTGCTGGTGAATCCGGAGGGTTGATAATGCATTAAATCCCTTTCCATATTCAAGGCAGGTGAATGGCCTGCCACCAGTATGAACATGCTAGTGTGTGTGGAGGCTGGATGACTGAGTGAATCCCTTCCCACACACAAAGCAGGTGAACGGCCTCTCCCCAGTGTGAATACGTCGATGAGTTTCCAACTCAGATGGATAATTGTATCCCTTCCCACATTTCCATGGTTTCTCCATGGTGTGGGTGTCCTTGTTTCTCTCCAGGTTTGACAATCAGTTGAAGCCTCATCCACACACAGAATACGTGTACAGTCTCTCCCTGCTGTGAATGGTGCACTTTTTTTTCAGGCTGTTACTGGTTAAAACTCCTTCCAATCAGTGCACTGGATCACTCTCACTCATGTGTGTATGTCTCAGTGCTATTCCAGTTGCAATGTTGTTTAAAATCTTTCCTTACATTCAGAACAGACAAACATTTCTTCTTCCAAATTCAAAGGCCAATGATATTCAGGTTCTGATGAATCGAGTGACTCTATCAGATCTTGACATGATGTTTGGTTTGAATTTCCCATCTGCAAATCCAACCCTCTGAATACCCTGTAAAAGGAGTTTACATTGAAATATTCAGAATATTCAAAAAACAAAGGCCATTCTGTCCAACGATTATGCTGATTTTTATACACCACATGCTTCTCCTCCCATTCCATGCACCTTATTTCATCCTTTCAGCTTATCTTTCTATTCCCATTTCTCTCACGTTTTCATCTAGTTTCCTTTCAAAACTATCTCAATGGTTTCCTATGAGTTTCACATTGTAACCACTCTCAAGAAATTTCAGGTGAAAACATTCTCTCCATATCTACCGCGTCCAACCCATTGATCATTGTGAAGATCTCTATCGGCTCACTACTAACTCTTCCATTTTCTAAAGGGAAAAAGAGAACTCCACCCTGTTCAATCTTTCATAACAGAAGTACTTGTTTTGGTTTACAAAATTCATCACTGTCAATCCAGGATAGAAATTGAGAAGAGACAAACATTTCTCTTGGTTTTAGTTTGCTGTGTGTAAATCCTCCCCTTCTAACCCCATAAAAGGAGTTTCCAAAATCCATCCCTGTCAGTATAGGATAGAAATTCACAATATTCTTTCCTCCTGCTGTCAGGGAGAGGGATGACTGCGCATGCGCACTGCTGCACATTGATCCTAGAAAGATGGCGGCCGTTAACTCTGGCCTGTGACCGGAGGAGGTCGGCAGCTTTGCTCGATTTGGTGCAAACGCGGGTCCCGCAGCTTCTCATTCGGGTTTAGAGACCGAAACAAAGCGTTTATGAAGCATCCAGTCCACTCTGCGGCTCCATTCCTCTCCTCAGTTTCGCTGTTTCTCACCTTTTCCTTCCATCCTTCCTCCTTCAGCTCCCTCAAGCCCCAGACTTTAGTCACAACGACATTGCGCCTGCGCGCAGGGCGCCAGCCGGAAGGATGAACAGGTGGCACCGTTCCTTCATTCCGATTGCTTGGAGGACCAGCTAGACCCGCTCGGTCTTCCAGTCCCGCCCACTCTTCCTTTGGTCCGGACCTGCCGTCAATCATCCGGGCATTGTGATGGTTTCAAATGCTGAGAGCGGCTACAGACTCAGCCTGACTTGCTGATTCTTGGCTGCAGTTTCTGTTTGGGAATTGGAGCTAGAGATGGAGTGCCTACAGAGAGGGAAACTGAGTAAATGTTTCAGGTCGCTAAATTTTTATCCAAGCTGGAAGAATTTAGAGATTTATGTACGGAGTCAGGGAAATGAGAAGGGGAGAGGAGAAAATAACAAACGGTCTTGTGATAGGATGGAAGGCTGGAGTGATTAAATGACAAAGCGGATGATGCAAGGCAACACTGGGTGATAGGGGGGCAAGTAAATAAACTAATGGGACAAGTGAAGAGACAAAAGACAGGTCCAGATGAGGTATGAATGATAACAGCAGAACAATTACAAGCCACTCACCATCCTGACTTGGAAATATACTGCCGTTCCTTTGCTGTCACTGGGTCAAAATCCTGGATCTGCCTCCCTAACAGCACTGTGGGTGTACCTACACCACATGGACTGCAATGGTTCAAGAAGCTAGGCTACCACCACCTTCTCATGGGCAATAAATGCTGGCCTAGCCAGCGACGCCCACATCCTTTGAATGAATTTTTAAAAAGATTATGAAACTAACCACCAGAAGGATTTGTGATTCCCACCTGAGCTGGAAATTCTTAGATAAAACCCCACCGTGCAAAGATAATTTGAAAGCTGAATGTGGAAAAGGATTTACTCAGTCATTCCCACTTACTGTCGCAACAGCACATTCACATTTGAGGGAGGAGAATCAGACACATTGTGTGTGCAAAGGCATTTACTCAGTTTTCCCCCTGGTTAACACACCAAGTTTAGAAACTCAACACTTTTGATCTACAAATGTCCATTCTTATTCGCGAGGGATAGTTTAACTCTTATGTCTATGGAAAAAAAATCACTTGTTCACCCCACCTGCTGAGACTCCAGTGAGTCCACATCTAACTGTAGGGGTTTGTTCTGCTGATAATCACACCCAGGACAGAACTATGGTGGAGGACCCATGCTCTTTAGTTGCTGTATCAATTGATTTATTAAATTTGTAACTTGAACAAATGGCTCTAATTGTAATCGGAATTCTGATCGCAAATCACAATGTTCTATTTAAAAATGTCTGATCTCAATGGCGTCGCTCTGACCCAGCATTCACTACGGGTAAGAATGTACCTATCCACACGACAGGCGCGCCTCGCGCAGGCGCATTACCCCGCTGAGAGTAGAGCATGCGCAGTGTAGACTGTCAATGGCGCTGCAAGGAACGGGGAAGAAACAATCGAGTGCAGTTAAGTAATGGAGTCGGTGGGTGAGCGGGGAGGATTGGAGCCAGCGGAATGGGCGGGAGGGGCGGGGCAGGGCTTCATAAATGCCATGTGGAAGCTTTGAACCCCGAGTTAAAAGTTATCGGTCCCGCATTAGCACCGAAAGGTCTAAGAGCTGCGGGGCGCCTCCCGTTCATAGGCCCGGTACAGCAGAGCGCAGCATGCGCTGTGATCCTGGATCAGGAGACAGGCAAAGAGGGGGTTGCCAACCTTCCAGGATTGGACTGGATTCTCCAGGAGCTGAAGATCAATCTCCAGAACACTGCTGTGTGCAGCCCTGGAGAAATATCTTAAGAGCATTAAAAAGATTGTTTTAATTTGTAATTTTCTTTGAACGTTTCTCTTTATAAAAATATTGAAAGTGGGACAAATCATCATCCAATTGCGTCACGAGACATTTTGCTTTCCAATTGGCCTGAGAATGCAGCGTGTCACAAGGAAGGATGTGTTGGCCGACTAATGGCTGGAGTATAGGGGCAAGTCATGTGATGGAACCTCCAGGAATACATTTAATCAGAGTTGGCAACCCTAGAGGAGAGAATATTGTGAATTTCTGTCCCAGACCGACAGTGATGGTTTCTGTAAACTTACAGGGCACTGGAATTGGAGAATTGATAGGCTGGAAACTCAAACCAAACATCACATCAAGATCTGACAGATTCACTCGATTCATCAGAAACTGAATATCAGCAGCATCTGAATGTGAAAGGTTTGTCTGTGCTGTTTGTGGGAGAAAATTTCAGATATCAATGTGTCTGGAAAAACACCAAGACACACAAACCCTGGATAGACCACACCTGGAGAACTGTGTTCAATTCTGGACAAACATCAAGGAAGGATAGAATGGTCTTGGAGGGAGTGTAGCACAGTTTTACCTGAGTGATATCCAAACTCCAAGGGTTAATTCCAGAAGAAAATTACACAAAAGAGTCATTATGGCACAGAGGAAGCCATTCAGCCCATTTAGTCCATGCCAGTTTTCTGGAGCAATCCAGTCGTCCCATTCCCCTGCCCCTGCTCTATCCCCATATCCTTGCAGGTTCATTCCCCTCAAGTGTCTGTCCAATTTCCTTTGCTAACTTCTCTCTTAATACATCCTGTCACCTTCAGAGATCAAAGCACATGAACTCCGGGTCCCTCTGTCCATGCAGACCCTTTAGAACTGAGCCATGAATTATATCTTCCCTCTCCCTATCCCTTCTGCCAAAATCCAGCACCTCACTATGAGCATTGTAATCCCAGAAACCTTGGAATTTAGAAGATGAAGAGGTGATTTGATTAAAGTTTTTGGGATATTAATTGGAACTGACAGGATAGATAGAGAGGAACTATTTCCCCTGGTTGGGGAATCTAGGACAAGTGGGCGGAGACTAAACATAGAATCAGGTTCCAGCACCTTTTCAGGAAGAGCGTTCCTGATCCTGACAACTCTCTGTTGGTGCAGAAACTGCTGAACTCGATGCTGAGGTTGTAAAGTGACGAATCGAAAGATGAACTGCTGTTCCTCAAACTCCCCTTGAGCTTCATTGGAACAGTTCAGGAGGCCAAGGACACAGATATCAGAGTGGGAGTGGAGCGGATAAGTTAAATGATAAGTGACCGGAACTTCAGGGTCCAGCAAGCACTTAACATGGTCAAATTCTTGATAAAATCCTGGCAGTATAACATCCAATTTCCTTTTGAAATGATTAATCGTCTCCACTTCCACCATCCTCGTGGGCTGAGTTCCAGGTTATTATTGTAGAAACATGCTCTCAGAGGATTTTTAGTCATCAAATTAAGCTTTATTTAGACAAGAGCTCGTCTGGCTGCTTGTATCCAGCCAGCTCCTCATACAACCACTTCCTAGGAAACTCCTCCCCTAGAATTTATTCCCCTGTGCTAGCTACACATTGGTTGAACAAATCACATGACCCTACTTGCTGTGAAAAAAGTTCTTTCTCATATCCCCTCTTGCATCTCTTACCCAAAACCTGTATCCTTATACCATCAGCTAATGGAAAAGGATTTCCTTTGTCTATCTTATTCTCAACCTTTCATAACCTTGTACACTGCTATCAAATCTCCCCTGCTCCAAAGAGAACAACCCCAGCTTCTCCAGCCTAACCTTGTAGCTAAAATCCCTCATCCCTGGAACCATTCTGGTAAATATCCTCTGACCTTATCAAGGCCTCTCACATTCTTCCTAAAGACTGGGAACCAGAACTGGATGCAATATTCTAGTTGTGACCTAACCAAAACTCTATAACATAAGAACATAAGAACCAGGAGCAGGAATAGGCAATTCAGACCCTCGAGCCTGCCCAGCCATTCAATACAATCATGGCTGATCTCATTTCAGCCTCAACTCCAATTTGCTGCCCTCTCCCCATAACCTTTCAACCCATTACTAATTAAAAATCTATCTCCTCCTTAAATTTATTCAGTGTCCTGGCATCCACTGCACTCTGGAATAGTGAATTCCACAGATTCATGACCCTTTGAGAAAAGTAATTCCTCCTCACCTCTGATTTAAATCTACCACCCCTTAGCCTAAAACTATGGCTTCTCGTTCTAGAATGCCCCACAAGGGGAAACATCTGCTCCACGTCTACTTTGTCTATCCCCTTTAGCATCTTACATACCTCAATTAGATCTCCTCTCATCCTTCTAAACTCTCGCGATTATAGGCCTAAATTGCTCAATCTCTCCTCATAAGACAAGCCCCGCATCACTGGAATCAATCTTGTGAACCGCCTCCAGTGCAACTAAATCCTTCCTCAAGTAAGGGGACCAAAACTGTGCACAGTACTCCAGGTGTGGTCTCACCAATGCCTTGTACAGTTGCAACAACACTTCCCTATTTTTATACTCTATTCCTTTTGCAATAAATGCCAAAATTCCACTTGCCTTCCTTATAAATGCCAAAATAATGCCCCTGTTTTTATACTCAGTACCTCTATTTATGAACCCCAAGGCCCCATTTGCTTCACTGACTACCCACTCAATCTGTCCTGCCATAAGAAATTGGTCCCACAAATGGTTTAATCATCACCCATACTCAGAAAGCCTATATAATGATACAAGATTTAAAATAGTTCCTGTAATATTTGCCCTGAACCCCAATACACCCATCCCCAAGGTTATGTCATCCCATCTTCAAGCACCTTGATGTTCGGATGATAAGGGAATTATCTGGAGATTTCAGAAGTCAGAATGCAGGGAGAGAGATGGGTGGACTGTGACCACCAGTAGCCAAGACCCTGGCGTTAAGGCAGTTTTGCAAAACACTGCGAACGTTCCTGTGATAGTGATACCAGTAAAAAGGGTGGAGGGAAGAGAGGGATCAGTGACTGGGCTGGAATAGGGGCCACGGCTGGCACGGCCACTGGGAAGCACTTAGACATGGAGAATATGTGGGAACAGGACGAGGCTGTGAGGCAGCAATGGACAGGATTCTTCAGTAAAAGAAATAAAAGGCAGAGAGATGAAATCCTGGAACAACAAGAAGGAGTGAAATCCAGAAAAGAGATGGTGGACGCACTGATCGAGAGAAAGGGAACGGTCAGTGAGATCATTCAGCAGAATAAGATTGAGGTGAAAAGTCAGAACATGTCTAAAGCTGTTCCCTGTGTGAGATAAGGAGGGTTTTTATTGGATCAGGTACAACAAGGCCAGGAGGACATTGAAAAACAATACAGAGTCCAACATTAGACAGTCCAAAGGGCCTGGAGAGGGAGGGTTAATAAACCTCGGGAGTCATAGGACTGGGAGGATATTGAGAAACAATAGAGAGCTCAAAGGGTCTGGAGAGGGAGGGTTAATAATCCCAAGGAATCACAGGCTGCACAGACTTCAAGTGTGAGCCCAGACTCATTGTAAAACAGTAAACAAATAAATCCCGGATTTTACTGAGACTCTTTTCCATGTCCCAGCTCCTGTAAATACTGACGGGAAAGGGAACAGAATCTCAGGAGGTTCCACACCGCTGGCTGCTCATGAGGAAGTGATCTCCGATCAGATTAATGTGCTTCTGCTGTGAGTATTTAATAAAGTGTCTGAACCTCTCAATGTGCTTCCTGTCCAATATCCCCCTCATCCATGGATCTTCCGTTTTACCAACTAGGCAAAAAAAATTGCCTAAAACTGCGGATGCTGGAAATCTGAAATGAAAACAGAAATTGCTGGAAAAGCTCAGCAGGTCTAACAGCATCTGTGGAGAGACAAACAGAGTTAACGTTTCGAGTCCATATGACCCTTCAGAGCTGGTGTTGAAAAAAAGTTGTCTGTTCGCTGATTGGCCTCAATGGTGGCAGTATTACCCAGAATGCCTCATGGGTCAGAAAGCCCCCTATCAATGAGAACAGGAACCCAGAGCACCGGCCTGGGGGCCGGGCTGTGCTCAGAGCATGCTCAGTGCGGCTGGTGGAGACTGACTGGGGTGGAACAGGCAGCTGAGGAGATTGTGGATGCACGGGAGAAATTGGAGCCAGGGGTGGGTCAGAATTTGATGATCTCAGATAGTCCTGGAAGGCTAAGGACTGGAGACGACCACGACCATCAGGGAGTACAGGGGATGTTGGTGAACAAGACTTGGTACAAGTAAGGACATGAGCTGCTGAGTTTTGGGTGACCTCCAGTATCTATGGAGTTGAATCTGGGAGGCCGACAAGAAGCACAGTCGAATCGTTCAGTTTAGAGGGAACAAAGGAATGGATGAGTTTCAGCAGCAGATGAACTGAGGCAGGAATACATTTGGGTGATTTTACTGAGGTGGAAATGGGTAGTTTTAATGATTTGTAGCCAGAAGCTTAGCTTGGGCTGAAATATGACAACAAGATTGTGAACAGTCTGGTTCAGCTCAGAGAGCTGCAAGAGGGATGGAGTCGGTGGTTAGGGAGTGGAGTTTGTAGCAGGGACTGAAAACAATGCCTTTCATCTTCCCAACATTTAAATGGAGGAAATTTCTGCTCATCCAGTACTGGGTGTCAGACATGTCAAGACAGTGTGTGAGTTGTAGGTGATGGTTTCACTGACACCTGTTACCTTCGTCCTTCTAGGTCGTGGGACGTTGAGGGTTTAGGATATTCTGCCAAAGTTTTGGTTGAGCTGAAGATGTATTAAACACATCTTCACCCCCTGCACCTCCCACCTCTCTCTTTCCTCCCATGGAGGCCAGAGTCCTGTGTAACCCAGACCAGGTGGCAGGTTCCATTCTCTGAAGGACATTAGTGAACCAGTTGGGTTTTTATGACAATCCAGCAGTTTTCATGGTCACTTTTTCCTGGTGCCGGCCCCACAAATTACCAGATTCATTCAGCTCAATTTCACAACCTGCCTTTGTGTTTTTGTGGATTCTCTCTCACTCCTTTTTTTTTGTTTTAAATCAGTTTCACAGCGGATTAGAAGGGGAGGATTTGAGTCAGGAAACAGAAACAAAACATCACAGCAGAATCTGACAGTCGCCCGATTTATCATAACCTGAATATCATTTGATTTTGAACGTGGAAGGAAAAAGCACCGTTCACAGTGGAGAGAAATCGTACACATGTCCTGTGTGTGGACGAGGCTTCAACCGATCATCTGACCTGTCAAGACACCAGCGCAGCCACATCCGGGAGAAACCATGGAAATGTGGGGATTGTGGGAAGGGATTCAGATTCCGATCTGAGCTGGGGAGAGGCCGTTCACCTGCTCAACGTGTGGGAAGGGATTTACTCTTTCAGCCCACCTGCTGAGCCACCAGCGAATTACAGTGAAGAGAGACCTTTTAAATGCCCAGACTGTGGGAAGTGCTTTAAAAGTTTCTGGGAGCTGATGTCCCATCAACGTGTTCACACTGACAAGAGACCATTTAAGTGCTCTCAATGCGGGACTGGGTTCAGGGGATCATCCCAACTCACTGTACACCAGCGAATTCACACTGGGGAGAGGCCATTCATCTGTCCCCAGTGTGGAAATGGATTCACTCAGTTATCCCACCTGCTGAGACACCAGCAAGTTCACATGGGGGAGAGACTGTTCATCTGCTCTGAGTGTGGGAAGGGATTCACTGAGTCACACAGCCTGCTAACACACCAGCAAGTTCACACTGGGGAGAGGCCATTCACTTGCCCCAAGTGTGGGAAGGGATTCACTCAGTTATCTAGCCTGCTGAGACACCAGCAAATTCACACTGGGGAGAGGCCATTCACCTGCCCTCAGTGTGGGAAGAGATTCACTACCTCATCCCACCTACTGAGACACCAGCGAGTTCACACTGGGGAGAAGCCATTCACCTGCCCCCAGTGTGGGAAGGGATTCACTCAGTTATCTAGCTTGCTGAGACACCAGCAAATTCACACTGGGGAGAGGCCATTCATCTGCGCTCAGTGTGGGAAGAGATTCACTACCTCATCCAACCTGCTGGCACACCAACGAATTCACACTGGGGAGAGGCCATTCACCTGCCCCCAGTGTGGGAAGGCATTTAGTCATTCACCCCACATGCTGACACACCAACGAATTCACACTGGAGAGAGGCCATTCACCTGCCCCCAGTGTGGGAAGGGATTCACTACCTCATCCAACCTGCTGGCCCACCAACGAGTTCACACTGGGGAGAAGCCATTCACCTGCCGCCAGTGTGGGAAGGGATTCACTACCTCATCCAACCTGCTGAGACACCAGCAAGTTCACAAGTAACGACAGTGGTGGGATTTTGCTGTTAATCACATCCAGGACTGAACCATGTTCACTGGGATCTGTTTCTGCTGATGTTAATAAACTACAGACCACTTAGAAGGGCTAATATTCTGCATAAATGTCAAATAAATTAGTTTTGTGCTAAAGACACAATTTGTTGAATTTTTTTAATATCTTTAACACAAGTTAGTTCATTTTGAAGTGCTGTCCCTCTCCCCAAGCCTCCATCCTCACCCCCAGCAACTGGTGTGAGGATCTCATGGAGCTCCTTTGTCACTAAGATTGAGACAATCTGATCAGCTGCCTCCGCTGCTTCCCTCCTTTCCACTTGCCCTCCCTAAAGTTCCCCATTACCCGAGTCCTGAACTCTCATCTTTCTGTATTTCTCTCCCATCTCCCCTCAGGCCCTCTCAGAGCTCATCTTGTCCATGAAACCCACCTCCTTCATCAACACTACTGCAACTAAACTACTGATCACTCAATTTCTCCATGTTCACTGACAATAATAACAGTTTTCTCTCTCAGGTACTGTCCCTCTCTCCTTCAATTCTGCCATCATTATATCCTTCTCAAAAAAAAATCCTTGTCCCCACTGTCTTTCCAAACTACTGCCCCATCTCCAGCCTCTCTTTCCTCTCCAAAGTCCTTGTTGTCACCTCCCAAATCCCTGCCCATCTTTCCCAGAACTCCATGTCTGAATCCCTCCAATCATGTTTCTGCCCCTGCCACAGTACTGAAACAGCTCTTATCAAAGTCATAAATGACATCCTATGTGACTGTGACAAAGATAAACTCGTCCTTCTCGTCCTCAGCCTGTCTGCAGCCTTTGACAATGTTGACCACATCATTCTGCACCTTCGCCTCTCCCCTGTCATCCAGCTGGTTGGGGCTACTCTCTCCTAGTTCCATTCTTCTCTATCTAATCATCGCCAGAGAATTACTTGCAATGTCTTCCCTTTCCACTCACACAGTTACCTCTGGTGTCCCCAAAGGATCCAGCCTTGGTCTCTTATTTCTCATTAACCTGCTCCAAACAATGACATCATCTGAAAACACTGTCACTTATCACATTTACACTGACAGCTCACCACCACCTCTCTCAACTGCTCCACTCTTGGTAAATTATCAGACTGTTTGGTGGATGTGCAGAAATTTCCTCCAATTAAATACTGGGAAGACTGAAGTCATTGTCTGAGTGGCTGGTGGAAGCAAATTCAGTCGTAACTTTCAAAAGTGATTTGGATTTTAAATTAATACGGAAAGATTTGGAAGGCACTTGGAAAAAAGCAGAGGAGTGGGACAGATTGGTAACGTTTTCAGGGACAGTACAGAATCAATGGGCTGAATGGCCACCATCCATGCTCTATGATTCTATCATATGTTTATTATGAATCATATTATTATAGATGATAGAATTTCCTAATAGTACAGCAGAGAAGGAGGCCGGTTGGCCTTTCAAATCTGTACTGACAAATTCAGTGACCTATCTAGTTAGTCCCATTCCCCCATTCTTTACTCATCCCTGCATCATTTCTCCTTCAAATACTTATCCAGTTCCTTTTTGAAGTTTACTCTTGAACCTGTATCCATCAGATAGTGAATTCCAAATTCTCACCAGTTGTTACTGAAAAGATTTTCTCGTGATGCTAGCATAAAAGCAAAAGATTGCGGATGCTGGATATCTGAAATAAAAACAGAAAATGCTGGAAAAACTCAGCAGGTCTGACACCACATGGGGAGAGAGGAGCAGAGTTAACATTTTGAGTCCGTATGACTCTCCTTCATTGCACAAAACCAAATCTAGGATAGCCTGTTCCCTAGTCAGTTCCTCGACATCCTGGTCTAAAAACTATCTTGTACATTCTAGGAATTCATCTGCCAGAGTATTTTTGCTAATTTGGTTTGCCCAGTCTATATGCAGCTTAAAGTCACCCATGATTACCGTAGCACCCTTGTTACATACATCTCTAATTTCCTGTTTAACACTGTCACCTACCTTATCGCTACTGTTTGGAGGCTGATAGACAACTCCCAGGTATGTTTTCTGCCCTTTGTTTCTTCTTAGCTCCACCCAGACTGATTCTAGGTCTAGATTTTCTAAGCCAATATCCTCTCTCACTACTGCACCAATTTCATCCTTAACTAACAATGTCACACCACCTCCTTTTCCTTTTTGCCTGTCTGTCCTAAATATCGAGTACCCTTGGATATTCAGTTCCCAGCCTTGGTCACCCTGCAGCCATGTCTCCATAATCACAATTATATTGTACCCGTTTACATCTATTTGCACTGTTAATTCATCTACCTTATTGCAAATGCTCCATGCATCCATATACAGTGCCTTTAGACTTGTCTTTTTAACATTTTTTATACATCTCTTTTTGTACTATGGTCCTATTTGCTGCTAGCCCTTGTTTCCTCTGCCTTCCACTTTTGCTTTCTACTTTTCCATCTTTCATTCCTATCTTTGTTTCCCTCTCTTATGTCTCCTCACTCAGTTTCCCATTCCCCTGCCAGTCTAATTTAAACCTTCCCCCACATTACTAGCAAATACCACTGCGAGGATACTGGTCCTGGTCCTGCAACCCATCCAGCTTGTACATGTCCCATCATCCCCAGAATCAGTCCCCATGCCTCAGGAATCTAAATCCCTCCCTCCTACACCATCTCTCCAGCCATGTATTCATCTGGTCTATTCTCCTACTCCTGATCTCGCTAGTACATGGTGTGATTACTACCTTTGAGGTCATGTTTTTTAATTTATTTCCTAGCTCCCTATATTCTGCTTTCAGGCCCTCATCCCTCTTGTTACCTATGTTGTTGGTACCGATCTGGACCATGACCTCTGCCTAATCTATGATATAGTATTATAACATATATTAACTATATATATATAATATTTTTTAAAGTTCATTCACGGGATGTGGGCTTCACTGGCTGGCCAGCATTTATTCCCCATACCTAGTTGCCCTTGAGAAGGTGGTGGTGAGCTGCCTTCTTGAACAACTGCAGGTACACCCACAGTGCTGTTAGGAAGGGAGCTCCAGGATTTTGATCCAGCAACTGAAGGATTGGCGATATATTTCCAAGTTAGGATGGTGAGTGGTTTGGAGGGGAACTTCCAGGGGGTGGGGTGTTCCCATCTATCTGCTGCCCTTGTCCTTCAAGGTGGCTGCGGTCATGGGTTTGGAAGGTGCTGTCGAAGGAGCCTTGGTGAGTTCCTGCAGTGCATCTTGTAGATGGTACACACAGCTGCTACTGTTTGTTGGTAGTGGAGGGAGTGAATGTTTGTGGATGGGGTGCCAATCAAGTGGATGTCCTGGATGGTGTCAAGCTTCTTGAGTGTTGTTGGAGCTGCACTCATCCAGGTAAGTGGAGAATATTCCATCACACTGCAGATGGTGGACAGGTTTTGGAGAGTCAGGAGGTGAGTTACTTGTGGCAGGATCTCAAGCCTCTGACCTGCTCTTGAAGCTACAGTATTTACATGGCTGGTCTAGTTCTGTTTCTGCTCAATGGTAACACCCAGGATATTGATAGTGGGGGACTCAGTGAAGGTAATGCCACTGAATGTCAAGGGGTGATGAGTAGATTCTCACTTATTGGAGATGGTCATTGCCTGGCTGTTGTGTCTTGAGAATGTTACTTACCACCTGTCAGTACAAGCCTGGATATTGTCCAGGTCTTGCTGCATTTAGACATGCACTGCTTCAGTAGCTGAGGAGTCGCGAATGGTACTGAACATTGTGCGATCACCAGTGAACATCCCCACTTCTGACCTTATGATGGGAGGAAGGTCATTGATGAAACAGCCTGAAGATGGTTGGACCTAGGACACTACCCTGAGGAACTCCTGCCGTGATGTCGTAGAAATGAGATGATTGACCCCCAACAGCCACAACCATCTTCCTTTGTGTGGGTATGAATGCAACCAGTGTAGAGTTTCCCACCTTATTCCCATTGACTCCAGTGTTGCCAGGGCTCCTTGATGCCACACTTGGTCAAATGCTGCCTAGATGTCAAGGGCAGTCACTCTCAGCGCACCTCAGGAGTGCTGCTGTTTTGTCCTTGTTTGATCCATTGCTGTAATGACGTCAGGGGCTGAGTGACCCTGGCGGAACCCACACTTAGCATTAGTGAGCAGGTTATTTCTTAGCAAATGCTACTTGATACAGAAACAGGTCCAATCTCAATGTGGTGATGAACATTTTTGTTCACCAATTAAGCTTTGAGTGATACTGTTACAATCGATAATTTTCCATGTACCAGAATATGCCCCATCAATGACTACAGGAGCCTGGTGTGATTACTCAGCACTCGGTTGCACTCTGAGCATGTGCAGTACAAATGGTGGATGTAGAACATGCCGATCAGGAGCTGGTTGGGGATGACACTGAATTACAGAAAATATCAAGTCCAGAAACAGAGAATACTGTTCAACGGACCTGTGCTGTGGTGTTTATGTTTCACACAAGATACATTCCATTTCGTCTATCTCATGTCTGCTTTTCAGCATATCTTTCCTTACAGAGATACCAGCACTGAATTAAAAGCAAAATACTGTGGAAACTGGAAATCTGAAATAAAAACGGAAAGTGATGGAAAAACTCAGCAGGTTGTTTCCACCAGTTTGTACCAGTCTTGATCTTTGTGAATTTCAACTTCGACCTTTTTCCAATCTGCAATTGCAGGTGGAGGTGGGGGTGAATTGCACAGATTGCATCATGGAGGAAGGTCCAGACATTCTGATATCTACATACTTTAAGTACCTATTGTGTGTATTGCGCTGTCATGAAAATATAATGCATTTCATCATATTGATGTGATACATTGTAAAGGTAGGTTAATTTTGGGGTCTGGATTAGTTTCTCTGTGTGGATATGTGTGGGGGAGGAGATTTAATGGTATTGGAGACAGCTGGTCTGGAGCTTTTGAATCATCTAAAGGGAAGCTAGGTTTGAAATGCTAAATACATAAACCTGGCTGAAGTTTTAGAATGTGAGGTACGAGGAACAATTGCATTTTTAGATAAATTACGTTAGTTTGAACTTCAAAGAGATGATAAGATGTTACATCTAGCCGTAGGAAGCTAAGTCAAACAGTGTGTTTATTTTTCCCAAAGGTTACTGATAATATGAGTACTATGAAAGATTTATGATATGAGAGAAGTATATTCGCAAAGACATATTGGGACATTGGAATTTACATTAAGAGAGAAACATGTATCAAGGAGAGGGAAGGCATTCTGAGATCTAACACAAGTGTGAAAAGCCTCCAGCCTCTATGCATTAAGTTGCTGTCTGCAGGAACTGAAGCTAATAAAACTCACTTTGAATATCATTGTCTAAGGTATTGTGTGCTTTACCTGGGTTTGTTAAACTTATGTTTTGTTTTACCGTTGCCTTAACAGAGGTGTAACTGGGAGCTAGATTCATTAGGGGAGTTAGGAGTTATTATAATAGTAATTTGTAGACCTATGAATGTGCTTAAAATCTTTTATTCTGTTAATGAGTGTTTAATTTAGTTTAAAAAAAACTCTAATTGTGGGTGGACTTATTACTATTGAATTCAAGGCACGCATCTCGAGATAAAATACAAATTGCAAAACAGTACTGGCAGCTGTTTCAGGTTTCGCTCTGTGATTTGAGCAGATCGACATTTACCATCTACTGTGCCTTAACAGCGCCCCGGGTCCCGATCTCGATTGGGAAGCCGATGCATTGAATTTGTGTTCCCAAGTCAAGGTATCAATGGCGGATCATTTACCCAGAACACACCGCGTTGCAGAAAGCCCCCTATCAATGACTGTAGGCGTCCAGTACGCAGGTGCAGTGTGGATGTGCGCTCTGAGCATGCTCAGTATCAGTCATGGTGACAGAGTGAGGAGGAGCGGACGGTTCGAGAGGAGATTGTGAGCACAGGGTAGGAATGGAAACCGCGGCTGGACTAGAAACTGGAGCAAATTCTGGGGTAGGCCCCAGGCCCCGTGTTTACCCCGCGGTGACAGGCCCGGGGAGAGGGAGCGATGGAGCCGGCGGCTGGACGGGGAGGATTTGGAAACACTTTGTGGATCCGCAAACCCTGAGGAATAATTCAAAACAAAAACAGAATTACCTGGAAAAACTCAGCAGGTCTGGCAGCATCGGCGGAGAAGAAAAGAGTTGACGTTTCGAGTCCTCATGACCCTTCGACAGAACTTGCGTTCGAGTCCAAGAAAGAGTTGAAATATAAACTGGTTTAAGGTGTGTGTGTGGGGGGCGGAGAGATAGAGAGAGAGAGAGGTGGGGGGTGTGGTTGTAGGGACAAACAAGCAGTGATAGAAGCAGATCATCAAAAGATGTCAACAACAATAGTACAATAGAACACATAGGTGTTAAAGTTAAAGTTGGTGATATTATCTAAACGAATGTGCTAATTAAGAATGGATGGTAGGGCACTCAAGGTATAGCTCTAGTGGGGTTTTTTTTTATTTATATAATGGAAATAGGTGGGAAAAGGAAAATCTTTATAATTTATTGGAAAAAAAAGGGAAGGGGGAAACAGAAAGGGGGTGGGGATGGGGGAGGGAGCTTACGACCTAAAGTTGTTGAATTCAATATTCAGTCCGGAAGGCTGTAAAGTGCCTAGTCGGAAAATGAGGTGTTGTTCCTCCAGTTTGCGTTGGGCTTCACTGGAACAATGCAGCAAGCCAAGGACAGATATGTGGGCAAGAGAGCAGGGTGGAGTGTTGAAATGGCAAGTGACAGGGAGGTTTGGGTCATTCTTGCGGACAGACCGCAGGTGTTCTGCAAAGCGGTCGCCCAGTTTACGTTTGGTCTCTCCAATGTAGAGGAGACCACATTGGGAGCAACGAATGCAGTAGACTAAGTTGGGGGAAATGCAAGTGAAATGCTGCTTCACTTGAAAGGAGTGTTTGGGTCCTTGGACGGTGAGGAGAGAGGAAGTGAAGGGGCAGGTGTTGCATCTTTTGCGTGGGCATGGGGTGGTGCCATAGGAGGGGGTTGAGGAGTAGGGGGTGATGGAGGAGTGGACCAGGGTGTCACGGAGGGAGCGATCCCTACGGAATGCCGATAAGGGGGGTGAAGGGAAGATGTGTTTGGTGGTGGCATCATGCTGGAGTTGGCGGAAATGGCGGAGGATGATCCTTTGAATGCGGAGGCTGGTGGGGTGATAAGTGAGGACAAGGGGGACCCTATCATGTTTCTGGGAGGGAGGAGAAGGCGTGAGGGCGGATGCGCGGGAGATGGGCCGGACACGGTTGAGGGCCCTGTCAACGACCGTGGGTGGAAAACCTCGGTTAAGGAAGAAGGAGGACATGTCGGAGGAACTGTTTTTGAATGTAGCATCATCGGAACAGATGCGACGGAGGCGAAGGAACTGAGAGAATGGGATGGAGTCCTTACAGGAAGCGGGGTGTGAGGAGCTGTAGTCGAGATAGCTGTGGGAGTCGGTGGGTTTGTAATGGATATTGGTGGTCAGTCTATCACCAGAGATTGAGACAGAGAGGTCAAGGAAGGGAAGGGAAGTGTCAGAGATGGACCACGTGAAAATGATGGAGGGGTGGAGATTGGAAGCAAAATTAATAAATTTTTCCAAGCCCTGACGAGAGCATGAAGCGGCACCGAAGTAATCATCGATGTACCGGAGAAAGAGTTGTGGAAGGGGGCCGGAGTAGGACTGTAACAAGGAATGTTCCACATACCCCATAAAGAGACAGGCATAGCTGGGGCCCATGCAGGTACCCATAGCCACACCTTTTATTTGGAGGAAGTGAGAGGAGTTGAAGGAGAAGTTGTTCAGTGTGAGAACAAGTTCAGCCAGACGGAGGAGAGTAGTGGTGGATGGGGATTGTTCGGGCCTCTGTTCGAGGAAGAAGCTAAGGGCCCTCAGACCATCCTGGTGGGGGATGGAGGTGTAGAGGGATTGGACGTCCATGGTGAAGAGGAAGCGGTTGGGGCCAGGGAACTGGAAATTGTTGATGTGACGTAAGGTGTCAGAGGAATCACGGATGTAGGTGGGAAGGGACTGGACAAGGGGAGAGAGAAGGGAGTCAAGATAACGAGAAATGAGTTCTGTGGGGCAGGAACAAGCTGAGACGATCGGTCTACCGGGGCAGTTCTGTTTGTGGATTTTGGGTAGGAGATAGAAGCGGGCCGTCCGAGGTTGGGAGACTATCAGGTTGGAAGCTGTGGGAGGGAGATCCCCAGAGGTGATGAGGTCAGTGACAGTCCTGGAAACAATGGCTTGATGTTCAGTGGTGGGGTCATGGTCCAGGGAGAGGTAGGAGGAAGTGTCTGCGAGTTGACGCTCAGCCTCCGCGAGGTAGAGGTCAGTGCGCCAGACAACAACAGCACCACCCTTGTCAGCGGGTTTGATGACAATGTCAGGGTTGGACCTGAGAGAATGGAGTGCAGTAAGTTCAGAGAGAGAGAGGTTAGAATGGGTGAGAGGAGCAGAGAAATTGAGACGACTAATGTCGCGCCGACAGTTCTCAATGAAAAGATCAAGAGAAGGTAAGAATCCAGAGGGAGGGGTCCAGGTGGAAGGAGAATATTGGAGATGGGTAAAAGGATCCGTTGAACGGGGAGAGGACTCCTGCCCAAAGAAGTGAGCCCGGAGACGAAGACGGCGGAAGAAGAGTTCAGCATCATGCCGAGCCCGAAATTCATTGAGGTGAGGGCGTAAGGGTATGAAACTAAAGGGTAAGGTACGTAAGGGTATGAAACAAAAAAACTGCGGATGCTGGAAATCCAAAACAAAAACAGAATTACCTGGAAAAACTCAGCAGGTCCGGCAGCATCGGCGGAGAAGAAAAGAGTTGACGTTTCGAGTCCTCATGACCCTTCGACAGAACTTGCGTTCGAGTCCAAGAAAGAGTTGAAATATAAACTGGTTTAAGGTGTGTGTGTGGGGGGCGGAGAGATAGAGAGACAAAGAGGTGGAGGGGGGGGCATCCTCAGTTTTTTTGTTTTTATCTCTGTGTTTAATTGACTGCCACTGCTCTTCAAGAAATGCCTACCTCCTTGAAGAAGTTCTGTTCCTCTCTGCGACAAGATTTCCGTATTTCTCTGTTGTCTTGCTCACCTTCCTTGCTTTCCATTTCCCTCCTAGTGTTTGAGAAGGTGTTTACTAAAACCCGCTTTCACAGCCATATCTCCTTTCTCAGTGACTGTCTCCGTCTCCGACTTACCCCATGTGGATTTCAACTGAAATTCCACTCCTCATGTTTCGAACCCACCCAGGATTACAGGTATCTCCGGGACATAAAACGTTTCTCGGACTGCTGTTCCCGTCACATTCTGAAATCCACACTCAGTGCCATGCGCCGCCATATGAACACACTCGACCTCTCCCTCCAGCAGCACCGCCGTACCCTTTTTCAAAGCTGCGCGTGCCCCCAGTTTCATTTTATCCTTCGGCTCATCCGACGCCTCAACAAGAAACTTTTTCTCTTTCTCTCAAGTGCTAAGGAACGCAAGCTGCAACAACTCATTGACACCAACACCCATCTAGGACCCTCCACCCCTGCCTGTTCCTCCGTCCCCACCCTTTCTTCCAATCCCAACCCCAGCCGTGTATTCACTATACCCCCTGACCTTCCCCTCTCCGATGCTGAACGTTCAGTGCTCAGCAAAGGACTTAGTTTCATACCCTTACGCCCTCACCTCAATGAATTTCGGGCTCGGCATGATGCTGAACTCTTCTTCCGCCGTCTTCGTCTCCGGGCTCACTTCTTTGGGCAGGAGTCCTCTCCCAGTTCAACGGATCCTTTTACCCATCTCCAATATTCTCCCTCCACCTGGACCCCTCCCTCTGGATTCTTACCTTCTCTTGATCTTTTCATTGAGAACTGTCGGCGCGACATTAGTCGTCTCAATTTCTCTGCTCCTCTCACCCATTCTAACCTCTCTCTCTCTGAACTTACTGCACTCCATTCTCTCAGGTCCAACCCTGACATTGTCATCAAACCCGCTGACAAGGGTGGTGCTGTTGTTGTCTGGCGCACTGACCTCTACCTCGCGGAGGCTGAGCGTCAACTTCGACAGAACTCGAAGGGTCATGAGGACTCGAAACGTCAACTCTTTTCTTCTCCGCCGATGCTGCCAGACATGCTGAGTTTTTCGAGGTAATTCTGTTTTTGTTTTGGATTTCCAGCATCCGCAGTTTTTTTGTTTTTATCTCTAATGAGAGGTTACACTTTGGGCTCAAATCAATGAGGAATCTGATCTGTGTTTGGGAAACTGTTAACAAATGTCCCCTTGTAAACATGATCTCCAGTTGTAGAATTTATTAAAAGGATACAGAGAATTATCCAACACTTTATTTAAATTTCAGCCCAGGGAGGGAGAGTGTGTGGGACAGGGATTTGCAGCTTTGGGGAACAAGGGAGGAAAAATGTTCCATAAGAACTAAAATTAACTGTTCTGCATTTCTATGCTATGCTTACAATAAGGACTTTTGAAATTTCTGCTTACAGGGCATCAGAAGGGAGAATTTATAGACTGGTAACTCAAACAAAACATCATATCAAGACCTAACAGAGTCACTTGATTTATCAGGAGCTGAATATCACTGGCCTTTGAATGTGGAAGGAGAAATGTTTGCCTGTTCTGACTGTAGAAAAAAAAAATCACTCATCTATATGACTGGAAAAGCATCAACACACTCACACCGGTGAGAGTGTTCCAGTGCACCGACTGTGCAAAGAGCTTTCGCTAGTTACACAACCTGAAAAAAAAATACAGCACTTAGAGTGGGGAGAAACTTTACACGTGTATGTGTGTCTGGACAAGGATCCAACCTGGAGAGACACAAGGACACCCACACCATGGAGAAACCGTGGAAATATGGGGTCTGTGGAGCTGGATTATTTCCCCCTCCCAGCTGGAAATTCATCGGCGTATTCACACTGGGGAGAGGCCGTTCACCTGCACCGATTGCGTTAAGGGTTTCACGCAGTTATCAAATCGTCTGACACAGCAGTGTGTTCACAGTGGCTTGAGGCCATTCAGCTGTTACGTGTGCGGGAAGGGATTCATGAACTCATCTATCCTGGGGATCCACCAGCGAGTTCACACTGGGGAGAGGTCGTTCACCTGCTCTGTGTGTGGGAAAGGCTTCACTCAGTTATCTGCTCTGCTGACACATCAACTTGTTGACAGTGATCAGAGATTGTTTAAATGCTCTGACTGTGAGAAAAGTTTCAAAGGACCAATAAATCTGCTCAAACGCCAGCACGTTCACAGTGGGGAGAGGCCATTCACTTGCTGTGTGTGTGGGAAGAGATTTACTTGGTCGCATAACCTGCACAGGCACCAGCGAGTTCACACTGGGGAGAGGCCTTTCAGCTGTCCCGTCTGTGGGAAGGGATTCACTTTTTCATCTAACCTGAAGAGACACCAGAAGTTTCACATATGACAACAGGGGTTGGATTCTGCTGTTATTGCTGCTGTGAATCACATCCAGGTTTGAACTATGTTCATTCTGATAGCTGGGGTTGGGTCTTCACTTTCTGATGGTGGTGGGAACCGGGACTTGTGTGATTTGAAAATTACTTTCCTGGTCAGAGGCACTGGATCCGCTGCCTCTGAGACAGTTTGTAATTTTCAAAGTGTCGGTGGAGGGGAGGAAACAGGAAACCCACTCACCACCAATTAACGGCCCCTTAATCTCATTAAAGAACTTGTTAAGGAGCCTGTCTGGAACAGAATGGGATTTTCAATCTTTTTTCTGGATTTAAATTGAATTTTGGGGTACAGGTTGTTTGTAATAAATCCCCAATTGTGAATGAAATCATCAGGTTGTACGGAACTTAGCCATCTGGCAGGAATGAAGACTTTAAATGGTCATTTCAAAAAGATTAATTAACCATTAAAATGTGGAAAGGTAACAAGTTAGAAAAATAAAAATCAAGGTTTCATTAACAGTAAGAGGAGAATGTTTAACTTTAACAATTAAACAGACTTCTCACAACTTTCCTCGGCTGATCAGGCTGAAGACGTGAAGTGAGGATAACCCTCCATCATTCAATACACATGCAAATAAAGCGGCTTCTCAAAATCTTCATCTTTACACTTAAAAGATGCTGTAAGCCCACCTTAGCCAAGTTATTGGAAATGGCTAATTAGTCTATGATTTGTCAATAATGTGACAAGAGTTAACTCCATTGGTTTTAGTTAATCTGCCATATTGTCTTAAACTTAGGACAGTGCCTTCCTTTACGCTATGTCTCTCATCTTGATATCTTTACAGGAGCCCATTCATTAAGACAGACTCAACAATCAAGGAGAGTGTGTGTTCCTGATAGGGAGCAAGTACAAGGCTTATCCCATTTCTTTCCCAGCTGTTACAGCACTTTAATTCTCTCATAAGAAATGCGAACGGAGAAATATTGAGATAACATAAAGCGACTTCTAAGCAACTACCAATCATCTGTTGCTTGTCAGTCACTGCTTCATAATACTGTTTTGGGTTAGTTTGTTGTAAAAGGTTAAAATCATCAAAATGGCTTCTCATCTCAGTGTTAGCAGAAAATTGTGTTTTGACATTGTTAGCTTATTACAATGAATATGACATGAAATGAACCTGAAAATGCTGGGCTACACTAAAATCTAGTACCCAGGCTTACTTACAGGTTGAAGTCAGACAGCCTGGTGCATGTTAGTGCACAGCTGTTGGAGTTACCAGAAGTTGAAAGGAAGTTAACTTTCATCTGTGTTTTGTTTGTAAAATTTGAGGGGTAGACTTCTTCTGGTTTGAGCACTGTACCTCGGCAAAGCAGCAGCAAACCCCAAAATGGCTGCCATCTGCCTTTGCTGCTGGCATCAGACAGGAAGCTCCCTCCCCCCGGAGGCACTTGGTGCCTCGGTTTGGATGCTGAGATCACCTCCTGCCAAAACAGCTCATTTACATTTTAAAATAGTGCTACAAGAGTGGGTGTGCGGACCCGGAATTAATCTCGTGTCAGGTTCCCAACCCTCTGAAAATCCAGCTCTTGGGGGTTTATTCCTCCTGATGTTAATAATCCCCATAACAGGGCTGGAGTTTAATATTCCGGTTAAATGTCAAATAAATCAGCTTGGCGTCAAACATACAGTGTGGAGTATTTGTTTACTCCAGGATAAGAGGAGACTAATTGAAATCCTGTTCTCGACTGTTCCATTTCTGGGCCTTTTCTCCTCTGTTAAAGAAAGATTTGTATTTCTGCAGAGCCTTTCATGACATCAGGATGTCCCAAAGCATTTTACAGCCAATGAAATTCCTTTGAAGTGCAGTCAATGTTGGAATGTAGGAAATACAGCAGCTAATTTATGCACAGCAAGATCCCATAAACAACAAATTGATAATACCCAGATAATCTTTTTCAGTGATGTTGATTGAGGGAGAAATATTGACCAAGATCCCTGGGATAAATCCCCTGCTCTTTGAAAAAATGTCAATGGATCTCTTACGCCCATCCACTCTGTCTCAGTGCAGCCTCTGACAGTCTCTCCCTCAGTACTGCGGTGGAATGTTAGCCTGGATTTTATGCTCATCTTTCTGGATGCGGATTTAAATCCACAACCTCCTGACTAAGACATGAAAATGCAACCACTGAGCCCTGACTAACACATCATCATCACTCTGGATTATTTCAGATCCTAGACCTTTGGTTACTCTCATGGACAAGTCCCAGCTCCCCATACCTTCCAGAGTGTCTCTCCCAGCCTTGATAGCAAACATCATCTCACTTTTCGAAAAAGGAGGAACAGAGAAAATGGGGAACTAGAGGCCAGTTCGTCTAACATCCGTAATTGGCAAAATGTAGGAATCTATCATGAGGGATGTGGTAACAGGGCACTTAGAAAATCATTAACTGATTGAGCAGAGCCAATATGGATTTATGAAAGTGAGGTCATGTTTGACAAATCTGTTTAGAGCTTCTTGAAAATGTAATAAGTAAGGAGGATAATGAGGGTATCAGTAGATGTGTATTTGGATTTTCAAAAAGCATTTGATGAGGGAGCCACACGAGAGGTCATCACACAAAATTCGGTCTGGTGTTTGGGGGTATCTTAGCATGGCCTGAGGATTGGTTGATGGTCAGAAAACAGAGAGTAGGAATAAACGGGACATTTTCAGGTTTGCAGGCAGGTACCACAAGGATCAGCAGTTGTGCCTCAGCTATTTACAATCGATATCAATGACTTAGATGAGGGGACTGAGTGTAATGTATCCAGGTTTTCTGACAATACAATGTTGGGTGGGAAAGTAAGTGCTGAGGAGGACACAAAGAGGCTGCAGAGGGACATAGACAGGTTAGGTAAGAACATGGCAGATGGAATACGACATGGTGAAGTGTGAAGTTATCCACTTTGGTAGGAAAAAAAATATATATTTTGAATGGTGTGAGACTGGGAAATATTTGCATTCAGAGGGACCTGGCTGTTCTTGTACATGAATCACAGAAAGTTAACATGCAGGTACAGCAAGCAAATGGTCTGTTAGCTTTTGTTGCAAAGGGATTGGAGTATAAAAGTAAAGATGTCTTACTACCATTGTACAGAGCATTGGTGAGGCATTACCTGGAGTACTGTGTGCAGTTTTAGTCCCCTTACCTAAGGAAGGACATACTGGACCTAGACAGAGTAAAACAAATGTTCACCAGACTGGTTCCTGGGATGAGGAGATTGTCCCATGAGGAGAGATCGAGCAGACTAGACCAATATTGAATAGAGTTTGGAAGATTGAGCGATCTAACTGAAACTTTCTTAAGTGGCCTGACAGGGTAAATGCTGGAAAAATGTTTCCCGTCTGGAGAATCTAGAGCACGGGGAATCAGTCTCAGAATAAGGGGTCAACCATTTAGGACTGAGATGAGCAGGAATTCCTTCACTCAGTTGTGAATCTTTGGAACTTTCTATCCCAGGGATCCGTGGCTCTCAGTTATATTTAAAACAGAGATTGACAGAGTTTTGGGTACAAAGGGAATTAAGGTTTCTGGGGAGTGTGGATCTGAGGTAGAAGATCAGTCATGATCATATCGTATAGCAGAGCAGGCTTGATGGGCCAAATGGCCTCTTCCTACTCCTATTTCTTATTTTCATTCAACCTCAATCTGGTTCCCCTCAAGCTGCTGAGTGAGTGAATTAAATCTTTCTTCACAAATCACCTAAATACCAGACTACAAGTCAGGCCATGAACATTGTTTATTGTTTACAAATTGCAATTAAATTTGAGCACACAGACCCTTTCTAGACTTGTCGAAATGTAATCAGAGTTATCCAGCAGTTCAGCACTAATGGGGAAAGCTATTTCATAAAACAAGGAACAAAGACTCCACAGGATATTCAGTAATTCACTGTAAATCAGCAGGAATGGATGCTGAGAATTAATTACAGCAGGGAGCAGAGGCTGAGGTTATCAGTTGGTGAGTTTACTTTCAGAGTAATTCCTTCAATATTTGACATGTTAACAACTTTGAACAGCCCTTCTCTCAAATAGCTCGAGCCTACTTGTAATTACAAACATTCAGAACTTACCAAGCTTCATCCTCGAGTTACAGAACAGACTTTCTCTTGTCAATATAGAGCTGCAGGATTGCATTGTGATCTACTCATTGTTCATCTTTAGTTCAATACAGTTCTGAGGTTTGCAGACATGATGGTCTATTCACACATAATTGAGAGATGGTGCGGGTACACGCTAACTCTAAACTGGGCAACTGACATTAGAGATCAACCCCAACTGTCAGAATGAACATGATTCAGTCCAGGATGTGATTAACAGCAGCAATCACAGCAGAATCCAACTCCTGTAATCACTTGTGAACTCGCTGGTGTGTCACCAGGTAGGATAAGCGAGTGAATCCCTTCCCACACTCGGAGCAGGTGAATGACTTCTCCCCAGTGTGAATTTGATGGTGTGTCAGCAGGTTGGATGACTGAGCGAATCCCTTCCCACACTCAGAACAGGTGAACGGCCTCTCCCCAGTGTGGGTGTGCTGGTGTGCAGTGAGGTGAAATGATTGCCTGAACCCAGTCACACAGTGAGAGCATCTAAATGGTTTCTCATCAGTGTGAATACGTTGATGGTATTGCAGATCCCCAGAACTTTTAAAGCACTTCCCACAGTCTGGACATTTAAACGGTCTCTCGTCAGTGTGAACTCGCTGGTGTCTCAGCAGGTTGGGTTTCTGAGTGAATTTCTTCCCACACTCAGAGCAGGTGAACAGCCTTTCCCCAGTGTGAGTGCGCTGATGTGCAGTGAGATGAGATGGTTGCCTGAACCCAGTCCAGCAGTGAGAGCACCTGAACGGTCTCTCATCAGTGTGAATACGTTGATGACATTGTTGATGCCCAGAACTTTTGAAGCACTTCCCACAGTCTGGACATTTAAATGGTCTCTCGTCATTGTGAACTCACTGGTGTTTCAGAAGGCGGGATGATGTCCTGAGCCTCTTCCCGCACTGAGAGCAGCTGAATGGTGCATGCGCAGTGTGAATACGCTGGTGCTCCCTCAGTCCATGTGGGTTTTTAAAGCTCTTTTCACAGTTGGGGCATTTAAACTCTCTCTTGTCAGTGTGAACTTGCTGGTGTTCCAGCAGGTGGGATGAGCGAGTGAATCCTTTTCCACACACGGAGCAGGTGAATGGCCTCTCCCCAGTGTGAAGTCGCTGGTGTCTCTGAAGGCAGATTAACTGAGTGAATCCCTTCCCACACACGGAGCAGATGAATGGCCTCTCCCCAGTGTGACTGCGTCGATGAGTTTCCAGATTAGATGGGGATCTGAATCCCTTCCCACAGTCCCCACATTTCCACGGTTTCTCCCTGGTGTGAATGGTGCTTTTTGTTTCCATGTTCAAAGGATAATCATATTCAGGTCCTGATGAATCGAGATACTCTGGCAGATTTTGATGTGATTTTGGTTTTACTTTCCCGACTGCAAATCCTTCTAATAGCTTGTAAAGTGAATTCAAAACAGAAATAAAAGATATGAAAGAGGATTCACAAAAACACAAAGATTGGTTGTGAAATTGAGCTGAATGAACCCGGTAATTTGTGGGGTCGGCACTAGGAAAAAGTGACCAGGAAAACTGTTGGATTGTCATAAAAACCCAACTGGTTCACTCATGTCCTTCAGGGAAGGGAACCTGCCTCCCAGTCTGGGCTACAAAAGACTCTGGCCTAAATGGCAGAAGACAGAGTGAGAGGTGGAGGAGGGGAAGGGGAGATGGATTTCATAGATCTGCAACTCAACCCAGAATTTTGATAGAATTTCCCAAACCCATGACCCCTACCACCTGGAAAGACAAGAGCAGCCGGTGCATAGGGAAAAACCATCAGCTCCAAGACACACAGCAGTGAGTTCACACTGGGGAGAGGCCGGACACCTGCTCCATGTGTGAGAAGGGGTTTAATCCATCATCCAACCGGTTGACACACCAGCAAGTTCAGCAGAGACTCCAGGGGTTGGATTCTGCTGTTAATCATATCCATGACTGAACCATGTTCATTCTGATACTTTGGGTTTTTTTCTACTGATGTTAATAATCTCTGTAACTGGACTAGATATTTAATATTCTGGAAATCAGCTTGTTTTACTTTGTCAAATAAAGTATATTTCTTCAGCCTACAACAAACAGTGATTTACTTGTAATTGTTTTCAATTTAGTTACTGTATTCAGTATTCATCATGTGGTCTGCTCTACATTGGGAAGATCAAACACAGATTGGGTGATCACTTTGTGGAACAGTCTGTGAGCTTGACCCTGAGCTTCCAGTCACTTATCATTTTAATTCTCCACCCCACTCCCACTCTGACCTCTGTCCTCGGCCTCTTGAACTGTTCCAATGAAACTTAATGGGAGCTCGAGGAACAGCAGCTCATCTTTCAATCTGGCATTTTACAACCTTTCAGACTCAACATCAAGAGAGTTGTCAGGATTGAGAACTCTCTACCTGAAAAGGTTGTGGAACCTGACTCTATAAGGAGTTTTAAAAGGAAGTTGACAGGTTTTTGAGAATGAGGAACTTACAGGGTTACAAACAGAAAGTATGCGTATGTGGGTCTAAACGTGGCTGCTCTTTCAAAGAGCCAGCACAAGCACAAAGGGTTGAATGGCCTTTTTCTATTCTGTAAGTTTCTATGATTCTAGGAATTGGCCATTTAGCCCTTGTGTCTGTTCCACTGTGAAATGAGATCATGGCTTATCTGTGGTCTAATTCTATTACCTGCTTTGCCCCATATCCATTAATACCTTTGGTTAACAAAGATCGTTCAATGTCAGATTTAACATTAGTCTCACATCAACTGCTGTTTGTAGAACAGAGTTCCTCACTTCTACCTCCCTTTGTGTGTAGAAGTGTTTGCTGACTTCAGTCCTGAAAGGTCTAGCTCTCATGTTTACAAATTGCTCCCAGAGTCTAGGACTATGATTCCTCTTTGGAACTGACTTAATCTTTGTCTGAATCTGAGGAAATGAAGACAAGGTTATGCTGATATAGAGATCGCAAACTAAGAAAGACCAAGGCCCTTCTCCTACCATCCAAACCCTGCAACAATGGATCTGTTGGCCAATCGTTGCAATGAATCCGTTTCATAAATCTGTAACAGACCAATACATAATTCTTCTGCTATGCTTTGCACAAACACGTGACCTACCTACCTAATTCCATGTACCAGCACTTGGCCCATAGCCTTGAATGTTATGATGTGCCAAGTGCTCATCCAGGTACTTTGATTTGCATTTGATGGGAATTATCAAATGTTTTTACGACCATGAGCTTGGGTTGTGGACGGTGATGTCTTCACTCTTCTCTGTTGATTCCTTTCTCTTGATTCCTTTCTTATCTATCTCATTGTAGCTAGAGAATAACCTGTAGCAGCTGTGATTATTTTCTTTACGTTTTTACAAACTGACTCAGTTGGTAAGCGATCAGGTGTCATTGAACTATGATATTAAAATGTTCCTTTATCCCTCTAAATGTGATTGTATCTTGCAAGCCATACTCACATAGGCTGTAATCTGTGACTGAAATAAGAGCTGTTTCAATGTTGTGGCAGTTACAGAAATCTCACTGAAGGGATGCAAACATGGAGTTCTGGGAAAATGTGCTTGGATTTGGGAGGTGACAAGGACTTTGGAGAGGAAAGGGTGATTAGAGTGGTAGTTGGCAAGAACATTGGGGTCAAGGGCTTGTTTTCTTGAGGATAAGTAGTTATGGCAGATATAAAGGAAAGGACAGTACCTGAAGAAAGAGAGCTGTTAACAATATCAGCGAACACGGGAAAGTTGGGTGATCAATTGAAATAGGAATGGAGGAGGTGGGTTTTATGGAAAAGATCAGTTCTGAGAAGCATTAGGGAAGATTGGAGAGAAGCTAAAGAAAAAAGCAGATTCAGGGCTGCAGCAAGGTGGCTCTTTAGGGGTGGTTTGGCCCAGTGAGTCAGTGGAAGGGAGGGAAGCAGTAGAGGCAGCTGATCGGATGCAACCTCCACATTGGGAGCAGCGAATGCAGTAGACTAAATTGATGGAAGTGCAAGTGAATTGCTGCTTCACTTGAAAGGAGTGTTTGGGCCCTTGGACGGTGAGGAGGGGGGAAGTATAGGGACAGATGTTGTACCTTCTGCGGTTGCATGGGAGGGGGTTGAGGTGTAGGGGGTGATGGAGGAGTGGACCAGGGGGTCCTGGAGGGAATGGTCCCTACAGAATGCCGACAGGGAGGGTGAAGGGAAGATGTGTTTGGTGGTGGCATCAGGCTGGAATTGGCAGAAATGGCGGAGGATGATCCTTTGAATGCGGAGGCTTGTGAGGTGATAAGTGAGGACAAAGGGGACCCTATCATGGTTCTGGGAGGGAGAGGAAGGTGTGAGGGCAGATGTGTGGGAGATGGGTCGGACAGGGTTGAGGGCCCTGTCAACCACTGTGGGTGGAAACCTCGGTTAAGGAAGAAGGAAGACATGTCAGAAGAACTATTTTGGAAAGTGGCATCATTGGAACAGATGCGACGGAGGTGAAGGAACTGAGAGAATGGGATGGAGTCCTAACAGGAAGCAGGGTGTGAGGAGCTGTAGTCGAGGTAGCTGTGGGAGTCGACGGGATTGTCATGAATATTGGTGGACAGTCTATCACCAGAAATTGAGACAGAGAGGTCAAAGAAGGAAAGGGAAGTGTCAGTGATAGACCATGCGAAAGTGTTGGAGAGGTGGAAATTGGAAACAAAATTAATAATTTTTTCCAGGTCCAGGTGACAGAATGAAGCAGTCATCAATGTACCGGAGAAAGAGTTGTGGGAGGTTGGGAGACTATGAGGTTGGAAGCTGTAGATGGAAGATCTCCTTTTGACACACAAAATAAACCCAACAGCCAAGTACTGTGTGCAGTTCTGGTCACCAAATTATAGAAAGAATATAGAGACACTGGAGAGGGTGCAGAGAAAATTGATAAGAATGATACCAGAAATGCATGGGTTTACATAACAGGAAAGGATGAACAGACTGGATCTCTTTTCTCTTGAAAAAAGATGTCTGAAGCTGAACTAATTTAGGACTTTAAAATGATGGAAGTTTTAATGCAGAGGAAACTTGTGGGGAAGAGCAAAACTAGAGACCATCAATGTAAGATAGTCATCGAGAAATCCAGTAGGGAATTCAGAAGTAACTTCTTCACCCAGAGAGTGGTGAGAATGCAGAACTCAGGACCACAGGAAGGGAATAGTATAGATGTATTCATGGGGAAGCTAGACAAACATATGTGGCTGAAGGAAATATTAGGTCATGATTTAGAAATGGAAAGATGAGAGGTGGCTTGAGTGGAACATAAACACCAACATGCACTGGTTGGGCTGAATGACTTCTTTCTGTGCCATATATCCTATATAATCCTGTGTAAGGCTTAACTGATCGTCCAACCTGGAGAGACATATGGACACTAACAACAGGGTACTGCACACAGTACTTGGGTTTATGTTGTGCATCGGGTAAGCTTTGCTTTTTGCTTCAATGATAGGTGTCATCTCTGCTGAGTAGGTCTCAAACCAGCCTTTGTTGTGGGTTCCACCTTTACCAACTGTTACTGCTGCTCTGTCAGAAATGATTGAACTCAGTGACTTCCAAACTTCATCAGTATCAATGTTGATTGATGAAGCTTTTATTGATGTGCCTGTAAAATATTTCACTGTTTTGATTCCTGTTGTTTGATAATTTAATTTCATAATGGAGGTTTCACTTTGAAGAGTGTGTAAGTCAGTAAGAATTGTCAGCAAGGATTAAGCAACAGGGAGAAACCATGGAAATGTGGGGACTGTGGGAAAGGATTCAGTTCTCTATCCCGGCTGGGAACGCATTGGCACAGTCACACTGGGGAGAGGCCATTCACCTGCACTGTGTGTGGGAAGGGATTCACCAAATCATCCAGCTTCCAGAAACACCAGCACATTCACAGTGAGGAGAAACCGTAAAACTTACTCCATGTGTGGGAAGAGATTCACTCAGTCATCCATTCTCCAGATACAGTCTGTGAGAATTCTGTTCTTTCTTTGACTGTGTATTAATATAGTCTGCAGGAGTTGTGTTCTTTCTTTGCCTGTGTGTTGATCTGTAGGGTAGAATCTGTGGAGGTGATGTCATGCTTTGAACCGGCTTATCTGAGTTTAGAACTGTGAGATGGTGGAAGTGCCGAAGTTCTATGTAATCACAGAGGAATGTGTGTGCTCTCATCAACAGGCGAATGCTGTTCACATGAACACACCTGTGATTGGACAAGAGCCACATGATTGAATAGTGAAATGTCCATGGACAGTTCTGATTGGTGGCCTTAGGGGAGCCAGTTGGGGGGTTTCCAGCATAAGAACAGTCCACCTGAGGGGTTTGGTACAGTGTAGAAAAGAACAAAGGAAAGAAGAGAAAGAAACATGAAAGCTGGAAACTCCACAAGAAAACTGGAAACTCCATGGAAAGAAGTGTACTTTGCTGTCCAGATATGACAAAGGAAGTACAGAGCTCACGTTGTTCTGTAAATCACTACCTGAACTTTACCTTTAGTCTTTAAGTTTGTCCTGCCTTTCTCTTAATAGAGCTGCTCCATAACTGAAATTTATTGACACATCTGATCCTGATTCACTTGTGTGTCCAACCTCACTGCCCATCAAATTGTTCACTCTGATAAGAGACCTTTTAATTGTTCTCAGTGTCTGAAGAGTTTTCAAAGCTCTAAAGATCAGATGAAATACCAATGGAGAGAAACTATTCACCTGCACTGAATCTGGGAAGGGATTCACTCAATCATTCAACCTTCTGACACACCAGTAAGTTCACATCTGACTGTATTGGTTGGATTCTATTGTTCTGTTGTTATTCTGGCCACTGTCTGAGTTTGACACACATTGTTTATCATCTCAACGTTGATTTCACCCTGAGCTGATTTTGTGACCAACATCCGCTCCTTTACCAAGGCATAGAAACTTAGAAACATAGAAAATAGGAGCAGGAGTCGGCCATTTGGCCCCTCGAGCCTGCTCTTCCATTCAAATGATCATGGCTGACCCTCTACCTCAACATCATACTCCCTCTCTTTCCCCAAACCCCTTGATGCCTTTCATGTCTAGAAATCTATTGAGCGATTTGGCCTCCACGGCCTTTTGTGGTAGACAATTCCACAGGTTCACCACGTACTGAGCAAAGAAATTTCTCAACTCAGTCCTAAATGGCCTGCACCATATCCTGAGACTGACCCCTTGTTCCAGACGGCCCCCACCACCCACCCCTCCAAACCCAGCCAGGGGAAACATCATCCCTGCATCCAGTCTGTACACTTCTGTCTGAATTTTATACGTTTCAATGACGTCCCCTCTCATTCTTCTGAACTCTATGAATACAGCCCGAGTCCACCCAAAACTCTCCTCATACAACAATCCTGCCAACCCAAGAATCAGGCTGGTGAAGCTTTGCAGGCACTTCCTCTGTGGCAAGTATATCCTTTTTCGGTAAGGAGAGGAAAACTGCACACAATACTCCAGGCTGCCTGCTTCCAGCTCTGTGACATCTCCCATTGCCCATTTCAAAATGATGCAGAGTTTCAGCCAATGAGGCTGATCTGGACTCAGCCCCGCTCCTCATTCACTCCAATTGGTTGGAGGATCTTAGCCGTCGGTGCTCCTGCTCCAACCCCGCCCCCTCTTCCTATTGGTTTAGCTCCGCCGTCAATCAGCCGCGCATCGTGAGCTGTCAGGTGAATAAACCCGGGCGGGGGGCGGGATTTACAAATCCCAAATGCGGCCCCAGAGCTGAATATTAAACAATGAACATTCTCCACTCTCACTATCCGCCGCTTCCGGCTTCTCTCCGGGAACAACCTCAAAGAACGAGACCAGGACCCTCCGAGCATGCGCGATCCATGCCGGCCAACCCGCGGCAGATAGAGAGGTTTCTGAGCCGTACGGTATTGTGGATACTGCGGCCGCCATTAGAAATTGAACTCACTTAATCTTCGTTTGATTCTAGGAAAGTGGGGGTGAGATACCGCTAATGTCGGTGTTGAAAAATAAGAAAGATCAAGCTCCATCTTCTACCATCCGCATACCGCAATAATGGAGCTTTTGGCCAATCTGTGTAATGACTGTTTCAATAAGTCACAAAACACACTGTTGCTCTGCAATGCCTTGCATTCTAATAGGAGTTTTCAGATATTTTTACTGCTATTAGATTGGGTTGTGGACTATACCATCTTCACTTTTCCCTGTTGATCTAATCCAGGAGTGGTGATATATTTAGAAGGACTTGGTCTGTAAGATACAGTCAATGTGAGACTGATAATGGAACATCTTTATGTTAATGTCTAGTGACACCTGATCATTTTCCCAGTGAGTCAGTTTGTAAAAAAAAACTCAAATTCACAGCTCCTGCAGCTGATTCTCTTGCTATAATTTGATAAGAACAGAATCAGGGATCGTTCCCACCTAGCTGGATAACAGTGAAGAGGCATTGAAGGAATTTTTGTTTTAATTCATTCATGGGATGTGGCTAGGCCAGCATTTATTCACCATCCCTATGGATAGTTTGGTCAATGATGTCAAGTACTGTAGATGGGCCAAGAAGGACAAAGAACAATGAGGGAGAGTTTATCTTGGTTACATAGGATGCAGTTTGGGACTATGAGAAGAGCTACTTCAATAATGTGGCAGAGGCAGAAATCTTATTTGTCAAGGGGCCAAATGGCCTACTTATGCTCCTATTTCATATGTGCAGATTCAAAAATGGAATTCCAAAAAGATGGACAGGATTTGGGAGGTGTCAACACATTTCAGGATTTAGAAGGGGAAAGGGAGCTTGGAGTGGTTTGCGAGGATGGTGGGATCAAAGCTTGATTTTATTGAGGAGGGGATGATAATGGCAGCTTTGAAGGAGAGAGGAGCAGTGCCTGAAGAGAGAACTGTTAACAATGTCAATGACATGGGAAGCTTGGAGATCAACAGATGAGTGAAAATAGGGCTGGGGTAGCAGGAGATGGGTCTCATGGCGAAGCTATGTGCTGAGAAGGAACAAGGGGACATGGGAGAGAAACTACAGAAAGATGCACGTTCAGGGCGAGGGAGAACATTCGAGATCAATTGGACTGGTGATCTAGTGGAAGGGAGTGAGGCAGCAGATCAAATTGTTTCAATCTTAGTGACAAAGAAACTCCATGAGCTTCTCACACTTGTTGGAGATGAGGATGGAGGAGACAGGGGAGAGGGAGAGCCCTTCAAAAGGAACTAACTTGTTTCAGAGATACTAAAAAGACTCAACACACTGTGTTTATCACAAAGCTGCTGATTTGAATTTTATCCACAATACTATGCCGTATAACTGGGCTGGAGTTTATTAACATCAACAGAAACAGAACCCAATTAAAATAGTTCAGTTCTGTTTGTGATTAACAGCAAAATCCAATCACGATAGTTACTTGTGAACTCCCTAGTGTGCCAGAAGGTGAATGGCCTCTCCTCAGCATGAAGAACTGGTGTTTCAGTGGGCTGGAAGTGTATTCAAAATCATAAGGGGTCTGGACAGGGTTGATGGGGAGAATGAGATGAACTCCCACTTCTGAAAGGATCAAAAACGAGAGGGTACAGATTTAAAGTAGTTGGTAAAAGAAGCAAAAGTGACACGAGGAAAACCTTCTTCACGCAGCGAGTGGTTAAGGTCTGGAATGCACTGTATGGAAGTGTGGTGGAGGCAGGTACAATTGAAGCATTCAAAAGGGAATTAGACTGTTATTGGAAAAGGAAGAACATGCAGGGTCATAGGTCGAAGGCGGGAGAATGGCTCTAAATGAAATGACCATTCAAAGAGCCGGTGCAGTCATGATGGGCTGAATAGCCTCCTTTTGCACTAAAACAAATCTGTGCCACCCGGCCATTCCGGAGGCTGAGTATGTTTCTCCTTATGGGAGAGTCCACAACCAGGGGCTACTGTTTAAAAATAAGGGGTCTCCCATTTAATACAGAGATAAGGAGAAATTTGTCCTCTCACAGGGTCGTCAATTGTGGAATCCTCTTCACCAGAAAGCATTGGAGACTATTGAATAATTTTGATGTTGAGTTAATTCTTGATTGATAGGGAGTCAAAGATTATGGGGGTAGACAGGAAAGTAGAGTTGGGGCCTCAATTAGATCAGCTATGATCTTATCACATGGCCGAGCAGGCTCACAGGCCTGAATGGCCTACTCCTGCTCCTAATTCATATGATTAACTGCTTTCTACAACAAGGCCTTTCACTGGGAGGGCCACTGTAGATTTCATCTTCTAGCTCCAAGCCAGGCAAATGTTCCAGCTTTTTTTCCCTCACCAACTCCAAGTGAGCTGCAAACTACACAAGCCCAGATGTGCAACTGCCTTCTGTGGGAAACACCCAGATAAATTAAACAAAAAAACCTTCTAACTCCAACAGCCCATCTCCATGGCAACGTGGCATGCTTTAGAAGATTCCAAAGAGAAATGCATGAATATCTTTTACCATCCGTACAGCATTTTATTTTATGATCCATATGAAATGTGCAAAGAATTTTCGCAACAAGCCTCAAAGAGCATCAGCCCACTGGAAACAAAGTTGTGAGATCAGCCAGTCCAGCAGAAAGGGATCCTCCCACCTCACCAACTGTCAGGATGAACATGGTTCAGTCCTGAATTTGATTAACAGCAGCAATAAGAGTAGAATCCAATCGCTGTGAACACTTGTGAACACGCTGGTGTGTCTGCAGGTGGGATGACTGAGTGAATCCCTTCCCACACACAGAGCAGATGAATGGCCTCTCCCCGGTATGAACTCGCTGGTGCCTCTGCAGGCTGGATAATCGAGTAAATCCCTTCCCACACTGAGAGCAGGGGAATGACCTCTCCCCAGTGTGAAGTCGCTGGTGTAGCAGCAGGTTGGATGACTGGGTGAAACCCTTCCCACACACAGAGCAGGTGAACGGCCTCTCCCCAGTGTGGACTCGCTGATGTGTCTGCAAGTTGAATAACCGAGTGAATCCTTTCCCACAATGAGAGCAGGTAAATGGCCTCTCCCCAGTGTGAACTTCCTGGTGTGTTAGCAGGTTGGATAACTGGGTGAATCCCTTCCCACACTCAGAGCAGGTGAACGGCCTCTCTCCAGTGTGAACTCGCTGGTGTCTCAGCAGGGTTGAAGAATCGCTGAATCCCTTGCCACACTGAAAGCAGGTGAATGGCCTCTCCACTGCATGAACTCGCTGGTGTGTGTGCAGCTGCCATGAACCACTGAATGCCTTCCCACACTCAGAGCAGGTGAATGGCCTCTCCCCAGTGTGACTGCGCTGATGAATTTCCAGTGCAGATGGGCATCGGAATCCCTTCCCACAATCCGTACATTTCCATGGTTTCTCCATGGTGCGAGTGCCCTTGTGTCTCTCCAGGTTTGACAATCAGTTGAAGCCTCGTTTACATACAGAACCTGTGTACGGTCTCCCTGGCTGTGAATGCGGCAATGTTTCTTCAGACTGTATAACAGTTCATAGCTCTTTCCAAAGCCAGTGCATTGGAATACACTCACTTGGGTGTGTGAGAATCAGTGCTTTTCCAGTCACACTGATGTTTCAAATATTTTGAAGCAGACATAACAGACAAATATTTCTTTCAGGTTCAAAGGCTGCGGATATTCAGATCCCGATGAATCGAGTGGCTCTGCCAGATCTTGACACGACCTTTGGTTTGAGCTTTCTGACTGCAATCATCCCCTTCTAATATCCTGTAAAAGGAGTTTACAAAAGTCATCACAGACAGTATGCAATAGAAATTCAGAACAGACAATTCTAGTTTCTATGGAACATTCTTTCCCCTCTCATTCCCCAAAAGCTGTAAATCTCCATCCCCAACATGCTCCCTGCATTCTGAGCTCTTAGGAATGTTCAGATATATTCAAAATGTTAGCTCTGTTTCTCGCTCCACATATGCTGCCAGACCTGCTGAGTTGTTTGCACCATTTTCTGTTTTTACTCCCTTCATTCTCACTCAGTTATATCTCATTTATACACTCCCAATTCTCCTGAAGGAGCCAAAAAGATTGTAATACTTGATTAGCGATACAGAGGGGATTTGAGGAAGAACTTTATTTAGACAGCAAGTAGTCATGGCCTGGAATTCGATGCCTATGAGGATGGCAGAAACGGAGATGATCAATGGTTTCAAAATGAAATTGGATAGGGAGTTGAAAAAAAAACTTTCAGGGGAACAAGGATACAGATGGAGAATGGGATCGACTGGATTACTCTACAGAATGTCTGCATGGATCTGAGTTTCCAAATGGACACCATCTGTGCTGTAATGAATTTATGACCGGAAATATATAATGCAGCTACAGTATTATTACAGGACTAGAAATAATAAATGAACTTTAATACAGAATAATAAATAACAAGACATTTCTCTGTTGTTACGATCCCTGTGGAAACTAATAACATTAAAATAAACAAATTCCCAGTCAACCCCAACGGAATAAACAGAAGGACAAGGTTTTATTTTTTAAAAACGATTCCTGTAACAATCAAACTAAATTCAACACAAATGAAGCCCGCATTAACAGACAAATAGCATTTCAATAGACCGGATAAATATGACTTTAAACAGCTGGAGCATCAGTCTGGTTCCTCAAAATCACCAACATTTCCCCCCTCAGCATATTTGGCACGAATTCCAGATACAGAGTCCTGCAACTCTCTGTATTTCCCACGGGAGGGAAAGAAAATGATTTACTCACAGATGTTGGACCGAGGAAGAAGTTTTAATGTTTATGAAGCTAAAAACAAATGCTGTGCCGTTTAAAATCAAATTGCATTGGAAGAAAATGAGGAGAAGACAGTTTACACAGTCCCCTCCACGACTCCCATAGCTGGCAGCCCAGCACGCAGGCGCAGAAAGCACTTTCTGTCCGGAGCAGGCGCAGGCGCAGTGCGGCTGCCGTCAGCGGTCGATCTTTTTTGGACCAGCCAGTCGCCGTAGACAGGGGGCGGGGGAATTCGCTGAGCGGCTTCTCGCTCTGGCCGGAGCCGTCAGCCGGTTGCCTGGATACCTTGGATCGAGGAGGTTAGGAGGAGGGGGAGGGGGAACAATGGATCGGGGTGGGGCTCCCGTGTCCGCAAACTGGAACCCGAGGACGTCACCGCGGAGCACAGTCGGTCCTATTGGCTGACTCAGGCGTCACAGTGATTCAGAGGAGCGTTCCCAGTTCACATTGAGAGCAATGGACTTGATGGTCAAAGTCTCTCCACCGAACATCCGCTCGAGTTACTTTCCTTCATTGTGGTCGGACCGAGGTTAACCAATGGGAGGAGCTGGACGACCGGAAAGTGAATGGTCCTCCAACCAATCAGAGCGCGGGCACTGTCGCAATGACGACCCGGAGCTTCCCCCATTGTTTGAATTCGGTTGAGCTTTTAAACCTGTCCATCACTGCCCAGCAAAGCTGCTGATGCTGCTTTTCTTTCTGAATGAGGATTTAGCTTCTCACACACGAAAACTTTCTCCCCAATCCCGTGTCAAATACCAGTGAGTAAAACACTTTCTTTTTCGCCCCCTTTCCATTTCTGGGTTTAAATTGTTGACCTGCAGGAACTGAAGGGAAAGGAAGTGAATCCAGTGAGGGTGTAGGCTCTGGAAAGGTTGGCCCAGGTCTCTCTTTCTCTCTCGCTCTCTCTTAAAGACATTGACATCCTTTACTCCCTCAGCTTGACATATTTATTTGGCTGGCTAAAAGGATAGCCTCTTTTCCTAGTATTTCCAATAAAATCGGCGGACTCCCCAGAAGATGCCTGACATTTAAGGTGGCAGTAAACTAAGGGCAGAGATATGTCGAGTGTTTTTATATGGTAAATATTTGATATATTTTTTGTTGACCGATAATAACTTTCATTTATAACTATGTCTAGTCTTGTAATATAGTTCTCTAGCTAACGTTATATATTTCCAGTCATCGAGTCATTACAGCACACGAATGCATTCAGCAACTCAAGTCCATGCCGACTCTCTGTAGAGCTATCCATCCTATTCTCCCTCAACACCCCGTTCTCCAACAAGTTTACTTCCTTCAACTGTCCACCAATTTCATTTTGAAATCACTGATCATCGAGAGTTCCACCACCCTTGTAGACAGTGAGTTCCTGGTCATGCAAACTTGCTCCTAAATAAAGCTCTTCCTTGCATCCTCTCTGTATATTTAATCAAGTAATGCAGTGTATATTATGCATATTTTAAATTCAGTAATGTATACATATATATGGACAGCAGCCTGCATAATGATTTCCAAGGCTCCTGTGCCCTGGACAGGAAGCAGTGCACATGGATCTGCTGATTAGCATGAAATGGCACCTTCAGGAGATTTGGGAGGTACAGTAGAGTGAGAATGGAGGGACAGTGTGTGGGACAGAGAGTTACTGCTTCTGGGGAATACAAGAGAAAGAATGTTCCGTAGAAACTAGAATTATGTGTTGTGAATTTTTATCCTACACTGACAATGATGACTTTTGTAAACTCCTTTTACAGGATATTAGGAGAGGACTTGTATCTGGGAAACTCAAACCAACTATCGCATCAAGATCTGACAGAGTTACTGGATTCATCAGGACCTGAATATCATCAGCCCTTTGAATGTGGAATGTGGAAGGAGAAATGTTCCTCTGTTCTCTCTGTGGGAAAACTTTTGAAGCATCAGTGTGACTGGAAAACCAATGAGACACAGACAACTGAGTGAGAGTGCTCCAGTGAACTGACTGTGAAAAGAGCTTTAACAAGTTATATAGTCTGAAACAACATTACGCCATTCACAGAGGGGAGAGATTGTACACATGTTCTGTGTGAAGACGAGGTTTCAACTGAGCGGTTAACCTGGAAGGACACAAGGACACCTGCAGCATGGAGAAACTGTACACATGTGGGGACTGTGGGAAGAGATTCTGCACCCCATCTGCGCTGGAAACTCATCAACGCATTCACACTGGGGAGAGGCCTTTCACCTGCTCTGAGTGTGGGAAAGCATTCACTCAGTCATCCACCCTGCTGAAACACCAGCGAGTTCACTCCGGGGAGAGGCCTTTCGTCTGCTCTGAATGTGGGAAGGGATTCTGTAATTCATCTCACCTGCTGACACACAAGCGAGTTCACACTGGGGAGAGGCCATTTATCTGCTCTGAGTGTGGGAAGGCATTCACTCAGTCATCTAACCTGCTGATGCACCAGCGAGTTCACACCAGGGAGAGGCCATTTACCTGCTCGGAGTGTGGGAAGGGATTCAGCGATTCATCTGCCCTCCTGACACACCAGCGGGTTCACACCGGGGAGAAGCCCTTCATCTGCTCTACATGTGGGAAGGGATTCCCTCAGTCATCCAACCTGCTGACACACCAGCGAGTTCACACTGGGGAGAGGCCTTTCATCTGCTCCGAGTGTGGGAAAGGATTCACTCAATTATCCCACCTGCAGACACACCAACATGTTCACAATGGGAAGAGGCCATTCACCTGCTCTGGATGTGGGAAAGGATTCATTCAGTTATGCAACCTGGTGATGCATCAGCGAGTTCACACCGGGGAGAGACCGTCCATCTGCTCTGAATGTGGGAAGGGATTCAGAGATTCGTCCACCCTGCTGAGACACCAGCGAATTCACACTGGTGAGAGGCCATTCACCTGCTCTATGTGTGGGAAGGGTTTCAGTCAGTTATCCAGTCTGCTGAGACACCGTCAAGTTCACAAGTAATTACATGGGTTGGATTTTGCCCTTATTGCTGCTGTTAATCACATCCAGGACTGAACCATGTTCATTCTGACAGTTGGTGAAGTGGGAGGATTGAGATGTACTAGAATGGTGCCAGGGATGAAGGAGCTTGGAGGAAGATTCAGTCATGGTTTTCAACAGAAAATTGGATCAGTATCTGAAGGGGAAAAATTTACAGGGTTATGTGGAAAAGGTAGCGGAATGACACTATAATCGCTGCTCTTGCAGAGGGCTGGCACAGACACAATGGGCTGAATGGCCTTCCTTCAGTGTTGTAACCATTCCATCATTCTAGAACACCAGCTAGATGATTTTATTCAACACAGCATTACAGTGGGTAGCACTCTTACCTCTGAGTCAGGAGGTGCTGCGTTCGAATCCCCAACCCAGAGACTCAAGCCCCCAGAATCCACGGCTGACACCTCTGGTGCCAGTTATGAGGAAGAGCTGTCCTGTCGGAGGACTGTCTTTCGAGTGAGATATTAACCCAAGAGCTCTGTCTGCCCTCTCAGGTGTATGTAAAAGATTCAATGGCCACAATTGGAAGGAGAGCAGGAGTGGGAGGAGATCTCCCCTGGTGTCCTGGTGCCTGATATTTATCCCTCAATAAACATCAGTGAAAACAGACACTCTGGCCATTGCTGTCTGTGGGAGCTTGCCACGTTTCCTACAGTGTGACCACATTTCAGAAAGTGTTTCATTGGCAGTGGAAGACTTTGAGACTCCCTGAGGTGGTGGAAGGTGCTATATAAATGCAAGTTTATTTTTAAATCAACACGCTCCTATTCTTACAGGCAGATTGTCCAGCAGGAGCCAGCTGACCTGAGGGTGGGGGGGAGGGGCGGTGCAAAAACTCCCAGTGTGGACCAATCTGCTTCCGTCCAAAGGCCATTGAATACACTGTGGGAACTGGCTATTTAAAGAGGATGCCTTATCTTGCTTGCCTGAGAATCCACTGCTTTCCCCCTGTGAAATGCTGGCTGAGAATCGATTTTGGGGCTGGTCACTGTACTGAAAGTACCTCTGCCATTGAAGATGTTTGTCTGTAAACAATTGATCTCACAAATTAATGGATGGATTTACCGAAACTTGGAACACCAACCATGCAAGAACTGTCCTATCTTTGGTGCTGTTCCGGATCCTGGAATTTTTTTGAAGGATCTGTTCACATTGGGAGATCAGGAGAATTGACTTTTTCTTTTCAATTGTGGTTTGTTTTATTTCGAACGGCGATTGCTTTGGAATGTTGTGGATTGTCTCCGCTGCTGGGGTGGAATTTATCACAGCTGACAAAATATCAGTAGAGTTTTCAGAGCAGGTTGTTGGCTGTGGATTAGCCTAAGGCTTCCTTGGTCTTAATAAAAACGTTTATTTTTTCAGCTTTGTCCTTACAGAGAATGTTTTCATCCCTGTTTGTTTGTTTGTCTGTCTGTCTGTAACAATATATCTTAAAAACTAATGGATGGATTTGAACAAAACGTGGTACACAAATAGGGTATGGCCATTGGATGAAATGATTAGATGTAGTGAACATGCAAACTGGATCCAGGCACTGGATTTTTCATATTCAAATACTGGGCCCTGTTTTCTGCACACAAAAGGAATTTGTCCAAGCATTTTGCCTTTTTAATTAGGGGGACAATTGTTCCCTGATGCATTCCCCATGGCAACATCTCAACCAATCAGAATCAACTTGCCATTTCTGAATTTGAACAAAAGCTTGGGGTAACTGTTCCCTGGTGCATTCTCCATGGCAATGCCTCAACCAGTCAGAGTCCACTTGACAACCAATTAGCACCATGTTTCTCAGATAGTTTAAACTGTTGTTCCCTTTGACATTTGGTATTCTTGCATCCATCCTGATGAGTGCAAGACGAAAAGCTTTGACAGCATGTCTCTTTTTTCAGCAATATTCAAATGTTTAAAAGGATTTGATAACATTGGGAGATTGGTTGAAATAACATTTTTTTCTCCCCAACAATTTATTGTAAACAAGAACAACAAAATGGCTGAAAAGTCACATACACTTGCACTAGCAAATTGGTTAATTTTAGTGGTAAATGTTCACGATCCGGACCATTTCCGGATTCAAAAGTAAGTTAAAAATGTAGTTAAAAATTCTACTTATGAAATCACACAAACGATCGTTTCTGCTTACTGCGCAAAGGTAAAGGATTGTACAGGCATCAGCTAATCCCACACTCCCAATAAAGTATATAGTCTCGTGTCAGCTGATTATATAATCAGAAAAATGCTGAATGTAATCTTATGACATCATCACAATAGAATGCGATGACATCAGCAGATTATGCAATCCCAATGGAAAGGTTTGATTTCAGCTCGATCTTAGACCCTAAGTAGTGTAAATGGGAAATGTACAGAACTGGACCAGTTTTCTTCAGTCGACAAACTCTGCTGCCCATCTCCCAACTCACACTCAGTCCTGTTCACCTATCACCCGCTGTGCTCACTGACCAACACTGGCTCCCTCTCAAGCAACGCCCCGATTTTAAAATTCTTTTTTCTCAAATCCCTCCCCAGCATCCTTTTTTTCAAATCACCACATGGTCTCACATCCCTCTCTCCCCATCTCTGTAATCATCTCCATCCCTAAAACCCTCAGATATCTGTGCTCCACTAATTCTAGCCTCTTCAATTTCCCCAATTTTAATTGCACAACAACTGGGGGCTTTGCCTTCAGCTGCCTGGGTCCCACGCTTTGGAATTCCCTCCTTAAACCTCTCTGCCCCTTGATCTCTTGTGCTTCTTTAGGAAACTCCTTAAAACCAAGCTACTGGTCATCTGAACTAACCTCTTTGTGTGGCTCAGTGAAAAATTTTGTTTAGTAATGGCACCTGTGAAGCACATGATTAAAGGTGCTATACAAATCAGGATGATTTGTTGTTGTGGTTTAATCATGTTCAGCGGAGGTTGCTATTGTTAAGCAGTCAAATGCTTTCTAGCTGCCTCCTGAGAGAGCTACAGGAAGGCTGTTGACTACAATTGGCCATGCAGTCTTCTTGAAAGAAAAAGAAAATTGCAGGGCAATGGGAATAATTAGAAAACTCTTTCAAAGAGCCTCCAATTGCCTCCTACTGTGCTCTATGAGCCTCATGTGCATTTAAAGGGTCTTCAGTTGTGGGTGACATATTAAAGCTATCAGTGCCTCCTCTTCTCTGTATGTTTAGTTCAACACTTAAATCTCCCCTTCACATTCTCTGAAGTGGCAGATGGGGTTTAATACTGGGAAAGTTGAGGTGATGTAATTTGGCAGAAGGGACAGGTAGAGGCAACACACATGTAATGGCACAGTTCCAAAGAGTGAGCAGGGGCAGAGGGACCTGGGGATTCATGTGCAGAGATCTTTGAAGGTGGCAGGACACAGTGAGAGAGGAATTAGCAAAGCATGTGGGATTTTGAGCTTCAGAAATAGAGAGCTTGGGTTGGATCTTCGGTACCGAGGTGGATAGCTTGGATCTAAAAATTTTCCAACTGCCGGACCTGCCTTGGTTTAAATGTTCCCAAATGTTGTGATCTCCACTCGGGGGCGGGGGGAGGGGGGGTGGTGCTTTGAGGTGGGCGGTTATGGAAGGAGTTGGTTGCTGTGCGACCTGAATCGGAGCATAGGCGGCTAACAAGATGCCCGAGCACTGAGGTGGGCTGGTTAAAAGGCCCGCCTCCATTCTCTGGGACTTGATCCCAGTTGCATTGTAAGCTTTTGGAATCTCTGGTCCTCGCCAGTGGCACCCACATGCCAAGAGAATGTTTTAAAAATAAATTAATAGACATGATTATTTGGAATAATTTCCCACCCACCAGGGGCAGCAGCCCAACACAATTCTTCCTCACTAATCGCAAGTGAGCCAATTGCAAGCCCCCATCCCTCCCCAAGGCCCTTATACATTCCATGCCAGCTCATGCCAACTCTTGCCCTGGCATGGACCCCCCCATAGCCCCTTTTACCCTTCATCCCAACTCACATTATTCACCATGGGCAGACCCCAGGAGCCAGGTTGAGATTAAATAAAATAAAGTTCTAAAAATCTAAAACAGCCTTCACTATTTTTCAACAAAACTCCCATTCTTGAAACCTTATTCAAAACTTTTGGTTAATCTTGTATAAAAACCAACATACTTCTGTCCATACCACTTCAAAAGCAGCTAAACCCTTAATGGTCTCTTTAGGTTGTCAAAGAGTGGACTCAGAACAGCTGCTGAGATGACTATAGGTTTTGGAAGTCAGCCAAGCATTCATAAATAGCCCTTAGGGAAATGCCAACAATTACAGAAACTGCTGGGACTGATGCTACATTGTATAGCCTACTTTTTTTCACTTACACTGACAGCTGCAGACAAAGTCAGGAGAGCAGGGGATTTAGAAAAGACTTTCGATCATGACAGTTAAACAGACCCTATCCACCCAACAAGTCTTTACGTCTACTCCATAAAGTTGTGCCTTTCGCACTATGAGTTAACTCCCTTGCAGAAGGCAAAATGGTGCCTGTTTGAACTCAGCACTGAGTTCAGATGGCTCTGCTGAGTTCAGATTCAACTTGGGTGTGAATCAAGCCCTGCCCCTGTCCCCTACTGGCAAAAATTGGATCTGTGAAAAATGGGAATTGGACTTCCGCATCCGGGTCCCACCCACGATTTTTGAAGGTAGGCGAGTCTTTCTGACTCTGAAAATCCAGGTTATTGAGTAAAAAAGCAGGGAAGTGACATTGGACCATCATAAAGCTCTGATACTCTGAAGCCAAAATGGACATGTCCAGGCATTGCAACATTTTTGAATTCAACTAAACGGTGAGGTCACGAGCTTTCTGGTGAATTCTCCATGGCAACGATTTGACCAATCACAGCTGACTTGCCAACTAATCAGCACCCTTTTCTCACGCAGTACAAATAGTTGCTCCCTTTGAAATTTGGTGTTCTTGTGTCTGTCCTGATCAGTGCAATATGAAAACTTTGAGAGCATGTCTCTTTTTGAAGCAATAAATGACCTTCATCAGCTTCTGTGGATTATTTCAGTGGAAATGTGCACTCCCAGACCACTGGAAACAAAGTTGTAAGACTGGCCAGTACAGCAGAAAGAAACCCTCTGACCCTCCCACTTCACCAACTGTCAGAACGAACATGGTTCAGTCTTGAATGTGATTGACAGCAGCAATCACAGCAGAATCCAATCCCTGTAATCACTGATGAACTTGCTGGTGTCTTAGCAGGTGAGATGACCGAGTGAATCGTTTCCCACACACGGAGCAGGTGAACGGCCTCTCCCCAGTGTGAACACCCTGGTGTCGCAGTAGGGTGGATGAATCACTGAATCCCTTCCCACACTCACAGCAGATGAAAGGCCTCTCCCCAGTGTGAACTCGCTGGTGTGTCAGCAGGTTGGTTAACTGAGTGAAACCCTTCCTACACATGGAGCAGCTGAATGGCCTCTCCCCAGTGTGAACTCGCCGGTGCTTCCGCAAGATGGATGGATCAGCAAATCCCTTCCCACACTCAGAGCAGGTGAACGGCCTCTCCCCAGTGTGAGCTCGCTGGTGTCGCAGAAGGTTGCATAATCGACTGAATTGCTTCCCACATACGGAGCAGTTGAATAATTTGTCCCCAGTATGAACTCGCTGGTGTATCAGCAGGCTGGATGAATCACTGAAACCCTTCCCACATATGGAGCAGGTGAATGGTCTCTCCCCCGTGTGAACTCGCTGGTGTGTCCGCAGATTGGAAGAGTTAGTGAATCCCTTCCCACAATCAGAGCAGGTGAACGGCCTCTCTCCGGTGTGAAGTCGCTGGTGTATCTGCAGGTGGGATAACTGAGTGAATCCCTTTCCACAATCAGAGCAGGTAAATGGCCTCTCCCCAGTGTGAATGCGGCGATGAGATTCCAGCGCAGATGGGGACCGGAATCCCTTCCCACATTCCCCACATCTGCATGGTTTCTCCATGGTTCGGGTGTCCTTGCATTCCTTGAGGTAAGATGTTTAACTGAAGCCTCATCCACAAACGGTACACGTGTTCGGTCTCTCCCGGCTGTGAATGGTGCAATGTTTCTTCAGTCTGTGTATCTGGTTAAAGTTTCCTCCACAGTCAGTGCATTGGAACTCTCTCACATGTGTGTGTACGCGAGCTTCTTGGTGATTTTCCAGACACAGTGATGTTTAAAATCTGTTGAAGCAGACAGAACAAACATTTCTCTTTCTAGTTCAAAGGCTGATGATATTGAGCTCCCATAAATCAAGTCAGGTCTGGATGTAATGTTTGGTTTGCGATTTCTGTTTGTAAATCCTCCGTTTCTAATATCCTGTAAATGGAGTTAGTTTACAAAAGTCATCACTGTCAGTACAGGATAGAAATTCAGAACACACAAGTCTACTTTATATGTTCTTTCCTCTTTCATTCTCCAAAGACTGTCAATCTCGATTCCACATATTCTCCATCCAATCTCAATCTGCTGACCTAACAGATCCATGCTCATCGCTTCCTGTGCAGGACACAGAGACCTGAAAATGTTCAGGCAGGCTGCTAGACATGGAACTCACTGTGTGGTGGAAGTGGAGATGGTCAATGATATGAAAATGAAACTGGGTGTGCACTTGAAGGAAATAAACTTGCAGGGGAACGGGGATATAGAAGGGGAATAGGACTGACTGGGTTACTCTACAGAGAATCAGCATGGATTTGAATTACTGAATGGACTCCTTCTGTGCCATAATGACTGATTTGAAATATATAACATAGCACAGTGCTATGTTACAAGACTAGAAATAATAATAAATTAACTTTATGACAGAATCATAAATAACATATCTAATATATACCATATAATAACACCGGGCATATCTCTTGTCCGATATTACTTTACTGTCCCCTTAAATGTCAGCCATCTCTTGGGGAATCCACCACTTTAATTGTGAACATTAGGAAAGAGGCCATCCTTATAGCCAGACAAATAAATGTGTCAAGCTGCGGGAGAAAAGGATGCCTGGATGAGTGCAGCTCCAACAAAACTCAAGAAGCTTGACACCATCCAGGACAAAGCAGCCCTCTTGATTGGCACCCCATCCATAAACATTCACTCCCTCCACCAACGAACAGTAGCAGCTGTGTGTACCATCTATAAGATGCACTGCAGAAATCCACCTAGGCTCCTTCAATAGCATTTCCAAACCCACGACTACTACCATCTAGAAGGACAAGGGCAGCAGATAGATGGGAACACCATCACCTGGAAGTTCCCCTCCAAATCACTCACCTTCCTGATCTGGAAATATATCCCGTTCCTTCACTGTCGCTGGGTCAACATCTCTTCCTAACAGCACTGTGGGTGTACCTTAACCACATGCACTGCAGCGGTTCAAGAAGGCAGCTCAGCACCACCTTCTCAAGGGCAACTAGGGATGGGCAGTAAATGCTGACCCAGACAACGAAGCCCACATCCCGTGAATGAATAAAAGAACCAATGTCCAGCCTGATACAAACCGGCTCTTCATTAATCTGGGAGCTGAGGCCCCGCTCGGTGCAAACGGGGGAGGGGGACCGTTCAGTTTATTTCCGGGGTTTGCGGTTTACACAACAAGTTTCCGGAGCCTCTCCGTCCACCCGCCGCATTCATCGCTCCCTCCGCCCCGCCAACCCCTCCCCCTTTACCCATTGTGGACCCGTCTCCCCATCGCCATTACCTGCACTGCGCATGCTCCAGTCACGGCCAGGCCCCGCCCCTCCTTCATTTCGATTGGTTGGAGGATCAGCCACTCCTGCGCGTTCCTCCTGTTCGCCCTCCCTTTCCCTATTGGTCCGGGGCTGCCGTCAATCACCCGGGCATTGTGACGGTTTCAAACGCTGAGAGCGGCCACAGACTCAGCCTGACTTGCTGATTCTTGGCAGCATTTTCTGTTTGGGAATTAGAGCTAGAGATGGATGGTCAGTTCCCCTCTGTCCGGGCGGATTCACACTCATTTCCCCAGTGCAGTGATTATCACGTTTACTTTATACGAGAAAGTCTGGGTTCAATCCCGGCTGGAAATTTTGTCTTTAAAATTGTTCCTGATGAGGAATTAACAGTGAGTTTAGTTTCATGTCGAACAGGGTGACAGTTACTGTTGTCTCATTCCAGAGAAAACTGATCCACTCTGACCCAAAAGCGAAATATTGTAATACTCTAGGTGGAAATCCGACCTCGAACTGGGGGTGTCATTGTTTAAAAATAAGGGGTGGCCCATTTAAGACAGAGATGAGATTTTTTTTCTCACAGAGGATCATGAGTCTTTGCAACTCTGTTTCTCAAAAGGCGGTGGAGAGTCTTTGAATCTTTTTAAGGCAGAGCTGGATAGGTTCCCGATAAACAAGTGGGGCGAAAGATTATCAGGTGTAGACGGGAATGAGGTTACAATCAGATGAGCCATGATTTCATTGAATGGCAGAGCAGGCTCGAGGGGCCGAATGACCTATTCCGGCTCCTAATTCGTATGTTCCCATGACCTCAAAACAAACTATTGGAAAACCTCATCAGGTCAAACATCTATGGAGAAGGAAACAGAGTGAATGCTTCAGGTCGGTAACCTTTTATCCAAACTTGAAAAAAATTAAAGATCTAACAGTTTACCAGCAGGTGCAAAGTCAGCAAAAAGAGAGGAGGACGACGGTGGGGTCAAACGTTTTTTTAATGATGGGAGACAACAGTGGATTCAAAGGTGAGAGGGACAGTACCAAAAGAGAGAGAGAACTGTTAAGGATATCATCTAAAATGTGGAAGTTGGATGGTCAGCAGTTTACTGAGAATAGTGTCAAGGAAGCAAAAGGCACGTCTCAGAGCCAAGATGAGCTCTGAGTGAGATAGAAGATAGGAGAGAAACTGGAGAAAGATGCAAGTGCAGAGCATGGACAAGAAGGCACTTCAGATACAGTTTGGCCAGGTGGGTTAGTGGAAGGGAGGGAAGCAGCAGAGGCAGCTGATCGGATCGTCTCATCTTAGTGACAAAGAAGCTCCATGAGCCCCTCACACTTGTTGTTGGAGGTGAGGATGGAGGAGACAGGGGAGAGGGAGAGCCCCTCAAAAGGAATATCTGTTAGAGATATTAGATGATTCATCACACTGTGTTTAGCACAAAACTGATTTATTTGACTTTTATCCAAAATATTAACCATTATAACTGGGCTGGAGTTTATTAACATCAACAGAAACAGACCCCAATGAACATGATTCAGTCCTGGGCATGATTAACAGCAAAATCCAATCACTGTAATTATTTGTGAACTCGCTGGTGACTCATCAGGGTGGATGACTGAGTGAATCTCTCCCCACGCTCGGAGCAGGTGAATGGCCTCTCTCCAGTGTGAACTCACTGGTGTTCAGTGAGTTGAGATGATCGCTTGAACCCAGTCCCACAGTACAAGCATCTGAACGGTCTCTCATCAGTGTGAACACATTGATGGGACATCAAGTTTCCAGACCTTTTATAGCATTTCCCACATTCTGGGCATTTAAATGGTCTCTTGTCAGTGTGGACTCATTTATGGCGCATCAGTTCCCCAGAACTTAAAAAGCATTTCCTCCAGTCTATGCATTTAAAAGGTCTCTTGTCAGTGTGAACTCGCTGGTGTGACAGCAGATTGGCTGATTGAGTGAATCCCATCCCACACTCGGAGCAGAGGAATGGTCTCTCCCCAGTGTGAATTCGCTGGTGTACAGTGAGTTGAGATGATCGCCTGAACTCAGTCCCACAGTGAGAGCACCTGAATGGTTTCTCATCAGTGTGAATATGTTTGATGGGACATAAGTTTACCTGAAGTTACATAGCACTTCTCACAATCGGGCATTTAAGAGGTCTCTTGTCAGTGTGAACTCGCTAGTATCTCATCATGTTGGATGAACAAGTGAATCCCTTCCCACACTCAGAGCAGGTGAATGGTCTCTCCCCAGTGTGACTTCACTGGTGGATCAGCAGGTTGATGACTGAGCAAATCCTTTCCCACACTTGGTGCAGATGAACGGCCTCTCCCCACTGTGAACTCTTCGATGTGTCAGCAGGTCAGATGAATTAATGAATCCCATCCCACACCTGGAGCGGGTGAACTGCCTCTCCTCAGTGTGAACTCGCTGGTGTGTCTGCAGGTTGGTTGAATCAATGAATTCTTTCCCACACTCAGAGTAGGAAATGGCCTCTCCCCAGTGAGACTGCGCTGATGAATTTCCAGCTCAGACAGGTAATTGAATCCCTTCCTATAGTCCCCATATTTCCCTGGTTTCTCCGCAGTGTGAACAGTGCCTTTTATTTCCATGTTCAAAGGCTGATGATATTCAAGTCCTGATGAATCGAGAGACTTTGTCAGCTCCTGATGTGATGTTTGGTTTCAGTTTCCCGACTGCAAATCCTCTCCTTCTCTTACCCTGTGAAACTGATTTAAAACAGAAAAGAAAAGTGAGAGAGAAACCACAAAAAGACAAACATAGGTTATGAAATTGAGCTGAATGAATCTGGTAATTTGCGGAGCTGAACCCAACTAATGTCCTTCAAGGAAGGGAATCAAGCTCCAGGTCCGTTTGGCTTTCCCGTCTGTAAATCCTCCCCTTCTAAAGAATTTCCAAAATCCATCCCTGTCAGTCCAGGATAGAAATTCACACCATTCTCTCCTCCTGCTCCCTGCTCCAGGATCAGTAAAGTGAGTTAAAGATGATTTCTCATTAACAAATCCATTGCTGCGTTTCCTTCATTAACCCACATTTGTCCACTCGGGCCTGGCACCGGGAGAAAGCCCGCAGTTGCCGTTCCGTTCGGTGCAAAGGCAGGCCTGGTAATTTCTTATTGGGGGTGTTGAGGCCTCCACTGGGTGTTTGTGAAGCCTCCCCTCCCACCCACTGCCCCTAACACTGCCTCTGCATATCCGCTTCCTTCCCGCCTGAAGATGAGACAGACAAGGGAGGTTGGAGCTGGAGTTTGCAAAAACTGTGAGATCAAGAGTTGTTTTGTTTTAGAATGGTTAGAGGTAAATTCGCCGAGTAGGTTAGTCCACAGACATCACCCGCACTGCGCATGCTCCAGATCAGAATGCCCAGTGAGTGATTGACGGCGGCTCTAGGGTCAGAGGGTCGGGACTGGAGGACAGGGTGGGAGTGGCTGGTCCTACAACCAATAGGAGTGAACGAGGGGCGGGGCTGAGCCCGGATCTCCCTCATTGGCTGAAACTTTGCATCATTTTGAAAGCTGATTAATCTCAAACTCCAGGAGAAAACTGGATTTTTCTGTTTGTGGCTTTAAACAGATGAAACCCTGTGGGTGTGGAGCAAACATTTCAACATTTGTTAGTGAAATGTGGAAACTTGATGAAACAATGCACAAGCAATTAAAGGGCAGACTTAAAGAAATAACTGGACAGACAGAGAATGTCACCTGATTTATTTTGGGTCTGGGGTATAATGTTCACTGTTTTATATTGAGCTCTGGAGTTTATTAGATAGGATTGACCCTGCCACTCGATGCATGCTGAATTGTCAGAGCCCCTGTTAGAGCCTTGTGGGGGTGAAATTAATATGAGAGGATGGCCAGGAATGCATTGAAATCGTCAGGTCTAACAGTAACACGAGCATGGATGAGTGTTTCAGCAGCAGATGAACTGGGGTGGGGTGGGGAGAGGCGATATTATGGAGAATGAAATATCTGGTGTTAGTGATGGTGTGGGTATGTAGTCAGAAACTCAACTTGGGGTTAAATCTGACACCAAGATTGTGAAGAGTGTGGTTCAGCCTCAGACAGTTCCCAGGGAGAGGGATGGACTCGGTAGTTAGGGAACAGAATTTGTAGTGACAACAACAATTATTAACTGGAGGAAATGTCTGCTCATCCAGTACTGGATGTTGGATAAACAGTTTGATAACTTAGTAACAGTGGAGGAATGGAGAAGGATGGTGGGGAGATGGAGCTGGGCGTTATCAGTGTACAAGTGAAAACTAACACAGTGCTTTTGGATGATGTCACCTGGTGACAGTGAACTTAAAGGTGAGAGAGACAGTACCAAGAGAGAGAGAGAACTGTTAACAATATCAGCTGGGGAAGCTGGGTGGTCAACAGTTTAGTGAGAATGAGGTCAAGGGAGCAAAAGGCAGTCTCATGGACAAGATGAGCACTGAGGGACATAGAGAATAGGAGACAAACTGGAGAACGATGTGAGTTCAGGGATCAGAAAAGGAAGAACTTTAGAGGCAGATTGGCCCAGTAGGTTAGTAGAAGGGAGAGAAGCAACAGAGGAAGCAGATCTGATTGTCTCAATCTTAGTGACAAAGAAGATTCATGAGCTCCTCACACTTGTTGTTGGAGTGAGGATAGAGGAGACAGGGGAGAGGGAGAGCAGTTCAAAAGGAACGAAAAAGAATCAACAGACTGTGTTTAACACAGCTGATTTATTTGACTTTTATCCACAATATTAACACCTATAACAGTTTTTGGCAGCAGTAGAGTGCTTCAGTTGGAGTTTGGGGACTGAGGAAGTTTAAGGGTTAAATTAAGGGATTAAATTTTATCTAAAGTCTAGTCTTTCTTTAATGTTGGTGATATTATCTAAACGAATGTGCTAATTAAGAATGGATGGTAGGGCACTCAAGGTATAGCTCTAGTGGGGGTGGGGGAGCATAAAAGATTTAAAAATATTTTAAAATAATGGAAATAGGTGGGAAAAGAAAAATCTATATAATTTATTGGAAAAAACAAAAGGAAGGGGGAAGAAACAGAAAGGGGGTGGGGATGGAGGAGGGAGCTCAAGACCTAAAGTTCTTGAATTCAATATTCAGTCCGGAAGGCTGTAAAGTGCCTAGTCGGAAGATGAGGTGTTGTTCCTCCAGTTTGCGTTGGGCTTCACTGGAACAATGCAGCAAGCCAAGGACAGACATGTGGGCAAGAGAGCAGGGTGGAGTGTTAAAATGGCAAGCGACAGGGAGGTTTGGGTCATTCTTGCGGACAGGCCGCAGGTGTTCGGCAAAGCGGTCGCCCAGTTTATGTTTGGTCTCTCCAATGTAGAGGAGACCACATTGGGAGCAACGAATGCAGTAGACTAAGTTGGGAGAAATGCAAGTGAAATGTTGCTTCACTTGAAAGGAGTGTTTGGGCCCTTGGACGGTGAGGAGAGAGGAAGTGAAGGGGCAGGTGTTACATCTTTTGCGTGGGCATGGGGTGGTGCCATAGGAGGGGGTTGAGGAGTAGTGGGTGATGGAGGAGTGGACCAGGGTGTCCCAGAGGGAACGATCCCTACGGAATGCCGACGGGGGGGTGAAGGGAAGATGTGTTTGGTGGTGGCATCATGCTGGAATTGGCGGAAATGGCGGAGGATGATCCTTTGAATGTGGAGGCTGGTGGGGTGATAAGTGAGGACAAGGGGGACCCTATCATGTTTCTGGGAGGGAGGAGAAGGCGTGAGGGCGGATGCACGGGAGATGGGCCGGACACGGTTGAGGGCCCTGTCAATGACCGTGGGTGGAAAACCTCGGTTAAGGAAGAAGGAGGACATGTCAGAGGAACTGTTTTTGAAGGTAGCATCATCAAAACAGATGCGACGGAGGCGAAGGAACTGAGAGAATGGGATGGAGTCCTTACAGGAAGCGGGGTGTGAGGAGCTGTAGTCGAGGTAGCTGTGGGAGTCGGTAGGTTTGTAATGGATATTGGTGGACAGTCTATCACCAGAGATTGAGACAGAGAGGTCAAGGAAGGGAAGGGAAGTGTCAGAAATGGACCACGTGAAAATGATGGAGGGGTGGAGATTGGAAGCAAAATTAATACATTTTTCCAAGTCCCGACGAGAGCATGAAGCAGCACCAAAGTAATCATCGATGGACCAGAGAAAGAGTTGTGGAAGGGGGCCGGAGTAGGACTGGAACAAGGAATGTTCCACATACCCCATAAAGAGACAGGCATAGCTGGGGCCCATGCGGTACCCATAGCCACACCTTTTATTTGGAGGAAGTGAGAGGAGTTGAAGGAGAAATTGTTCAGTGTGAGAACAAGTTTAGCCAGACGGAGGAGAGTAGTGGTGGATGGGGATTGTTCGGGCCTCTGTTCGAGGAAGAAGCTAAGGGCCCTCAGCAATTAACTGAAAATTGCTGTTAGGGCTGGAAGAAGCAGAGTTTTAGTCCAGCCTTAAAACAGGGCTCATACAGGCTCTGCTTGCAGCTGCAACTAGTTAATTAGATAACCGGCTTAATCAGGTTTTCAGAGGCTAGGTTCAGGGAGTATTAAAGTCGGTTATCTTATAGTGCTGACTTTGTCTGCAGTGGAGTACTGTTTTTGGCTGCAGTTGAGTGCTTCAGTTAGAGTTTGGTGACTGAGGGAATTTGGTGTAGAAGGGAGTAGGTGCTCCTTTCTTTTTCTACCTTTCCTCAGAAAGAAGACAGGTGGCCTTGGTAAGTAGGAACTGGTGAGTAAATTAGGAAATTGTAATATTTTTAAACAAGGTTCTATACTTGGATTTCACTGAAAAACAGGTAAAATAAAGGAAAATACAAAGTTATTTTACAAGTACATTAAGAGTAGGAGGATAACTAGGGAAAGAGTAGGGCCCATTAAGGACCATAGTGGTAATTTGTGTGTGGAGCCGGAAGACGTAGATAGGGTTCTAAGTGAATACTTTGTGTTGGTGTTCACAAGTGACAGGGACGACGTGGGTATGGAAATCAGGCAGAAGGACTGTGATATAATTAAAGAAATTAGCACAGAAAGGGAGGAGGTTCGAAGTGGTCTGGCAGGCTTAAAGGTAAAAAAATTTCCAGGTCCAGATGAAATGTATCCTAGGCTATTGAGTGAGGCAAGGGAGGAGATAGCAGGGGCGCTGGCAATAATTTTCAATACCTCTCTGGCCACAGGAAAGGTGCCAGAGGACTGGAGGACAGCCAAGTTGATACCATTATTCAAGAAGGGAGGAAGGGATAAACCAGGGAACTACAGGCCTGTCAGTCTAACCTCAGTGGTGGGAAACTACTGGAAGCAATTCTCAGAGACAGAATTAATCTACACTTGGAGAGACAGGGATTAATCAAGTCAGCATGGTTTTGTTAAGGGGAGGTCATGCCTGACCAATTGGCTTGAATTTTTCGAAGAGGTGACTAGGTGTGTAGATGAGGGCAATTTTACATGGTCTACTTGGACTTCGGCAAGGTTTTTGATAAGGTCCCGCATGGGAGACTGATAACAAAGGTAAGAGCCCATGAGATCCAAGGCAATTTGGCAAATTGGATCCAGAATTGGCTGAGTGGCAGGAAGCAGAGGGTGGTAGTCAAGGCGTATTTTTGTGACTGGATGCCTGTGTCCAGTGGGGTTCCACAGGGATCGGTGTTGGATCCCTTGCTGCTTGTAGTATATATAAACGATTTAGACTTAAATGTAGAAGGGTTGATCAGTAAGTTCACGGATGACACGAAAATTGCTGGGGTGGTAAATATTGAGGAGGATAGTTTTAGATTACAGGATATAGACAGGCTGGTCAGATGGGCTGTTCAGTGGCAAATGGAATTTAATCTGGATAAATGTGAGGTGATGCACTTGGGCAGGACAAACAAGGCATGGGAATACATGATGAATGGTAGGACCCTGGGAATAACCCAGGATCAATGGGGCCTTGGTGTGCATGTCCACCGGTCCCTTAAGGTAGCAGGACAGGTAGATAAGGTGGTTAAGAGGGCATATGGGATACTTGCCTTTATTAGCTGAGGCATAGAATATAAGAGCAGGGAGGTTATGCTAGAACTGTATGAAATGCTAGCTAGACCACAGTGAGAGTATTGCGTGCAGTTCTGGAATTCGCATTATAGAAAGGATGTGATTGCACTAGAGAGAGTGCAGAGGAGATTTAGCAAAATGTTGCCTGGGCTAGAGAGTTTTTGTTGTGAGGAGAGATTGGATAGACTGGGGTTATTTTCCCTGGATCAGAGGAGATTGAGGGGGGACATGATTGAGGTGTATAAAATTAGGAGGGGCATAGATAGGGTAGACAGGAAGGAACTTTTCTCCTTGGTGGAGGGATCAATAACCAGGGGGCATAGATTTAAGGTAAGGGACAGGAGGTTTAGAGGGGACGTGAGGAAGAATTTTTTTCACTCAGAGGGTGGTGGGAATCTGGAACTCACTGCCTGAAAGGGTGGTAGAGGCAGATACCCTCATAACATGTAAGATGTATTTGGATGTGCACTTGTGATGCCATGGCATACACAGCTATGAGCCTAGTGCTGGAAAATGGAATTAGAATAGTTAGGTACTTGTTTGACCAGCGCAGACTCGATGGACGAAAGGGCCTTTTTTCCGTGCTGCAGACCTCTATGACTATGACTCCCTAAGCGCCAGGAATAAGGGAAATTTAGGGCCAATATAATAAAGTAATATAAATGATTCTAAGTAGAATAAAGTTAACAGAAGGGAAGTAGAGTTAAGACATAGCAGGGCAGCTCAGTCGAGTGGAATGTGTGTCCTGTAATATGTGCGAAGTCATGGATGCTACCGGTGTCCTAGCTGACCACACGTGCAGGGAGTACTGTCAGCTGCAGAAACTTGAGCTCTGGGTTTCAGAGCTCGAGCAGCGGCTGGAGACACTGCGCCACATCTGCTCGGCTGAGAGCTGCATGGATCGCATGTTCAGAGAGCTCGTCACACCACAGCTTAAGGGCCTGGAGACAGAGAGGGAATGTGTGACCACCAGGCAGTCCAAGAGAAGTAAGCAGATAGTGCAGAGGTCCCCTGGGGTCCCGCTCACAAATCAGTTTTACGTTTTGGAACCTGGTGAGGATGCTGGTTTCTCATAGGAGTGCAGTCAGCCATGGTTGTGGCACCACAAGCGGCTCGGTTGTACAGGAGGAGAGGAAGAAGAAAGGAAGAGCAATACTGATAGGGGTTCATTGGTTAGGGGAACAGGCAGGTGTTTGTGTGGCCGTAGAAGTGACTCGAGGATGGTATGTTGCCTCCCTGGTGCCAGGGTCAAGGATGTCACAGAGCAGCTGCAGGACATTCTTCTGGGGGAGGGTGATCAGCCAGAGGTCGTGGTCCACATTGGTACCAATGACTTAGGGAGGAAGGGGGATTCAGTCCTGCAATCAGAATTTAGGGAGCTAAGTAGAAAATTAACAAGCAGGACCTCAGCTGTAGTAACCTCCGGATTACTCCTAGTGCCATGTGCTAGTGATTACAGAAGGAGGAGGATAAGGCAGATGAATGCACGGCTGGAAAAGTGGCGCCGAAGGGAGGGCTTTAGATTCCTGGGACAGGCTCTGGGAGAGATGGCACCTGTAGAAGCCAGACTGGTTGCACCTGAACAGAGCTGGGACTGAGCTCCTTGCAGGGCGTTTTGCTAGTGCTGTTGGGAGGGTTTTAAACTAGCTCAGCAGGAGTGTGGGAACCAAGAAAAATATTAGAGAGAAATACCAGGGTGCACAAAATATTGGGAGGGAGAGAGAGAGCACTAGTATAGAGAAGAGTAAGTTAATAGGTAAAGTCGGGGCAAGGGAGAAAGTAACAAAAGCCAAATCAGGGTTATTATGCATGCATGTGAATGCACAGAGTATAGTAAATAAGATTGGGGAGTTACAGGTGCAGACTGCCATGTGGAAATGTGATGTTGTGGCAATAACAGACCTGGCTCAAGGAAGGGCAGAACTGGGTGTTAAATATTCCCGAGTACAAGGTGTTCAGAAGAGACAGGAAAGGAAGGAAAGGATGAGGGGTGGCGGTATTGGTTAAGGAGAGCATTGCAGTGCTGGAGAAAGAGGATGTCCCAGAGGGTTCAAGGACAGAATCAATTTGGCTAGGGTTAAGGAGCAAAAAGGGTGCAATTACATTGCTTGGTGTAGTCTATAGACCGCCAACTAGTGGGAAGGATGTAGAGGAACAAATCTGCACGGAAATTACAGAGAAATGCAGGCATTATAGGGTAGTTATAATGGGGGACTTTATTTACCCGAATATAGATAGGGACAGTGGTCGTGTAAAGGGCGGAGAGGGACAAAAGTTCCTAAATTGTGTTCAGGAGAATTTTTTCCAGAAGTATGTGTCTAATCCACTGTTGGACCTGGTTCTTGGAAATTAGGTTGGCCAAGTAGATCAAGTGTCAGTGGGGGAACATTTAGGAGACAGTGATTGTTATATTGCATGTTTTAGGATGATGAATAGAAAAACACAATAGGCAATCCAGAGTAAGAATAATTAATGGGACAAGAGCCGACTTCAGTGGAGCTAGGCCAGATAGACTGGAATAAAAGATTGGCAGGAAAAACTGTAGCTGAACAATGGGCTACCTTCAAAAAATTAATTGGTTCGGGCACAGTCAAGTATTTAGACATTCACCTGAGTTACCATAGCCTCCAGCGCTATGGGTCAAGTGCTGGAAAATGGGATTAGTGTAGTTAGATCTTTGTTGACCAGCTCAGACACGATGAGCTGAATGGCCTCCTTCTGTGCTGTAAATGTCCATGAGTCCATGTTCCATCTTAAGGGAAAGGTGGGGCTAACAAATCCAGAGCTCTCTGGATGAAAAAGGAGATTGAAATTAAGATAAAAAGAAAAAGTGCACTTATGACAGGTGTCAGGTAGAAAATACAATTGAGAACCAAGTGGAATACAAAAGGTTCAGAGGGGAGGTGAAAAAGCACATGAGAGAAGCGAAGAGGGATTATAAGAAGAGACTGGCAGCCAACATAAAGGGGAATCCCAAAGTCTTCTACAGGCATATAAATAGTAAAAGGTTGGTAAAAAGAGGAGTGTGGCTGATTGGGGACCGAAAAGGGAATTTACACATGGATGAAGGGACCATGGCTGAGGTATTAAGTTAATACTTTGCATCCGTCTTTACCAAGGAGGTAGATGCTACCCAGGCCATGGTGACAGACTCTGAAGGGTTCAAAATTGATAAGGAGGAAGTGTTGAATAGACTATCGGTACTTAAACTTGACAAGGTACTGGAACAAATGAGATGCATCCAAGGATATTGAAAGAAGTGAGAGTAGAAATTCCAGGGGCACTGGCCATAGTCTTTCAGTCTTCCCTAACCTCAGGGGTGGTGCTAGAGGACTGGAAAATTGTAAACATTATGCCCATGTTCAAAAAAGGTTGCAAGGATAAGCCCAGCAATTACAGACCAGTCAGTTTAACTTCAGTAGTGGGCAAGATTCTAGAAACAATTATTCAGGATAGAATTAGTACTCACATGGAAAAATATGTGTTGATAAGGGAGAGCCAGCATGGATTACTAAAGTTTATCTAACTTGCTGGAGTATATTGAAGAGGTAACAGAAAAGGTGAATGAGGGTAATGCAGTTGATGTGGTGTATATGGACTTTCAAAACGCATTTGACACAGGGTCACACAACAGACTTGTGAGAAAAGTAATTGCTCATGGAATAAAAGGGACAGTAGCAACATAGATACAAAATTGGCTGAAAAATATGAAGCAGAGAGTAATGGTCAATGGATATTTTTCAGACTGTAGGAAGGTTTGTAGTGGAGTTCCCCAGGGGCTGGTATTGGGACCCTTGCTTTTCCTGATAGATATTAACGATCTAGATCTTGGTGTGCAGGGCACAATTTCAAAGTTTGCAGACGATATGCAGGTTGGGAGTGTTGTGGACTGCGAGGAGGACGGTGTGGAGCTTCAAGAGGACAGACAAGTTGGTGGAGTGGGCAGATAGATGGCAGATGAAATTCAATGTGGAGAAGTTTGAGGCGATGCATTTTGGTAGGAAGAACATGGGGATATAGGAGCAGAAAGACCTGGGTGTATATGTGCATAGATCATTGAAGACGGCAGGACAGGTGGAGAGAGCAATCAGTAAAGCTTATAGTGCCCTGGGCTTTATTAATAGGGACATAGAGTACAAGGGCAGGCAGGTTATGCTGAATTTATATAAGACACTCACTAGACCTCAGCTGAAATATTGTGTACAGTTCTGGGCACCATGTTATAGGGAGGATGTGAACACATTGGAGAGAGTGCAGGAGAAGTTTACAAGAATAGTCCCAGGGACGAGAAACTTCAGCAATGGGGATAAATTGGAGAGATTAAGGTTGTTCTCCTTGGAGAGAAGAAGGCTAAGGGAAGATTTGATAGAGATGTTCAAAATCATGAAGGGTCTGGACAGAGTAGACGGGGAGAAGCTGTTCCCACTCATAAAAGGATCAAGAACGAAAGGGCACAGATTTAATGTGATTTACAAAGGAAGCAAGTGGGACGGGAGAAAAATCTTTTTCACACAACGAGTGGTTCGGGTCTGGAATACACTGTCTGGGAGTGCGGTGGAGCCTGGTTCAACTGAAGCATTCAAGAAGGCATTAGATGGTTATTTGAATCAAAACAATGTGCAAGGGTACAGGGAAAAGGCAGGGCAATGGCACTAGGCCATGATGCTCATTTGCAGAGCTGGTGCAGACACGATAGACCGAATGGCCTCCTTTTGTGCCGTTAAAATTCTGTGATTCTGTGAACATCAGCAAAAACAGACCCCAAAGAACATGGCCCAGTCCTGGATGTGACCAGCTGTAAAATCCAATCTCGGTAATTACTTGTGAACTCGTTGGTGTCTCAGAAGAGTGGATGACTGAGTAAATCCCTTCCCACAGTCTGTGCAGCTGAAGGGTCTCTCCCCAGTGTGAATTCGCTGATGTACAGTGAGTTGAGATGATCGCTTAAATCCAGTCCCGCATTGAGAGCACCTGAATGGTCTCTCGTCAGCGTGAACACGTTGATGGGACATCAGTTTCTGGGAACCTTTATAACACTTCCCACAGTCTGAGCATTTCAACGGTCGCTGCACAGTGTGAACTCGCTGGTGTCTGAGCAGATTGGATGACTGAGTGAATCCCTTCCGACACTTTGTGCAGGTGAACGGCCTCTCCCCAGTGTGAATTCGCTGGTGTACAGTGAGGTCAGATGATTGATTGAACCCAGTCCCGCACAGAGAGCACCTGAATGGTCTTTCATCCATGTGAACACGTTGATGAGACAACAGTTCCTTGGAGCTTTTATAACACTTCCCACAGACTGGGCATTTAAAAGGTCTCTCATCAGTGTGAACTCGCTGGTGCCTCAGTAATGTGGATGAGCGAGCAAATCCTGTCCCACACTTGGAGCAAGTGAATGGTCTCTCCCCAGTGTGAACTCGCTGGTGTGTCAGCAGGTCTGATGAACAAGTGAACCCTTTTCCACACTCAGAGCAGGTGAATGGCCTCTCTCCAGTGTGAACGCGCTGGTGTTGCAGCAGGTCAAATGAATGATTGAATCCCTTCCCACACTCGGAGCAGGTGAATGGCCTCTCTCCAGTGAGAATTTGCTGGTGTATCAGCAAGTTGGATGATCGAGTGAATCCCTTCCCGCACTTGGAGCAGATGAACGGCCTCTCTCCAGTGTGAATTCGTTGGTGTACAATGAGGTCAGATGATCGCCTGAAACGCATCCCACAGTGAGAGCACCTAAATGGTCTCTCATCAGTGTGAACACGTTGATGTATCAGCAAGTGGGAGGACTGAGTGAAACCCTTCCCACACTCGGAGCAGGTGAATGGCCTCTCCCCAGTGTGACTGCGCCGATGAGTTTCCAGGTCAGACGGGTAATTAAATCCTTTCCCACAGTCCCCACATTTCCACGGCTTCTCCCTGTTGTGACTGCATTTATGTTCTGATAGGTCAGATAATTGGCTGAAGCCTCGAACACACACAGAACACGTGTACAGTTTCTCTCCACTGTAGACAGCGCTTTCTCCTTCCATGTTCAAAATCCAGTGACATTCACATTATGATAAATTGGGCTGCAAATCCTCCCCTTCTAATATCCTGTGAAATCGATGTAAAACAGAAAAAAAGGAGTGAAAGAGAACCCGCAGAAACACAAAGGCAGGTTGTGAAATGGAGCTGAACGAATCTGGTAATTTGTGAGGCCAGCACCAGAGAAAAGTGACCATGAAAACTGCTGGATTGTCATAAAAACCTAACTGGTTCACTAATGTCCTTCAGGGAATTATTATTATTATTTATTATTATTTAAATGGAGAGAAACTTCAGAATGCTTCAGTGCAGAGGGGTCTGGGTGTCCTTGTGCATGAATTGCTGAAAGCTAGTGTGCAGGTACAGCAGGTAATAAGGAAGTTAAACGGAATTTTGGCATTTATTGCTAAGGGAATAGAGTATAAAAATAGGGAAGTGTTGTTGCAACTGTACAAGGCATTGGTGAGACCGCACCTGGAGCACTGTACACACTTTTGGTCCCCTTACTTGAGGAAGGATGTAGTTGCATTGGAGGCAGTTTAGAGGTGGTTCACTAGATTGATTCCAGAGATGCAGGGCTTGTCTTATGAGGCGAGATTGAGCAGTTTAGGCCTATACTCGCTGGAGTTTAGAAGGATGAGAGGAAATCTAATTGAGGTATATAAGATGCCAAAGGGGAGAGACAAAGTAAACGTGGAGTGGCTGTTTCCTCCTCTGGGGCATTCTAGAACAAGAGGCCATAGTTTTAAGCTAAGGGATGGTAGATTTAAATCAGAGATGAGGAGGAATTACTTTTCTCAAAGTCGTGAATCTGTGGAATTCACCACCTCAAATTGCAGTGGATGCCGGGGCGCTGAGTAAATTTAAGGAGGACATAGACAGATTTTTAATTAGTAACGGGTTGAATGGTTATGGGGCGTGGGCGGGAAATTGGAGTTGAGGCCGAAATGAGATCAGCCATGATCGTATTGAATGGCGGGGCAGGCCCGAGGGGCTGAATAACCTACCCCTGCTCCTAGTTCTTATTAATGGAACCTTCCACCCAGACCAGGCCAATGCAAGACTCTGGTCTCTATGGAAGGAGAGAGAGAGAAGTAGGAGAGCCAGCAGTTGAAGGAGAGGGATTTTATATACCTACTACTCAACCATAACTTTGACAAATCTCCTGAACCACTAGCCTCCAGCACCTAGAAGGACCAGGGTAGCCGGTGTATGTGAACACCCACTCTCCAAGTTCCCCTTGAAGTCACACACACTCCTGACTGGTCTGACATCCAGTACTGAATGAACAGGAAATTATTTCATATAAATACAGGAGAGACTGAAAGCGTTGTCTTCAGTCCCTACAACAAACTCCATTCCCTAACAACTGACTTCATCTCTCTCCCTGGCAACTGTCTGAGGCTGAACTAGACTGTTCAAAGCTTTAGTGTAATACTTCACCCCAAGATGAGCTCTTTTTTTAAATTATTCATTCATGGGATGTGAGCGTCGCTAGCTAGACCAGCATTTATTGCCCATCCCTAAGTTCAGAGTCAACCACATTGCTGTGGGTCTGGAGTCACATGTAGGCCAGACTAGTACAAGGATGGCAGATTTCCATCCCGAGAGGACATTAGTGAACCAGATGGGTTTTTACTACAAAAGAAAACCCCATCTGGTTCACTAATGTCCTTTAGGGAAGGAAATCTGCTGTCCTTACCTGATCTGTCCTGCATGTGACTGGCTCTTAATTGCCCTCTGACCAAGGGCAGTCAGGGATGGGCAATAAATGTTGGCCTAGCCAGCAACCCCACATTCCATGAATGAATAATGAAAAAAGCTTACAACCACACATCCTCATCATCAGCCAGACGGCCTGTTTCCACCTCAGTAACATCACCCAACTCTGCCCTAGTCTCAGCTCACCTGTTGCTGAAACTCTCATCCATTCCTTTGTTACCTCTATACTTAACTATCCTAAGGCACTCCGTGCCAGCCTCCCACATTCAACCTCTCTGTAATCTTGAGGATATCCAAAACTCTGCTGCCCTTGTGTTTACTCACACCAAGTCTTCCTCGCCCATCACTCCTGTGTCCGCTCACCGACAAAGGTTCTTGGTTAGGAAGAATCTAAATTTTTAATTTCTCATCCTTATTTTCAAATTCCTCCATGGCCCCTCCCTGTCTCTGTAATCTCCATGAGTCTCATGACCCTCTGAGATATCTGTGTTCATCTAATTCCAACCTCCTGAGCATTCCTATTTTAACTGTTCCACCTTTGGTGGCTGTGCCTTCAGTTGCCTAGGCCATAAGCTTTGGAATTTCCTCCCTAAACCTCTCTGCCTCTCTACCTCAATTTCCCCCTTTAAGATACTCCTTAAAGCCTACCTCTTTGACAAAGCTTCTGGTCACCTGCCCTAATATCTCCTTATGTGGCTCAGTGTCAAATGTTCCTTTGTAATATTTCTGGGAAATGACTTGGAACATTTTGTTACATTAAATTTGCAATATAAATACAGATTGTTGTTATTGATTTGGACATATATCATTGTTTCTTCTTCATCACTGGTGAATAACCTGTAACTCCTTATCTAACATCATTTTGGGAGCACCTTCACCACACGGACTGCAGTGGTTCAAGAAGGTCAAACATCATCTTCTCCACAGGTAACTGGGGATGGGAAATATCTGCTGCTGGTCTTGTTAGTGATGCCCAAATCCCCAGAATAAATTTTATAAGTATGCATTTGTAGACCAGATTAAAAGCATCTACAGAAATATTTGTTTCTAAAACAATGATCTTTTAAATTTCATGGCCAGCGTCTGCTCAACAACCTCATCTTCCCCAGAACCTACCTCCCTTTGACAATTTCACATTGGAAATTGCTGGGTCCTTGTGGTTAAACCCAGCAGCTTCTCCTCCATCTCCACTCCAGCTCAAACTGATACAACAAAGGCTTTGAAAATAAAATTGGATAAGTACCTGAAGAGAAAAGGCTGGGCTATGAGGAAAGGGCAGGGAGTGGGACTAGCTGATCTGTGGTTGCACAGAGCCAGCACAGGAATGACAGGATAAATGGCCTCCTGTACTGTAATCGTTCTATGGCTGCATGAAAAAGACTAACACTGGAGGCCAGGGACCAACACCCACCCAAATACAAATCCATTCTTAATTGGTTCTTCTGTTCCCAGAATCGGTTCTGTGAGAATTGCCTGCAATAAAACCAAACCAAAATACTGCAGCTGCTGGAAATACTCAGCAGGTCAGGCAGTAACTGTGGAAAGAGAAAGGGTTAACATTTCAGGGTGTACAGAATTAATTATGGGGAATACAAATGAAGCAGAATTTGACAGTCAATATAAGCTCAGAAGTGGGAGAGAAATGATCTCTAGTGCAGGAAAATCAATTCCTGGCCATGGGAACATAAAGCTAGTAAATCAGCAGTGAATAGCTGGGGGGATGGGCAGCAGTGGAACCTCATTTAGACACAGTTGGTGAAAATAACAGTAAAATACCAAACATAGTTAAACTACATTCATCATTAGAGGAAGAGGGAGCCGTACAACAGTAGAGAGGTGATTGTGAAGGGTAGGGGTGAAACAGAGCAATGGATGGACATGGATTCAGATCCACAGTAAAGGAGCCACTCCAGCCTCAGAGACATGGGACCAGAGCGCAGCCATAAAAGCTCTAAATTGTAGATGAATGTTCAATAATACTCACCCCTGAAACAATTTCACTGTTTTCAAATTTAAAATCTCCTGCTGGAGCCAGCAGCTGGAAAGATATCAGAAGCACTGGAGTCAGAGAAAAATCTCAGGCTTCAAATCTTCTAGCTCTCTGTAAAATGAGATTACAAAAGTTATAAGTGTCAGATGCAGGTATAAATTCAGAAGAGACAAACATTTCTCGTGACTTGAGTTTGCTGTGTGTAAATCCTTCCCTTCTAACCCCTGTAAAAGGAGTTCCAGAATCCATCACTGTCAGTCTGATAGAAATTTACAATATTTCCTCCTGCTTCCTGGTCCAAGATAACTTTAGCAAGGACATATTTGCATTGGAAGCAGTTCAGAGAAGGTTCACTAGGCTGATTTCTGGAATGAGAGGCTTTGCCTCATGAGGAAAGGTTGAGCAAGGTGGGTCTGTATTCATTGGAGTTTCGAAGAATGAGAGGTGATCTTATTGAAACCTGTAAGATTCTGGAGGGCACTTAACAGGGTGGATCCTGAGAGGGCTTTTTCCCCTCATGGGAGAACATGGAACAAGGAGGTACAACTTAAAAATAAAGGTTTTCAATAAACTTGACTGAGATGCGGAAGACTGAGGTGAGGAGAAATTTCTTCTCTCGGGCATCCATTAGTCTGTGGAACTCTCTTCCCCAGCAAGGAGTGGCGGTCTGGTTATTGAACAGATGCAGAGTTGAGTATTGCAATAAAAAAAAGGGACATGTTGAAGCTTTTCATCTTGCACTGAACAGGACAGCTGACAAGAATACCAATATAAGGGGAAAACAACAATACATACTGTATGCAAAGTGAGTGCTGATTGGTTGGCAAGTGGGCTCTGATTGGTAGAGGCATTGCCATGGAGAATGCACCAGTGATCATGACTGACAGTTAACTGCCAAGCATTGCAAACAGACAAAACCCACCCAGCCTGTGTTTGCAAAGCTCAAAACAGTGTCCAATGTTAGGTGTGATTCCGTGATTGGACAACATTTGCTAAATAATCGTCAGTGTGCTAAAAATTACATTGACAACCAATTTAAGATTCTTAGTTAGGCTTGCAGTGTGGTGCATTTGCATGTACTGGAAGCTACATATATTAATAGGGCTCTGTTCTTTGCAGACATAAAAAACATATACACACATTGCACCTGTTTCAGCTAAACAAAATAAGTGACAGCCATTTGCTGACTCATTCCTCAGGACAATGCCTTGACCAATCAGAGTCAAACTGTCTGGTTCAAATTTCAAACAATGCCTGGCAGTTAACTGTCAGTCACCATCACTAGTGCATTTTGCATAGCAATGCCTCTACCAATCAGAGTCCACTTGCCAACCAATCAGCATTCTCTTTACATACAGTATGTTTAGTTGTTTTTCCTGACATTGGTATTCTTGCAAAGTGCCCCGATGAGTACCAGACGAAAAGCTTCCACATGTCTCCTTTTTCAGCAACACGCAAGTTCTTTACTACCAAAAGACTAATTGAGACCAAGTTAGACAAATTTTTCATCTAAGCATCAAAATGAGGGGCGGGCAGTGCAGTTAAGACCACAATCAGATCAGCCATGATCTCATTGAATGGTGCATCATGCTCAATGGGCCGACAGGCCAACTCCTGCTCTGAGTTCTGATGTTCTTATTCTTATGTTGTTAGGATGGCAGCGCTTGCGCCCAGCAGCACTTTGCTCTTCTAACGATGGCGGTAATTAACCCGGGACTGTCGCCATCTCCTGTGTGCAGAGCGAGAATAAAATCAATGAGCCAATGATTTTCTCTCCTGGTCACAGGTGCCCTGAAGCCCCGCCCACTGTTTTGCGTCACCAAGATGGCCACTGAACCAAGATAGCGACCATTAAACGTTTCTTGGACTGCTGTTCCCGTCACATTCTGAGATCCACACTCAGTGCCATGCGCCGTCATATGAGCACACTTGACCTCTCACTCCAGCAGCACCGCCGTACCCTTTTTCAAAGCTGCGCGTGCCCCCAGTTTCATTTTATTCTTCGTCTCATCCGACGCCTCAACAAGAAACTTTTTCTCCTTCTCTCAAGTGCTCAGGAACGCAAGCTCCAACAACTCATCGACACCAACACCCATCTAGGACCCTCCACCCCTGCCTGTTCCTCGTCCCCACCCCATCTTCCAATCCCAGTCCCAACCGTGCATTCACTATACCCCCTGACCTTCGCCTCTCCTATGCTGAACGTTCAGTGCTCAGTGAAGGACTTAGTTTCATACGCTTACGCCTTCACCTCAATCAATTTCGGGCTCGGCATGATGCTAAACTCTTCTTCCACCGTCTTCGTCTCCAGGCTCACTTCTTTGGGCAGGAGTCCTCTCCCCGTTCAACGGATCCTTAAAACCACCTCCAATATTCTCCCTCCACCTGGATCCCTCCCTCTGGATTCTTACCTTCTTTTGATCTTTTCATTGAGAACCGTCGGCGCGACATTAGTGTTCTCAATTTCTCTGCTCCTCTCACCCATTCTAATCTCTCTCTCTCTGAACTTACTGCACTCCATTCTCTCAGGTCCAACCCTGACATTGTCATCAAACCCGCTGACAAGGGTGGTGCTGTTGTTGTCTGGCGCACTGACCTCTACCTCGCGGAGGCTGAGCGTCAACTCGCAGACACTTCCTCCTACCTCTCCCTGGACCATGACCCCACCACTGAATATCAAGCCATTGTTTCCAGGACTGTCACTGACCTCATCTCCTCTGGGGATCTTCCTCCCACAGCTTCCAACCTGATAGTCGCCCAATCTCGGACAGCCCGCTTCTACCTCCTACCCAAAATCCACAAACAGATCTGTCCCGGTAGACCGATCGTCTCAGCTTGCTCCTGCCCCACAGAACTCATTTCTCGTTATCTTGAGTCCCTTCTCTCTCCCCTTGTCCAGTCCCTTCCCACCTACATCCGTGATTCCTCTGACACCTTACGTCACATCAACAATTTCCAGTTCCCTGGCCCCAACTGCTTCCTCTTCACCATGGACGTCCAATCCCTCTACACCTCCATCCCCCACCAGGATGGTCTGAGGGCCCTTAGCTTCTTCCTCGAACAGAGGCCCGAACAATCCCCATCCACCACTACTCTCCTCCGTCTGGCTGAACTTGTTCTCACACTGAACAATTTCTCCTTTAACTCCACTCACTTCCTCCAAATAAAAGGTGTGGCTATGGGTACCCGCATGGGCCCCAGCTATGCCTGTCTCTTTATGGGGTATGTGGAACATTACTTGTTCCAGTCCTACTCCGGCCCCCTTCCACAACTCTTTCTCCGGTACATCGATGATTACTTCGGTGCTGCTTCATGCTCTCGTCGGGACTTGGAAAAATTTATTAATTTTGCTTCCAATCTCCACCCCTCTATCATTTTCACGTGGTCCATCTCTGACACTTCCCCTCCCTTCCTTGACCTCACTGTCTCAATCTCTGGTGATAGACTGTCCACCAATATCCATTACAAACCTACCGACTCCCACAGCTATCTCAACTACAGCTCCTCACGCCCCGCTTCCTGTAAGGACTCCATCCCATTCTCTCAGTTCCTTCGCCTCCGTCGCATCTGTTCCGATGACGCTACCTTCAAAACCAGTTCCTCTGACATGTCCTCCTTCTTCCTTAACCAAGGTTTTCCACCCACGGTCGTTGACAGGGCCCTCAACCGTGTCCGGCCCATCTCCCGCGCATCCGCCCTCATGCCTTCTCCTCCCTCCCAGAAACATGATAGGGTCCCCCTTGTCCTCACTTATCATCCCACCAACCTCCGCATTCAAAGGATCATCCTCCGCCATTTCCGCCAACTCCAGCATGATGCCACTACCAAACACATCTTCCCTTCACCGCCCCCCTGTCGGCATTCCGTAGGGATCGTTCCCTCTGGGACACCCTGGTCCACTCCTCCATCACCCCCTACTCCTCAACCCCCACCTATGGCACCACCCCATGCCCACGCAAAAGATGTAACACCTGCCCCTTCACTTCCTCTCTCCTCACCGTCCAAGGGCCCAAACACTCCTTTCAAGTGAAGCAACATTTCACTTGCATTTCCCCCAACTTAGTCTACTGCATTCGTTGCTCCCAATGCGGTCTCCTCTACATTGGAGAGACTAAACGTAAACTGGGCGACTGCTTTGCAGAACACCTGCGGTCTGTTCGCAAGAATGACCCAAATCTCCCTGCCGCTTGCCATTTCAACACTCCACCCTGCTCTCTTGCCCACATGTCTGTCTTTGGCTTGCTGCATTGTTCCAGTGAAGCCCAACGCAAACTGGAGGAACAACACCTCATCTTCCGACTAGGCACTTTACAGCCTTCTGGACTGAATATTGAATTCAACAACTTTAGGTCTTGACCTCCATCCCCACCCCCTTTCTGTTTCTTCCCCCTTCCTTTTGTTTTTTTCCAATAAATTATATAGATTTTTCTTTTTCCCACGTTTTTCCATTATTTTTAAATATTTTTAAAACTTTTATACTCCCCCCACCATCACTAGAGCTAAAGCTTGAGTGCCCTACCATCCATTCTTAATTAGCACATTCGTTTAGATAATATCACCAACTTCGACACCTATGTGTTCTTTTGTTCTGCAGTCTGTGACATCTTTTTATGATCTGCTTCTATCACTGCTTTTGCCTCCAACCACAACCAACCCCCTCCACTTCTCTCCCCCCACCCAACACCCCACACCCCCCACCCCCCGACCTTAAACCAGCTTAAAATTCACCCCTTCCTTGGATGCACCTAGTTCTGTCGAAGGGTCATGAGGACTCGAAACGTCAACTCTTTTCTTCTCCGCCGATGCTGCCAGACCTGCTGAGTTTTTCCAGGTAATTCTGTTTTTGTTTTGGATTTCCAGCATCCGCAGTTTTTTATTTTTATCTCTGAAAACGCGGGACTTATTCCCGATTTGCGGCCTACTTCAGGTGTTTATGAAGCCGCCGCTCCCTCCCGACACCGACTGCCGGCTCCATTCCTCCCTCCGCTCCATCGAATCTCAGCCGCTGAAAACATCCTCTCCCGCATTCGCAGGACTCTGATCAAAGTGACACTGCGCATGTTCCAGATACAGTCCAGCACTGCGCCTGCGTACTGGGCTCCTGGAGTGTTAATAGGGCACATTCACATCCGCAGGGAATGGTGGCCCCGCCATTGAAACCTCAGCGGGGAAAGAAAATAATTGAGATCAATAAATAAAAAGACACACATGAATCCTCGTGAATAGATGCTCTTCCATACTCAAATTGCTGAAATGATTTAAACCGCTTCTCTCTTGCAGGAATTCACTAAGTTTTTCAAGCTTTTGCCACTTGTTCCCATGTCTCTCCTCTGCCCTGAAGGTGCTGATTCTCGCTACGTTCAATCCCATAGTCACTGGTTCCTCTCTCCATCACGGGATGAGGAATATTCACTGTTCTAAAAGAACAGATGAAAATCACTTCGCCCATCATGCTTGTGCTGGCTCTTTGGAAGATCTATCCAATTAATTCCACAGCCCTGCTGGCACTGTCAGAACAATGTATATCCGCTGCAGTGATGCAGGAGGTGAATGGAAAAGCTTTTTAAGTTGGGTGCTTCTCAGGCACATTCACCTCCGTGGAAAGATCACTGGCCCAGTGTACTGAGCTAATATCAAGCATTCACTGCAAAAACAAAAATACCTGGAAAAACTCAGCAGGTCTGGCAGCATCTGGGGAGAGGAACACAGTTAACGTTTCGAGTCTGAATGACCCTTCAACAGAAACGTTAACTGTGTTCCTCTCCGCAGATGCTGCCAGACCTACTGAGTTGTATTTTTGTTTTTGTTTTGGATTTCCAGTATCCACAGTTTTTTTTTGCTTTTATCAAGCGTTCACTGGTTAGTTAAGCCCATAGAGTACCTGGTAGAGTTTATTACAATAATTCTGCACACCCCACATATCACAGTGACATTATTAATAAAGCCCAAGTTAAGGGAGTATCCCTAATGGGATGGAGTAGATGAATTATTGTGTTACAAAGCAAAGGCATTAAAAGATTGCAGCCTCACAACTACCAGTTGCCTGTGATGTTGCAGTATGAGGTGAGAGTTACTACCCTTGACATCAAGGCCGCATTTGACCGAGTGCAGCATCAAGGAGCACTAGCAATATTGGAGTCAATGGGAATCGGGGGAAAACTCTCCACTGTATTCACAAAGGGAGGGAGACAAAAAAAAAAGGCCAGTTAGCTTAACCTCCCTCACTGGGATAATGTTAGATTATATTATAAAGGATGTAATAGCAGAGCATTTAAAAATGCATAATATAATCAAGCAGAGTCAGAAAGGCTTCATGAAGGGGAAATCATGCCTGACAAATTTATTACAATTCTTTGAGGAGGTAACAAGCACGATAGATAAAGGGGAACCAGTGCATGTAATATATTTGGATTTCCAAAAGGTGTTTGATAAGGCACCACACATAAGGCCACTTATTAAGATAAGAGGCCATGGTGTTGGGGGTGGTATATTAGCATGGATAGAGGATTGGCTAACTAATAGAAGACAGAGAGTTGGGATAAGGGGGGCATTTTCAGTATGGCGACCTGTAACTAGTAGAGTGACACATGGATCATAAGAACATAAGAAATAGGAGCAGGAATAGGCCATTCAATAAGATCATGGCTGATCTGCTCCAAGCCCCAACTCCTCTTTCACGCCAGCTCCTCATAGCCCTTACCTCCCCAGTATTTCAAAAATCTATCTACCTCCTCTTTAAATACTTTCAGTGATTTAGCCTCTACAATTTTCTGGGATAGAGAATTCCAGACATTCACTACCCTCTGAGAGAAGAAATTCCTATGCATTTTGGTTTTAAAGACCCCTTATTCTGTAACTATGTCCCCTAGTTCCCCGCTAGTGGAAACATCTTCTCAACATCTACCCTGTCAAGCACCCTCAGAATTTTTTATGTTTCAATAAGATCACCCCTCATTCTTCTAAACTCCAATAAATAAAGATCTAACCTGTTTGACCGTTCTTGATAAGTCAACCCCTTCATCCCAGGAATCAGCCGAGTGAATCTCTTCTGAACTGCCTTCAATGCCAGTATATCCTTTCTTAAATACGGCGACCAAAACTGTACACAGTACTCCAGGTGCAGCCTCACCAACACCCTGTACAGTTGAAACAAGACTTCCCTATTCTTAAACTCCAACCCCCTAGCAATACAGGCCAAAATTCAATTTACATTCCTAATCACTTGCTGCACCGGCATGCTAACTTTTTCTGTTTTATGCACAAGAACACCCAACTTCTTCTGTGCTGCACTTTTTTGGAGTCTGTCTCCATTTAAATAATAGTCTACCTTTTGATTCTCGCTACCAAAATGCACAACCTCATACTTTCCTACATTAAAATCTATCTGCCAAGCTTTTGCCTACTCACTCAGCCTATCTATATCCCCTTGAAGATTCCTCATGTCCTCATCATAACGTGCCCTCCCACCTATTTTCGTATCTTCAGCAAGTTTGGACACATTACACTCTGCCCCCTCCACCGAGTCATTAATGTAGATCATAAATAATTGAGGCCCTCGGTCTGATCCTTGTGGCACTCCACTAGTTACGTCTTTCCAACCTGAAAAAAGACCTATTAATCATGAATCCCTGTCTTTTGTGTGTTAACCAATCCTCAATCCATGCTAATACATTACACCCAATATCGAGAGCTCCCGTCATGAGCAATAATCTTTTATGTGACACCTTGTCGAATGCCTTCTGGAAATCTAAATACACTAAACTTACCCTTGATCAACTCTGCTTATTATATCGTCAAAGAACTCTAGCAAATTTGTCAAATATGACTTCCCTGTCACAAAACCATGTTGACTCTGTTTGATTGCGTTCAGTTTTTCTAAATGTCCTGCAATTTCTTCCTTAATAATGGAATCTACCTTTTTCCCAGCTACAGATGTTAGGCTGACTGGCCTATAGCCTATAGTCCCTCCTTTCTTGAACAGGGGCATCAGGTTAGACGTTTTCCAATCCGCTGGGACCCTCCCAGAATCCAGTGAGTTCTGGAATATTTCGACCAATGCCTCCACTATCTCTGCAGCCACTTCCTTTCAGTGCCGGGGTCACAATTTTTTACAATATATATTAATGACATAGATGTGGGAAGTGAATGTACTATCGCCAACTTTGCAAATGACAGAAAAATAGGTGGGAAGGCAAGTGGTGAGGATGACACAAAGGGTCCACAGAGGGATATAGACAGGTTAAGTGAATGGGGAGAAAAAAACTTGGTATGTGGAATATAATGTGGGAAAGTTTGAGATTATGCATTTTGGCAGGAAGAATAGAGGAGCTGAATATTATTTAGATGGAGAAAGACTGCAGAAAGCTACAGCACACAGGGATTTGGGAGTGCTCATGCATGAGTCACACAAAGCTAACATATCAGTTCAGCAGGTAATAGGGAAGGCAAATTGAATGTTGGCCTTTATTTCAAAAGGAATGGAGAGTAAAAATAGGGAAGGCTTGCTAAATCTATACAAGGCACGAGTTAGACCACACCTAGAATACTATGAACAGTTTGGTCCCCTTATCTCAGGAAAAATATACTGGCATTGGAGGCAGTCCAGAGAAGTTTCACGAGGTTGATCCTGGGTATGGAGGGATTTTCTCATGAGGAGAGGTTGAGAAGATTGGGCCTGTACTCATTGGGTGTTTAGAAGAATGAGAGGTGACCTTATTGGAACGTATAAAATTTTTAGAGGGCTTGACAGGGTAGATAGTGAGAGGTTGTTTCCCCTTGTGGGGGAGGCTAGGACCAGGGGGCATAATCTCAGAGCAAGGGATCACCCATCTAAGACAGAGATGAGGAGGAATTATCTTCTATAAGAGGGTAGTGAATCTGTGGAATTCTTTACCGCAGAGAGCTGTAGAGGCTGGATAATTAAGTATATTCAAGGCTGTGATAGACACATTTTTATCAGTAAGGGTATCAAGGGTAATGGGGAAAAGGCAGGAAAGTGGCGTTGAGGATTGTCAGATCAGCCATGATCTCATTGAATGGCGGAGCAGACTCGATGGGCCAAATGGCCTACTTTTTCTCCTACGTCTTATGGTCTTATGGTTGGAGTCATACCTAGCACAAAGGAAGATGGTTTTGGTTGTTGGAGGTCAATCAACTCAGCTCCAGGACTTCACTGCGGGAATTCCTAAGGGTAGTGTCCTCGGCCCAACTATTTTCAGTTACTTCATCAATGACCTTTCTTCCATCATAAGGTCAGAATTGGGGATATTTGCTGATGATTGCACAATGTTCAGCACCATTTGCAACTCCTCAGATACTGAAGCAACACATATCCAAATGCAGCAAGACCTGGACAATATCCAGGCTTGGGCTTACAAGTGGCAAATAACATTCACACCATAAAAGTGCCAGGCAATGACCATCTCCAACAAGAGTGAACCCAACCATCAGCTCCTTGATGTTCAATGGCATTACCATCACTGAATCTCCCGCTATCAACTTACTGTGGGTTACTATTGGCCTGTAACTGAACTGGACTAGCCATATAACTACTGTGGCTATAAGAGCATGTCAGTGGCTAGGAATTCTGTGACGAATAACTCACTTCCTGACTCCTCAAAGCCTGTCCAGCATCTACAAGGCACAAATCAGGAGTGTGATGGAATATTCCCCACTTGCCTGGAGTGCAGCTCCCACAACACTCAAGAAGCTTGACACCATCTAGGACAAAGCAGCCTGCTTGATTGGCATCCCATCCACAAACATTCACTCCCTCCACCATCACAGTGGCAGCAGTGTGTACCATCTACAAGATGCACTGCAGGAATTCACCAAGGCTCCTTCGACAGCACTTTCCAAACCCACGACAGCTGCCATCTAGAAGGACAAGGGCAGCAGATAGATGGGAACACCTCCCCCTAGAAGTTCCCCTCCAGGTCACTGACTTGGAAATATATCACCGTTCCTTCACTGTCACTGCGTAAAAATCCTGGAACCCTCTTCCTAACAGCACTGTGCGTGTACCTACACCACATGGACTGCAGCGGTTTAAGATGGCAGCTCACCACCACCTTGTCAAGAGCAACTATGTATTGGTAAAAATGCTGACCCAGCCAGTGAAACCCATATCCCATGAATGAAGAAAAAAATACAAGGACCGTACCAGACTCCTGCTGTGTCTTTACTTCCCATTGACAGCCATAGTATCCTATTAAACACCCACCACAATATTTAGCCCAGAAAGCTGAGGTTATTATGATCACAGCGCTTCAAGGCATTACTGAGAGAACAACCAACTATTCTGAAAGCTCCTTTATTTGTAACTCCCTCAGTGTAAACCTACTTCTCTGGCAACAAAAACACAGCCTCTCCACAGCAGAAAGGAAAACTCTCACCCACCATTTCAAACTCCAAAAGATTTGAGATATTGCTGGTAAGTGACCAGGACAAGTTGCTATTTGTAAGGTGAAGGTGCATCAGCAGCAGGGGTTGGTGAAGAGGGTGATGGTAATAGCCAGACAGACTGACTCACAAGGAAAGCTGCTCCAGAGGGGATTCCTTGCGATCTGCCCAAAATACAATCATTGTGATTATGGCCAAAGAGGCCAGGCACCATAGAAAAGACTTTTCCTCATCACTCACAGCAAGAAAGGTCTCCCCCATTATACATGATACGGACATATGAATGAGGGGTAGGCCACTCAGGCCTGCTCGGCCATTCAATAAGATGATTGGTGATCTGATCATGGCCTCAACATTTCTATCACAAGAACGGCTCTAATTTGAATTGGGTCATACCTTAATGTCTTAGAAAATAATTAATTTTGTTTATGAATCAAATTGGGGCACATTTCTCTTTCCTTGAGTTCTCAATGCACCAGGACGTCCATCACCACCTGAACCTGTGTCTCATGTGTCCAAATTAATCCAGACCTGTGAAATGAAAGGTCCCAATGGACATGTCCCAGCTGAATGATGTTCCCTGGAACACATTGCAGTTTGATTATACAGGCCTATTACACACAGTAAAAGGAGGGTACTGGTATATCCTGGTAGTTATAGATATGTTTACATGGTGGATTGAAGCTTTCCCTGTCTGTATAAATGATGCAGTCACCTACAGCTAAAAATTTGTGGGAACAGATCTTTAACAGGTGGGACTTTCTGAAAAGGATAGAGAGTGATAATGGTTCTCATTTCACAGCAGAGGCAACACAGTGGCTGTGTCATCTTGTGGGTGTGGAACAACATTTCCACATCCCCGACCACCCAGAGTCCAGTGGGATGGTCAAGATGTTTAATCACTCTGGAGAAACGACACTGAAAAAGCTGTCAAGAACAGAGCTGATGATCTGATCAAGCCCAATGACTGGGTCACTGCCTTGCCTGGTGTCTTAATGACTAGTCACTTCCCTCCTGTTCACTCCCCAGTCACAGCTCATTTCAGCTCATGACAGATTGACCAATCCAGATCGTGCGTCCCATCAGGTCCCACACCCCATGGCTACTCAACAGACTCAGGACCAGTTTCTCCAGAAGGAAACACAATATCTATGTTACCATGGAGATCAGTGTAAACAGTAAAAAATGGAAAGGTCAGCTAACTAGATGGAGAATAAATGCTGTGTTTGATTTTATCCAACATGAACAACATGTGGATGGTCATCGTGCTCCTGGACTGTGTCCTGCTTGAAGTTCTGTTCCTGCCAAATGATCCTCCCCCAGATTGTCCTTTCTGAGCTCCAGCCAGGTGATGTTAAACACTCAGGTGGGAAAGACAAAAATCTACAACAATGAGTTTAACACAGCTGATTTATTTGATATATAACCAGAATATTAAACTTCAGTGCAATTATTATCGGCAGAAAGGAACACCAACTCTCAGAATGAACATGGCCCAGTCCTGGATGTGATTAACAGCTGCAATAACAGCAGAATCCAACCCTCGCAGTCACTTGTGTACTCGCTGGTGCCTCACCAGGTGGGATGACTGAGTAAACCCTTTCCCACACTCAGAGCAGGTAAACAACCTCTCCCCAGTGTGAAATCGCTGGTGTCTCAGCAGATGGGATGAATGGATGAATGCTTTCCCACAGTCGGAGCAGGAGAATGGTCTCTCCCCAGTGTGAACTCTCTGTTGGGCCAGCAGGTGGGCTGACTGACTGAATCCCTTCCCACAAGCAGATCAGGTGAATGGCCTCTCCCCAGTGTGAACTCGCTGATGTATCCGAAGGTCGGATGAATTAATTAATCCCTTCCCACACATGGAGCAGGTGAATGGCCTCTCCTCAGTGTGAGTGATTTGGTGCCTTAGAATGTCGGATGACCGAGCGAATCCCTTTGGGCACATGGAACAGGGGAACGGTCTCCCTGCAGTGTGTGTGTTGATGAGTTTCCAGCCGGGATGAGTATTTGAATCCCTTCCCACAGTCCCCACATTTCCATGGTTTCCCCATGGTGCGGGCGTCCTTGTCTCTCTCCAGGTTAGGTGATCAATTAAAGCCTTGTCCACAAACAGTACACGTGTACAGTTTCTCCTCACTGTGAACGGTATGATGCTTTTTCAGGCTGTGTAACTGGTCAAAGCTCTTTCCACAGTCAGTGCACTGGAACACTTTCACTCGAGTGTGTGCGTGTCTTTTCCAGTCACGCTGATGCTTGAAATTTTTTCCCCAGACAGAACAGACAAACATTTCTCCTTCTACATTCAAGGGCCGATGCAGAAACACTCATCACATTTAAAAAGTGTACATTAATGATCTGGACATGAATCTAGGAGCTATGATCAGTAAGTTCACAGATTAAACGAAAATCGGTGGTGTGGGAAACAGCGAGGAGGAAAGCTTTAGAATACAGGACAATATAGATGGGCTGTCAGATGGGCAGAGCAGTGGCAAGTGGAATTTAATCCTGAAAATGTGAGGTGATTCATTTTGGGAGGACTAACAAGGCAAGTGAGTCCATGAAAATGATAGGACTTTAGGAAGTAGAAAGGATCAGAGGGACCTTTGTGTGCATGTCCATAGATCTTTGAAGGCAGCAGGACAGATGTATAATGTGGTTAAGAAGGCATATTGGATATTTGTCTTTATTAATCAAGGCACTGCATACAAGAGCAGGGACATTATGATGGAGCTGTATAAAGCATTAGTTAGGCCACATCTGGAATAGTGTATGCAGTTCTGGTTGCCACACTGTAGGAAGGATATGATTGCACTGGAGAGTGTGCAGAGGGAATTCACCAGGATGTTGCCTCGGCTGGATGTTTCAGCTATGAAGAGAAACTGGATAGGCTGGGGTTATTTTTCTTAGAATAGAGAAGGCTGAGGAGGGACCTGATTGGGGTGTACAAAATTATGTGGGGCATAGATAGGGTAGATAAGAATAAATTTTTCCCTTAGTGGAGGGTCAATAACCAGGGGGCATAGATTTAAGGTAAGGGGCAGGAGCTTTAGAGGGATTTGAGGAAAAATCTTTTCACCCAGAGGATGGGGGGTATATGGAGCTCATGCCTGAAAGGATGGGAACCCTCCAAACATGTAAAAAGTATTTAGATGAACATTTGAAACGTCATAGCATACAGGGCTATGGGTCAAGTGTTGGAAAATTAGATTAGAGCAGATAGGGGCTTGATGACCGGGGCAGACATGATCGGCCAAAGGGCCTGTTTCTGTGCTGTATAGCTCTATGGCTCTAGGTATTTGGATGTATACTTGAAGTGATGTAACCTGCAAGGCTATGGACCAAGAACTGGAAATTGGGATCTGGCTGGATGACTACTAGTTGGTCATCACGGACACGGCGGACTGAATGAATTGCAACATGGCAAAAAACTTAATATAAAACTGGGACTGAAACTCTCACTGATAACACAGCTCAACGGTTTGCCCATTTTAGCTGCCAAGTATGTTTATTTAAGCGCTCGAGGTAATTTGCCTCCATAGAACAGATTCTTCAACATTCCCAATGAGATCGATGTAATCATTAAATGATGGAAAGATCATTAAAAGTTTCCCTGTCTCTCTAATTCTGAACTCTTTGTCCACAGACATTTCACCTTCCACATTTAGAAGGCGATGATATTCAGGTCCTGATGAATCGAGTAACTGTCAGATCATGACATGATATTTGGTTTGAGGTTCCCGCTTGGGAATCCTCCTGTTCTAACTCCTGTAAAAGGAGTTTCCAGGGAAGTTTCACTGTGAGTCCAGGAGAGAAATTCACGACATCTTTTCTTCCTGCATCCGGTCCTAGGATGGCCGCGCCTGCGCCCTGCCGCTTTAAATATGGCGACTGCGCATGCGCCAGGCTGCACATTATCCCTATAAAGATGGCGGCTGCTAACCCGGAGCTGTCACTGGCAGAAACATCAACAGTGTCCGGCCTCTCGGTGTAAACAACGGATTGTATCAGAAGCACTGGAACAGACTTCTCACCCTCCGGTCGCTTTTTGAATGATGGCGGATAAGGAGACCCAGAATGCTCCGCGCGAGTGAATACGCCCTATCTCCATCAGAAGGGCCATAACGCGCAGGCGCAAGAAGGCTCCGCCCCCGGAAGCCGCCTGTCTGCGCGGAGCATGCTCCAGGCTGAGCGCAGACTCAGTGAGATCGAGCGCGGCTGAGAGTCTGAATAGGAGCAGCCGGGAGCGGGGGAACAAGGATTCCTGTAGGAGCTGTTAATCCATTTAACAAAGGCAGATACTTTTAATTTATAGGAGTCAGTAGCAAGGCAGCTCATATTGCCAATCCCCAGTTACCTGTTCAGAAATTGATGGTGTTTTTTTTCTTGAACCGCTGCAGCATGTGTGGTGAAGGGGCTTCCACAAAACTGTTAGGGAAAGACTGAGGGGTTCTTCATCCAGTGATAAAGCAACAGTGATGTGTCCAAATCTGTAACATTGACTTACATTTATAACGGTGATATGTGTCCAAGTCTGTAACACTGACTTACATTTATAACGGTGATATGTGTCCAAGTCTGTAACATTGACTTACATTTATAACGGTGATGTGTGTCCCAGTCTGTAACATTGACTAACATTTATAACGGTGATGTGTGTCCCAGTCTGTAACACTGACTTACATTTATAACGGTGATATGTGTCCAAGTCTGTAACATTGACTTTCATTTATATAGCGCCTTTGATGTAATCAAACATTCCAGTGTGTTTTATGGGAGTTTTACAAAGCAACATCTGACACTGAGACACATGGAGATATCAGGGAAGAAAGTTAAAAGTTTGGTCAAAGAGGTAGGTTTGAAGGAGTGCCTTAATGAGGAAAGTAAGTTACAGAGGTGGAGAGATTTCATGAGGGATATCGTGAGTGTTTTGCCTTTGGCCCAGCCACGAACACTGAAGGAACTGAAAATGGGGATGCTGAAGAGACCAGAATTAGATGAGCACAGAGATCTCAGAGGGCTGTGGGGCTGGAGGAGATGACAGAAATAGGGGTGGGCAAAGCTTTGTAGAGATTTGGAAACAGATGAAAGTTTTAAGATTTGAAGCACTGCTCAACCTGAAGCCTAAGTAGCTCAGTGAGCAGAGTAGTGAAGGGTAGCAGAGTTTTGGATGATCTCAGCTTTACAGAGAGGTTGAATGTGGGATGAATTAGAATAGTCAAATTTAGGGAGTGGAATGGATGAGAGTTTCAGAAGCAGATTAGCTGACTCAGCGGCAAAGCAGGTGAGATTACTGAGGTGGAAATAGGCAGTTTCTGTGGTCATGAGATCAGCTGGGGGGAAACATGACAGAGATTGTGCCCAGTCTTGTCCAGCCTGGGACAGTTGCCAGGGAGAGGAATGAAGTCAGTGGCTATGGAATAGTTTAGAGCAGGGACTGAAGACAATGTCTTTGGTCTTCACGATATTTAACTGGAGGAAATTTCTGTTCATCCAGTACTAGGAGTCAGACAAGTCAGGACGGTTTCAACTTGGAGGGGAACTTGGAAGTGATGGTTTTCACATACACCTGCTTCTCTGGTCCTTCCAGATGGTAGAAGTTGAGGGTTTGGAAGTTTCTGTCAAAGTTTAGGTTGAGTTGTGGATATATAAAATCCCTCTCCTTTGCCCCCTAATGCTCCCACATCTCAATGTCTGCCTACTCTCCCTTAGAAGCCAGAGTCCAGATCCAGATGAGATGGTGGATCCCTTTCCCTGAAGGACATTAGTGAACCAGTTGGGTTTTTATGACAATCCAGCAGTTTTCATGGTCACTTTTCCCTAGTGCTGGCCCCACAAATTACCAGATTCATTCAGCTCAATTTCACAATCTGCCTTTGTGTCTTTGTGGGTTCTCTCACTCACTCCCTTTTCTCTGTTTTAATCAATTTCACAGGGTTTTAGAGGGGAAGAATTTACAGTCAGGAAATTCAAACCCAACATCACATCAGGATCTAACAGAGTTGCACAATTTATCATAACCTGAATATTGTCGGATTTTGAACATGGAAGGAAAAAACACTGTTCACAGTTGGGAGAAACCATACACGTGCTGTGTGTGTGGACGAGGCTTCAACCGGTCATCTGACCTGTCGAGACACAAGCGCAGTCACACTGAGGAGAAACCGTGTAAATGTGGGGACTGTGGGAAAGGGTTCAATTTTCCAGTTCAGCTGGAATCACATCGGCGCAGTCACACCGGGGAGAAGCCGTTCACCTGCTCCGAGTGTGGGAAGGGATTCACTCTGTCATGTAACCTGTTGGCTCACCAGCGAGTTCACACTGATGAGAAACCTTTTAAATGCCCAGACTGTGGGAAGTGCTATAAAAGTTCTGGGGAACTGATGCGCCATCAACGTATTCACACTGATGAGAGGCCATTCAGGTGCTCTCAGTGCCATACTGGATTCAGGCAATTATCTGACCTCACTGTACACCAGCGAGTTCACACTGGAGAGAGGCCATTCACCTGTTCTGAGTGTGGGAAGGGATTCACTCAGTTAGCCAACCTGCTGACACACCAGCGCATTCATACTGGTGAGAGGCCGTTCACCTGCTCCTTGTGCGGAAAGGGATTCACTACATTATCCAACCAGCTGGAGCACCAACGAGTTCACACTGGGGAGAGGCCATTCACCTGCACCATATGTCAGAAGGGGTTTGCTCACTCATCCACCCTGCTGAGACACCAGCAAGTTCACAAAGATGCATGAGAATGCCACCATCTTCAAGTTCCCCACCAAGCTACACACCATCCTGACTTGGAACTACATCGCTGGTCCTTCACTGTCACTGGAAGAAAATCCTGGAACCCCTTTCCTAACAGCACAATGTGTACTTACCCCACATAGACTGCAGTGAGTCAAGAAGACGGCTCACCACCATCTTCTCAAGGGAAATTAGGGATGGGCAATAAATGCTGGCCAAGCCAGTAACACCAGGAACACCCACGTCCCATGAACGATTAAGTAAAAAAGAAAAATTATAGTGATTGAATTTTGCTGTTAATCACACTTAGAACTGATCTATGTTCCTAGTTTATTTCTGCTGATGTAAATGAACTCCAGCCCAGTTATAGGGATTAATATTCTGGATAAAAGTTAAATAAATCAGCTTTATTTTAAATACACAATATGTTGAGTCATTTTAATATCTCTAACACGTTGGCTCCATTTGAAATGCTCTCCCTCTCCCCTGTCTCCTCCATCCTCACCTCCAACAGGTACTCATGGAGGAGCAGCTCATGGTCTTTGTCACTAAGAATGAGACAATTCACTCAGCTGCCTCTGTTGTTTTCCCCCTTCTCCTAACCCACTGGGCCAAACCTCCTCTAAAGTTCCCCTTCTTCCAAGCCCTGAACTCATATCTTCCTCTAGCTTCTCTCCCACCTCCCCTCATGCCCTCTCAGAGCTCATCTTGTCCATGATACCCACCTTCTGTTCCATTGACACTATTCCCACTAAATTACTGACTGCACAACCTCTCCATGTTCACTGATATTGTTAATAGTTCCCTCTCTTCAAATCTGTTGCCATCATCCACTCCTCAATAAACCATCCCTTGACCACACATCCTTGTAAGCTACTGTCCCATCTCCCTTTCCTCTCCAAAGTCCTTGAACATTTTGTTGCCACTTAAATCTCTGCCCATCTTTCCCAGAACTCCATGTCTGAATTCCTCCAATCATATTTCAGCCCTGGCTATGGGCTAGAAACAACTATTAGCAAAGTCACAAATGACATCCTCTGTCACTGATCAGGGTAAACTTTCCCTCCTCGTCCTTTTCGCCCTGTCTGCAGCCTTTGACACAGTTGATCACACCATCCTCCTCCATCACCTCTCCACTGTTGTCCAGCTGGGTGAGATTATACTCACTGGGTTCCATTCTTATCTAATCGTAGCCAGAGAACCATTTGCAACTGCTTCTCTTCCCTTTCCCAGGCCATTACCTCTGGTGTCTCCTAAGATCTATCCTTGGCCCCACCTATTTCTCCTCCACACGCTGCCACCAGGTAACGTCATCTGAAAACACCACGTTAATTTCCACATCTACCTCACCGCCACCTCTATGGACTCCTCCCCTGTTGGTCATTCCTCAGACTGCTTATCTGACATTTAGTACTGGATGAGAAGAAATTTCCTCCAATTAAATATTGGGAAGATAATACAGTGGATTTGGAGCTACCTTCTCCCCAGCTCTGATCTAAGAAGCTGCAGCCACACTGGAGATATTTATATTTAACATGTTCACCACATTTGTCATCTGGCCTTGCTCAAACCATAACCACAAGGATATCTGTGTATTGTTCTGACTGTGAGCACAAAGCTGTGTCACTATTACACACAGGTACCATTTCCTTGGTTCACATCTCTATACAAAGACCAGCTTTTTACACATCCCCTTCCACACTCAAATTAACATCACAAATACAGATTATCTGCACATTAACAGATTGCTTGTGAGATCTTGCTGTTTCCTCAAATCCCCTCTAAACCCCCTGCCCCTTACCTTCAATCTATGGCCCCTGGTTATTGACACCACCGCTAAGGGGAAATGTTTCTTCTTATCTACCCTATCCATGCCCCTCATAATTTTGCACACCTCTATCAGGTCCCCCCATCAGCCATCTCTGCTCTCAGGAAAACAACCCTAGCCTATCCAGCCTCTCTTCATAGCTGAAATGCTCCAGGCCAGGCAACATCCAGGTGAATCTCCTCTGCACCCTCTCCAGTGCAATCATATCCTTCCTATAGTTTGGTGATCAGAACTGCACACAATACTCCAGCTGTGGCCTAACTCACATTTTATACAGCTCCAACATAACCTCCCTGCACTTATATTCTATGCCTCGGTTAATAAAAGCAAGTGTCCCATAAGAGCTTGGGTGGGGTGGAGACAGTCGACATTATGGAGATTAAAATATCTGGTGTTAGTGATGGTGTGGATATGTGGTCACAAACTTATCTTGGGGTTAAATCTGACACCAAGATTGTGAACAGTGTGGTTGAGCCTCAGGCAGTTCCCAGGGAGAGGGATGGACACGGCAGTTATGGAACAGAATTTTCCAGGCTGATCAAATCCACAAGGGAAACTTGGCCACGCTATCACAATGATTTTGCTTTTTGCATTTATTACAAGAAGGCTTGTGCACTGAAGTCAGAAGTAATGAGTCCACGGCCACCTTCAGAGATTTTAAAGATTAATTTAAAGTACTTATTAACAAAAGAAGAAAAAACTTAAACACACACACAAAATCACGGTTACACAGTTACTTAATCTTATAGCATTTCGCAAAATTCATACTTAACCAGACAACCAACTACACACTTCCTTTAAGGCAACAGCCCAAATAGATTCCCAATTTATAAAGACATTCAGCACTATTACCACAAGCACCCACTCGACAGTGGAATTCCAAAGGCTTTTAACACAACCTTGGTTACTGGAACAGCAAACTTCTGGAGGGTAGCTAGAGGCTTTTCCACCCCCAAGTCTGTTTCACACATTGCACCTTTCAAGGTCTCACATGGCCATACCCCACACAACCTTCCATCCCTCTTTAAATATATTTTATACCTTTTGATTTGTAAATCCCCTTGTTTCTCTTTGTCTTTACAAGTTACTTCTCCCAGAATTCCCAGAAAAAGCTTTCATGTTGTTATTATGGCCAGCACTTTTGGGAAAAACAAATGCAATCACTTTGCCTGACTTATCTTGTCAGTTGTAAACATTACACCATCCCTTTGAAAATCAAACAATTCCTTTATCTAAACATGTAAATTACATTCACACCTTATCCACTGAGACCTCATTCCAGCTCACTTATCCCCATTTCAAATGCTTCTTTTACACCTCACTCCTTTGATAATTTAAACCTTGCAGTCTAATTGTCTTTAGTTAATTAAATTAGCCACACACACACAGAACCAGAAGCTGGCTTTACAATATCCCACAATAATATCAGAAAAAAATCTGATAGTTCCTTGACAATTCAAAGTGGTGACTGAAGACAATAGCTTTGGTCTTCCCAAATTTTGACTGGAGAAAATTCCTGCTCATTCAGTACTTGGTGTCGGATAAGCAGTTTGATAATTTAGTAACAGTGGAGGAATGGTGGTGAGGTAGAGCTGGGCGTTGTCAGTGTACATGTGAAAACTAACATGGTGCTTTTGAGTGATGTTGCTGAGTGGCAGCATGTAGATGAGAAATAGGAGGGGCCAAGGATATATCCTTGGGGGACACCAAGTTCAAGGATTTTGTAGAGAAAAGGGAGTTTGGAGATGGGGTGGTAGTTTGTAAAGATGGTGGGATAAAGATTTGTTTCTTCTCAGGAGGGTGATGGTGGTGGATTTTAAGGCAAGAGGGACAGATAAGAGAAAAAACCATTAACAATATCAGCTAACATGGAGAAAATGGATGGTCAGCAGTTTCGTGAGAATAGGGTCAAGGCAGCAGAAGGCAGGTCTTATTGACAAGATAAGCACTGAGAGGGCAAGAGGGGCGAAACTGGAGAAAAACACAGGTTCAGGGCAAGGGGCAGGGGGGGAGCTGTAGAAAGAGTTTGGCCCGGTGGGCCAGTGGAAGGAGGGAAGCAGCTGATCGGATTGTCTCAATCTTAGTGACAAAGAAGCTCCATGAGCTCCTCACACTTGTTGGAGGTGTGGATGAAGGAGACAAGGAGAGCACTTCAAAAGGAACTAATTTGCGTTAGAGATATTAAAAAGACTCAACACGATGCAAGTTTAACACAAAGCTGATTTATTTGACTTTATCTAGAATATTAAACTCCAGCCCAATTGTAGGGGTTATTAGCATCAGCAGAAACAGACCAAATGGACACAGTTCAGTCCTGGATGTGATTAACAGAAAAACCCAATCACTTGTGAACTCGCTGATGTTTCAGCAGTTTGGATGAGGTTATGAATCCCCTCCCACACTCGGGGCAGCTGAATGGCCTCTCCCCAGTGTGAACTCGCCGGTGTTTCAGCAGGGAGGATATGGTTGTGAATCCCTTCCCACACTCAGAGCAGGTGAATGGCCTCTTCCCCAGTGTGAGTGCGCTGGTGTGTCAACAGGATGGATAAGCGAGCAAATCCCATCCCACACTCTGAGCAGGTGAATGGTTTCTCCCCATTGTGAATTCGCTGGTGTACAATGATTTGAGATGATTGTCTGAACCCAGTCCCGCAGTGAGAGCACCTGAACGGTCTCTCATCAGTGTGAATACGTTGATGGATCATCAGGTCCCCGGAACTTTTAAAGCACTTCCCACAGTCTGGACATTTGAAAGGCCTCTCGTCAGTGTGAACACTCTGGTGATTCAGCAGGGTGGATGTGTTAGCAAATCCCTTCCCACACTTGGTGCAGGTGAATGGGCTCTCCCCAGTGTGAATTCGCTGGTGTACAGTGAGGTTAAATAATGTCTTGAAACCAGTCCCACAGTGCGAGCACCTGAATGGCCTCTCGTCAGTGTGAACACGTTGATGGGCAGTCAGTTCCCGGGGACTTTTAAAGCACTTGCTGCAGTCTGGACATTTGAAAGGTCTCTCGTCAGTGTGAACTCGCTGGTGTGTCAGCAGGGTGGATGAGCGAGCAAATCCCTTCCCACACTCGGAGCAGGTGAACGGCCTCTCCCCAGTGTGAACTCGCCGATGTTTCAGCAGGCTGGACGAACAAGTAAATCCCTTCCTACACTCAGGGCAGGTGAACGGCCTCTCCCCAGTGTGAATTCGTTGATGATTTTCCAGCTCTGATGGGTAATTAAATCCCTTCCCACAGCCCTCACATTTCCATGGTTTCTCCCCAGTGTGACTGCATTTATGTTTCAACAGATTAGATGGTCGGTTGAAGCCTCGTCCACACACAGAGCACGTGTACGGTTTCTCCGCACTGTGAACTGTGCTTTTTCCTTCCATGTTCAACTTCCGATGATATTTGGGTGACGATAAGCTGGGCAACTCTGTCAGATCCTGATGTGATGTTTGGATTCAGTTCCCCAACTGCAAATCCTCCCCTTCTAATACCCTGTGAAACTGATTTAAAACAGAAAAGGGAGTGAGAGAGAATCCACAAAAACAGGTTGTGAAATTGAGCTGAATGAATCTGGTAATTTGTGAGGCCGACACCAGGAAAAAGTGACCATGAAAACTGCTGGATTGTCATAAAAACCCAACTGGTTCAATGATGTCCTTCAGGGAAGGGAATCTGCCACCCAGTCTGGGCCTGCACAAGGCACCGGCCTAGATGGGAGAAGAGAGGAAGAGAGAGAAGGGTCGGGGTGGAAGAGGGAAGGGTTGAAAAAGAGGGATTACAACTCAACCAGAATTTTGAGAGAAGCTCAAAACCCTGAACCTCCACCACCTAGAAGGGCCAGGCTGGGAGGTGTGTGTGAACACCATCATCTCCAAGTTCCCTTTCAACTCACACACCAACCTGACTTGTCTGACATCCAGTATTGGATGAACAGAAATTTCCTCCATTTAAGTATTGGGAAGACCAAAGCCATTGTCTTCAGTTCCCACTACAAACTCCACTTCCTGGCCACCAACTCCATCCCTCTCTCTGGTAACTGTCTGAGGCCAAACCAGTCTGTTCACAACCACTGGGTCATAGTTCACCCAAAAATTAGCTTCAAACCACATTTATGCATCATCACCAAGGCTGCCCATTCCCACCTCAGTAACATCGCGCCACACTGCCCGACTCACTGCTCATCCTTTCTTGAAACTCTCATCCATTCTTTTGTCACCTCTAGACTTAACAATCCTGACCGTCCTCCTACATTCAACCTCCCTGTAATCTTGAGGTCACCCAAAACTCTGCTGTCCGTGTGCTTACTCGCACCAAGTCTTGTTCACCCATCACTCCTGTGCTCACTGACCTACAAAGGCTCTGGGTTAAGAAGCACCTAAATTTTAAATTCCTCATCCTTATTTTCAATTACCTCCATGGCCCCTCCCTATCTCTGTAATCTCCTCCAGCCTCACAACCCTCTGAGATATCTGCGCTCCACTAATTCTGACATCTTGAACATTCCCGATTTTAATTGCTCCACCTTTGGTGGTTGACCTGCCAAAGCCAAAAGCTGTGGAATTTCCTCCCTAAACCTCTCTGTCTCTCAACCTCACTTTCCTCCTTTAAGATACTCCTTAAAAGCTATCTGTTTGACCAAACTTTGGTCAAATGTCCTAACAACTCCTTATGTGGGTTTTGTGTCAAATGTTGCTGTATAACACTCCTGTGAACACACATTGGAATGTTCTATTACATGAAAGCCACTATATAAATACACATTGTTGTTGTTGATTTCGGCATATATCATTGTTCTTTCATCAACAGTGGGTGAATCGCCTGTAACATTGTGGGGTCATCTTCACCACACAGGCTGCAGTGGTTCAAGAAGATCAAACATCATCTTCTCCACAAATAAGTGGGGATGGGTAATATCTGCTGCTGGTCTTGTTAGTGAAAGGTCAAGGAGTGGGAGTAACTCTTGCTCTTGCAGAGAGCCAGCACGGGCATGATAGGCTAATTGGACTCTGGCTGTATTGTAACCATTCAATGATTCTATGACTCAATGAAAAAGGACCAACACTGGAGGCCAGGGACCAACTTCAGCCATCAATGTCTATCCTGCAACAAACTGGCACTTAACTGGTCCATCTGTGTTTCCAGATTCAGCTCTGTGAACGAATGCCTGCAATAAAATAATAGCAAAATACTGCAGCTACTGGAAATCTGAAACAAAAAGAGAAAGTGATGGAAATTCTCAGCAGGTCAAGCAGTAACTGTGGAGAGAGAAAAAGAGTTAGTGTTTCAGGGTGTGCAGAATGAACTATGGGAAGTAAAAATGCTGCAGAATTTGATGGTCAATATAAACTCAGAAACAGAAGAGAAATAGACGACAGCTCAGGAAAAACAATTCCTGACCATGAAAGATACTGTGGGAAGATAAAGCTGGAAAGCCAGCAGCACATAGTTGGGCGATGGGCAGTGGTGGAAACCTCATTTAGATGCGGTTAGTGGAAGTAACAGTAAAATACTGAACATAACTAAAACACACCCATTATTAGAGACAGAGGAAGTTAGACAATGGCAGAGAGATGATCAGGGAGATTAGGCAGAGGTGAAACAGAGCAATGAGTGGACATGGATTCAGATCCATAGTAAAGGAACCACACCAGCCGCAGAGACATGGAACCTCTCACAGATAACAGGGAATAGCACTTAAAGCTCTAAATTGTAGAGGAATGGTCAAAAATACTCACCTCTGAACCAATTTCAGTTTTCAATATTAAAATCTCCCACTGGAGCCTGCAGCTGGAAAGATATCAGAAGCACTGGAGTCAGAGAAAAATCTCCCAGTTGAGGAAATACCCGGGGGGGGCGAGGTGATGTCACTGCACAATTGTCGGTGCATGATGACATCACAGACACCAACACAGAACATCTGGGTCTGTGCAAACCAGTGATCACCACATATTATGAAGGATGTGAGGGTCCTTGAGGGCAAGAGGAAATTTACCAGAATGGTTCCAGGGATGAGGGATTTTAGTAAGAATGTTAGGTTGGAGGAACTGGGGTTGTTCTCCTTGGAGCAAAGGAGGTTGAGGGGAAATCTGACAGAGGTGCAAAAGTTTATAAAAGGTTATAAAAGATAAGGTTGAAGCATTTGCCACAATCTTCAGCCAGAAGTGCCGAGTGCGTGATCCATCTCCAGCAATTGTACTGAAGATATGGGCTTCAGAACTTACCTCGCCCTTAGCCAGGCTGTTTCAGTGCAGCTACAACACTGGCATTGACCTGGCAATGTGAAAAATAGTCCGGGTATGTCCTGTACACAAAAAGGACAAATCCAACCTGGTCAATTACCACCCCATCAGTCTATTCTCGATCATCAGTAAAGTGATGGAAGGGGTCATCAACAGTGTTATCAAGCGGCACTTGCTTAACAATAACCTGCTTGCTGATGCCAAGTTTGGGTTCCACCAGGGCTACTCAGCTCCTGACCCCATTACAACCTTGGTGAAAACATGGACAAAAGAGCTGAACTCTGGAGGTGAGGTGAGAGTGACTGCCCTTGACATCATGGCAGCATTTGACCAAATGTGACATCAAGGAACCCGAGCAAAACTGGAGGCAATGGGAATCAGGGGGAAAACTCTACACTGGTTGGAGTCATACCTAGCACAAAGGAATGTGGTTGTGGTTGTTGGAGATCAATCATCTCAGCTCCAGGACATCATTGCAGGAGTTCCTCAGGGTAGTGTCCGAGGCCCAACCATCTTCAACTGCATCATCAATGACCTTCCTTCCATCATGAGGTCAGAAGTGGGGATGCTCGCTGATGATTGCACAATGTTCAGCACCATTTGTGACTCCTCAGATACTGAAGCAGTCCATGTCCAAATGCAGCAAAACCCGGAAAATATCCAGGCTTGGACTGAAAATGGCAAGTAACATTCGAGCCACACAGGTATCAGGCAATGACCACCTCCAACAAGAGAGAATCTAACCATCGCCCTCTGACATTCAATGGCATTACCATCACTGAATCCCCCGCTATCAACATCGTGGGGATTGCTCTTGACCAAAAACTGAACTGGAAGGACAAAGGCAGCAGGTAGATGGGAACATCACCCCCTGGAATTTCCTTTCCAAGTCACTCACCATCCTGACTTGGAAAAATATCGCCGTTCCTTCACTGTCACTGGGTCAAAATCCTGGAACTTCCTTGCTAACAGCACTGTGGGTGTACCGACAGCACATGGACTACAGCGGTTCAAGAAGGCAGCTCACCACCATCTTCTCAAAGGCAACTAGGCATGGGCAATAAATGCTGGCCCATCCAGCAAAGCTCACATCCTGTGATTGAATGAAAAAAATATAAGGTATTAACTAATCATAAAAGTATCACAGACATAGATTTAAGATTTAGGATAAGATCTACAGGGAGAATGTGAGGGAAAAATTTCACACATTGAGTGTTAATGACCTGGAACTCAATGCTTAAACTCAAAGACCGATAATATCCAGGTCCTGATGAATCAATCGACTCGAGTCAGGTCTTAATGTGATCTTTGCTTTGAGTTTGCTGTGGGTAAATCCTCCCCTTCCAATTCCCTGTAAAAGGAGTTTCCAAAACCCATCCCTGTCAGTCCAGGATAGAAATGCACGATATTCTCTTCTCCTGCTGACAGGGATGACCACGCATGCGCCCCGATGCATATTAACACTAAAGATGGCGGCCGTTAACCCGGGCTTTTTGCTGGAGACGCGATCCCGCAGCCTTCGCCCCACAAATAGTTTCCTATTTTGGGTTCATAGCCGCATCGAGTGCTTATGAACCCTCCCCGTCCACCCACTGACTCTGTTTCTCCCTCCACCCGCCCTTTATCTTACCTCCTGTGGATCCGACAAATAAGCCTCGGCCCACCGCCATTACCCACACTGCGCATGCTCCAGGTCACCGTGCTCGGTGGATTCACGGCAGCTTCGGACCAATAGAGAGAGGGGACGAGGCTGGAGGACTGAGCGGGTTCTGCTGGTCCTCCAACCAATCGGAGTGAATGAGGGGGCGGGGCTGAGCCCGGGTCTTTCGCATTGGCTGAAACTCCGCATCATTTTGAAAGCTGATTTGTCTCAAACTCCAGGAGAAAACTGGACCTTTCTGTTTGTGGCTTTAAACAGATGAAACCCTGTGGGTGTGGAGCAAACGTTTCAACATTTGTTAATGAAATGTGGGAACATGGTGAAACAATGTTCAAACAATTCATGGGCTGACTTAAATGAATAACTGGGGAGACAGCGAGTGTTAACATTAAAACAAGGAGAGTCCCCGTTTCCAATAAATGAACCGGCAGAATGGTTAGGTCAGGTTCAGGAGAAGGTAAATAATGTCATAATTCTGAATAACACAGACAGTCATACGGACTCGAAACATTAACTCTGTCTTTCTTTCCACAGATGCTGTCAGAGCTGCTGAATTTTTCCAGCATTTTTTGTTTTTCTTACAGACTATAAAGGAACAGCTGATCTCAAAGATAATGTTTTGTAGTATGTGTGGAGGGGATCAGCTGAATCAGGTTTAAAGGGGTGAAATTTTTTTTTTCTAGATTGGACAATCACATTAAAATCTGCAACTCAGATGGGACCATTGATTATTGCAGATTTCCATCAGTGCATTATTCCAGGAAGCCTTAAAATCATACAGACAGTATTTCAGAACCAGGGTTCCAACTACACGGGGGCAATGGGCAAGTTCACCCCAGGAAAGCCCACAAAAAATCAATCACAGGGACAGCCACTATAAGAACAACTTTTGTCGGAGGCAGAATCTGTGAGCAGGAGCTCCTCCAGTAGCAATGCAGAATCCCAACTGCTAGGATGCTGGGTAATTGTGAGTGGAAAATTTTTTTTTGTGATTACTTTGTGGTTATGAGATTGAGACTTTGACCACAGAGCCAATTAGTAAAGATCAGAACCAAATGATAAAGAAACACCAATGCACGGACCTTCCATTATACAGCAGAAGGAAGGGGAATGGGCATTTGTGAAGAATTTACAGTAAGTTAGTTGAACATGACTTGCCCTTAACACGTTTGAGCTGGCTTGAGATATGTTTAAATCACTTCGAGAAATGGAACATGGCAGAGCACCAATTTACTAAGATTTACGTGTGACTTTTCTTTTTATTTGTTCACAATTGGGTAGCAGAAAATTGTTTTCATTCTCTATTTTGTGTTTCAATGGCACCGCTGATACCCACAATCTCATGCGTGTGTGAAAGTGCCCTATTCACTGTACAGGAGCCCAGTGCGCAGGCGCAATGCTGACGGTGGCTGGAGCATGCGCAGTCTCAGTTTGCCTAAGCTCTGGGAGTGCGGGAGACGCGGGTGAGAGTCGCTGAGGCTGAGGGAGGAGCGGATCCGGGAGCCGAGGTGGGGAGGATCCAGAAACACACGGTGTTGGCCGCAATCCCGGATCACAGCCTCCAAGTCCCGTGTTTGCAGCTCCGGGGCTTCTTCCCGGTGACAGAGCTGGGTTCAGGGGAAGAGGCTCCGGGGCGGGAGATTCAGAAACTGCGGGGAGACCGCGGGCCGCCCGGGGGCTCAGAAACTGGGGGGACGGATTCAGGGTCCGGGTAAGACCCACCCGGGAGGGTCCCCCCCTCCTGTGTCCCGTCCGACGGCAGCTGGGGTCCCGCCTGAGACCCTGAATCAGAGACACAGGAGCTGGAGAACTGAACCCAGACAGAGGAGAGGGAGGGAGAAAACTGGGAGTGGAGGAAAGAAATGATGGAGATGGTGAGATGGGTTTGGATTTCAGCCCAGGGAGGAGGGAGAGTGTGTGGGACGGGAATTTACAGCTTTGGAGGAACAAGAGAGGAAAAAATGTTCCATAGAAACTAGAATTGTCTGTTCTGAATTTCAGTCCTGGATTTAAAGTGATGACTTTTGTAAACTCGTTTTACAGGGTATTAAACGGAGATGACTGGCAGACAGAAAACGCAAAGCAAACATCACATCAAGATCTGTCAGAGGCAATGAATTAATCAGGACCTGAATATCATCAGCTTTTGAATGGGGAAGGGGAACTGTTTGTCTATTCTGTCTTTGGGAAAGGATTTCAAACATCGGTATGACTGGAAATGCCTCAACACACACACACACCCGAATAAGAGTGTTCCAGTGAACTGACTTTGGAAAAAACTTTAAGCAGTTACACAGTCTGCAAAAATATCGCACCATTCACAGTGGGGAGAAACTGTAAATGTGTTGTGTGCGGACAAGGCTTCAACTAATCGTCCAACCTGGAGAGAGACAAGGATCCCCACTCCATGGAGAAACCATGGAAATGTATGGACTGTGGGAAGGGATTCAATTTCCCATCCCAACTGGAAGTTCATAGGCGCAGTCATACTGGGGAGAGACCGTTCACCTGCTCCCTCTGTGGGAAGGGATTCACCCATTTGTACAACCTTTGCACACACCAGCAAGTTCACACTGAGGAGAGGCCATTCACCTGCCCCGTGTGTGGGAAGGACTTCACTCGGTCATCCCACATTGAGACACACCAACTTGTTCACACTGATAAGAGACCGTTTACATGTTCTGACTGTGAGAAGAGTTTTAAATGCAGAAAAGATCTGCTGATACATCAACGTATTCACACTGGGGAGAGGCCGTTCACCTGCTCCACGTGTGGGAAGGGATTCATTCAGTCATCCCACCTTCTGACACATCAACTTGTTCACTCTGACAACAAATTTTTAAATTGTTCTGATTGTGACAAGAGCTTTAAAAGCAAAAAGGATCTGCTAACTCATCAATATACTCACACTGGAGAGAGGCCATTCACCTGTACCAACTGTGGGAAGGGATTCAGCCGTCCGTCTGCCCTCCTGAATCACCAGCAACTTCACACAGGGGATAGACCGTTCACCTGCTCTGACTGTGGGAAGGGATTCACCCGTTCATCTAACCTTCTGACACATCAGCAGGTTCACACTGAGGAGAGACCATTCACTTGCTCCATGTGTGGGAAGGGATTCACTCGGTCATCCAACCTATTGAATCACCAGTGAGTACACACTGGAGAGAGGCCATTCACCTGCTCCATGTGTGGGAAGGGATTCACTCAGTTATCCAACCTGCTGACACACCAGAGCATTCACAGTGGGGAGAAGCCATTTACCTGCTCTGTGTGTGGGAAGAGATTTTCTCATTCATCCTATCTGCTGAAACACCAGCGAGTTCACAGTGGGGAGAGGCCGTTCACCTGTAATGCCTGCTGAAAGGCATTCACTCAATCATCACACCTGCGAACACACCAGTGGGTTCACAAGCGACTGCAAGGTTTGGATTCTACCCCTGTTGATGCTGTTAATCATACCAGGACTGAACCATGTTCATTCTGACTGTCCTGACCTGTTGATGAGGTTCAATATTCTGAATAAATGTGAAGTAAATCAGCTTTGTTTGTAGACTTTTGTTTTTCCCCACCTGAGTGTTTAACATCGCCTGGCTGGAGTCAGAAAGGACAATCTGGGGGAGGATCTTACAGTAGGAACAAAACTTCAGCCTGGACACAGTCCATTAGATTCACACTGAGGGACCCCCAAACAACACTTTGGTCTTTCTCATCTTTCTTCACTGACGGTACAACCCCAATGTGGGTGATTCCTGAGGTGTGTAAGAAATGTGTCTCAGCTGCTCTCTTCCATGGTTCAGAGCTCCTAGACGCAGAACAGAAGGCTCTTTTACAACTGGGTTTAGAGTCAGGAAGAACAACGGTGAATGTTGGAAACGTGCTGTCAAATCTAAGGTTGGTGTAAAATTGTGATCTGTTCCTGACTGAAAGTAAAACAGCAGGTTTAAATTTCCAGACGGAAAATGGTTCTTATAAGTCTAAAATGTTTCAACGTGTTTGTGTGTCAGTCCCAAGTCACTGTGTCGAAACATGCTGAAATTTATTGGGTTAAAATCTGCATTAAACTAGAAACTGGAGGAGTTCACAGGAGGCTGTTAACTGCTGGGACAATAATACAACAGTTTGATTCCCAGTGAAAGAACAACCTGCAGCGTGTCCAAGAATTCCCAGTTTTATTGATGTGTGCTTCCCACACACTGTCCTTTTAAATATACCTCACTCCTACCAACCTTTAACTATCAGAAAGGTAACAGAGAGAAGGCTGAAGCTGTGTCTGCCCCTTTAACTTCACAGTGTCAGGACCCCTTCGGGTCCTCATGAATGAGTGATGTGTTCAGCTGAAGATTCCTATTGGTAGCTTTCTGGGCGGTTTCCCTATTCTGATCATTCCCGGTGAGCCTTGGGTGCGTGAACCCGCCCTGTCCCTGGGCGCGCCAACTCCACCCCCCTCCCACCCCCCCCCCCCCCCCCCCGCCTCTGGGTGTGTGAACCTGCCCCACTCCCAGGCACGCCAACCCACCCCACCCCCAGGCACATGAGCCAGCCCTGTCGCCGGGCCCACCAACCAACCCTGTCCCCTGTCCCCGGGTGTGTGAACCTGCTCTACGTGGTACTCGCCTGTGGGCTCTCGTGTTTCCCTCCATCTCGTTTATTCTGCTCCTTCTGCTTGAAGTTGCTGTTTGTGATTTTATTGTCTGGAAGTTTAACAGTAGCGGTATTAACCAATGTTATGGTCAAACTGTAGATGTAAAATGTCACCTTAGCTCCTTAAACATTTTAGTAGCAGCTTGGTTACAGTGATGACACTGATTTCAGGATCTTTAGATTGTGGATTTCACCTTCAGAACCTGAGCATATTGACCAGGCTTCTCACGTCATCATGATATTCAAAATCTGCAATTGAAAGCTGGTCTCGGTGATAGTTTCATGGACACTATCATTGATTGATTAAAAAGCCATCTGCTTCACTAATGTCCTTTATGGAAGGAAATCTGCTATCTTCACCTGGTCTGGCCTACGTGTGAGGCCAGACCCACAGCAATGTGGTTAACTCTTAACTGCCCTCTGAAATAACCGAGGAAGCCACTCTGTTCAAGGGCAGTTAAGGTTGGGCAACAAATGTTGGCCTTGCCAGTGACACCCACATCCCATCAAAGAATAAAACAAAATATATTTTGCATGTGAAGATTTAATCATTTCAAGCATAAATTTAATCTCATTGACAGCTATCAGCAGCTATTAACCCTGTTATGTTTTTGATAGTTAAAGGCTGGTGGGAGTGAAGTATATTTAAAAGGACAGTGTGTGCGAAGCACACATCAATTTCTAATGACTCTAGTGTTATGTGGGTAATATTTGTGTCGAAAGGATGGGGTGAATCTTAAAACAATCTCCCAGAGATTAACTGGGATTGAGGGGCAAGACTAAAGGTGAGCATTAGTGCACTGTACTTTACACTACTTAGTGACAAACCCTGTTGTGTTAAAGTTTACTAATTCACACTGGTGTAGTACTGAGTCAATTGCTCCGATTGATTTTTAATGTTAAGGATTATTTTTCCTGCAGGATTTTCTATTTAGCTTACACCTGACCCACTGATGGTGTCAGACAGAATCTAGAACTGTCTCCTCAGTCGAATGGACTGCTGCAGGATCTTAATGGTATCCAATTAAAAATCTATCTTCTGGTTAACAGGCACAACTGAAACCAGTTCAATAAAAAATGGTGTGTGTGAGTGTGTGCACACACACACTCGAGGGTAGCAGTGGAAGAGTGCTTTTCTGAATGGAGAGCTGTGACTAGTGGTGTTCCACAGGGATCAGTGCTGGGATCTTTGCTGTTTGTTGTATACGTAAATGATTTGGAGGAAAGTGTAACTGGGCTAATTAGTAAGTTTACAGATGACACTAAGGTTGGAGGAGTTGCAGATAGTGAAGAGGATTGTCAAAGAATACAACGGGATATAGATTGGTTGGAGACTTGGGCGGAGAAATGGCAGATGGAGTTTAATCCAGACAAATGCGAGCTTATGCATTTTGGAAGGTCTAATACAGGCAGGAATTATACAGTAAATGGCAGAACCCTTAAGTGCATCGACGGGCAGAGGGATCTGGGTGTACAGGTCACTGAAAGTGGCAACGGAGGTGGATAAGGTAGTCAGGAAGGCATATGGCATGCTTGTCTTCATCAGCAGGGGTATTGAGTATAAAAGCTGGGAAGTCATTCTGCAGCTGTAGAGAACCTTGGTTAGGCCAACTTGGAATATTGTGTGCAATTCTGGTTGCTACATTACCAGAAGGATATGGAGGCATTGGAGAGGGTGCAGAGGAGGTTTACCAGGATGCTGCCTGATCTGGAGGTTATTGGCTATGAGGAGAGGTTGGAGAAACTCGGATTGTTCTCACTAGAGTGACGACGATTGAGGGGCGACTTGGTAGAAGTTTACAAAATTATGAGTGGTGTGGACAGAGTAGATAGTCAGAAGCTTTTTCCCAGGGTGGAAGAGTCAATTACTAGGGGACATAGATTTAAGGTGAGAGGAGAAAACTTTAGAGGAGATGTGCGGGGCAAGTTTTTTATGCAGAGGGTAGTGAGTGTCTGGAATTCGCTGCCAGAGGAGGTGGTGGAAGCAGGTACGATAGTGGTTTTTAAGAAGCAACTTGACAAATACATGAATAGGATGGGAATAGAAGGATACAGACCCCGGAAGTGCAAAATGTTTTAGTTTGACAGGCAATATGATCGGCACAGGCTTGGAGGGCCGAAGGGCCTGTTCCTGTGCTGTACTTTCCTTCTTTGTTCTTGTGTCTATGTATCTGTTGGCAATGCATCATTCTTCACATTTGCAATGTATTTCCTGAAGTAATTATCTCCAGCAAGTATTTTAGTCCTTTATTTCCATTTATTCCAAATGTAATATCTTTGCAAATCTTTTAAAGCACTGACAATTATCTGGAACCTATTCTCTGGGATGCTGCTGTTTAGAAAACAATCTCACACTGACCATTCAATTACCAATATGGGTACATCTGTCCCCAAACTCACTTCACCTCTCAAGTCCGTATGACTCTTCTTCAGAGCGTATGGTTGTCTTCAGTCACACAGACTCAAAACATTAACTCTGTTTCTCTCTCCACAGATGCTGTCAGACCTGCTGAGTTTTTCCAACATTTTCTGTTTTTATTTCAGATTTTCAGCATCTGCAATATTTTGCTTTTACATCACTTAACCTCTCTCCTTACTCTCTCAGACACTAAGTCGCTTAATCTCTCTGTTTCAGAGAGCACCTAAACTCACTTAATTTTTTTCTTTCTTTCTGAGAAAAAACCTAACACACTTAACCTCACTTAGCTTCTCTTCTCTGTCTGAGGCTCAACGTACAGACAGTCATTCCTCTCTCTCTCTCTCTCTCACTCTCAGACAGGACTCGATTCACTTTAACTCTCCTACTTTCTGATAACTGTTTTTGGGCAAAATTATTTATTTTATATAATTTCCCCTTATTTCTCCCTTCAGCTCGTTTCCCCCTTCAGTGAATATGTTAAAACTCCAAATAAGCTCATGTGTTTAAATCTTTAAACTGGGAATGGAACTGAATGTAATGCTGAGACTGGCAGCAATCTGTGTGGTTGTTCTTGATGCTGTCAGAGTGAGTTCACCCTCACAGGCAGGAAGACTGTTCTCGGTGATAACATGAAATTGATGCCTGCTGTTTCATTCTCAGGAAACACAACTTCGTGTTTCTCTGCTGCTGGTTCCAAACCACACATCTCACTTCTGAGCAGAAAATAAATCCAGGGGCCACAATCTAGTGAAAGCATCTGTCAAGGCAACCTATATCTGGCCACAGAGTCAGGACAGAGTCACACAGATCACATTGCAGTGCCATTTACAAATGAGCCTGTTGTTTCTGGTCAGAGTCTCCATTCCCGGACATATGTGCCCATGTCTGTGGGTCAGTCACTGAGTTCCCTCTGCTCTCCATAGCCTGGAACTGATAGCCTGCTCCTTTCCATTTTATATCATTTTCTCATATCATTCTGTGTTACTTGGTTCCTCTATTTCTCAGCCCAGAATTGTCCCATCTATCATTCCCTTCATTCCTTATGAGTCTAAGAGAACACCCAGCAAAAGAACAGAGACTCCAATTTATAATGACACCAGGCGCATCAACTTAGACAATGTGGTTGGGTCTTTGGAGAGGGCTTGAACCCACATCCTTCTGACTTGGGGTGAGAGTGCCACCAATTAGTCAGTGTTGACATCAGTTCATATTTCACTAGACCATGTCTATGTTATTACACTCAACCCCATCCCATTCACATTGCATTGATCCTTGGCTTTGTTATTAGGGATTAGGCAACACATTGATATCATATTATATCAATAGACCATGACTCACTCACACTGCTATATGAGACGCAATCTTTGGTTTTGGTGCACTGGATACTGACTATTATCATCACATTGGATCCAGTGATGGGTTCACTAACACATGGCAACCTGACTCTTATTATTGGAACAAACACTGTATTTGTTACACTCAAAGTGAGCCAAACCTTTGCTGTTCTTCCTTCGGGCCCCATCTGCACTTTTACTGTGTCAGACCGTGTGTGTCATTGTTACACTTATACTCTGCCACTGTTATTATTAGAAAATAACTTGTCTTTTATTTCAGTTCTGGTGTCCTACTTTATTATCATTGGAAACATTTTCCCTGCCATTTTTCAACTGGAACCTGTTTCTGGTATTTGATTGTCTTATTTTCATGTTTTTAACTTTATTATTTAGTCTATATGTGAATTTCCTCATGTAAGTCACACTGTAATTCAGCCTTTGGTCTGAAAAATTGTTTCTTGAATAAAATACCGTTATTATAGCTCACAGTATAGGATCATAAGCACAGAATTACCAGTTGGCAGGGTACAGGTGGGCAAACAGTAACTGGGATTGAACCCCACCATCACACAGCACCTTCATGAAAGAAAGGAGAAAAATCTGAGTGTTGCATCCCTATTGATTGGCCATATTCTACCACCTGAAGCATTCTGGGTAGCATCATCTGACATTGCCTTCAGATGGTACAGGGCTAAAGGAAGGTGTTCAGTCAATCATGTTTGTACCAGCTCATTAGTGTAGCTATCAAATTAGTCCCACTCCCCTGCTCTCTACTCCTAGACTTGGATATTTCTTCTCTTCAACTATTTATTCAATCCTCCCAAGAATGTTGCTATTGAATCTGCTTGCAGCACCCTTTCAGGCAGTGCATTCCAGATCACAAAAACACACTGCTTAAAAAAGATGTTCTGAAATCTGTGTCCTCTGATTAGCTATTTTTCTGCTACTAGAGACCCTTCCTGTTTCTTTAGTTTATCAAAGCCGTTCATGATTTTGAAAACTGCTATTGCATCTTTTTTCTTTCAGACTGCTGCAATCCATGTGCTGTCAGTTCTGGGAATTTTAAGAGTCAACTATATTGCTCTGGGTCTGGAGTCAAATGCAGGCCAGACCAGGTGAGGATGGCAGATTTCCTTCTCTGAAGGACATTAGTGAATCAGATGGGTTTCTATGACATTTGATAAGGACTTCATGGTCATCATGAGATTTGGTGGGATTTGAACCCAGTCTCCAGATCATTTCCCTGGGTCTTTGGATTACTACTCCAGTAACAATACCACAATGCCACCACCTCCATTTTTGACCATTTGCTCCAAGGAAAACAATCCCAGTTTTTCCAGTCTCTCCATATAACTGAAGCCTCTTATCCTTGGTACCATTCTAGTAAATCACCTTCTCTAAGGCTTTGAAATCCTGTTTAAAGTGTGATGCCCAGAAATGAATATAGCACTCCAACTGAGGCCTAATGATTGGTTTATAAAATCAGTATTAACTCATTTAACATAAACACACTCAAAATAAATTGTTGAAAATCTGCACTAAGATATCACATGGAGGAGTTCACAGGAGGCTGTTAACTGCTGCTGCAATTGTGTAACCGACATTCAATCCGCAGATAAAGTAGATAACATTGTGGTTATCCATTGACAATCCCTCATGTCAGGGATGATTCTTTCTTGTTGATGACTGGGTGGAAGTGAGATGTAAGTGTTAGCTGTGGGTTCACAAATGACTAATGAGCCCTATTTTAGCCTTGCAGGCTCTCCCAACAGTGAGGACATGGGGGTTGTCAGCCAGTGGAGTTGGTGGTGGATTGTTGACACAAGCAGCTGCCCTCTCTGTTTGTCTCTCTCAGTGGCTGCTCTTGTTGACTGAAACGTTTTTGGATGATGAATCGCCATTTTGGAGGCGATCGGGAATCTGTTTCCCAAGTGTTTACGTTGATAGAGCAGCATGTCACAGAGGCCTTGAGATTGTCTTTGAAAAGTTTCCTTTGGCCCCATGTGAAGGGTCTCCCTGGTGTAGCTCTGAGTACAGCACCTGTTTGTCAATCTGAATTCAAGCTTTCTGATGACATGCCCATAGTGGTTACATTACTGGATTAGTAATCGAGTGGGAATAATGATCTGGAGATGTGAGTTCAAATCCCATCACAACAATTAAACATTTTAAATTCAGTTAATTCAATAAATCCGGAATAAAAATCTACTATAAAAGCTGTTATCAGTGATTATGAAACGAATGCATTGTTACAAAAGTTCAACTGGTCACCTGACATCCTCGAGGAGTGGAAATCTGCCATCCCAGCCTCATCTGTTCTTCAGGTGACTCCAGACCAACAGCAATGTGCTTGACCCTTTGAAATGGTGCATAAGCCACTTGGTCATATCAAAACCGCTCAGAGAAAGTAAAATTCAATTGGATTGCAGCGGTTTGGGAAGGCAGGTCACCATCACATTCTTAAGGGCAATTAGGGATGGTAATAAATGTCTGCATTGTCAGTGATACCCATATCCTGTGATGAATTGAAAAAAAAAAGGAGCTACAGCCTGTTTCCAGGTTTCTCTGTGTTATTGGTGTATGACAGCATAACTAAAAATACACAACCAGGAATATCCGCGAGACAACAATCCTGACAGTTACTCACTGAAAGGATTCACTCAGTCATCCCATCTCCTGAGTTCACATTTGACTGGCGGGATTGGATTTTGCTGTTTCGGTAAAACTTTGGGGGATTTGCAATTCACCATCAATTCCTTTCTTTTAGGTGGATAATGGAGGTTCTGTGCACTTGGGCTTCTGTATAATTTGGTTGCTAATTTTATTGACTCCCCAACACTGGCCCCAATCCCCACATCGTTGCAAAAAAAGGACTCACGATTCACCAATTAGGCCACTAGACGGCGAAGACTTTACCCAGCATCCCCGACGGTGGGGAATGTCCTCTATCCCCACCACAGGAGAGCGGTGCGCAGGCGCAGTACCGCCCAGTGGTTTGGAGCATGCGCCTTAATGGCGATGCGGAGTCTTTTGTCCGTCTTATCTTCAAGCTGGTCAGAAAATGAAAACACGGAGGGAGCGATGGAGGCGGCAGGAGGACGGGGAGGGTTTCTAAACACCTCGTAAAGGCACCAAACCTCGAATAAGACCCTGATATACTCCTGTTTGCAGCCTGGTTCTTTTTTTTCCGAACAAGTTCAGGTTAACGGCCGCCATTTTGGTTGAGCTGGGAGCAGAGCGCATGCGCGGACGTCCCTGGTGACACAACAGGGAGTGGGCGGGGCTGCAGGGGGGAATCTGTTCCCAACTAGGTCCCAGTGCCTTGGACTTGGTTTCAACAGGGCAACACATTTTTAAACAGCTTCACCCACTCCTAGGCTGCAGGTGATATTTGCAGCCTACAGGAGTCTATGGGCCATGTATATATTCATTATGAGAGGTTGCAGCCCCTGTATAATTACCTGAAGGTCTGCTCCTCAATGTCTGGTCACACTTCAAACCCAGGCTCCTAATCGTTGCCTGCCCAGTGTGGAGGGGACTGGGTACATTAGAGCATCTTGTCCTGGAGCTGCTCGTCAGCATGGTTACAACTTGTAGATCAAGGGTGGGTGGGCTGCGGGTCACCTGTGGTCTTGCCTGTGCCCTGGTGGCCAGGGCCAGGCAGGATGCAGCGTCCATCCGTATGGTTGATGCCTTCCACAAACAGTGGGCACCTCAGATTGCAGAGTGTCTCATAGTCACTGAAATTAACATTGTGGTTTAGTTGTGAAAATTCCATTTGCTTTTTTTGCCTTTTGGGGCTTCTTTTAGTTTGATTTAGATCACATGTTTGAAAGAACAGAGAGAGAAAAAATTGCATAGAAACTAGAATTGTCTGTTTTGAATTTCTAACATGGACTGATGACGATACTGACACTGTCAACTCTTTCTGCAGGATATTAGAAGGAGATAATTTGCACAGGAAACTAACCAAACATCACATCAAGACCTCTCAGAGTCAGTCGATTCATCAGGACCTGAATATCATCAGCCTTTGAATGTGGAAGGAGAAATGTTTCCCTGATCTGTCTGTGGGAAAAGATAACAAACATCAGTGTGACCAGAAAAGCACCGAGACACACAACACCCGAGTGAGAGTGTTCCAGTGCACTGACTGTGGAAAGAGCTTTAACCAGTTACACGGCCTGAAAAAACATCACACCATTCACAGCGGGGAGAAACTGTACATGTTCTGTGTGTGGACAAGTTTGCAACAGATCTTCCAACCTGGAGAGACACAAAGACACCCACACCATTGAGAAACCGTGGAAATGTGGGGATTATGGGAAGGGATTCAGTTTCCCATCCCAATTGGAAACTCACCGACGCAGTCACACTGGGGAGAGACCGTTCACCTGCTCTGTGTGTGGAAAGGAATTCACTAAGTCATCCAGCCTGTGGTCACACCAGAGAGTTCACAGTCACGAGAGGCCTTTTAAATGTTTTTACTGTGGAGATTGCTTTAAAACCTCTCCTGATCTAATTAAACACCAGCTTGTTCACACTGACAAGAGACCATTCAGTTGCTCTCACTGTGAGAAGAGATTCAGACAATCATCTCACCTTATTCAACATCAGCGAGTTCACACTGGGGAAAGGATATTCACCTGCTCTGTGTGTGGGAAGCGATTCACTCAGTCATCCAATCTCCAGATACACCAACGCACTCACAGTGGGGAGAGGCCATTCACCTGCTCCGAATGTGGGAAGGGATACAATCGACCATCCAACTTGTTGAGACACCAGCGGGTTCATGTGTGACTGCAGGGATTGGATGCTGCTGTTAATCACATGCTTTGTTTATTTCTGCTGAAGGCAATAACTCTTATTACTGGGCCAGAGTTTAAAGTTCTTTGCAGGGCAGGTGCTGTGCTGGGACTGCAGCAAGTAGGAGTTTCTGGAGAATATTGAGATCCTGGACTATCATTTCTGCGGTGAGTGTCTGCAGCTCAGGAAACCTGGGCTCAGGGTTATTGAGCTGCAGACATCAGGGAGGGGGAGAGTCAGCTGGACACTTTCTTTCAGGAAGCAGTCACAGCCCCAAGTTTCTGGAGAAATTTACAGTTAGTCAATGGTCAGGATATATCAGAATATGTCAAGGAAATCAATTTTATCATCTGTGGTCTTAATTTCTCTGGGTTAAGAGGAGAGAAACTGACATCTGGACTTAGTGTGTGTCAGTCAAGGCACCTTTCCCTTCTTTAAGACGCTGGAACATTGATTCTGACGTTATCAGTGAAATTAACTGATCTGAGACATTGAAAGGATTCTCGTTACAGCACATCAGGGATTTCAACCTAATTTCGACTTTGGGACAATCAGAATACTTGGTTACAGACAAGACATTGAAAGACTTGAAGGGATGACTCTGAAGAAGAATCATACGGACTCAAAATGTTAATTCTGTTTTTTTTACTCTCCACGGATGCTGTTAGACCTGCTGAGTTTTTCCAGCATTTTATGGTTTTATTGCCCTTGAACTGAGCCGCTTGTCACATCATAAGAAGTTAAGAGTCAACCACATTGCTGTGGGTCTGGAATCACACGTAGGCCAGATCAGGTAAGGACAGCGGGTTTCCTTCCCTAAAGGGCACTGGTGAACCAGATGGGTTTTTACAACAATGGTTTCATGGTCATCATTATTGAGATTAGCTTTTCAATTCCAGATTATTACTTGAATTCAAATTCTACTGGGATTTGAACCCTTGTCCCCCAGATCATTAGCTTGGGATTCTGGATCACTAGTTTAGTGATATTTCCACTATGCCACCATATCCCTTTCCCTGCCCCACACAAATGGATTATTAATTCATTTATTTCAAGTTTAATGAGAAAATGATTAGACCAACCCTGTATCCATTGGAAATCTATGAAGTTATTGGATTCAAACAAACCCATTCGCTCCTCCTCAGCTCCACAGTGAGTGAGACAGGGAAAAGCAGAAAAGCAGCAATATTCCGGCCCCGCACTCTCCAGTCGCTCGCTGCCAGCAGAAAGAGGCGGCTGCAGCTTCAATCAGTGGGTTACTGCCCATCCCTGGGATGCAAGACACTCCAACCCAGGCTAAACCTCCTAATACAACCGAGCACCGGCTCAGGAAAATACAGAAAGATTGTATCCCGGTCACTGAACCTCCAAGCAGCATTTACAGAATACCCGAGTTAGTGTGTCACAAATAAAAACAACTTTCTAAATATTTTCACTGCAAAATTCCTTCCTTTTATTTAAAAGTTGACTGTTGTGAATATGAAAATGAGCACCATGGGATTTGTGTTACCGACTGACTTGTTTTCCATTGTTTGCCTGACAGGTTTGCAACTCAATTTGTGTTGGAGATTGAAGAGAATCTGATCTCAAAATAAGGTCACAAAGCAGGTAAATATTAAATCCAGGAACAAATCCTGAGGAAAATGGGTCACAGTGTTTGGAAGGAGGTGCAACTAAGAAAGGGAAGCTGTGAATGATTGAATGGAAAACATCAGTCCCTTGAGCTTCTGGCTAGCACAGTCAGTAGTGCATGAGGCCTGTAATCTCAGGTTTGTGGGTTCAAGACCCACTTTGGGTGCTGTTGCTTTTTTTTAATACTTTGCTGCTTTCATAGGTGAACCTCAGCTCTCCATTCCTCCACTGTATCACTGTGCTCCAACTGAGTCTTAGACATAAGACATAGGAGCAGAAATTAGGCCATTCGGCTCATCGAGTCTGCTCCGCGATTCAATCATGGCTGATAAGTTTCTCAGCCCCATTCTCCCGCCTTCTCCCCGTAACCTTTGATCCCCTTATCAGTCAAGAAGCTATCTATGTCGGTCTTAAATACACTCAATGATCTGGCCTCCACAGCCTTCTGTGGCAATGAATTCCATAGATTCACCAATTCTGGCTAAAGATGTTTCTCCTCATCTCTGTTCTAAAAGGTCTTCCCTTTACTCTGAGGCTGTGCCCTCCTGTCCATTCTCTCGTACTAATGGAAACATCTTCCCCATGTCCATTCTATCTAGGCCTTTCAGTATTCTGTAAGTTTCAATCAGATCCCCCCTCATCCTTCTAAACTCCATCGAGTATAGACCCAGAGTTCTCAAACGTTCCTCATATGTTAAGCCTTTCATTCCTGGGATCATTCTCGTGAACCTCCTCTGGACGCTCTCCAGGGCCAGAACATCCTTCCTGAGATACAGGGCCCAAAATTGCTCACAATATTCTAAATGTGGTCTGACCAGAGCGTTATAAAGCCTCAGCAACACATCCCTGCTTTTATATTCTAGTCCTCTCGAAATAACTACCAACATTGCATTTGCCTTCCTAACTACCGACTCAACCTGCAAGTTAACCTTAAGACAATCCTGGACTAGGACTCCCAAGTCCCTTTGCACTCCAGATTTCTTTCTCCATCATGCTTTGTCTTTATCACAGTTGCTGGTTTATGAAAGCAAACTTCCTCCACTTCATTGGAAATGTGAGAGACCAGTTTGTAGCTGCGGCCTAATGTACAATGAATGATGACACTTCAAAAGTGGCAAGTTTCACTCAAGCCCCTGGACCAACAAAACTGCTCAGAGTCACCGAATGAGAATGGTCACTCCCTGGGTGCCCAATAGCAGCGGACCCATGTCAAGAATGATCTGATTCATAAGATTAAGGGAGAGAAATTAGCGAACTCCCACTCAACCTTATTCACATCAAGAACAGTTGGGAAGAGGAAGCATTTCATAGGCTGGGCTTTATTTTCTTTGGAAAGCTGCTGGAATGGTTTGGCTGGCGATGTCACTAGTTCTTCAGAGCTTTGATCTGATACGTTGGTTGTGAGATCGCTTAGCTCTGGCTATCATAGGCTGCTTCCACTGTTTGGCAAGCAGCCCTGTGTTGTAGGTTCACCAGGTTGACATTCCGATATGGCTTGTGCTGCTCCTGACCTGCTGCCCTGCACTCTTCATTGACCGAGGCTTGATCGCCTGGTTTGATGTAATTGTGGAGTGAGGGATATGCTGGGCCATGAGTTTACAGACTGTGGTTGAATACAATTCTGCTGCTGCTGATGGCTCGCACTGCCTCATGGGTTCCCATTCTTGAGTTGCTAGATCTCTTCTGAATCTATCCCAGTTAGCACAGTGGCAGTGCCCACAACACGATGGAGGAATCATCAGTGTGAAGGTGGGACACTGACTCCACAAGAGCCTTGTGGGGTCACTCCTATCAATACTATCATGCACAGATACATTTGTGACAGGTAGAATGTTGAGAATGAGTTCAAGGATTTTCCCTCTTGTTGGTTCCCTTACCAGTTGCCACAGCCCCAGTCTGACAGAGCTGGAGGCAGCAGGCTATTAAACCCTGGAGGAACTGCCAGACCCAGGTGTAAATTGGTGTTCTTCCACTGCATGGCGTGTTGCTGTTTTGAAACACCATCAAATTACAGTTGTATACTGAGGACGAGGAAAGGCTATGATAGAGGAATCCATACAGACATTCCTCTTTCGCCCCCCTCCAATTTCACATTGACACATCTTACTTCTCCTTCCCTCTAATTTCATGCTATCACTTTCCTGCTCTCACCATGGTTCCAGCTCCTGCCATTTCAGTGCCTCCACCATTACTTATTGCCTTGTTGATGTGTTGAAGTGACTGAGTGCTTTTGCATATTATGGGAAGGAATTCCTGGACACAGTGTGGAGCTGTGTTTAATCACTTGATACAACAACAACAGGATGCAGATGTGAGGAGCTTCAAGTGGCAGGGAGAGGCCAGGAGCTGTGCTGAGGGGGCTGGGGGATGATGGGGAGTGGGAGTTCTTGTTGCTGTCGAGGACCAACCGGCAAATGTGCTTCATCTATGTGGACTCGACACCCATGCTCATGGCCATGAACTTTGGGACAATTTTTGCGCTTGCTTGTTCTCGATAAAAAAACATTTTCCCATCTCAACCTAATGTGATGGTTAATTTTTCAGATGGGACTCCCTAAGAAGGAATACATCTTGCGTGAATTGTACTCAATAATCATTCCCCACCCCCCACCCCCCACCCCCAAATAGTGTTAAATATCAGGCTGCATGACATATTTCACATCATTACAAGCTTTTGTAACAAAATCTGAATAGTTGAGTGGACACAGATGGGAAGTGGATTATGAAAAAGGGTATTGAAGACAACAGTGATTGAAAACAGAAGTGACAAATAACAATGGGGTCAGATGAATGCTGGAGCTGTAGAAAAAAAATTGAGAAACAAGAAACACTGGTTATTAAAGCTTTTGAATAAATTAGTCTGGTAGACAATCAGCTTCAAGACATTTGATTAAAGTAAATGTATGTGATAGAACAAATATGAAATGCACAGCTATTCCCTGTGTGTTATATTCACAGCAGATCTACCAAAGCACAGATCATACTGAGCCAGATTATCTGCTGTTTTACAACCATAGGAATGTTATACAATGTGATGATCCATTTAACAGAGCCACAGATTTGTGTTGCTAAGATGTGTGTGTTTCCATTTTTATTGTATGCAAATTGTATTTTTGTCTTTAATTTGGTCCCAAAAACACTGCTACAATTTCACCCAAGTTAAGCATCTTGGGATGTTTTGTTAAAGTAAAGGTGTTATATAAATGCAGATTTTTGTTGTTGTTGACTGAGGAGTGATTCCATTGCCATTTGAGATGGAAACTCTTGTGTAGTCGCACCAGGGGGAGGATTTTCAGAGCTGACAGGACACAGCAGCATAGCCACATTGTGACAGACCATTCAGATAATTTACATGTGTGAAAGGATTGACTGAATTTTCCCACCGGTAGAGAGAGGCTTTTTAAATGTTGTGTTTGTGGGCAGCAATTCAGTTGTTCTTCCCGCCTGCTGGGGCACTAGTAAGTTCATATGTGACTGTAGGGGTTGGATTCTGCTGTTATTGCTGCTCTTTGGAGATTCTCTATTTTCCACTAAATCACATTCTCCTTCCTTCTGCTGGATAATGGAGGGTCCGCACAGTTAGGTTTCAGAATCACAGAATCACACAGTGCAGAAGAGGCCCTTCGGCCCATCGAGTCTGCACCGACACATGAGAAACACCTGACCTCCCTACCTAATCCCATTTACCAGCACATGGCCCATAGTCTTGAATGTTATGATGTGCCAAGTGCTCATCCAGGTACTTTTTAAAGGATGTGAGGCAACCTCCACCACCCTCCCAGGCAGTGCATTCCTCTGGGTAAAAAAGTTTTTCCTCACATCCCCTCTAAACCTCCTGCCCCTCACCTTGAACTTATGCCCCCTTGTGACTGACCCTTCAACTAAGGGGAACAGCTGCTCCCTATCCACCCTGTACATGTCCCTCATAATCTTGTACAACTTGATCAGGTCACCCCTCAGTCTTCTCTGCTCCAACAAAAACAACCCAAGTCTATCCAACCTCTCTTCATAACTTAAATGTTTCATCCCAGGGCAACATCCTGGTGAATCTCCTCTGCACTCCTCCAGTGCAATCACAACCTTCCTATAATGTGGCGACCAAAACTGCACACAGTCCTCCAGCTGTGGCCTCACCAAGGTTCTCTACAACTCCAACATGATCTCCCTACTTTTGTAACCTATGCCTCGATTGATAAAGGCAAGTATCCCAAATGCCTTTTTCACCACCCCACTAACATGCCTCTTCGCCTTCGTAGATCTATGGACACAAACGCCAAGGTCCCTTTGTTCTTCAGAACTTCCAATGTCATGCTGTTCATTGAATACTTCCTTGTCAAATTACTCCTTCCATAGTGTATCGCCTCACACTTTTCAGGGTTACATTCCATCTGCCACTTATCTACCCATTTGACCATCCTGTCTATTTCTTCCTATAGCCCAAGACACTCAACCTCACTGTTAACCACCCGGCCAATCTTTGTGTCATCCGCAATCTTACTAATCCTACCCCCTACATAGTCATCTATGTCATTTATATAAATGACAAATAATAGGGGACCAAGCACAGATCCCTGTGGTACGCCACTGGACACTGGCTTCCAGTCACTAAAGCATCCTTCTGTCATCACCCTCTACCTCCTACAAGCCAAAACCTTGTCAAAGGCTTTGCTGAAATCCATATAAACTACATCAACTGCACTACCCTGATCTGCACACCTGGTCACCTTTTCAAAAAATTCAATCAAATTTGTTAGGTATGACCTCCCTCTGACAAGGTTTTGTTGACTATCCTTGATCAAACCTTGCCTCTCCAAGTGGAGATAGATTCTCTCCTTCAGAATTTTCTCCAATAGTTTCAATATAACTATATAATTTGTTTCCTAAGTTTATTATTTGATCCTCCGGCCCCGGTCTCCGTACCACACCAGGAAAACAAATCGCGATACAATAATGGCGAGGCCTTCACCCATGATTCCCCACGGTGGGGAATATCCTTTATCGACATCACAGGAAAGAATTGCGCAGGCGCAGTGGAGAAAAGCATTGGAGCATGCGCAGAGCGGGTAATGGCGATGGAGAGTCGGTTATTTGTCGGATCCGGAACGGTAAGGGAAAAATAGGGGGACAGAAGAAGCGATGGATCCAGTGTGTAGGCGTAAAGGTTTCGTAAACATGTTGCGTAATCCGCAAAACCCCGAAAAAGAACCTAGCGTTCTCACTTTTGCAGCAGTTTTCTTCCGATTGCAGCCCCTTTGGTAACGGTCGCCGTCTTTATTGTGGGCAAGGCATGCGCGATCGCCATCTTTATTACGGGCATTTTTTGAAATGTTCCCAATGACAATTGTCCATCAAGCTGCTTCACACTTTGAATTACAATGTGTAATTGATGAGGGAAATCAACTATATATGTCCAAGGCAGTGACAATAATTATGCCTTTAGCATAATAAAATTTTCCAAGGCATTTCACAGAAATATTACAAAGTAACATTTGACACTGAGCCATATTAGGGCAGGTGACCAAAAGCTTTGTCAAAGAGGTAGGTTTTAAGGAGTATTTTAAAGAAGAAGAATGAGGCGTAAAGCTGTGGCCTGGGCAACTGAAAGAACAGTCACTGATGGTGGAGCGATTAATATTGGGAATGCTCAAGTGGCTAGAATTAGATCAGTGCAGAGAACCTGGCGAGGGGGCGGCGAGGACAGTGGCTGGAGGAGAAAACAAAGATCGGGATCATAACAACCATGGAGGAAAACATGAGAATTTTAAAGTTTTGGTGCTTTTAAAATGAGAGCCTTTGTCGGTCAGTGAGCACAGGGGTGATGTGTGAACAAGACTGAGTGTGAGTAAACACACGGATAGCAGGGTTTTGGACGACCTCAAGATTCTGGGGGTGGGAGGATGGAGTTGAATGTTGGAGGCCGGTTGGGTATGCATTAGGATAATTTAGACTACAGTTAACAAATGAATGGATGATGCTTTCAACAGCAGATAAACTGAGACTAGGGCAGAGTCGGGTGATGTTACTGAGTTGGAAATAGGTGGTTTTCGTGTTGATGTGGATATGTGGCTGTAAGCTCATCGTGCAATTGTGAACAGTGTGATTCAGCCTCAGGCAGTTGCCAAGGAGAGGGAGCGAGTCAGTGGTTAGGGAGTGGAATTTGTAGTAGGCACTAAAGTCAATAATGTGAGCATTGGTGGCTCAGCCAGCATTTATTGCCTATCCCTAATTGACCTTGAGAAGGTGGTGGTGAGCTGCCTTCTTGAACCACTGCAGTCCATATGGTGTAACACCCACAGTGCTGTTAGGAAAGGAGTTCCAGGATTTTGACCCAGGAATATTTAAGTGGAGGAGATTTCTGCTCATCCAGTGCTGGATGTCAGACAAATCTGCACAGTGTGTGACTCAGATTTTTTAAAATTCATTTATGGAAGTTGCAGGCTGGGCCAGCATTTATTGCCCATCTCTAATTGCCCTTGAGAAAGTGGGAGTGAGCCATCTCCTTGAACCGCTGCAGTCCATGGAGGGAAGCTTGGAGGTGATGGTGTTGACATACACCTCTCCCCTCATCCTTTTAGTTAGTGGAGGTTGAGGATTTGGGAGATTCTGTCAAAGTTCTAGTCGAGCTGTAGATATATAAAATCTCTCTCTTTCACTCTCTGCCTCCCCTTTGTTTCAGTGGCAGGTTTCCTTCCCTGAAGGACATTAGTGAACCAGTTGGGTTGTTATGACAATCCAGCAGCTTTCATGGTCACTTTTGCTAGTGTCAGCTCCACAAATTACCAGATTCATTTATCTCAATTTCACAACTTGCCTTTGTGTTTTTGTGGGTTCTCTCTCACTCCCTTTTTTTCTGTTTTAAATCAACTTCACAGAGTGTTAGAGGGGGAGGATTTGCAGTTGGGAAACTCAAAGCAAATATCACATCAGGATCTGATGGAGCCGCTCAATTTATCGTAACCTGAATGTCATCAGATTTTGGACATGGAAGGAAAAAGCCCCATTTACAGTGGGGAGAAACAGTGGAAATGTGGGGAATGTGAGGAGAGGTTCAGTTACCCGTCTGAGCTGGAAGCTCATCGACACATTCACACTGGGGAGAGGCCGTTCACCTGCTCTGAATTCGGAAAGGGATTCACTCGGCGATCTGACCTGCTGACACACCAGCGGGTTCACATTGGGGAGAGACCTTTCAAATGTCCAGACTGTGGGAAATATTACAGAAGTTCTGGGGACCTGATGTACCATCAGTGTGTTCACACTGATGAGAGACCATTCAGGTGCTCTCACTGCGGTACTGGGTTCAGGGGATCATTTCAACTCATTGTACACCAACGAATTCAATGGTGAGAGACTGTTCACCTGCTATGTGTGTGGGAAGGGATTCACTCCATTTTCTCAGGTGCTGAGACATGAGAGAGTTCATACTGGGGAGAGACCTTTTAAATGTCCAGACTGTGAGAAGTCCTATAAAAGCTCTGGGGAACTGATGTCCCATCAACGTGTTCACACTGAGAGACTATTCAGGTGCTCTCACTGCAGGACCGGGTTCATTCGATCATCTGAACTAACCATACATCAGTGGATTCACACTGGTGAGAGGCCATTCAGGTGCTCCTACTGCGGGACTGAGTTCAAGCACTCATCTCAACTCACTTTGTCTATCTCATGTAAACCTGTCATAAACTTGTACCTCTCCATAAATCTCCCCTCAATCTCGTTTGCTCCAAGGAGAACAATCCCAGTTTCTCCAATCTAATATTGCAACTTAAATTCCTCATCCCTGGAACCATCCTTGTAAACCTCCTCTGCCCCCTCCCAAGGACCCTCACATCCTTCATAATGTGTGGTGATCACTAGCTTGCACAGACCCAGATGTCCTGTATTTATGTCTGTGATGTCATCACGCACTGACAATTGCGCGGTGACATCACCCCGCTCCCCGGGTATTTCCTCAACTGGGAGATTTTTTTCTGACTCCAGTGCTTCTGATATCTTTCCAGCTGCAGGCTCCAGCAGGAGATTTTAATCTTGACAACTTGTCGGCTTAGTTAACCATTCATCTAGAATTTAGAGCTTTTAGTGCTATGCTGTGTTGTCTGTAAGGGGTTCCATGGCTCTTGGACTGGTGGATCTAATCCATGTCCTTCCACTTCCCTGTTTCACCTCTGCCCTCCCTGATCACCTCTTTGCTGTTGTCTAACTTCCTCTGTCCCTGGGTGTATTTGAGCTGTGTTTGGTATTTTACTGTTACTTCTGCAACCGTGTCTAAATGAGGTTTCCACCATTGTTCATCCCTCGACCTTGTGCTGCTGACTTACCAGTTTTATCTTCCTACAGCATCTTACAGTCAGGAATTGTTTTTTCGGTGCTATTGTACATTTCTCTCATGTTTCAGAACTTGTATTAACCATCAAATTCTGCATCATTGTAATTCCGTGTAATTTATTTTGCACAACCTGAAATGTTAACCTTGTTTCTCTCTTCATACATTCCAGCAGATATTGCCAATCCCCAGTTACCTGTGGAGAAGATGATGTTTGACCTTCTTGAATCGCTGCAGTCCGTGTGGTGGAAGGTGCTCCCACAATGCTCTTAGGTAAGGAGTTACAGGTTATTCACCAGTGATGATGAAGGAGTGGTGATATATATCCAAGTCAATGACAAAAGTGTGATATAAATACAAATTAATGTAATACTTGTTTTAATCTTTCAAACTCGATATAAGAATACCCAGGCTGTTTTCTCATATTCCTAAATTTCTGCCTGTATGCCTCAGGAACCAACTCATATGCACTCAAAATAGTCTTTTAGTCAAGCTGCATAAATATAAAATCTCTTTCCTTTACCCTCTGTTTTCTTTATTTCTCTCTCTCTCTCTTTTCATTCAGTTCTATTTCCCAACCTGCCATTGTGTTTTTGTGGGTTCCCTCTCACTTCCTTTTTCTGTTTTAAATCAGTTTCACAGGATATTAGAAGGGGAGGATTTGCAGTCAGAGAACAGCATCTGAAGGAGTTGCCCAATACATTGTAGCCTGAATAGCACAACATTTTGAACATGGAAGGAAAAAGCACTGTTCAAATTGGAGAGAAACTGTGGAAATGTGGGGACTGTGAGGAGAGATTCAGTTACTCATGTCAGCGAGAAACTCATCGACGCATTCACACTGGGGAAAGACCGTTCACCTGCTCCGTGTGTGGGAAGGGATTCTCTCGATCATCCCAGCTGATTACACACCAGCGAATTCACACCGGGGAGAAACCATTCACCTGCTTCGAGTGTGGGAAGGGATTCACTCAGTTATCCAACCTGCTGAGGCACCAGCGAGTTCACACTGGGGAGAGACCTTTTAAATGCCCAGATTGTGGGAAATGCTCTAAAAGTTCATGGGAACTGCTGCTCCATCAACGTGTTCACACTGACAAGAGACCATTTAGGTGCTCTCACTGTGGGACTGGGTTCAAGCGATCATCTCACCTCACTGTACACCAGCGAGTTCACACTGGTGAGAAACCGTTCACCTGCTACATGTGTGGGAAGGGATTTACTTGTTCAGCCAGCCTGCTGAGACACCAGCGAGTTCACATGGGAGAGAGACCTTTCACCTGCTACACATGTGGGAAGGGATTCACACAGTTATCCCATGTGCTGACACACCAGCGAGTTCACACTGGAGAGAGACCTTTCACCTGCTACATGTGTGGGAAGGGATTCACTCAGTTATCCCACGTGCTGACACACCAGCGAGTTCACACTGATGAGAGACCTTTTAAATGCCCAGACTGAGGGAAGTGCTTTAAATGTTCCAGGGACCTGATGTCCCATCAACGTGTTCACACAGACAAGACACCGTTCAGGTGTGCTCACTGCAGGCCTGGGTTCAAGTGATCATCTCAACTCAATGTGCACCAGCGAGGTCACACTGAGAGAGGCCATTCACCTGCTACTTGTGTGGGAAAGGATTCGCTCAGTTATCCCACGTGCTGAGATACAAGAGAGCTCACACTGGGAGAGGCCATTCACCTGCTCCGAGTCTACGAAGACATTCACTCGGTCATGGACTCTGCTGAGTCACCATCAAGTTTACAAGTAACGACAGTAATTGGATTTTTCTGGTAATCACATCCAGGACTGAACCATGTTCATTGGGGTCTGTTTCTACTGATAATAAACTCTAGGCCTGTTATAGGTGTTAATGTTCTGGATATAATAAAAATAAATCAGCTTGGTGTTAAATACAGTGTGCCGAGTCTTCTTAATATCTGTAACACAGGTTAAGTGCACTCCCTCTCCCGTCTCCTCTGTACTCACCTCCAACCCACCAAGGCTCCTTAGACAACATCTTCCAAACCCACGACCACAACCACCTAGAAGGACAAGGGCAGCACACACCAATGACCACTCCATCCTCCTCCAATGCATCTCCATTGGTGTCCAGCTGGGTGGGACTGCACGGTCCTGATTCATTTCTTATCGACTTGTAGCCAGAGAATCTCCTGCAGTAGCTGTAATTATTTGAGTTACACTGTTACAAAGTCACTCGAGAGGTGATCAGGTATCACTGCCCTTTGATATATAAATGTTCCATTATCACGCTCACAGCAACTGTATTTTACAGACAAGTCCTTACCACACCAGCCTTCCTGGATAGATCAACAGAGAAATGCGAAGACGTTACAGTCCACCAGCCAAAATCATAGTGGTAAACACATTTGATAATTCCCATTAAAATATATAGCACAGCAGAACAACTGTGCATTGGCCTGTTACAAACTTATTGAAACAGATTCATTGCCACCTCCTCCCTTTCCACATTCCAGGTCCCCAAACACACTTCCCCAGTGACACAGTAATTTACTTGTACTATTTACAATTTAGTATTCTGTATTCACTGCTCACGATGTGGTCTCTACACTGTGGAGACTAAATCCAGATTGGGTGACTGCTTCATGTAAAATCACCATTCACTTTGCAAGTGTGATCCTGAGCTTCTTCTCATTTACTATTTTAATTCTCAGCCTCACTTCAAGTCTGACCTCCTAGTCCTCAGCCTCCTGTACTGCCGCATGAAGCCCAACAGAAGCTCGAGGAACAGCAGCTCGTCTTTGATTAGTCACTTTACAACCTTCCAGACTCAACGTTAATTTTAATAATTTCATATCATAATCATCACTCCCATTTTTAGGGTAGTAGATGCTGGTAATGGCTCTGTTGTTACCATTTATCCCTCCTCTGAACCTGTCTTATTTGTTTACTTGTCCCATTAGTTTCTTTAATTGTCTGGTCACCCAATGTTGCCTTGCACCATTGTACCCTTTATCTTTTACTCTCTCCAGCCTTCCATCCTGTCACAAGACCGTTTGTTGTTTCCTTCTGTCTGCCCATGTTTTCTCTGACTCTGGACTTGTTTATAAACTGTCAAATCTGGGAAATTTTCCAGTTTGGATAAAAGTTCAGCGACGTGAAACATTCACTGTGAATGATGCTGTTTGACCTGCTGAGTGTTTCCAACATTTTCTGTTTTGAGGTCGGATTTGCAGCATCTGCCGTATCTTATTTTTGGGGTCAGAGTGGATCAGTTTTCCCTCACTCATCGTTACCAGTTTAAAGGTGAAGAAGGAGCTTTTAAAGAATGAGACAACAGTAACTGTCACCCTGTTCGACATGAAACTAAACTCACTGTTAATTCCTCGTCAGTAACAATTATAAACACAAAACTTCCAGCCGGGATTGAACCGGGGACTTTCTCGTGTAAAGTAAACGTGATAATCACTGCACTGGGGAAATGAGTGTGAATCCGCCCCCCGGACAGAGGGGAACTGACCATCCATCTCTCGCTCTAATTCCCGAACAGAAAATGCTGCCAAGAATCAGCAAGTCAGGCTGAGTCTGTGGCCGCCCTCACCGTTTGAAACCGTCACAATGCCCGGGTGATTGACGGCAGCTCCGGACCAATAGGAAGAGGGGGCGGGACTGGAGGACCGAGTGTCGGGTCTAGTCCTCCAACCAATCAGAGTGAATACGGGGGCGGGACCGGGCTGTGACTGAAACATGCGCAGTGCGGGTAATGGCGATGGAGAGACGGGTCCACAATGGGTAAAGGGGGAGATGGCGGGGCGCAGGGAGCGATGGATCCGGCGGGTGGACGGGGAGGCTCCGGAAACATGTTGTGTAAACCGCAAACCCCGGAAATAAACTGACCGGTCCCCCTCCCCCGTTTGCACCAAGCGGGGCTGCAACTCCCAGATCAAAGAGTTGACGTTTCGAGTCCTCTTGACCCTTCGACAGAACTTGAGTTCGAGTCCAAGAAAGAGTTGAAATATAAGCTGGTTTAAGGTGTGTGTGTGGGGGGCGGAGAGGTCTCTCTATTTCTCCGCCCCCCACACACACACCTTAAACCAGCTTATATTTCAACTCTTTCTTGGAGTCGAACTCAAGTTCTGTCGAAGGGTCATGAGGACTCGAAACGTCAACTCTTTTATTCTCCGCCGATGCTGCTAGACCTGCTGAGTTTTTCCAGGTAATTCTGTTTTTGTTTTGGATTTCCAGCATCCGCAGTTTTTTTGTTTTTATCTCAATGAAGAGCCGGTTTGTATCAGGCTGGGCATTGGTTCCAGAGGTTGGTCCCTGGTCTCCAGTGTCGGTTCTTTATCATTGAATGGTTATAATACAGACAGAGGCCATTCAGCCCGTCCTGTCTGTGCAGGCTTTTTTCAAGCGCAAATCAGCTAGTCCCACTCCCCTGCCCAGGACCACAAGACCAGCAGCAGATATTACCCATCCCCAGTTACCTGTGGAGAAGATAATGTTTGACCTTCTTGAACCGCTGCAGTCCGTGTGGTGAAGGCGCTCACACAATGATGTTAGGTAAGGAGTTACAGTGATGATGAAGGAACGGCGATATATGTCCAAATCAACAACAATGTGTGTTTATATAGCACATTTCATGTAATAGACCTTTCCAGGTTTAACAGATGTGCTAAAAAGCAACATTTGACACAGAATCATGTAAAGAGGTAAGAGGGCAGATGGCCAAAAGTTTGATCAAAGATGTAGTTTTTAAGGAGAATCTTGAATGAGGAAAGAAAGAAAGAGAGCAGAGATTTTTATGGAGGAAATTCCAGTGCTTATGGCCTTTGAGCTCAGATGTGGATAATAAGGATGAAGCGATTAAAATCAGGAATGCTCAGGAAGCCGGAATGAGCAGAGTGCAGAGACCTGGGTGGATTGCGAGGCTGGAGGAGATTACAGAGATAGGAAGGGGTGAGACCATGGAGGGACTTGAAAACAAGGATGAGAAATTTAAAATGTTGGTGCTTCTTAAACAGGAACTTTCATAGGTCAGTGAGCACAGGGGTGATGGGTGAATAAGACAGGGTGCGAGTAATTATACAGGCAGCAGAGTTTTGGATGACCTAAAGATTATAGGGAGGTTGAATGTGGGAGACCGGCCGGAAGTGCGTTAGGAAGGAACATAAGAAATAAGAGCAGCAATAGGCCATTCATGCCCTTCGAGCCCTTCTGCTATTCAATGAGATCACGGCTGATCTTCTACTTCAACACCATTTTCTGGCACTATCCCCTTATCCTCAATGTTTTTTATATGTAGTAATCTATTGATCTCAGTATTGAACATTCTCAACAACTGAGCCTCCACAGCCCTGTGGGGCAGAAAATTCCAAAGATTCACCATCCTCTGAGTGAAGAAATTCCTCCTCACCTCAGTTCCAAATAGCCTGCCCTTTATTCTGAGACTGTGTTCCCTGAATCTAGAACCTCCAGCCAGAGTTAAGCCTAGAAATAACAAAGGAATGGATGACAGTTTCAGATAAGCTCAGACTAGAGTGGAGTCGGGTGATGTTACTGAGGTGGAAACAGGTGGTCTTGGTAATGATCTGGATATGTGGTTGGAAGCTCATCTTGGGGTGAAATATTTCACCACGGCTTTGAACAGTCTGTTTCATCCTCAGAGAGTTGTCAGGGAGAGGGATGGAGCCATTGGCTAGGGAGTGGAGTTTGTATTGGGGACTGAAGACAATGACTTTCATCTTCCCAATATTTGAATGAAGGAACTTTCTGCTCATCCAGTCCTGGATATCAGACAAGTCAGAACAGTGTGAGTGTTGGAGGTGATGGTGTTCACATACACCTGCTATGCTGGTCCTTCTAGATGGTGGGGGCTGAGGGTTTGGGAGATTCTATCAAATTGTGGTTCAGTAGTCAGTCTCTAAAATGCCTCCGTCTCTCCTGTGTCCTTCTATTTCTCTCATTCTTTCTCTATCCCATTTCTCTCATTCTTTCTCTCTGTGTCTCTCCCACTTCTCTCTCTCTTTTTCTCTTGTCACATAGAATTCTCCATCCCGGAGGGCTCTGGATGCTCCATCTTTAAATATATTTAAGGCTGAGATGGAGAGATTTTTGGTCTCTTAGGCATTCGAGGGAAATGGGGAGCGTGTGGGAAAGTGGTGTTAAAGACCAAGATCAACCACAATCATGTTGAATGGCGGAGCAGGCTCACTGAGGCTTATGGTCTACTCCTGCTCCTATTTCTTTTTCTTTATTCATTGGATGTGGGTGTCATTGGCTCGCCTAGCATTTATTGCCCATCCCTTGTTCAGAGGGCATTTAGGAGTCAACTGCATTGTGAGTGTGGAGTCACATGTAGGCCAGACCAGGCAAGGACAGCAGATTTCCTTCCCTAAAGGGCATTAGTGAACCAGATGGGTTTTTAATGACAAACAACAATGGTTTCATGGTCATTATTAGACTTTTAATTCCAGATTTTTATTGAATTCAAATTTCACCATCTGCAGTGGTAGCATTCAAACCCGGATCCTCAGAGCATTACCTGGGTCGCTGGATTACCAGTCCAGTGACAAAACCACTATCTCACCGCCTTCCCCTAGTGTTCTCATAGAGGCCAGAGTCTTGTGTAGCCCAGACTGGAGGCAGGTTCCCTTCCCTGAAGGACATTAATGAACCAGTTGGGTTTTTACAAAAAATCCGACAACTTTCATGGTAATTTTTTCCTAGTTCTGTCCCCAAAAATTACCAGAATCATTAAGTTCAATTTCGCAACCTGCCTTTGTGTTTCTGTGGGTTCTCTCTCAATCCCTTTTTTCTGTTTTAAATCAATTTCACAGGCAGAATTTTTCAGTCAGGAAACTCAAACCAAACATCATATCAGAATCTGAGAGAGTCGCCCAATTTATTGAAACCTGAATATCATCGGATTTTGAACATGGTAGGTAAAAGCACCGTTCACAGTGGAGAGAAACTGTGGAAATGTGGAGACTGTGATGAGGGATTCAGATTTCCATCTGACCTGGAAACTCATCGACGCAGTCACACTGGAGAAAGGCCATTCACCTGCTCCGTATGTGGGAAGGGATTCACTCAGTCATCCAGTCTGCTGAGACACCAGCGAGTTCACAGAGGTGAGAGACCATTCACCTGCTCTGACTGTGGGAAGGGATTTGCTCAGTCATCTAACCTGCTGAGACATCAGCGAGTTCACACTGGGGAGAGACCATTTACTTGCTCAGAGTGTGGGAAAGGATTCGCTCGGTCATCTGACTTGCTGACGCACCAGCGAGTTCACACTGACGAGAGACCTTTTAAATGCTCAGACTGTGGGAAGTGCTTTAAAAGTTCCCGGGACCTGATGCTCCATCAACGTGTTCACACGGATGAGAGACCATTCAGGTGCTTTCATTGTGGGTCTGCATTGAGACAGTCATCTCAACTCACTGAGCACCAGCGAGTTCACACCGGGGAGAGGCCATTCACCTGCTCTGACTGTGGGAAGGGATTCGCTCAGTCATCCAACCTGCTGACACACCAGCGAATCCACACTGGAGAGAAACCTTTCACCTGCTCTGACTGTGGGAAGGGATTCACTCAGTTATCCACCCTGCTGAATCACCAGAGTGTTCACACCTTTTAAGTGCCCAGAATGCAGAAAGTGCTATAAAAATTCCAGGGAGCTGATGTCCCATCAATGTGTTCACACTGATAAGAGACCTTTTAAATGCCTGGCCTGCGGAAACTGTTTTAAAAGTTCTGGGGAACTGATGCGCCATCAACGTATTCACACTGACGAGAGACCATTCAGGTGCTCTCACTGTGGGACTGGGTTCAAGACATCATCTGATCTCACTGTACACCAGCGAGTTCACACCGGGGAGAGGCTGTTCACCTGTCCCAACTGTGGGAAGGGATTCACTCAGTCATCCACCCTACTGACACATCAGCGAGTTCACACTGGGGAGAGACCATTCATCTGCCCCAAGTGTGGAAAGAGATTCACACAGTCATCCAACCTGATGAGACACCAGCGAATTCATAAGTAGCTAGAGTGAGTGGATTTTGCTGGTAATCACAGAGGACTGAACCGTGTTCATTGGGTCTGTTTCTACCGATGTTAATAATTTCCAACACAGTTACATGGGCGAATATTTTAGATAAAATTCAAATAAATCAGCTTTGTGTTGAATACATTGTGTTGAATCTTTCTAATATTTCTAACACAAGTTAATTACTTTTGAAGGCTTCTCCCACTCCCCGTCTCCCCCATCCTCACCTTCCAACAAGTATGAGGAGATCATGGAATTTCCTTGTCACTAATATTGAAACAATCCAATCAGCTGTCTCTGCTGTTTCCCTCCCTTATACTAGTGCACTGGGCCAAACTATCTCCAAAGTTCCTCCTTACCCGAGCCCTGAACTCACACCTTTCTCCAGTTTCTCTCCCTTCTCCCATCATGCCCTGTAGTCTATTCCAGAGCTTCTCGGCACGACCACCAATGGTGCAGTGATTGAAATGGGGGATGCACAGGGGGCCAGAATTAGAGGAGAGGGTTGTGGAGACGGAGGGTCAGTCTGTGAGTTAACCCTCAATTTGGTCACCTCTTTGTCTCCTCTGTTCCAAGGAAAACAACCCTAGCCTATCCAATCTCTCCTCATAGCTGCAATTTTCAAGCCCTTACAACATTCTTATAAATCTCCTCTGCATTCTCTCCAGAGCAATTACGTCCTTCCTGTAATGTGGTGACCAGAACAGTACACAGAATTCCAGCTGTGGCTTAAACAGCATTATATACAGCTCCATAATTACATCCCTGCTTTTGTATTCAATACCTCGCCCAACAAAGGAAAGCATTCCATATGCTTTCTTCACCACCTTGTCCACCTGTCCTGCCACCTTCAAGGCCCTGTGGACATACACTCCAAGGTCTCTCACTTCCTCAACGGCAATCTGATAATGACCAGAGATGATCTGTTTTTAGTGAGATTGGTTGGGAGTAAAATATTGGCCAGGACACCGGGAAGAACTCCCTGCTATAATTAGCCATGATCTAGTTGAATGGCAGAGAAAGCTAAAGGGGCTGAATGGCCTACTCCTGCTCCTCTTTTCCTATTTTACATCACCTGAGAGGTTGGATAGGCCCTCAGTTTAGCGCCTTAATATCTCTTTATGTGGCCTGTGGTCATCGCTCCTGTGAAACGTACAAACATACAAATTAGGAGTTGGAGTAGGCCATTGGGCCTCTTGAGCCTGTTCCGCCATTTGATAAAATCAGAGTTGATCTGATTGTAGCCTTAACTCTACTTTCTTGCTGACACGTGATACTGCTTGCTGTCCTTGTCAATCAAGAATCTGTCCAATTCATCCTTAAAAATATTCAATAACCCAATCTCCATTGCTCTCTGGGCAAGAGAGCTGCAGAGACTAACAACCCTCTGAGAAAAAACTCTCCTTGTTTCCTTAAATGGAAAACCCTTATTTTTAAACTGTGCCCCTAGTTCTTGTCATAGACTCTCTCCCATAAGGGGAAACATCCTTTCAGTATCCACTCCATTCAATCCCCTCAGGATGTGATATGTTTCAATAAGACCTCTGATTGTCCTCAAGCCAAAGAATACAGGTACAACCTATCCAACTTTTCCTTATAAGACAAAAACTTCATCCCAGGAATCAGTCCAGTGCACCTCCTCTGAACTTCTCTGAATACAATTATATTCTTTCTTTAGCAAGGAGACCAAAACTGTAAACTGTACTCCTGATGTGGTCTCACCAACATCCTGTAAACTGCAGCAAAACATCCCTACTTTTCGATTCCATTCCCCTTGAATAAATGACAACATTCCATTTGTCTTCCTAACCACTAGCTGTACCTGCATACTGACTTTGTGATTCATATACGAGGACACCCAGATCCCACTGTACTGTGGAGTTCTGAAATCTCTCTCCATTTAAATAATATGCTGCTTTTCTATTCTTCCTGCCAAAGTGGACAAGTTCACATTTTCCCACATTGTACTCCATCTGCCAATTTTTTGTCTGCTCACTTAACCTATCTACATCCCTTTGCAGACTCCTTATGTCCTCTTCATAACTACTTTCCTACCTATGTCATCAGCAAATTTAGCAACCAAACATTCAGTCCCTTCGTCCAAGTAATTGACATAGATTGTAAGTAGTTGAGGCCTTAACATTGATTCCTGTGATGCTCCAATAGTTACCCCTTGCCAGCCCGGAAATGACCCATTTATCCCTTCTTTCTGCTTCCTGTTAGATAACTAATCCTCTGTCCATGCTAATGTTACCCCCTCATCATGAGCTCTTATTTTGTGTAATAACCTTTGATGTGGCACCTTATCAAATGCCAGTTAGAATCCAAGTACATCACAGCTACAGGTTCCCCTTTATCCATGTTGCTTGTTACTTCCCCAAGAACTCTAATAAATTAGCCAAACACGATTTCCCTTTTACAAAACCGTGTTGACTCTGCCTGATGTAATTAAGATTTTCTAAGTGCCTTGCTATAACCTCCTTAATAATAGATCCTAGATTTTTTTCCCATGACAGATGTTAAGCAAACTGGTCTATGTTCTCCTACTTTCTGTCTCACTTCTATCTTGAATAAAGGAGTTACACTTGCTATTTTCCAATCTGATGGGACCTTTCCAGAATCAAAGGAATTTTGGAAAATTATATCAAATGCATCTAATATCTCCACAGCCACTTCTTTTAAGACCCTAGGATGAAGTCCCATCATGTACTGCGAACTTGTCAGCCTTTAGTTCTAATAGTGTTCTCAGTAGCCTTTCCCTGGTGATTTTAAGTTTCTCCCTCCATTTTACCTCTTGATTTACAAGTATTTCTAGGATGTTAGTTGTCTCTTTTGCAGTGAAGACAGACACAATATTTGTTCGACATTTGCGCTATTTCCTTATTTTCCATTATTACTTCTCCAGACTCACTCCCTAGAGGACCAGCACTCATTTTAGTTACTCTTTTCCTTTTTCAATACTTTTCTCACTAACTGTTATTATATCTCCAGCTGAATTCTTCTCAGAATCTAATTTCTCCCTCATTTTCTCAGTCATTGTTTGCTGCTTTTTAAATTTTGTATGACCTTATGACCTACTACTAATCTTCGCAGAGTTGTAAGCTGTTTTTTTCCAATTTGTTATCTTTAACTTCTTTAGTTAGCCACAGACAGCACATACTTCTCCGAGAGTCTTTCTTTCTCACTGGAATTTACCTTCGCTATGAAACATCTCCTTAAATGTCTGCCACTGTATTTCTACTGACCTACCCTTAACCTAATTTCCCAGTTCACTTTCACCAGCTCTGTCTTCATACCCTTGTAATTGCCTTTATTGAAGTTTAAAGCACTTGTCTTAGACACACTCTTGTCTCCCTCAAACCAAATGTGAAATACAATCATGTTATGTTCGCTGCTACCTAGAGGCTCCTTTACTCTGAGTTCATAAATTAATCCTCTCCTATTTATTACACATTACCAAACACCTTGGGATGGTTTTCTCTGCGTGAAAAAAGCTTTATGAACGTGACATCACAGACCATAGATGCACTGAATAAAGCTAAACTAAGTGCTGCCTGCAGGTGGGAACCGAATACACGGGAACCATCACAGAGCCTGAAGCAAAGAGCAAGAGACCCAGACAAAACCAGGATGAATGAATCCAATTGCAAAATGCCCAATGGCACGTGTGGGAATCTGTCCAGCTTCCGTAAAATAATAATACAGAGAGTGGGGAGGGAGAACTGTCAGGCTGACCTTAATATCAGGGGATATATTGTGTGTCATCTCCATCTTCTGGTGTAATTGAGACCAGACTTCAATGTAACAACTATTGAAAGGTAAACTGAATAATTGGGGAAATGTTTCTTTAAGTGACCCCAGTGGCAGGAACGATGATTTTGTCCTTCAACCTGTAAAAGTAATTTGAACCTTCCCCTATTGCGCTAGCAAACATATGCACAAGGGCCCTGGTCCCAGCTCTGCTGAAGTGCAATCCGTCCATCTTGAACAGGTGCCTCATTCCTCAGAACTGGCGTTGATGCCCCATGAATCTGAAGCCCTCCTGCAGCAATTCTTCAGCTCCACGTTAACCTGCCTTGATCTAGTACTGTGAGATACGATTCTATGATTGGCCGGCAATTGCTGCACAATCCTGAGTGTGTTTAACATCAGTCCAGCTTATAAATGGCTCATGAGGAGGCGGTGGCATAGTGTCACTGAACTGGTAATCCAGAGACCCAGGGAAATGCTCTGGGGACCCGGGTTTGAATCCCACCACGATAGATGGTGGATTTGAATTTAATAAATATCTGGAGTTAAAAAGCCATCTGGTTCACTAATGTCCTTTAAGGAGGGAAATCTGCTGTCCTTACCTGATTTGGCCTACATGTGACTCCAGATTCACAGCAATGTGGGTGACTCTTAAAAAAAATGGACTCTGAACAAGGGCATTTAGGGATGGGCAACAAATGCTGGCCTAGCCACCCACACACCATGAACAAATAAAAAAAATTATGCTTGCTAGAAGTGAGATACATTTATACGCAGGGACCCCTTCTCTACAACAAAGGAATATGTTCACACCTTGTACCTTTTTTTGAATACCCAGCACCTTGGCCAGCCAGCCTTAAAACATTCACTCACTCTACCACAGATGCATAGAGGCAGCAATGTGTACCATCTATGAGATGCACTGCAGCAACTCACCTAGGGTCCTTCCAAACCTGTGACCTCTATCATCTAGAAGGACAAGGGCAGCAGATGCATGGGAACAGCACTACCTGGAAATTCCATTTCAAGCCACACACCATACTGACTTGGAATTATGTCATGGTTCCTTCACTGTCACTGGGTCAAAATCCTGGAAATCTTTCCCTAACAGCACTAAGCATGTACCTACACCACATAGAGTGAAGCAGTTCAAGAAGGCAACTCACCAACACTTCTCAAGGGTAATTATGGATGGGCAACATATGGTGGTCTTGTCAGCGATGCTCACATACGGTGAAAGAATAAAACATTTATAGATTCAGAAAATGCTGGAAAAACTCAGCAGGTCTGGCAGCATCTATGGAGAGAGAAAAAGAAATAATGTTCCCAGCCCAAAATGACTCTTCTTCAGAACTATCAAAGGGGAATTCCTGCAGAACATGAAACATTAACCCCGTTTATCTCTGCACAGATGCTGCCAGACCTGAGTTTTTCCACCATTTTCTGCTTTTATTTCAGATTTCCAGCATTCTTGAAGGGGCCAGATGGATTGTATCTCTGGCTGTTGAAGGAAGCCAGGGAGGAAATAGCAGATGCTCTGAGGATCATTTTCCAATCCTCACCAGATATAGGCGAGTTCCCAGAGGATTGGATGGCTGTGAACATTATCCCATTATTTTAAAAGGTTGCAAGGGATAGGCCAGAAAATTATAGGCCGGTCAGTCCGACTTCGATTGTGGGAAAATTATTGGAAACAATTCTGAGAGACAGGATAAAACTGTCAGTTAGAAAGGCATGGATCGATCAAGGACAGTCAGCATGGTCTTGCAGGGGAAGAACGTGTCTTACTAACTTAATAGAATTTTTTGAGAAGGTAACAAGGAAGAATTGTTGAGGGCAGTGCAGTGGACGTTGTTTACATGGATTTCAGTAAGGTATTTGACAAGGTCCCACATGACAGACTGGTCAGGAAAGGGAGATCTCATGGGGTTTAGAGGAAAGTGGCAGGTTGGATCCAAAATTGACTCAGTGGCAGAAAACAAATGGTTAGTGGATGTTTTTGTGAATGGAAAATAGTTTCCAGTGGTGTTCCACAGGGCTCAGTGTTGGGGCCCTTGCTGTTTGTTGTACCTATTAATGATTTGTTCATAAATGTGGGAGATATGATTGGGAAATTTGCAGTTTAGATGATATCTGTCGACTCCAGAATTATGTCAATGGTTTGGTTGAGTGGGCAGAGAAGTGGCAAATGGAATTCAATCTGGAAAAGTTTGAGGTAATGCATTTGGGGAGGGAAAACAGAGCAAGACAATACTCAATAAATGGAAAGTTACTGAGACAGATTGAGGAAGTGAGAGACCCTGGAGTGTATGTCCACGGGTCCTTGAAGGTGGCAGGACAAGTGAACAAGGTGGTGAAGAAAGCATATGGAATGCTTTTTTTTATTGGATGAGGTACTGAATACAGAAGCAGGGATGTAATGACGAAATTGTATAAAATGTTGGTTAGGCCACAGCTGGAATTTTGTGTACAGTTTTGGTCACCACATTACAGGAAGGACATAATTGCTCTGGAGAGAATGCAAAGGAGATTTACTAGAATGTTGCCAGGGCTTGAAAATTGCAGCTATGAGGAGAGATTGGATAGCTAAGGTTGATTTCCTTGGAACAGAGGAGACAAAGAGGTGACCTATTTGGGGATTAGGGTCTAGATAGGCTAGAAAGGAAAGACTTGTTTCCCCTTGCTGAGGGGTCAGTTACCAGGGGGGCACAGATTTAAGGTGACATGAGGAAAAACTTTTTCACCCAGAGGGTGGTAGGCGTCTGGAATTCACTGCCTCAGTTGGTGGTTGTGGCTAAAACACTCAACTCATTTAAATAGGACATGGACCTGCATCCGAAGCGCTGTAACCTGCAAGACTATGGACCAGATGCTCGAAAGTTGGGTTAAATTGACCGGCACAGCCACAATGGGATGAATGGCCTCTTTCTGCACCATAACTTTCTGTTGAAGGGTCATTCGGACTCGAAACGTTAACTGTGTCCCTCTCCGCAGATGCTGCCAGACCTGCTGAGTTTTTCCAGGTATTTGGATTTCCAGCATCCGCAATTTTTTGCTTATAACTTTTTGATAGTTCGATTTGCAGCATTTTGCATTTACGTACATATAGGTTAGTGATTATGTACGTATAAAAATACACATTTTATATTTATATGTGTGTTTGTTCCCTGTGTGATTCCCATCTCCCTTTCCCAGCTCTGTGCTGCCGCAGCTGCTGTCACCTGGGAACAGCGCCTCAAAATCCAGCTCCACACCGCGCCCCGCCCCCTCACCGTGCTCCGCCATTAATTGGAGGACGCACCGCCCCTCGAACCGCCAGCCCGGCCCGCCCCCTCCCTATTGGTCGGAGCACATGTCAGTCACCGCCCCCTCGGCGGTCACGTGGTCCCAGCGCCGCCGCCGGGTCCGCTCGGTGTCCCGTCAGTCCCGGTCTCCGGTTTGTATTTCATTTGATTCTCTCTCTGAGTCTCTCCGCCCGCCTCTCCATCCCTACCCCATCCTCGAGCTCGCTCACTCGCTTTGGGAAAACTCGCCTTCGTTCCATTATTCGGACCAGGACCCGCCTGGTTGGATTCAACCGACAGAGCATGCGCGTGTCCCGGCAGCAGCTCGGGATATTTAAAGGGACACCGTCCCTCTATGTTCACTTGTGGTTTAAAGGGACAGAGGCATTGCGAGATAGATTGATTTCAGTGCAGAGAGGAGAGACAGCAGGTTTTGGAGCACCATTTAGGTAAAGCTAGTAAATTGCCCGTTTTGAATTTTTCTCCTGTTTTTAGTTATTGCTGATGGAAACTTGCTTTACAGGGAGAGAGTTTGTGGCTGGGAAGCTCAGATGAAATACCACGCCAATCTCTCTGACTCACACCATTTACCAGGACCTGAAGATCATCGACAAAATGGAAGCGGAGAGCAGCATTTGCAATGTGGATAAACTGTACCCGTGTTCCACGTGTGGATGCGGATTTGAACATTCGTCTGACCTGCAGACTCACAAGTGTGACCAAACTGAAGAGAGGCCGTGTAAATGTGGGGACTGCGGGAAGGGATTCAGTCACGCCACTGAGCTGGAAACTCATCACTGCAGTCACACCAGGGAGAGGCCATTCATCTGCCCCGAATGTGGGAAGGGATTCACACTGTCATCCAGCCTGCGGAGACACCAGCGAGTTCACACTGGGGAGAGATCGTTCACCTGCTCCATGTGTGGGAAGGGATTCATCCAGTCATCTGACCTGCTTTCGCACCAACGGGTTCACAGTGGAGAGAGACCATTCACCTGTTCTTTGTGTGAGGAGGGATTCACTCATCCCTCCAGCCTGCTGACGCACCAGCGAGTTCACACAGGGGAGAATCTGTTCACCTGCTCGGAGTGTGGGAAAGGATTCACTCAAGCCTCCAACATGTTGAGACACCAGCGAGTACACACTAGGAAGAGGCCATTCACTTGCTGTGTGTGTGAAAAGGGGTTCGCTGAGTCAGGAAGCCTGCTGGCACACCAGTGAGTTCACACTGGGGAGAGACCGTTTACCTGTTCCATGTGTGGGAAAGGATTCACTCTGTCATCATCCCTTCTCAGACATCAGCGAGTTCACACTGGGGAGAGACAGTTCACCTGCTCCGAATGTGGGAAGGGACTTAATCAGTCAACTGACCTGTTGACACACCAGCGAGTTCACAGTAGGGAGAGGCCATTCACCTGCTCCATGTGTGGGAAGGGATTCACTCAAGATTCCAATCTGGTGAGCCACCAGCGAGTTCACACTGGGGAGAATCCGTTCACCTGCTCCATGTGTGGGAAGGGATTCACTCAAGCTTCCAACCTGGTGAACCACCAGCGAGTTCACACTGGGGAAATGCCCTTCACCTGCTCTGTTTGTGGGAAGGGATTCAGTCAATCATCCTACCCGGTGAAACACCAGCAAGTTCACAACTGACTGCACTGCTCCAATTTTGCCTGCACTCGCTTGGTAGAACAAAACTTGAATACTGCTGAGAAAAAGGGAGATATGCTGTCAAAGCTTTTCATCTTGCACTCATCAGGACAGATGCAAGAATGCTAAATTTCAAAGTGAAGAACAATATATACTGCATCAGAAAAGGGTGCTGAATGGTTGACAAGTTGACTCTGGTCATTTGAGGCGTTGCCATGGAGAATTCACCAGGGAACTATTATCCCCCACACTTCTATTTAATTCAAAAATGGTGCAATGCCTGGACAGTGTCCTTCTGCCTGCTGAGGACAGATCCCTGTGTCGGAACATATGTAGCTTCCAGCAAGCATAAGTCAGCCACATGGTGAGCTTGATTGATAATCTTAAATTGGTTGTTAGTATAATTCTGAGCACACCCTGGAATGTTCAGCAAATCACAGAATCACATCTAATGTTTGACATTATGTCCTGAGATTTGCAAGCCCGAGCTGTTTGAGTACAACCAGTACGCTGCCTATTGTGAGTAGCCAAAGGGACATGCAGTTTGATACGATCCACCTATTGTTGCAATGTACAGCCTGTTACCTGGCATCACAGTGACACTGAAATTTATATACATTACTCATTTGAGTTGTAGGCAAAATGCTTTTTGGCTTCACGTCAGCATCCTATTAGTGGAAAATACCACTCGTGTTGCTACTGCATAGACACAGCGTGAAAACAGCTAACCTCACCTGTTGCTCAAATTTTTGAGATATTTACCCTTCCAGGGTAATTTAAGGTATACTGGGCACTCTTCAGGTCCAAATATTTCAGTATCAGGTGAGGCTGGCTATTTCACACTGTTGATGTGGGACTTGATCCCATAACGTGCTGACTTGGAGGTGACAGTTCTACCAAGGCCACAGCTGTCATGGTTAACCAATGGTATTAAATATCATGGAATGGATGTCTGGAAGTGACAGATCAGCCATTTTCTGGTGAAATGGAGAATAGGCTCAATGGGCTAAATGGCCTTTACCTGGTCAGATATTCCACACCTCCCCTCCTGGATTCAATTATCCCAATTCCTACCAAAGTGGAAATGTGCACATTTTCCCACTTTATATTCCATCTGCAAAATTTAGACTGTCCACCTATCCTATGTACATCCCTTTGCAAATTTTGTGTCCTCCTAACAATTTTCTTTCCTACCTATCTTTGTATCAGCAACAAATTTGACTATAACGCAGTCAGTCCCTTCAACCAAGTCAGTGATATAGATTGTAAATAGTTGAGGTCCAAAGCACTGATCCCTGTGCCATCTCAGTAGTTACAGTTTGCCAACCTGAAAATGAGCCCCTTATCCCAGCCCACCTGTTAGTTAGCCAATCCTTTATCCATTCTAATGTATTTCACCAACACCATAAGCTATTATCTTTGTGCAGTAACCTTTCATGTGGCATCTTTTAGGATGCCTTTTGGAAATCCAAATACACTACATCCACTGAAATAAAAACAGAAAATGCTGGTAAAGCTCAGCAGGTCAGGCAGCATCTGTGGAGAGAGAGAGACAGAGTTAATGTTTCGAGTCTGTATGACACTTCTTCAGCTCTCTCCACAGATGCTGCCAGACCTGAGCTTTTCCAGCATTTTCAGTTTTTATTTCAGATTTCCAACATCTGCAGTATTTTGCTTTTACACTACATCTACTGGTTCCCCTTTATCCACCCTGTTTGTTACATCCTCAAAGACCTCTAATTAATTTGTCAAATGTGATTTCCCTTTCACAAAACCATGTTGACTTGGCCTACTTCCTTAATAATGGATTCCAGTATTTTCCCAATGATTCCCCAAATGTTGGGTTAACTGGTCTATAGTTTTCTGTCTCCTTCCTTCTCTTCAATAACGGCGTTACATTTCTGATTTTCCAATTTGCTGGGATCTTTCCAGAATCTAGGGAGTTTTGAAAGATTACAACCAACGCATCCACTTTCTCTGTAGCCACTTCCTTTAAGACCCTCAGGCCATCAGGTCCAGGAGACTTGTTATCCCTTAGTCCCATTAGTTTTCCTAGTAGTTTTTCTCTAGTTGCTTCCTCCCTTTAGCCCTTTGATTTTCAACTATTCTTGGGATACTTTAGGTGTTTTCAACCATCAAGACAGATACAAAATATTTGTTCTGAAAAGTGTTTATCTTTCTTTGGCAGTCTTCCATCTCCTGAGATGATTTTTTTTATTCCTTCATGGGCTTCACTGGCTGGGTCAGCATTTATTGCCCATCCCTAGTTGCCCTTGAGAAGGTGGTGGTGAGCTGCCTTGCTGAACCGCTGCAGTCCATGTGGTATAGGTACATCCACAGTGCTTCTAGGGAAGGAGTTCCAGGATTTTGACCCAGCAACAGTGAAGGAACAGCGATATGTTTCCAAGTCAGGATAGTGAGTGGCTTGGAGGGGAGCTTCCAGGTGGTGGTGCTCCCATGTGTCCACAGCCTTTGGTCTTCTAGATGGCAGAGGTCGTGAGTTTGGAAGGTGCTGTCAAAGGAGCCTTGGTGAGTTGCTGCAGTGCATCTCGTAGATGGAACACACTGCTGCTACTGTGCATCAGTGGTGGAAGGAGTGAATGATTAAGGTGGTGGATGGGGTGCCAATCAAGCAGGTTGATTTATTCTGGATGGTGTTGAGCTTCTTCAGTGTTGATAGAGCTGCACTCATCCAGGCAAGTGGGAGTATTCCATCACACTCCCGACTTGTGCCTTGTAGATGGTGGACAGGCTTTGGGGAGTCACAAATTGAGTTACTCGTCACATGATTCCAAGCCTCTGACCTGCTCTTGTAGCCATAGTATTTATATGGATAGTCCAGTTCAATTTCTGGTCAATGGTAACCCCCAGGATGTTGAGACTGGGGGATTCAACGTTGGTAATGCCATTGAATGTCAAGGGATGGTTTGTGCTGTGGTAGTGAACTCTGTGTTAAGCATAATCTGGTGTGGCTGAGGGCCCTACTCTGTCATGGAGGCCTCTGCTCCATGTGCTGAAGATAAAGGTAGTGGGCTGAGAAGGTGCAGGATTCACTGGCCTCTGTTTGCTCTGGGCCCTCATCTCAGCCAGCTGAGCTTTCCATTTCTTCATACCACTTCTAAGGCCCTTCCAAGCAGTCAGCCTCCAGAGGTCACAGCCATTGGCAACTGTCTCCCCGTTGTCAGTGTCAATCTCCTCCACCTTCATATCCTCCTTGCAGTGGAGACCTGGATGTCCGGAGGATTGTTACCCAGTGGCCAGTTCACCTACAGAAGAGCTCTGGGTAAACAGCCATCATCTATCCAATGGACGTGGCTGAGCCAGCACTTTACTTTGTAATGAGCGGCTGTTGATGGAATTAGTCTGTGCCAGGGCCTCCGAGTTGATGACTGGGAGGTGCTGAGGAAACGTGTTGAGATGGTGAAGATGGAAACGGTTCAGCCTTTTCTCCTGCCCAGCGTATGCTGTGCAGGTCTCACCACTGTCGAGGAATGTGCTGAGGACGCGGGCTTGGCAGACTCACAGTTTGGTTCTCGGTCAGGTTGCTGTTGTTCCACATTCTCTTAAAAGTTTAACAATTTACACTTATATATATATATATCTATAATTAATACATAATATATAAACATTTTAATTATTGTATTATTTTTGCCTGTGATGCCCCTCCCCCTCAGCCCCCTGTCCCAGAACAGCCCCAGTTTCCAGTCCCAGCTCTGCGCTGCCTCAGCTGCTCTCACCTGGGGACAGCGCCTCACAATCTGCATCAGCGCACCTGAGCTCCACACCACACCCCGCCCCTGCCACACCGCCATTGGTTGGAGGACCCACACCCAATCTGTCCTCCAGTTCCGCCCATCCTCTCCCTATTAGTTGGAGCACACATCAGTCACCGCCCCCTCCCCCAATTGTGATCAGCTGGTCTGCTCCACCCAGCTTCGCATCCGCTCCAGTCGGTGTCCCATTAACCCTGGTTCAGCTCTCAGGTTTGTACTTTATTTGATACTTCTCCTTGCCCGCTTCTCCACCCCAACCCGACATCACCATCCCTGGGTGTGTCCATTCCCAAGGAAGGACAGGCCCTGCAGAGGTGGCGGCACAGTGGTATACAGCCAAGAGGGAGTTGCCCTGAGAGCCCTCTACATCGACTCCAGACCCCATGAAGTCTCATGGCATTAGGTCAAACATGGGCAAGAAAACCTCCTGCTGATTACCACGTAACACCCTCCCTCAGCTGATGAATCAGTGCTCCTCCATGTTGAACATCACTCTGGACTCTGGGTGAGGGACTTCAGTGTCCATCACTAAGAATGGCTCAGTAGTACCACTACAGACTCAGCTGACCGAGACCTAACTGACATAGCTGCTACACTGAGTCTGCGGCAGGTGGTGAGGGAACCAAGAAGAGGGAAGAACATACTTGACCTCATCCTCATCAACCTGCCTGCCACAGATGCAACTGTCCATGACAGTATCAGTAGGAGTGACCGCCACACAGACCTTATGGAGAAAAAGTCCCACCTTCACATTGATGAGATACTCTATGGTGGCACTACCACCATGCTAAATGGGATAGATTTCAAACAGATCTAGCAACTCAACACTGGGCATCAATGAGGCACTATGGGCCATCAGCAGCATCAGAATTGCACTCGAAAACAATCTGTAGCCCCATGGACTGGCAAGTCCCCCACTCTACCATTACCATCAAGCCAGGGGACCAACACTGGTTCAATGAAGAATGCAGGAGGGCATGCCAGGAGCAACACCAGGCATACCTAAAGATAAGGTTTCAACCTTTTGAAGCTATAACACAGGACTACTTGTGTGCCAAACAGCATAAGCAGCAAGTGATAGACAGGGCTGAGCAATCCCACAACCAACGGACCAGATCCAAGCTCTGCTGTCCTGCCGCATCCAGTCATGAATGGTTGTGGACAATTAAACACCTTACTGGAGGAGGAGGCTTCAAAAGTATCCCCATCCTCAATGATGGAGGAGCTCCGCACATCAGTGCAAAAGATAAGGCTGAAACATTTTCTACAATCTTCAGCCAGAGGTGCCGAGTGGATGATCCATCTCGGGCTCCTCCGGAGGTCCCCAGCATCACAGATGCCAGTCTTCAGCCAATTGAATTCACTTCAAGTGCTGTCAAGAAGTGGCCGAAGGCACTGGATACTGCAAAGGCTATGGGCCCTGACAAAATTCTGGCAATAGTACTGAAGACTTGGTGCTCCAGAACTTGCCGCCCCTCTAGCCACTGACACATAGTATCAGCCATGTATCTCCAAGAAGCACTGCAGGACACTTCTTCGACACCACCTTCCAAACCAATGACTATTACCATTTAGAAGGACAAGTGCAGCAGGCATATGAGAACACCATCACCTGGAAGGAGAGTCATACAGACTCGAAGCGTTAATTGTGTATTTATTCTCTCTGTAGATGCTGTTAGACCTGCTGAGTTTTTCCAGCATTTCCTGTTTTTTTTTCAGATTTCCAGCATCCACAGTATTTTGCTTTTACCACCTGGAAGTTGCCCTCCAAGTCACTCAACATCCTGTCGTTTTCCACCCATGGTTGTTGACAGGGCCCTCAACCGTGTCTGGCCCATCTCCCGCGCATCCACCCTGACGCTTTGTCCTTCCTAACAGAAACATGATAGGGTCCCCCTTGTCCTCACTTATCACCCCACCAGCCTCCGCATTCAAAGGATCATCCTCTGCCATTTCTGCCAACTCCAGCATGATGCCACCACCAGACACATCTTCCCTTCACCACCCCCCCAGTGGCATTCCATAGGGATCGTTCCCTCTGGGACATCCTGGTCCACTCCGCCATCACCCCCTACTCCTCAACCCCCACCTATGGCACCTCCCCATGCCCACGCAAAAGATGCAACACCTGTTCCTTCACTTCATCTCTCCTCACCGTCCAAGGGCCAAAACACTCCTTTCAAGTGAAGCAGCATTTCATTTGCATTTCCCCCAACTTAGTCTACTGCATTCGTTGCTCCCAATGCGGTCTCCTCTACATTGGAGAGACCAAATGTAAACTGGGTGACCGCTTTGCAGAACACCTGCAGTCTGTCCACAAGAATGACCCAAACCTCCCTGTCGCTTGCCATTTTAACACTCCACCCTGCTCTCTTGCCCACATGTCTGTCTCTGGCTTGCTGCATTGTTCCAGTGAAGCCCAACGCAAACTGGAGGAACAGCACCTCTTCTTCCGACTAGGCACTTTACAGCCTTCCGGACTGAATATTGAATTCAACAACTTTAGATCTTGAACTCCCTCCTCCATCCCCACCCCTTTTCTGTTTCTTCCCCCTTCCTTTTGTTTTTTTCCAATAATTTATAAAGATCTCTCTTTTCCCACCTATTTCCATTATTTTTAAATCGTTTATGCCCCGCTAGTCTTTCCACCCCACCCCCACTAGAACTGTACCTTTTGTGTCCTGCCATCCATTCTTAATTAGCACATTTGTTTAGATAATATCACCACCTTCAACACCTCTTTGTTCTTTTGTCTGTGACATCTTTTGATTATCTGCTCCTATCACTGCTTGCTTGTCCCTACAACCACACTATCCCCCCCGACCCCAACTTCTCAACCACCCCCCCACCCACACGCCCCACCTTAAACCAGATTATATTTCACCCCTCTCCTTATATTAGCTCAGTTCTGTGGAAGGGTCATGAGGACTCGAAACGTCAACTCTTTTCTCCGCCGATGCTGCCAGACCTGCTGAGTTTTTCCAGGTAATTCGGTTTTTGTTTTGGATTTCCAGCATCCGCAGTTTTTTGTTTTTATCCTGTCGCTGGGTCAAAATAAACGTGATAATCACTGCACTGGGGAAATGAGTGTGAATCTCCACCCCCTCCCCCCCCGGACAGAGGGGAACTGACCATCCATCTCTAGCTCTAATTCCCGAACAGAAAATGCTGCCAAGAATCAGCAAGTCAGGCTGAGTCTGTGGTCGCTCTCAGCGCTTGAAACCGTCACAATGCACGCGTGTTTGACGGCAGCTCCGGACCAATAGGAAGAGGGGGCGGGATTGGAGGACCGAGCGCGGGCGGCTGGCCCTCCAAGCAATCGGAGTGAATGAGGGGCGGGGCCGGGCTGCGACTGGACCATGCGCAGTGCGGGTAATGGCGATGGGGAGACGGGTCCACTTTGGGTAAAGGGGGGGAGGCGGGGGGGGGGATGGCGGCGTGGAGGGAGCGATGGATCCGGCGGGTGGACGGAGAGGCTCCGGAAACATGTTGTGTAAACCGCAAACCCCGGAAATAAACCAACCGGTCCCCCTCCCCCCTTTACACCGAGCGGGGCCGCAATTTCCAGATCAATGAAGAGCCGGTTTGTATCAGGTTGGGCATTGGTTCCAGAGGTTGGTCCCTGGTCTCCAGTGTCGGTTCTTTATCATTGATTCATTGAATGGTTACAATACAGACAGAGGCCATTCAGTCCGTCGTGCCCGTGCTGTCTCTCTACAGGGGCAAATCAGCTAATCCTACACCCCTGCCCTTTCACTAACAAGACCAGCAGCAGATATTACCCATCCCCAGTTACTTGTGGAGAAGATGATGTTTGACCTTCTTGAACCACTGCAGTCCATGTGGTGAAGATGCTCCCACAATTATGTGAGGTAAGGAGTTACAACGATGATGAAGGAACCGAGATATATGCTCAGATCAGCAACAATTTGTATTTATATAGTGCCATTCATGGAACAGACCTTTCCAACGTGTTTCACAGGAGTTTTATAAAGCAACATTTGACATGTAAGGAGATATGAGGGCAGATGGCCAAAGGCTTGGTCAAAGAGAAAGGTTTTAAGGTGATTCTTAAAGGAGGAAAGTGAGGTCGAGAAGTGCAGGGATTTAGGGAGGAAATCCCACACCTTATGGTCTTTGCAGCTGAAGATGTGGTCGCCAAAGGTGGAACAATTAAAATCAGGAGAGGTCAGGATGTCAGAATTAGAAGAAGCACAGATATCTGGAAAGCTTGTGAGGTTGGAGGAGATTACAGAGTTATAGCGGGCAGTCACCATGATTGTAGAGTTATGTCGGGCAGTCACCATAGTTACAGAGTTATGGCGAGCAGTCACCCTGAAGGGATTTGAAAGCAAGGATGGGAAATTTAAAATTTTGGAGTTTCTTAACCTGGAGCCTTTGTAGGTTAGTGAGCACAGAGTCGAAGGGTGAACATTCGTGCCTCACAAGTGTCAGGCAATGACCATCACTAACAAGCATGAAGCTGACAATCTCCTTGTGACATTCAGTGGCATCATCATCGTTGAATCCCCCATTATCAATATCCTGGGGGTTACCATTGACCAGAAACTGAACTGGGCCAGCCATATAAATACTGGATCTACAAGGGCAGGTCAGAGGCTGGGAATTCTGTGGCGAGTAACTCGCCTCCTGACTCACCAAAGCCGATTCACCATCCACAAGGTACAAGCCAGGAATGTGATGGAATATTAGATTATCAGTTGCCTGGATGAGAACAGCTCCAAAAACATTCAAAGCTCAATGCCATCCAGGACAAAGCATCTCACTTAACTGGCGCTCCAGTCACTTAAACATTCACTCCCTCCATCACTGATGCACAGCAGCAGCAGTGTGTACCATCTACAAGGTGCTCTTCAGCAACTCACCAAGGCTTCTTTGACAGCATCTTCCAAACCCACAACCAGTACCATCTACAAGGACAAGGGCAGCAGATAGATGGGAACACCACCAGCTGGAAGTACTCCTCCAAGTCACTCGCCATCCTGACTTGGAAATATATTGCTGTTCCTTCACTGTCACTGGGTCAAAATGCTGGAACTCCCTTCCTAGCAGCACCGTGGGTGTAACTGCACCACATGGACTGCAACGTGAGCTGCAGCTCCCCACCACCTTCTCAAGGGCAATTAGGGATGGGTGATAAATGCTGCCCTAGCCAGTGACACCCACATCCTGTAAAAGAATTTTTAAAAAAGGCAGAGGTGATGGGTGAACAAGACTTGGTGCGAATAAGCGCATGGGTAGCAGAGTTTTGGATGACCTCAAGATTACAGAGAGGATGAATGTGGGAGGCTGGCTGGGAGTGCGTTAGGATTGTTAAATCTCGATATAACAAATGAATGGTTGAGAATTTTAGCAGCAGATAAGCTGAGACTAGGGTGGAGTCAGACTATGTTTACAAGGTGGAAACAGGCGGTCTTGGGGATGTAACAGGTATGTAGTTGAAAGCTCGACTCGGTTTTAAAGATGACTCCATAGTTGTAAACAGTCTGATTCAGTCTCAGACAGTTGCCAGGGAGAGGGATGGAGTCATTGATTAGGGAGTGGAGTTTGTAATGGGGACTGAAGACAATGGCTTCAATCTTCCCAATATTTAAATGGAGGAAATTTCTGTTCATCCAGTACAGGATGTCAGACAAGTCAGGACGGTCTGTGACTTGGAGGGGAACTTGGAGGTGATGGTGTTCACATACACCTGCTACCCTGGTCCCCTGCTACTCTGGTTCTTTGAGGAGGTGGAGGTTGAGGGTTTAGGAGGTTCTGTATTTCTGGTCAAGTTGTTGATATAAAGAATCCCTCTCCTTCGCCTCCTGCCTCTCCCACTTCTTTCTCTCTTCCTTTCATCCCTCCCATAGAGGCCAGAGTTGTGTGTAGGTCCACACCCACACTTCTCTTCCCTGAAGGACATTAGTGAACCACTTGGGTTTTGATGACAATCCAGCAGTTTTCACGGTCACGTTTTCCTGGTGCTGGCCTCACAAATTGCCAGACTCAATCAGCTCAATTTCACAACCTGCCTTTGCGTTTTTGTGGGTTCTTTCTCACTCTTTTTTTTCCCTGTTTTCAATCGATTTGACAGGGTATTAGAAAGTGAGGATTTTCCAAATATCACACCAGGATTTGATGGAGTTGCCCAATTTATCATGAGTATCATCAGAATTTGAACATGGAAGGAACAAGCACCGTTCACAGTGGGGAGAAACTGTACATGTGTTCTGTGTGTGGTCAAAGATTCAACCAATCATCTGGTCTGTCAAAACATAAATGCAGTCTCAACAGGGAGAAACCGTGGAAATGTGGCGATTGTGGGAAGGGATTTAATTACCCATCAGAACTGGAAACTCATCAACGAGTACACACTGGAGAGAGGCCGTTCAACTGCTCTGTATGTGGAATGGGGTTCACAAAGTCATCCACTCTGCTGACACACCAGCGAGTTCATACTGGGGAGAGGCCTTTCACCTGCTCTGTATGTGGATTGGGATTCACTCAGTCATCCACTCTGCGGACACACCATCGAGTTCACACTAGGGAGAGACCATTCACCTGCTCTGTGTGTGGGAAGGGATTCACTCACTCATACACCCTGCGGACACACCATCGAGTTCACACTAAGGAGAGACCATTCACCTGCTGTGTGTGTGAGAAGGGATTCATTAATTCTTCCAACCTGATGACACACCAAAGAGTTCACACCGATGAGAGACCTTTTAAATGTCTGGACTGCGGGAAGTGTTATAAAAGTTCTCAGGAACTGATGTACCATCAACAGGTTCACACTGATGAGAGACCGTTCAGGTGCTCTGACTGTGGGACTGGGTTCAGACGATCATCTCACCTTGCTGTTCACCAGCGCACTCACACTGGAGAGAGGCCGTTCACCTGCTCTGAGTGCGGAGAGGAATTCACTCAGTCATACACCCTGCTGAGACACCAGCGAGTTCACAATGGGGAGAGGCCATTCACCTGCTCTGAGTGTGGGAAGCGTTTCACTCAGTCATCTGCACTGCTTAGACACCAGCGAGTTCACACTGGGGAGAGGCTGTTCACCTGCTCCAATTGTGGGAAGAAATTCACTCAATCATCCAACCTGCTGAGACACCAGCGAGTTCACACTGGGGAGAGGCCATTCACTTGCTCCGATTGTGGAAAGGGATTTACTCAATCATCTAACCTGCTGAGACACCAGCAAGCTCACAAGTCACAACAGTGATTGGATTTTGCTGTTAATCACATTGAGGACTGAACTATGTTCATTGGGTCTGTTAATAGACTCCACCCTAGTTATAGAGGCTAATATTCTGGTAAAAGATCAAGTTTCTTTTCTTTGTGATAACCACACTGTGTCATGTCTTTTTAGTATCTCTGAAACAAGTTAGTTCCTTTTGAAGTGCTCTCCCTCTCCCCAGTCCCCTCCATCCTCACCCCCAACAACAAGTGTGAGGTTCTCATGGAGCTTCTTTGTCATTAAGATTGAGACAATCTGATCAGCTGCTTCCCTCCCTTTCATTAGCCCACTCGGTCATTCTGTCTTTAAACTTGTCCCTTGTCTGAACTCACATCTTTCTCCAGTTTCTCTCCTACCTCCCATCATACCCCCTCATTGCTCACCTTGTCCTTGAGACCTGCCTTCTTCTCCCTTTACTCTTTCCCCACTTAAAACACTGATCACCAAACTTCCCTACATTATCTGATATTGTTAATGGCTCTGTCTCTCTTCTGATACTGTCCCTCTGCCCTTTAAATTCACCCTTATCATCCACCCCATAAAACCTTTGACACCACTGTCTTTGCAAATATTACTACTCCATCTCCAATCTCTCTTTCCTCTCCAAAGTCCTTGAAGTTGGTGTTCCCCAAGGATCTATCCTTGGCCCTTCCTATTTCTCATCCACCCGCTGCCACTAGGCGACATCATCCAAAAGCACCGTGTTAGTTTTCACATGAACACTGACAACACCCAGCTCTACCTCAGCACCATCCATCTCCATTCCTCCATTGTTACTAAATTATCAAACTGCTTATCCGACATCCAGTACTGGATGAGCAGAAATTTCCTCCAATTAAAAATTGGGAAGACCAAAGCCATTGTCTTCAGTCACCACCACAAATTCCGTTCCCAAACTCCCGAATCCATCCCTCTCCCTGAGAACTGTCTGAGGCTGAACCACACTGTTCACAATCTTAGTCTCATACCTGACACCAGTATGAGCTACTGACCACATATCCACACCATCACTAATACCAGATATTTCAATCTCCAGAACATCTCCTGTCTTCACCCCACCCCAGCTCATCTGCTGCTGAAACCCTCACCTATGTCTGTGTTACCTTTAGACTTGATGATTCCAATACATTTCTGACCAGCCTCTCACGTTCACTCTGCCGCAACACGGAAACGTGAGATTATCCATAACTCTGCTGCCCATGTGCTTTCTCACACCATGTCTCATTCACCCATCACCTCTGTGCTCACTGATCTACATTGGCTCCTGGTCAAGCAATGCCTTGACTTTAAAATTTACATTCTTGTTTTCAAATTCCTCCATTGCCCTATCTCTGTAATCTCCAGTTTCACACATACTGTGAGATATCTGCACCCTTTTCATTCTGGCCTCTTCAACATCCCTGATTTTAATTACTCCCCCAATGGTGCCTGTGCCTATGCATGAAACTCTGAACTTCCCTACTTAAACCTCTCTACTCCTCTAGCTCTCTCTCCTGATTAAAGATAATTGTTAAAATCTGCCTCTCCAATCAGCTTTTGGACATCTGTTCAAATAAAGACCAATGTGACTCAATGTTAATTTGTTCTTTATGATAACTCCCCCAAAGCACCTTAGGATGTTTTATTACATTAAACATGTTATATAAATACAATTTGTTACTGTTTCACAATAGCCAGTTTGCACTTGGTCAGATTCCACAAACAGCAATCGACAACAAAAACAGTGACCGATTAATCCAGTGTTTTTGGTGTCAGTTAAAGCATGAATGTTGGTCCCACCGCACCAGGAGAACTCCCCTGTGGACAGTATGTGTGATTGTTGAGATCTCCTGAGCTGAGAGTGGAGCTGATTGACCTGTTGGGTCTGCAGTGTACCTGGAAGAACTGCTGTCTGGGATCTTTCCTCTTAATTCACTGAGTCCCTGAAGTTGTTTGTGCAGTAAAATAGTTAATTTATCCAAATTTAATCTTTGGAGAAAAATCTACAACTTTAAATCAGCTGTAAAAGAGAAAGAAAATTATTGTGTTCATTTAACACCTTTCACACCCTCAGAACATCCCAAAGTGATTCATTTGATGCATTTTGGAAGGAAGAATGAGGTGATGCAGCATAAACTAAATAGTACAATTTGAAACAGAGTGTGTAGCAACAAAATACTTGGGGGTGAATGGACACACTTCTTTCATTATGATAAGGCAAGTTGATCAAGCTGTTTTAAAAAATGCTGATGGGATCCTCAGTTTATTAATGGAGGCCTGGAATACAAAAACAAGGAAGTTATCCTGAATCTTTATAAATCCCTGATTAATCCTCAGCTCAAATATTGTGTTCAATTCTGAGCACTGGGTGAGGGCCCCATTCAGCAAAAGGTATTCAAATAGAACTAGATACAGATAAATCATATTACTGCTTACTGACATTTAGATTTTATTTACAGCTCCTGATATCTGGCACCTGCCATAATCTCGGGAGAGACCAGTAACTTGTTATTCAAAATAGAAGAAATCTGAAATCTCAGTTATTTATGGAAAGAACGAAGACACTAGATTCCATAATTTAAACAGAAGAATTTTTACTGTACAAGAGTCAAGCAAAGCAAACACTGAACACTTTCATGGTTAATCATCTATACTCTAAAACACAAAGTCAACATTAGTTCAACATAAATTAAAAGGCAAATCATGGTCAATTATAAATGATAAATTACACATTAAATGGCAGATACAATTAAGACAGGTCTGATGATTTGACTTGGCAGTGTGTCTCGCTTATATGTCATCAGTCTTAGTCACAACTCAGAACACTGTCTTCCTCACAAGGAATTTCAGCTCCTCTTCTAGGATGTAGCCTGATCTCTGGCCAACGACAGTGCATAACCAACCTGAGTTCCACGGGCATGGTCGTCACCAAAAATGACACACATCTGCAGATCCACCTCAACTCTGCTTACAACGGTCTGGATGGTGTCAATCCACCAAGTAAAAGAAACAGCTGCAGCAACTGTTCTTAAACTCAGCTTCTGTACGAGTCTCCATCTTCTTCAACCTGCCTGTACAGCACCACTGAACATCATCTACTACTGAGCTCTGAGGGCCCTCTGTGTCCTTTTATATGATTTTAACCAGGTTCAGTCTTAGTTTCCTTAACAAATGGGAGGATCAGTTCCTTTCTCAGTTTCCCTCTTCAATTAGGGTCTGACCACAGATTCCAGAACACACCTCTTAGCTCGAACCATCACATCAACACATGGAGCAAATGACTGGGCTGAGGCATGTCTCGGATAAAAACATGACCACTTGTCATCACAGAATCATAGAAATTTACAGCACAGAGGAGGCCATTCAGCCCATCATGTCTGTGCCACCTGAAAATTATCTCACCAGTCTAATCCCACTTTCAAGCTCCTGATCCATAGCTCTGTAGGTTACAGCTACACCTCCAGTGCATTCTGGAGTACTTCTTAAATGTGAGTTTTTCTGCCTCTACCACCCTTTCAGACAGTGAGTTCTAGACCCTCACCACCCTCTGGGTGAAAACATTCCTCAATCCCCATTAATCCTTCCACCAATGACTTTAAAAATCTGCCACCAGGTCATTGACCTCTCTGTTAATGAAATAGGTTCTTCCTATCCACTCTATCTGGGGCCCTGACTAGAACTGTACTCAGTACTCTAGCTGTGATCTAACTAGTGTTATTTATAATTCTAGAATAACCGCGCTCTCATCTTGCATTGACTTCAATGTAATGGAAACTGACTGTTGGAACCTGTCAGCATTTCAAATATATTTACAAATAATTTGACTGTTTCTTACAGTTGGGATCTTTCTCTGTTCTGTCCACTCGAGGTGTTAGATAACAGACTTTCTCCTGTGAATATCGAGCTGGAGTATTGGGCTGTAATGTGTTTCCTTGTTCATCTTGTTGACTCTAAATGTTGAATCTTGTGGTTTCAGACACCAGATAATCAAGCTCACAACAATAGATTGTCTTTTCCTGACTTTATTAACAGCACTGCAATCATACAGACAGAGTTTAGTTCCCCGATCTGGGGAACATTGGTAAGGTTGGGGTAGATGCCTCGCTGTTCGAGTGTGTCCAAGCTGTAAATGATTCCATTGTTTTCTGTGGCTCCTCTCATGACTGAAGAGTCCCATGTGGGATTGACATGGATGTCCACAGAACTGACAGTTCATGTTGTTGTTGGTGCTGGGGGATCTTCTGCAGCTGCTCCACCTCTGGGCACATCAGATGTTGTGAGTCTGGAGCAGATGGTCCTTGAAACATGCTGAACCAAATTTCAGTGTTTGCCTCCACATGGGCCAATCGGCTGCAGTGTTTTCCCCGGAGAGGTGGTCTGCAATGCACAAGTTTGTAAGGCTCTTTTTTAGGGTGTCCTTGTAACGTTTGTACTGACCACCTTGATGTTGTTTACCCTGAGACAGTTCCCCATTGACGATCTGCTTGGGAATTCTGTCATCATCCATGTGGGGGACATGGCCTGGCCATCTAAGTGGAATTTTCTGGAGGGTGGTCTCCGTGCTGTTGAGCCCAGCATGATGGAGAACCTCTGGTAGGTATGGGGAGCTGGGATGTGTCCATGAGAGTAACCAAAGGTCTGAGAAGTGAAATAATCCAGAATTAGAAAGGAAAATGTAAGAAATAAGAGCTGAAGTAAATCTTTCAGACTCTAAAATCTGCTCTGACATTTAATCAGATCATGGTTGATCCTCAATCTCAACTCGATTTTCCCACTCAAACCTCATAACCCCTTGATTTCCTTCGAGTCCAAAAACAGGTCGATCTCAGCCTCTAACACAGTGAACAAGTGAGCATCCACAATCCTCTGGAGTAGGGAATTCCAAAGATTGACAACCCCACTGAGTGAAGGAAGTTATTTCTCGTTTCAGTCTGAAAGGCCGGAGATGATGCCTCCTGGCTGTAGACTCTCAAGCCAGGGAAACAGCCTCTCAGAATCTTCCATTAAACTGCAGAGAGTATCATCCAGTCTACTCAACCTCTCATCATAGCACATCCCATCGCCCCAGGAATCAATCTAGTGAACAATCTCAGAACCTTTCATTAAACTGCAGAGTACAGTCCCAGTCTAATCAATCTCTCATCATAGCACAGCCCCATCACCCCAGGAATCAATCTAGTGAGCATTCTCAGAGCCTTCCATTAAAATATAGAGAGTATAGGCCCAGTCCACTCAATCTCTCATCATTGCACAGCCCCATTGTCCCAGGAATCAACTTACTGAACATTCATTACAATCCCTCCAAAGGAAGTGAATCCTTCATTAGGTAAGGAGGTCAAAACTATAAACAGTGCTCCAGATGTGGTATCACTAGAGCCCTGAACAATTGTAGCAAGACTTCCTTACTCTTGTACTCCAATCCTCTTGGAATCAACACTAACGTATCATTTATTTTCTACTTGCTTGCTGCACCTGTATGTTCACTTCCTTTGCTTCTTGTACAAGGAAACTCAAATCCCTCTGAACAACATTTAGTTTCTCGCCATTCAAGAAATATTCAATTTCTCTCTGCTCCTTACTCAAGTGAATAACCTCACATTTTCCCATATTATACTCAATCTGCCACCTTCTTGCCTACTCATTCAACCTGTCCATGTCCCTTTACAGACTCCTTATGTCCTCCTCACAGCTTACTTATCCACCTAACTTGATATGATCAGCAAACTTGAACACATTGGGACTCGGTCCCCCTTGAAATAAGTCCTGAATATAGACTGCAAATACGTGAAGCCCCAGTTACACTGCTCGTGCTGTTACAGAATAACAGCCCGCTGACCACAACATGACATGTTTATTCCTAATCTTTGTGTTCTGACCTTTAACTAATCCTTTATCCATGCTAATATTCTACCTCCAACCCTATGAGCCTTGATCTTGTGCAACAACGTTTTATGTAGCACCTTATCAAATGACTTTTGAAGGTTCAATCATATTATATTCCCTGGTTCCGCTTTATCTAACCGGCGAGTTACATCCTCAACAAATTCTATCAGCTTTATCAAACACGGTTCCCCTTTCATCAAACCATGTTCACTTTGTCTAATGAAATTGTCTTTTCCTAAGTGCAATGTTACCACTTCCTTCATAATAGATTCCAGTGCTTTCTTGATGACTGATGTCCAGCTAAATGGCCTGTGTTTCCCCGTATCCTCTATCCTGCTTTTCTTGAATATTGGGATTACATTTTCCACCATCCAATCCATTGGTGCCATTCCAGAATCTCGGGAATTTTGGAAAATCACAAGCAGTGCATCCAATATCGGTGCAGCCACCTCTTTCCGAATCCTGGAATGTAGGCAGTGAGATCCGGGGGTTTGTCAGCTTTCTATCCCATCAAGTTCCAAAAACAGAGCAGTCGGTAACAGGAGCTCAATGAGTTTCCTCTTATACTGGAGAAATCAAGGGCTTGGCACACACAAAGGTGATTCATTGGACACCAAACCCCAGTTCAGGAAGCCAGAATTCTGTCAGAATGAACAAGGTTCAGTCCTGGATGTGATTATCAGCAGAATCAAACTCCTGTAGTCACTTATGGACTTGCTGGTGTCTCAGCAGGTGGGATGACTGAGTGAATCCCTTCCCACACTTGGAGCAGAGGAATGGCCTCTCCCCAGTGTGAACTTGGTGGTGTCTCTGCAGGGTGGATGAACGGCTGAATCTCTTCCCACACGTGGAGCAGGTGAATGGTCTCTCCTCAGTGTGAACCTGCTGGTGGGTCAGATGCTGGGATGACGTAGTGAATCCCTTCCCACACATGGAGCAGACAAATGGTTTCTCTCCAGTGTGAACTCGCTTGTGTTCAGCAAGGTGGGATGAACAAGTGAATCCCTTCCCACACTCAGAGCAGGTGAATGGCCTCTCCCCCGTGTGCACACGTAGGTGTTCTGTGAAGTTGGATGAACACCTGAATCTCTTCCCATACTCAGGACAGGTGAATGGCCTCTCCCCCGTGTGCACACGTAGGTGCTTTGTGAGGTGAGATGAAGACGCAAATCTCTTCTCACACTCGGAGCAGGTGAACGGTCTCTCCCCTGTGTGAAGTCCCTGATGTTGAATTAAACAGCTGGAGCTCCTAAAGCTTCTTCCACAGTCAGAGCGTTTAAAAGGTTTCTCCTCAGTGTGAATTCGCTGGTGTGACATGAGGCTGGATGGCTGAGTAAATCCCTTCCCACACACGGAGCAGATGAACGGTCTCTCCCCAGTGTGAGTGCGTCGATGAGTTTCTAGGTGGGATGGACAACTGAATCTCTTCCCACAGTCCCCACATTTCCACGGTTTCTCCATGCTGCAGGTGTCCCTGGGTCTCTCCAGGTTGGATGATCAGTTGAAGCCTCATCCACACACACATGTGTACAGTTTCTCCCCGCTGTGAATGGTGTGATGTTTTTTCAGATTGTGTAACTGGTTAAAGCCCTTTCCACAGTCAGTTCACTGGAACACTCTCACTCAAGTGTGTGTGTGTCTCTTTGCTTTTCCAGTCACAATGATGTTTGAAATCTTTTACCACAGACAGAACAGACATTTCTTCTTCCACATTCAAAGGTCGATGATATTCCAGTCCTGAGGAACTGAGTCAGATCTCAATGTGAAGTTTGGTTTGAGTTTCCTGTCTGCAAATCCTCCTGTTCTTATTCCCTGTTAAAGGAGATTACACAATTCATCAATCACTCTAACTACAGGATGTAAATTCAGAACAGACAATCCCATTTTCTATGGAACATCTTTTCCTCTCTTGTTCTCCAATTGGCAGACACAGCTCTCGAAGTAAATCCTCGTCCCATACAGTTTGATACATTTTTTTTTATTCGTTCATGGGATGGGGGTATCACTGTCTAAGCCAGCATTTATTACCCATCCCCAACTGCCCCTGAGAAGGTGGCGGTGAGCTGTCTTCTTGAACGGCTGTAGTCCATATGCTGTAGGTACACCCACAGTGCACATTCTCCCTCCTCCCAGTATGATTGGATTGGATTTCAGCGCCACTGCCACCATATCTTTCCTCCATTCCCTTTTCTGCCTCTACTCTGGCTGGGTTCAATTCTCCAGCCCCTGAATACAGAATGAGAACAAAATCAATGAGTCAAACATTTTCGCTCCTGGTCACTGGGACCACAAAGACCCTCTCACTCTCTATTCCCACACCAAGCTGGTTGTGTATACACTCTGCTATTCGCTAAACTAGGATGGTGGCTGCTAACTTGGGCCTGTCCCTGGGATAAAGCCCCAAAGTTGCAAACATGCGATGTGGAGGCTCTTGTTGAGGGTCTCAGGCCTGGGCCAGATGTTTCTGAAGCTTCCCGGCCAATGCACAGCTCCAATTCCTCCCACAATTTCCTACGATCTCCTGAGCCACCTTTTCCACCCCAGTCCATCTCCACCAGCTGGTACGAGCATGCTCAGAGCACAACCCCATCCCATTTGATGCACTGGGCTCCTGGAGTCATTGATAAGGGAATTTCTGCAGCCTTTTGTCAAAAGCCTTTTGGAAAGCCAAGTATACTACATCTACTGGTTGCCCTTCATCCATCCTGTCAGTTACATGCTCAAGAAAGCTAATATACTTATCAAGCAAAATTTTGCTTTGGTAAAACCATGTTGACTGTCTGATCATACTAGTGTTTCCTAAGTGCATAGGCAATTAAGTATCAGAGTAAAGAAGACTTACTACAATTATTCAGAGCAGTGATGAGACCTCACCTGGAGTAGTGTTTGCAGTCTTGGTCTCCTTACCTAAGCAAGGACATACTTGTTCTAGAGGGATTGAAACAAAGGTTCACTGGTACTCCACTTTGATAATTCTTTATTTCCCAATGCCCTCCCTCAGAAAGGGCCAGTTTGTACCTAATTCTCATGTTTTGTTTTCAGAGAGTGCTGGCCCTTGTTCTGCTATTAACACATTCTGCTAACTGACCTTGATGCCACTGTTAACATCTGTCTTTGTATTTAACACAATCATTGCCTTTGTCCTGTGTCAGATATCTTTGTCAAATTGCTCCTAAGCTTTGACTACCCCTATTTTGCTCCACCCCCTCTCTTCAACAGTATCAAACAAAAAATACAGAAAAAGCTGGACAAATCCATCCCAGTCAATTACTGCCTCATCGGTCCACTCTCAATCATCAGTGAAGTAATGGAAGGGATCATCAACAGAGCTATGAAGCAGCATTTGCTCAGCAATAACCTGCTCACTGACGCCCAGTTTGGGTTTCGCCAAGTTCACTCAGTTATATTCGATTTGAGTTTTCTGTCTCCACACCCCACTTTAACACCCTGCCAAAAGGAGTTTCCAAAATCCATCCCTGTCAGTCCAGGATAGAAATTCATAACAAAAGCAAAAATACCTGGAAAAGCTCAGCAAGTCTGACAGCCTCTGCAGAGAGGAACAGTTAACGTTTCGAGTCTGGGTGACAATTCACAATATCCTCTCCTCCTGCTGACAGGGACAGGGATGACCGCGCATGCGCCCTGCTGCACATTGACCCCGCTCAAGACGGTGGCCGTTAACTCGGGCCTGTGACCGGATTTTGCAAAAAAAAGCCCTCACTATTGGTGCAAAATCGGGACAGTTAGCTTCTTTTTTGATGTTTGCGGCCTCCACTGGGTATTTGGGAAGCCTCCCCTCCCACCCACTCCCCCAAACGCTGCCTCCGCTTATCCGCCTCCTTCCCGCCTGTAGATGAGACAAACAAACGTCTGTCCATGGACATCATCCCCACTGCGCATGCTCCAGATCACAATGCCCGGGGAGTGATTGACCGCAGTTTCGGACCAATAAAGAGAGGGGGCGAGGCTGGAGGACATGAGCGGATGCTGCTGGTCCTCCAACCAATCGGAGTGAATGAGGGGCGGGGCTGAGCCCGGATCTCCCTCATTGGCTGAAACTCCGCATCATTTTGAAAGCTGATTTGTCTCAAACTCCAGGTGAAAACTGGACCTTTCTGTTTGTGGCTTTAAACAGATGAAACCCTGTGGGTGTGGGGCAAACATTTCAACATTTGTTAGTGATATCTGGGAATATGATGAAACAATGGACACACAATCTAAGGGCTGACTTAAAGGAATAACTGGGCATACAGGGAATGTCATTATTAGAATAAGGATTTCAATAAATGAACAGGCAGAAGGGTTAGGACAGATTAGGGAGAAGGTTCATGCTGTCATCATTCAGAACAACAGAAACTGTAAAGGAAAAACTGACCTCAAAGACAATCTCCTGTAGTCTGTAATTATGTGCTGAATCAGGTTGACAGAGGTCAAATATGTTTTCTCTATTGGACAATCACTCTTTCAGAACCACTTCATCCAATTCATTGTTGCAGGAATTAGGAGCCTATCCCAACAGGCGCTAGGTAGGGTACCCCCAGGACAGGATGCCAGTCCATCACGGCACACACACAATAGGGGACAACTTACTGTCACCAATCCACCTAACGAACACATCTTTGGAGGGTGGTAGGAAAACAGAGCACCCAGCAGAAACACACAGAGATACAAGGAAAACATGCAAACTCCACACAGACAGACACTTAAGATCAGGGTCAAAACCAGGTCTCTGGAGCTGCGAAGCAGCAGCACTAACCACTGCACCACCCAGACAATCATATTCAAAGCTTCAGAAATGAGACATGAAAGCCCTCAACATTAATCATGATGAGTGGGAAACTCTAGCTGACAATTGATGCAAATACCAACGCCAGCTGTGAGCAGGAGTTCACCACCACCGCAACATGTGACTTCACAATCTCCACAACAGACACCATCCCTGCAAACAGGGTGTCAACTGATATCAACCCACAACATGAGTAAGGAATATTTACTTTTGACAGAATTTGTCTTCCCAGAATCAGATTGTTCAGACATCAGATGAAAGGCAGCAGACCATCTCATCTGACCTCACCAAGCTCCAGAGGCTCCATTCCCATCATCTCTCATAGATGAAAGGATGCCAAGCATATGGGACAATCGCATTAAAATCAGGAACTCAGATGAGGCTCTGGATTAGTGTTAGGTGGGAAGATCTGGATCAGTGTCTTACTCCAGGAAGCCTTAAACCTCAGGGGAGTGTCCTCACCCCAACCATCTTCAGCTGCTTCATCAATGACCTTCCTTCCATCATAAGATCAGAAGTGGGGATGTTCGCTGATGATTGTACAATGTTGAGCATCATTTGCAATCTCTCAGCTACTGAGGTAGTCCATGTCCAAATGCAACAAGTCCTGGACAATATCCAGTCTTGAGCTGACAAGTGGCAAGTAACATTTGCGCCACACAAGTGCCAGACAATGACCATATACAAAAAGAGAGAATCTAACCATCACCCCTAGATGTTCAGTGGCATTAAATCATTGAATCTCCCACTATCAACATCCTGGGTGTTAGCATTGACCAGAAACTGAACTGGACTAGCCATATACTGTGGATACAAGAACAGGTCAGAGGCTGGGAATCCTGTGGCAAATAACTCACCTCCTGACTCTCCAAAGCCTGTCCACCATCTACAAGGCACCAGTCAGGAGTGTGATGAAAGACTCCCCCCTCGCCTGGATGAGTGCAGCTTCCACAACACTCAAGGAGCTTGACACTATCCAGGACAAAGCAGCCCACTTGATTGGCATCACATCCACAAACGTTCACTCCCTCTGTCACCGATGCACAGTAGCAGCAATGTGTACCATCTACAAGATGCACATCAGGAATTCACCAAAGTTCCTTAGACAGCACCTTTAAAATCTATGACTACTACCAACTAGAAGGACAAGTAGGTAGATGGGAACACCACCACCTAGAAGTTCCTCTCCAAGTCACTCACCATAGTTGGAAATATATCGCCATTCCTTCACTGTCGCTGTGTCAAAATCCTGGAACTCCCTCCCTAACAGCACTGTGGGTATACCTGCACCACGTGGACAGCAACAGTTCAAGATGGCAGCTCACCACCACCTTCTCAAGGGCAATTAGTGATGGGTAATAAATGCTGGCCCAGTCAGCGAAGCCCACATCCCGTGAAGGAATAAAAAAACATCAGAATGACAGTATTTCAGAACTGAATCCTATGGTAGCAGCAATCCCATTGCTATCTGTTGGAAAGGCCAATGGAAGTATTTAAAATGGAGACCACAGGTGTGTTGGAGGATGTTGTATACAAGGAATTTGTGAACTATCTGAAGATAATAGTGAAGCAAAAGGAAGGGTTGTGGAAAAAAAAACTCTTCATGTTGCTATAAAGGAAGTGGGACCTGGTGGTTTCACAGGTGCCTGGTTTTACAGACACACTGACACCAACACCGCCACCTCACCTCCCCCCACCCCCCCACCCCCCCCACCCAGACCCAACACAGACGCGCGCACAAACACACACACACACACACAGAGCCAGCCACACATACACAACACCACACGGGTACACTTCCTCCCAATCAGGTGGACAAGGTTTTGCCTCACACCAGCCAACCTGACTGACTAAGACTGGAGATAAAGTATCAGCGTCTGTCAGGACCAAAAAGTTATAGAAATTCATGTAAACATTACCCTCCAGGGACTACGAGCAGTTTTGACCATCTGATGCCATCACTTTCTCTGAACATTAAATTTATAATGAACAACACCTTGGACAGAAGCAGCAACAAAAAGTTGTGGTCAATAGATATTGAGTGGTCTATGATCACCCCGGGTGATAAACCCTGATGTGAGTTTTTACACAATACAGGACAATATCCTTGGCTCATTGCAGCCTCTACTTTCCTGTTGGCATTACAGATGATGCTAATTCCCTTTATATTGATGGTCTGGGTGAAGGTCAGGCCACACAGCAAAATGGATGGAAAGATGGCTACAAACTCCCTGTAAATCTAACCCTCTGATGTTGGTGTTGTAGCCACCTTTCCATCCATTCTGCTGTCTGGCCCTTCCCTCCACACCACCTGATATTTTTCATTCACATGACGTGGGCTTCGCTGGCTGGGCCAGCATTTAGTGCCCATCCCTCGTTGCCCTTGAGAAGCTGGTGGTGAGCTGCTTTCTTGAACTACTGCAGTCTCTGTGGTGTAGGGACGCAGTGCTGTTAGGGAGGGAGTTCCAGGATTTTGACCCAGCGACAGTGAAGGAACGGTGATATATTTCCAGGTCAGGTTGGTGAGTGACTTGGAGGGGAACTTCCAGGTGGTGGTGTTCCCACAAACTGCTGCCCTTGTCCTTCTAGATGGTAGTGGTCATGGGTTTGAAAGGTGCTGTTGAAGGAGCTTTGGTGAATTACTTGGTCACCTTGTAGATTGTACACACTGATATGGAAAGCAAGCAGGTGACAAAATAGAAAACAGAGAGAAGAGGTTAAGAGTAGCTACTCAGACTGGTAAAAGGTGAGAAGTGGTGTTCCACAGGGAGCAATGCTGGGATCCCTGTTATTCACAACTTACGTAAACGATTTGGACCCAGAAAATGAAACTCCAATTTTAAAATTTAGGAGCAGAATTACAGTAAATCACTGATAAGAATTCCCAATCAACAAAACTTTGTACCACAGTTCATTAAATCTTTAATTCTGTTACAGACTGAACAAGGACACAAGGACCTGATGCAGTTAATACTGAGCAGACTGCAACAAAATCCTTGGAACCAAAATGCACACATGAATAAAACAAGGAATTCCTGGAAACATGCTGCAGGTTCTTCATTATCTGGAAATCAAATGTCTGTTGTATAATTGTCCCAGCATTTAACAGGAACCTGTGAACTCCTCCATGTGTTATTTTAGTACAGGCTTTAAACAATATATTTTAACTGCATTTTACTATGTAAAAGGTGCTGTATCAATACAAATTGTTGTTGATGTTGGCTTAAAGTGGTAGATTCAGAACTGTCACTAAAACATCTTTAAAACTTCACAGAATAATCGCAGTCACTTTTAAACTGGAAACGTAATCCTGGTGTTTAAGTTTCAGTCAGGAACAGAGCACAGTTTTACATCAATCTCTGATTTAGCAGCACATTTCCAGTGTGCCTGACTCAGGCTGAACAACCACAATTGTAAAGGAACCTTCTGCTCTGTGCCTAGGAGCTTTGAACCACGATGGTTACAAACCAGAAATCAGAGGGTTAGATATACAGCGAATTTGTATTTTTCCATCCACTTTTCTATGTGGACTTGGACTCCACGTAGCCTGACCTTGGTCATCTTTAGACTGTACATACTGCACAGAAGTAACTGTGGCACATTTCTTACACACCTCAGGATTAATCCACATGTGGGTTTTGTTGTCAGTGAAGAAAGATGAGAAGGACCAAAGTGCCATCTGTCCCTCTCGGTGTGTCCCTGAAGGACTGTGTCCAGTCTGAAGTTCTGTTCCTGCCGTAAGATCCTCCCCCAGATTTTCCTTTCTGAGCCCCAGCCAGGTGATGTTAAACACTCAGGTGGTAAAGACAAAAATTTACAATAATGTGTTTAAAACAAAGCTTGACATTCTATTCGAAATTTATCCAAATATTAAACAGCAGCCCAATTATATGGTCCATTAAAATCTGCAGAAACAGACCCAAATGTCAGAATGAAAGAATTCAATCCTGAACCTGATTAGCAGCAGCAAAAAATGCAGAATCCAACCCCTACAGTCACTTGTGAACTCGTTGGTGTGTCAGCCAGGAACCTGACTGAGTGAATCCCTTCCCACACACAGAGCAGGTGAACGGCCTCTCCCCAGTGTGAACTCGCTGGTGTGTCAGCAGATCCTTTTTACTTTTAAAGGTCTTCTCACCGTATGAACATTCAAAGGGTCTCTGATCAGTATGAACAAGTTGATGTGTCAGAAGGTGGGATGACCAAATGAATCTCTTTCCACACATGGAACATGTGAATGGCCTCTCACCAGTGTGAACTCACTGGTGTTAGCAGGTCGGATGAATTAGTGAATCCCTTCCCACAAATGGAGCAGGTGAATGGCCTCTCCCCAGTGTGAATTCGCTGGTGTGTAAGTAGTTTGGATGGTCGATTAAATCCCTTCTCACAAATAAAGCAGGTGTATGGACTTTCCCCAGTGTGAATGCGCTAGTGTTTCAGAAGCATATGCAATCGATTAAATCCCTCCCCACACAAGGAACAGGTGAATGGACTTGCCCTCGTATGAATTCGTCGGTGTGTCAGCAGACAGGATGACTGAGTAAATCTCTTCCCACACACAGAGCAGGTGAATGGCCTCTCTCCACTGTGAGTTTGCTGGTGTCTCTGAAAGTTTGATGAATGACTGATTGCCTTCCCACACATGGAGCAGATGACTGAACTCTGCTCAATGTGAACGCGCTGATGTCTCAGAAGGTTGGATGAATTAGTAAATCCCTTCCCACACACGGAGCAGGAGAACGGCCTCTTCCCAGTGTGACTGCGCTGATGAATTTCCAGCTTTGATGGGGAACCAAATCCCTTCCCACAGTCCCCACGATTTCTCCATGGTGCCAGTGTCCTCGTGGCTGTCCATGTTGGATGGTCAGATCAAACCTCATCCACACACAGTTTATTCACACTATGAATGGTGAGATGCTTTTTCAGGCTGCGCAATTGGTTAAAACATTTCTCCGTCCATATTAAATGTTCAATGATATCCAGCTCCTGATGTATTGAGTGAATCTGTCAGAATTTGACGTGGTTTTTGGTTTGAGTTTCCTGTCAGCAAATCTTCCTGTTCAAATATCCTATAAAAGGGGTTCACAAAAGTCAGTACAGGATAGAAATTCAGAACAGATAATCCTAGTTTCTTAAATAATAAAAAACAAAAACAGAATTACCTGGAAAAACTCAGCAGGTCTGGCAGCATCAGCGGAGAAGAAAAGAGTCGACGTTTCGAGTCCTCATGACCCTTCAACAGAACTGGAATCCTAGTTTCTTTCCTTTTTCTAATCTGTTCATTTGATGTTGGTGTCACTGACAAGACCAGTATTTGTTGCCCATCTGGAATTGCCTTCAGAAGGTGGTGGTGAGCCACTTCCTTGAACTGCTGTAGTCCATGTGGTGTAGGCGCTGTTAGGAAGGGAGTCCCAGGATTTCGACCCAGTGACAGTGAAGGGACAGCAATATATTTCCAAGTCTGACCTATGATGGAAGAAAGGTTATTGATAAAGCAGCTGAAGATGATTGGGTCTAGGATACTGCCTTGAGGAACTCCAGCAGCGATGTCCTGGGATTGAGATGACAAAGAATAAATTTTTAAAAATTAAAATTGACAGAAGTTAAATTGTATTGCTGCTAAAAGAGTTACTCATTTAATGTTGTTTAAGAGATGAATGAATTCCCAGGGATTCACTCTGACTTCGTGACTGACTGACTCAGGGTCCAGTCCTCAATCCCCCCGATTGGTGACTGAACTCGCTGCTCCCTTTGCTCCTCCGGCCTCTGAGCTCCTCTTGTTGTTGTTTCCCAGGACAGTCAATGCCCGCTGTCCAACATGACCCTGTCAGATGGAGTTCAGGGGCTCAGAGGAAGAAAAGAAAATGAGCCGGTGAATCTGAGTTGGGAAAAACAAGGAGAGAAACAGGATTCAATGGAGAAACTGAGCGGGGGGCAAGCGCAGCCTCAGGAACAGCGAGTGCGGCTCTCAGAGGCCGAATGAGAGCGGCCGGGCCCGGCGGCCTTGCGGTGATCTCCCCGGACTGGGGGACTGGGGTCGGGGGTCGGGGCTGCCCATTAAAGCGATGCTGCAGCGCCTCCCCCATCCTCGCCGCCGCTTCCCGGTTTCTTCTCCCGTTTCCACCGAGTCCGACTCACAACAAAGGAGTCGCCCAGAAAGCCCCACGGCTGGCCCTGGGGAGCATGCGCACTCTCAGCACCTGGGGAAAGGAGCGAGTTGGATAGAGCAGTTTCTGAGGCGCGCGGATTTGTGGGAAGGGTGGCCACCATTAATGAGCAGGTATCGATAAGTGTTTTCCTGCATCCTGGCAAAAACCCAAGGGCATGAAATTCTTTTTCGGTTCTCCCTGCACACATTCTGTTTAAACAACATAATCTTTTCAATATTTGCCTCAGGATTGGAGTTAGATGCCCTTGCCTATCCCTGGCCTCCTGAGTGGATCTTTATTGTTGTATTAGTTTGAAAAGGAATGGGGATGGGGAAGAATATTCTGTGTAGTTTTCAGCCCAGTTAAGGCCCAAAATTCCCAATGTGTGGGACTGCCAGGGGAGGTAGATTTCTCTGGGATGTTCGGTTGCTAAACAGACACAACCCCTACAAAGTAAACAAGCATTCTCTTCATAGCAATAATTTCAGTAAAGGCTTTTAATTCATTTCCATTTAGGTTTTCAAATTAATTCTTGGGATGTGGGCTTTTGCGAGCAAGGCCAGCAAATATGGTGGATGAGTGCAGCTCCAACTACATTCTGGAAGCTTGGCAACATCCAGGACAAAGCAGCCTGCATGATTGACACTCCACCAACCAGCTTAAATATCCACTCTCTCCACCACAGATGCAGAGTGCTAACAATGTGTACCATCTATGAGATGCAGCAACGCACTAAGTTCGACTGCACCTTTCAAACACACGGCTTTTATCACCTAGAAGGACAAGGCCAGCGGACTCATGGAACACTGCCACCTGCAATTTCTCCTCCAAGCCACTCATCATCTTGACGTGGAATTATATCACCGTTCCTTCACTATCAGCTGATCAAAATCCTGGAACTCCCTTCCTAGCAGCAGTGTGGTGTACCTACACTACATAGACTATAGCAGCTCAAGAAGGTGCACCGCCTTCTCAAGGGCAATTAGTGATGGGCAATAAATGCTGGCCTCGCCAGCAACACCCACATCCCGTGAAATCCAACCTGCTCCACATGAAGCTGATTGTGGGCCTTCTTGATTCACAGCAGTCCTTGTGCTAAAGGCACTTTGACAATGCTGTTAGGTAAGGAATTGCAGGATTTTCGTCCAGCAATGATGAAGAGACAGTGATATGTATCCAAGTCAGGATAGTGTGTGTGACTTGAAATTAATATGAATGTTTCCGCAAGCACCTGCTGTTATTGTCTTTCAAGTGAGTGTAAATCGCAGTTTTAGGAGGCTCTGCCTAAGTTCATGTCGACATGTCAATGTGTAAGATCCCTCTCTTTCAGTATCACTCCCACACCACGGCCCCAAACCTTCTACCTCTCTATCTGCTTCTGTTGAGGCCAGAGTCTTATTGTCGGTCAATATTGGGTTGCAGGTTCCCTACCCTGATGGATATCAATGGCCCACATGGGTTTTACAATCCAACAGTTTTCATGGTCACTTTTTCCTCGAATGACTAAATTCATTCAGTTCAGTTTCATCACCTATCTGTGTTTTAGTGCATTCTCCCTCACTCCCTTTGTCCTGTTTTAAATTATTTTACAGGGTGTTAGAAGGGGAGGATTGCAGACGGAAGCTAAAAACAAATATCAAGTCAAAATCTGACAGTATGCCTTTGAATGTGGAAGGAAAAAGTACTGTTCACAGCAGGGATGAACCATACACATGCTTTGTGTGTGGATGAGACTTCAACCATTCATCTGGCCTGTCGAGACACAAGCACAGTCACACTGAGAAGAAACCAGATAAATGTGAGGACTGGGAGGAGGTATTTAATTACCCATTTCAGCTGGAGACTCATCAACACAGTCACACTGGGCAGAGGCCATTGATCTGCTCCGAGTGTGGGAAGGGGTTCTTTCATTTCTCTGCCCTGCTGACACACCTACTTAGCTGCTCTCAGTGCAGGTAGGGGTTCAGGCAATTGTCCAACCTGCTAACAGACCAACGAGTCCATACTGGGGAGAGGCCATTCACGTGCTCCAATTGTGGGAAGGGATTTCCTTGTTCATCCCACCTATTCGTGCACTAGCTAGTTCACGCTTGGAAAAAGCCCTTCACTTTCTCTGAGTTTGGGAAGGGTTTCTCTGAGTCGCCCCTTCTCCTGATACACCAGAAAGTTCACACTAAAAAGAGGCCATTCACCTGCTGTGTGCGCGAGAAGGGATTCATTACTTCATCTCATCTGTGAAGACACCAGCGCATTCACGCAGATAAGGCAGCATTTCAATACCAAACGTAAAAATGATCTGCTGACATACCAACACTCTCACACAGAAGAAAATCTGTTCATTTGCTTCATGTGTGGGATACGAATTACTCAGTGATGCACTCTGCTGACTCACCAGCGAGTTCACAAGTGACTGCAGGGGTTGGAATCTGCTGATAATCATAGGCAGGATTGAACCACATTCCTTGTTAGGGTTTGTCTCGGATGTTAATAATCCCATCATTGGGCTTGAGTTTAATATTCTGGTTGAATGTGCAATAAGTCAACTTTGGTTTAAACACATTGCTGTAGATTTTTGTCTTTCTCAATTGAGTGTCCATCACCTGGCTGGAGTTCAGAAAGTACAATCTGGGGGAAATTCATAGGGAAGGAACAGAACTTCAGCCTGGACACAGTCCAGGAGCACGATATCCATCCACATCAAGTCCCTGTTGGATAAAATGAAACACAGCATTTATTCCCCATGTCGTTATCTGACCTTTCCATTTTGTACTGTTTACACTGATCTCCATGGTAACTCAGATATTTTGCTTTCCTTCCTCATTTACAATGAACTAATATAAGATTTGATTCTCCAAATTATCCCGAACATCATATGGATCTTCCCAACTAGCCTCCTAGCCCCACCTCTTTTCACAATTTTTTTTTTTAAACATTACTTCATCTATTTAGGAGTTAGTGTAACGGATGGGGTTGTTCTCCCTGGAGGTGTTGAATAGGCTCCCTCCACGACAGCTCTTTTCAGTGTTGTTTATCCAGAGTGATTAAAGCTATCGAGCATTCCACCAGACTCTGTGTGATAGGGGATGTGGAAATGTAGTTCCACACCCATAAGATGACAGAGCTGTTGCATTACTTCTGCTGTGAAATGAAAATCATTGTCACTCACTACCCTTTTCAGAAAGTCCCATCTGGTAAACATCTATTCCTATGGGATATTAGCTGTAGTGACTGCATCATTATTACATACCAAGAAATCTTGAATCCACCAAGTAAACGTATCTATAATTACCATGATATACTAATCCCCTCCTTTTATGTGCAAAATGGACCTGTATAATCAATCTGCAATATTTCCAAGGCACATCATTCAGGTAGGATGTGTCCACTGGAACCTTACATTTTGAAGATCTGGATTGATTTGGACACAGATGAGACACAAGTTCAGGTGGTAACGGACGTCCTAGTGCATCCTCTGCCACCAATAGTAATTATGTAACATATTGATGACTTGAAAAAGAGAAACATGTCCCCAATTTGACCCATAAACAAAATTAATCCTTTCCTGAGCCATTGAGGTGTGACCCAAGTCAAATTAGAGCCATCCATGTAATATAAAAACCTCGTCATGTAGGATGAGGGATGAGGTGAAGTCTCCGAAAGTGTGTGACATTGTGACATCTTTGACCATAGTCACATCAGGGTCTGGGTCCTGATAAGTTTTTAAATCAGGTTTAACTGGAGCCTGTCATAATGGTACCAATGTTGGAGTTTTGGGTGGATACCAAGCAGATCCAAGCAGCATTTCTGGTGAGTCAGTCTGCTGGTTATTACCCTCTTCAATAACTCCTGCTGTTAATGTACCTTCGCCTTACAAATAGCAATTTGTCCTGGACACTTACCAACAATATCCCAAATCATTCGGCGTGTGGAGTGGTGGGTTAGTGTTTTCCTTTCTGCTGTTTTTTTTTGCAGGAGAAATAGGTTTTCCCTGAGGGAGTTACAAACAAAGGAGGTTTCAGAATAGTTGTTGATTTTATCAGTGATGGTTTGAAGGGCTTTGATCACAATAACTTCAGATCTCTGGGCTAAGTATTTTGGTGGGCATTTACTAAGGATACTACTGCTGTCATGGGGAATCAAAGATGTAGTACCAGTCTAATATGGTCCGTCTTCATAAAACCAAGACCCATCCACATAAACCCCAGTGGAGTCCAACAGTTGTGCGGCTTTAAAAGGTCCATTGTATATGGCCTCTTTCACCTGGCAAGTATGTGGGGTTCCAAAACAAAAACAGAATTACCTGGAAAAACTCAGCAGGTCTGGCAGCATCGGCGGAGAAGAAAAGAGTTGACGTTTCAAGTCCTCATGACCCGTCGACAGAACTCGATGAATCCCAGGAAGGGTTGAAATATTAGCTGGCTGAAGGTGAGGTTGGGTGGGGGGGGGGGAGGTGGTGGGGGGTGCAGTTGGGTGGGGGGAGAGAAGTGGAGGTGGGTGGTGTGGTTGTAGGCAAAAGCAGTGATAGAAGCAGATCATCAAAAGATGTCACAGACGGCAGAACAAAAGAGCACATAGGTGTCGGAGTTGGTGATATTATCTAAACGAATGTGCTAATTAAGAATGGATGGGTAGGGCACTCAAGGTCTAGCTCTAGTGGGGGTGGGGGGAGCATAAAAGATTTTAAAATATTTTAAAATAATGGAAATAGGAGGGCAAAAAGAAAAATCTATATAATTTATTGGAAAAAAAAAGGGAGGGGGAAGAAACAAAAGGGGGGTGGGGATGGAGGAGGGAGGTCAAGACCTAAAGTTGTTGAATTCAATATTCAGTACAGAAGGCTGTAAAGTACCTAGTCGGAAGATGAGGTGTTGTTCCTCCAGTTTGCGTTGGGCTTCACTGGAACAATGCAGCAAGCCAAGGACAGACATTTGGGCAAGAGAACAGGGTGGAGTGTTGAAATGGCAAGCGACAGGGAGGTTTGGGTCATTCTTGTGGACAGACTGCAGGTGTTCTGCAAAGCAGTCGCCCAGTTTACGTTTGGTCTCTCCAATGTAGAGGAGACCGCATTGGGAGCAATGAATGCAGTAGACTAAGTTGGGGGAAATGCAAGTGAAATGTTGCTTCACTTGAAAGGAGTGTTTGGGCCCTTGGATGGTGAGGAGAGAGGAAGTGAAGGGGCAGGTGTTACATCTTTTGTGTGGGCATGGGGTGGTGCCATAGGTGGGGGTTGGGGAGTAGTGGGTGATGGAGGAGTGGACCAGGGTGTCCCGGAGGGAACGATCCCTACGGAATGCTGACAGTGGGAGTGAAGGGAAGATGTGTTTGGTAGTGGCATCATGCTGGAGTTGGCGGAAATGGTGGAGGATGATCCTTTGATTGCGGAGGCTGGTGGGGTGATAAGTGAGGACAAGGGGTACCCTATCATGTTTCTGGGAGGGAGGAGAAGGCGTGAGGGCGGATGCGCGGGAGATGGGCCGGACACGGTTGAGGGCCTTGTCAACGACCGTGGGTGGAAAACCTCGGTTAAGGAAGAAGGAGGACATGTCAGAGGAACTGTTTTTGAAGGTAGCATCATCGGAACAGATGCGACGGAGGTGAAGGAACTGAGAGAATGGGATGGAGTCCTTACAGGAAGTGTGGTGTGAGGAGCTGTAGTCAAGGTAGCTGTGGGAGTTGGTAGGCTTGTAATGGATATTGGTGGACAGTCTATCACCAGAGATTGAGACAGCGAGGTCAAGGAAGGGAAGGGAAGTCAGAGATGGACCACGTGAAAATGATGGAGGGGTGGAGATTGGAAGCAAAATTAATAAATTTTTCCAAGTCCTGACGAGAGCACGAAGCAGCACTGAAGTAATCATCGATGTACCGGAGAAAGAGTTGTGGAAGGGGACCGGAGTAGGACTGGAACAAGGAATGTTCCACATACCCCATAAAGAGACAGGCATAGCTGGGGCCCACCCCTGCCTGTCCCTCCGTCCCCACGCCACCATCCAATCCCAGCCCCAGCCGTACATTCACTATACCCCCTGACCTTCCCCTCTCCGATGCTGAACGTTCAGTGCTCACCAAAGGACTTAGTTTCATACCCCTACGCCCTCACCTTAATGAATTTCGGGCTCGGCACGATGCTGAACTCTTCTTCCGCCCTCTTTGTCTCCGGGCTCACTTCTTTGGGCAGGAGTCCTCTCCCCATTCAATGAATCCTTTCACCCACCTCCAATATTCTCCCTCCACCTGGACCCCTCCCTCTGGTTTCTTACCTTCTCTTGATCTTTTCATTGAGAACTGTCAGCGCGACATTAGTTGTCTCAATTTCTCTGCTCCTCTCACCCATTCTAATCTCTCTCTCGCTGAACTTACTGCACTCCATTCTCTCAGGTCCAACCTTGACATCGTCATCAAACCTGCTGACAAGGGTGGTGCTGTTGTTGTCTGCCGCACTGACCTCTACCTCGCAGAGGCTGAGCATCAACTCACAAACACGTCATCCTACCTCTCCCTGGACCATGACCCCACCACTGAACATCAAGCCATTGTTTCCAGGACGGTCACTGACCTCATCTCCTCTGGGGATCTTCCTCCCACAGCTTCCAACCTGATAGTCGCCCAACCTCGGACGGCCCGCTTCTACTTCCTACCCAAAATCCACAAACAGAACTGTCCCGATAGACCGATTGTGTCAACTTGCTCCTGCCCCACAGAACTCATCTCTCGTTATCCTGACTCCCTTCTCTCTCCCCTTTTCCAGTCCCTTCCCACCTACATCCGTGATTCCTCTGACACCTTACTTCACATCAACAATTTCCAGTTCCCTGGCCCCAACCGCTTCCTCTTCACCATGGACGTCCAATTCCTCTACACCTCCATCCCCCACCAGGATGGTCTGAGGGCCCTTAGCTTCTTCCTCGAACAGAGGCCCGAACAATCCCCATCCACTACTACTCTCCTCCGTCTGGCTGAACTTGTTCTCACACTGAACAATTTCTCCTTCAAATCCTCTCACTTCCTCCAAATAAAAGGTGTGGCTATGGGTACCCGCATGGGCCCCAGCTATGCCTGTCTCTTTATGGGGTATGTGGAACATTCCTTGTTCCAGTCCTACTCCGGTCCCCTTCCACAACTCTTTCTCCGGTACATCGATGATTACTTCAGTGCTGCTTCGTGCTCTCGTCGGGACTTGGAAAAATTTATTAATTTTGCTTCCAATCTCCACCCCTCCATCATTTTCACGTGGTCCATCTCTGACACTTCCCTTCCCTTCCTTGACCTCTCTGTCTCAATCTCTGGTGATAGACTGTCCACCAATATCCATTACAAGCCTACCGACTCCCACAGCTACCTTGACTACAGCTCCTCACACCCTGCTTCCTGTAAGGACTCCATCCCATTCTCTCAGTTCCTTCGCCTCCGTCGCATCGGTTCCGATGATGCTACCTTCAAAAACAGTTCCTCTGACATGTCCTCCTTCTTCCTTAACCGAGGTTTTCCACCCACGGTCGTTGACAAGGCCCTCAACCGTGTCCGGCCCATCTCCCGTGCATCCGCCCTCACGCCTTCTCCTCCCTCCCAGAAACATGATAGGGTACCCCTTGTCCTCACTTATCACCCCACCAGCCTCCGCAATCAAAGGATCATCCTCCACCATTTCTGCCAACTCCAGCATGATGCCACTACCAAACAAATCTTCCCTTAACCTCCACTGTCGGCATTCCATAGGGATCGTTCCCTCCGGGACACCTTGGTCCACTCCTCCATCACCCCCTACTCCACAACCCCCACCTATGGCACCACCCCATGCCCACACAAAAGATGTAACACCTGCCCCTTCACTTCCTCTCTCCTCACTGTCCAAGGGCCCAAACACTCCTTTCAAGTGAAGCAACATTTCACTTGCTTTTCCCCCAACTTAGTCTACTGCATTCATTGCTCCCAATGCGGTCTCCTCTACATTGGAGAGACCAAACGTAAACTGGGCGACCGCTTTGCAGAACACCTGCGGTCTGTCCGCAAGCATGACCCAAACCTCCCTGTCGCTTGCCATTTCAACACTCCACCCTGCTCTCTTGCCCACATGTCTGTCCTTGGCTTGCTGCATTGTTCCAGTGAAGCCCAACGGAAACTGGAGGAACAACACCTCATCTTCTGACTAGGCACTTTACAGCCTTCCAGACTGAATATTGAATTCAACAACTTTAGGTCTTGACTTCCCTCCTCCATCCCCACCCCTCTTCTGTTTCTTCCCCCTTCCTTTTGTTTTTTTTTCCAATAAATTATATAGATTTTTCTTTTTTCCCTCCTACTTCCATTATTTTAAAATATTTTAAAACCTTTTATGCTCCCCCCACTAGAGCTAGACCTTGAGTGCCCTACCATCCATTCTTAATTAGCACATTAGTTTAGATAATATTAGCAGCTTCGACACCTATGTGTTCTTTTGTTCTGCTGTCTGTGACATCTTTTGATGATCTGCTTCTATCACTGCTTTTGCCTACAACTACACCACCCCCTCCTCTTCTCTCCCCCCACCCAACACCCGCGCGCCGCCCCCCCACATCCCCCCCCCCCCACCCCCCAACCTTCAACCAGCTTATATTTCAACCCTTCCTGGGATTTACCGAGTTCTGTCGAAGGGTCATGAGGACTCGAAATGTCAACTCTTTTCTTCTCCGCCATGCTGCCAGACCTGCTGAGTTTTTCCAGGTAATTCTGTTTTTATTTTGAATTTCCAGCATCCGCAGTTTTTTGTTTAAGTATGTGGGGTTCCTTCATACTGCAACATTCCAGCCAATTGGTAAGTTTTTCAGTTTTAGGGTATTAATATCACTTTGTAACTTAATTCATTTACTCTATCACACCAGGGATATTCCCTTGCCTTGGCCTTTAACTAATAATGTCACTGCAGTATATGGGGGTGTGTAGAATTTTTGAATTTAACTCCACCAAATACTCTGTGTGCTTAAACAAATAGTGAACACTTAATTCTGCTTAACAAACTGGACAATTGATCTTTCCACAGTGGTGTGTCTGAGAAGTATCTAACTGGAAAACCTTTTCCATTCACCGCTTCCATTTCTACAGCAGATACACATTGTCCTGACAGTGCTAACAGGTCTGAAGAGTTAAATGGATAGATCTTCCAAAGAGTCAGCACAGGCATGATGGGCTGAATGGTTTCCATCTGTGTTGTATCATTCTATAAAATAGTGAATATTCAGTATCAGGGGGATAGCGAGATAAAAAGAGAGGAAGCAGCTACTGTGGGATTGAAGGCAGCCAGAATCAACACCTTCAGAGGAGGAGAGAGAGGGAAACCAGGAAGAAATTTTTAAAAACTCAGTGTAGTGCCACAGGAGAGCAGCGGTTTGAATCACTTTGAGAAATGAAGCACGGAATTGACAAGTATTTATGTGATTTTTAAATTAATTTATCTCGGTTGGTAACAGAATTATTTTCTCTTCTCTCTCTTGGCCATCAATGGCGCTGCTGTTACCCAACATTCCCTGCGGATGTGAATGTGCCCTTATTCCCCCGACAGGAGCCCAGTGCGCAGAAGCAATATTGGGCTGTGTCCACAACATGCGCAGTATCACTTTGGTCAGAGCCTTGTGAGTGCGGGAGACGCATTTTGCAGCGGGTGAGAGTCGATGAGGCGGAGGGAGGGATGGAGCCGGGAGTCGGGGTGGGGAGGAAGAGGAGGCTTCATAAGTACCTGGTGTAGGCCGTAAGGCCTGCTCCTGGGCTTTTTCCCAGGAATAGGCCCAGGGTAATGGCCACCATCCGGAATGGAGCGCATGCGCGGCTGTTGGTGATGCAACAGAGGGGCGGGGCGGGGCTTCAGGGTCCCCGTGATTAGGAGAAAAAAAATAATTGTCTCGTCGATTTTCTTCTCACTCTGCTCACAAGAGCTGGTGACAGGCCCGAATTAATTGCCACCATCTTTAGAGGGTCAGGGTGCTGCAGGGCGTTTACGCGGCCGCTCTAAGAACGTCAGAAATAGGAGTGGGCCACCGAGCCTGCTCTGCCATTCAATAGGAGCATGGCTGATCTGATTATGACCTTAACTCCACTTTGCTGCCTGCCCCCTATAACTCCCTTGTAAATTAAAAATCTATCCAACTCAACTCTGAATATATACAATGAGCCAGCCTCCATTGCTCTCCGGGGAAGAAAATTCCAAAGATTAGCAACCCTCTGAGAGAAGAAGTTCCTCCTCATCTCAGCCTTAGATGAGGGACCCCTTATTTTTAAACTGGCCCATTAGTTCTAGAATCCTCTTTGAGTGGAAACATCCCCCCTGATCTATCCTGTCAAGACCCCAGAGTCTTACAGGTTTAAGTAAAATCATCTCTCATTCTTCTAATCCCCAATGAGTATAGGCCCAAACTGTTTAACCTTTGCACAGAAAATAAACATTCTAATCCCTGGTATCAGCTAAGTGAACCTTCTCTGAACTGCTTCCAATGCACATTTGTCCCATAAGACGTAGAAGCAGAAGTAGGCCATTCAACCCATCAAATCTGCTCCACCATTCAATGAGATCATGGCTGATCTGACAATCCTCAACTCCACTTTCCTGCCTTTTCCCCATACCCCTTGATTCCCTTACTGATTAAAAATCTCAGCCTTCAATATACTGAGCAACCCAGCATCGACAGCCCTCTGTGGTAAAGAGTTCCACAGATTGACTACCCTCTGAGAGAAGAAATTCCTCCTCATCTTTGCTTTAAATGGTGACCCCTTACTCTGAGATTATGCCCTCTGGTCCTGGACTCTCCTACAAGGGGAGAGCATCTCAGCATCTACCCTGTCAAACCCCCCAAGAATCTTATATGTTTCAAAAAGGTCACTTCTGATTCTTCCAAAATCCAGTGATTACAGGCCCAACTTACTCAACCTCTCCATGTAAGAAAATCCCTCCATACCTGGGATCAACCTCGTGAACATCAACTAGACTGCCTCCAATGCCAGTATATCTTTCCTTAGATAAGGGGAAAAAAATTGTTCACAATATTCTAGGTGTGGTTTAACTAGTGCTTAAGTAATCCTGGGACAGACAGCAGGTGGAGAGAATGTTGCGAATTTTTGTCCTGGACTGACAGTGATGGATTTTGAAAACCACTTTAACAGTGGGTTAGAATGAGAGGATTTACACACAGCAAACTGAAACCAAGAGAAATATTTGTCTCTTCTAAGCTTATATCCTGAACTGACACTTATTGCTTTTGTAATCTCTTTTTACAGGGAGTTAGATTTGAAAATTGTGAGATTTTTCTCTGACTCCAAAGCTTCTGCTATCTTTTCAACTGCAGGCTCCAGCAGATCAAAATTTTGAAAACAGTGAAATTGTTTCAGAGGTGAGTATTATTGAACATTGATCTACCATTTAGAGCTTTTAGTGCTGTGCTCTGGTTTCATGGCTCTGAAACTGGTGTGGCTCATTTACTGTGGTTCTGAAGCCATGTCTATCCATTGCTCAGTTTCACCTCTGCCTTCCCTGACCACCTATCTGCCATTGTCTAACTTCCTCTGCCTCTAATAATGGATGTATTTTAACCATGTTTGGTATTTTACTGTTACTTGTTCCAAATGTGTCTAAATAAGGTTTCCACCATTGCCCGTCCCCTGGCTATTCAATGCTGATTTACCAGCTTTATCTTCCCATGGTCAGGAATTGTTTTTCCTGCACTAGAAATCATTTCTCAGCCGCTCCTGAGCTTATATTGACCATCAAATTCTGCTCCGTTTTTATTCCCTGGAATTGATTCTGCACATCCTGAAATGTTAACTCTCTTTCTCTCTCCACAGTTACTGTCTGACCTGCTGAGATTTCCAGCACTTGCTCTTTTTATTTCAAATTTCCAGCAACTGCAGTATTTTGCTTTTTTTTGGTTGCAGGTGTTTCTCTCTGAACTGAATCGAGAAACAGAGATTAAAAACTGATTTGCGTCAGGGTGGGTGTTGGTTGTAGAGGTTGGTCCCTGGTCTCCAATGTAGGTCTTTTTTATGCAGCCATAGAATGATTACAATACAGACAGAGGCCATTTAGCCCATCATTCCCAGTGTGCACTCTCAAGAACAAATCAGCTAGTCCCACCCTCCTCCCCTTTCCTCATAGCCCAGCAATTTTCCCTCTCTAGGTGCTTATCCAATTCCCTTCGAAAACTTTTGTTATATCAGCTTGAGCTGGAGTGAGGATGGAGGAGAAACTGCTGGGTTTAACCCCGAGGACAGCTGGGCCCAACAATTTCCTGTGTGAAATTTTCAGGGGAGGTACATACTAGGTGATATCAGGTTGCTAAACAGACACTGTCCAGGCAATGTAATTGTTTTAGGAACAAGGATTTCTTTAGATGCTTTTGATCTTTTTGACATATGCATGTTTTTAAAATTTATTCTTGGGATTTGGGCATCACTAACAAGACCAGCAGTGTTTATTACCCATCCCCAGTTACTTGTGGAGAAGATGTTTGACTTTCCTGAACCGCTGCAGTCCATGTGGTGAATCTGCTCCTACAATGCAGTTAGATAAGGAGTTACAGGATTTTCATCCAGCAATGATGAAGAAATGGTGATATAGGTCCAAGTCAACAACAATATGTTGTATTTATAAAATGCCTTTAACATAGCTCCACCAACTCCAGAGATGCGGTGAGAGTGACTGCCCTTGATATCAAGGCAGCAGCTGATTGACTGTGGCATCAAGCAGCCCCAGCAAAATTGGAGTCAATGTGAATCAGGGGATAAATCTCCGCTAGTTGGAATCATACTTAGCACAAAGGAAGATGGTTGTGGTTGTTGGAGGTCAGTCAACTCCAGGACATCACTCCTCAGGGTAGTGTCCTTGGCCCAACCGTCCTCAGCTGCTTCATCAATAACCTTCCTTCCAACATAAGGAGAGAAGTGTGATGTTCGCTGATGATTGCACAATGTTCAGCACCATTATTCATGACTCCTCAAATACTGAAGCAGTCCCTGTCTAAATGCTGCAGATCTGGACAATATCCAGGCTTGGGTTGAAAAGTGGCAAGTAACATTCACGCCACACAAGTGCCAGGGAATGACCCTCTCCAACAAGAGAATCCCTCCTTTACCCCTTGACATTCAATGGAATTACCATTGTTAAAACCCCCACTATTTAAATCCTGGGGGTTACCATTGACCAGAAACTGAACTGGATTAGCCATATAAATACAGTAGCTACAAAAGCAGGTCAGAGGCTAGGAATCCTGTGACAAGTAACTCACCTCCTGACTCCCCAAAGCCTGTCCACCATCTAGAAGGCACAAGTCAGGAGTGTGATGGCATACTCCCCATTTGCCTGGATGAGTGCAGCTCCCACAACACTCAAGAAGCTTGACATCGTCCAGGATAAAGCAGCCCTGCTTGATAGCACCCCATCTACAAACACTCACTCCCTCCAATGCTGACGCACAGTGGCAGCAGTGTGTCCCATCTACAAGATTCCCTGCAGGAACTCACCAAGGCTCCTTAGGCAGCATCTTCCAAACCCATGAGCACCACCATCTAAAAGGACAAAGGCAGCAAATGCATGAAAATACCACCACTTGAAAGTTCCCCTTCGAGCCACTCATCATCCTGACTTGGAAAGGTATCACTGTTCCTTTACTGTCACTGGGTCAAAATCCTGGAACTCCTTCCCGAACAGCACTGTGGGTGTACCCACACCACATGGACTGCAGCAGTTTAAGAAGGCAGCTCACCACCACCTTCTCAAAGGCAATCAGGGATGGGCAATAAACGCTGGTCTGGCCAGTGACTCAGGCAACATTTAACACCAAGACACACAAGGTGATGTTAGGGCAGGTGACCAAAAGCTTGGTCAGAGAGGAAGGTTTTAAGGGAGTGGGTTTTAACATAAAAAATGTGGACAGATTGAAGGAGGAAATTCCAGAGCTTAGAGCCTAGGAAACTGAAAAAACAGCCACCAGGGCAGGTGCAATTCAAGATGAGTGCAGATACCTCAAAGGTTTGGAGATTCCAGAGATAGGTAGGGACATGATCAGGGCAGGATTTGAAAGCAAGAATAAGAAATTTAAATTTTAATGCTTCTTAAACGGAAGCCTTCATAGGTCAGCGAGCACAGGGGAAATGGGTGAACAAAACTTGGTGTGAGTAAGCACACCGGCAGCAGAGTTTTGGATGGCCTGAAGATTCCATTGGGGTCTAATGTGGAAGACTGGTCGGGGGTGCGTTAGTTTAGTTAAATCTACAGGAAACAAAAGACTGGACGGAGTTTCAGCAGCAGATGAGCTGAAGTTAGGGCAGTGTTACTGAGGTAGGAAAACAGGTGGTCTTGGTGATGATGCAGTTATGTGGTTGGAAGATCAACTTGGAGTCAGAGGTTGTGAACAGTCTGGTTCAGCCTCAGACTGTTGCCTGGGAGAAGGATGGATTCAGTGGCTCGGGAGTGGTGTTTGCAGCAGGACAATGGCATCAGTCTTCCCAATATTCAATTAAAGCAAATTTCTGTTCATGTTAGACTGGTCAGGATGGTGACAGTGTTCGCATACACCGGCTATCCAGGTGGTGAACATGGAAGGTTTTGGAGATTCTCTCTCTCTCTCTCTGGTTCATGGTCACTTTTCTGGTGTCAGTGTGTTTTTGTGAGTTCTCTCTCACTGCCTTTTTTCTGTTTTAAATCAATTTGGCAGGTTTTTAGAAGGAGAGGATTGTCAGTCATGAAACTGAAACCAAACACGGCATCAGAACCTGACAGAGTCACCCAATTTACTGTAACCTGAATATCATTAGATTTTGAACATGGAAGGAAAATGCACTGTTCACAGTGGGGAGAAACCATACACGTGTTCTGTGTGTGGACGAGGCTTCAGCCGAACATCTGGCCTCTCGAAACAGAAATGTAGTCACACGGGGAGAAGCCATGGAAATGTGGGGATTGTGGGAAGGGATTTACCCATTCATCTGTCTTGATGAATCACCAGCGAGTTCACACTGGGCGAGACTGTTCACCTGCTTTGACTGTGGGAAGAGATTCACTCAGTCATCCCACCTGCTGAGACACCAGCGAATTCACATTGGAGAGAAACCGTTCACCTGCTCTGAGTGTGGGGCAGGATTCACTCGGTCATCCAGCTTGTTGATACACCAGCGAATTCACACTGGAGAAAGACTATTCACCTGCTCCATTTGGGACGGGATTCACTCGGTCCGGCAACCTGCATTTACATAAACTCACTCACACTGGGGAGAGACCAATCACCTGCTCAGAGTATGGAGATGGCTTCACTCGGTCACCCGACTTGATGATACACCAACGAGTTCACACTGATGAGAGACCTTTTCACTGCCCAGACTGTGGGAAGTGCTTTAAAAGTTCTGGGGCACTGATGTCCCATCAACGTGTTCACACCGATGAGAGACCATTCAGGTGCTCTCACTGTGGGTCTGGGTTCAAGAAATCATCTAACCTCACGGTACACCAGCTAATTCACACTAGGGAGAGACTGTTCACCTGCTCTGACTGTGGGAAGAGATTCACTCGGTCATCCAACCTGCTTAAACACCAGCGAGTTCATGAGTAACTCCCGTGATTTGATTTTGCTGTTAACCACATCCAGGATTGAACCATGTCCATTGGGATCTGTTTCTTTCTTCTTCCTCTTCCTCCTATTTTACTTGGAGTCATCACAATGCTGCTTGATCACCTTCTCCATCTACTCCTGTCACTCACACATTCCTCTTCCAATCCCACTACTTTTCTGTCTCTGGCCATCGTATCTTTCCATATGGTCTTAGACCTTTGTCTTCTCCTTCTTCCTGACAGCCCCGTGCTCTTCATCCGCCTCACACCATTTCCCCTCTCTCTTTCTCTGTACAACAGATTACCAGACCATTTCAATCTCTTCTTAGCTACTTTCTTCGATGTTTCCACAATCTTCACTGACCCCCTGATGTACTGGTTTCTGATCTTGTCCTTTCTTGTCACTCCACACGTCCATCTCAGCATCTGTATCTCATTGTATCCAGTTGTTGTTTCTCCCTTCTTTATATTGTCCAAGCTTCTGCTCTGTATAACAAGGCCAATCTCAAAACTGTCCTGTGGATTCTTCCTTTTCAATTTCAGTGACACTTTTCCATCACATCACACTGCACCGCACTTCTTCCAATTACTCCAACCAGAGCTAATCCATTTCTAAATTTCTATACTTCCATCTTCTGCCATCACTGACCCCAGGTACTTGAAGCTACTCGCACTCTCCAAGTATTCGCCCCTAATCTCTTCACCTTCAAGAGGGGAGGAAGGGATATCCAGGGAATTACAGGCCAGTCAGTCTAACCTCTGGCGGGGAAACTATTGGAAGCAATTCTGAGAGACAGAATTAATCTACACTTGGAGAGGCAGGGATTAATCAAGGACAGTCAGCATGGTTTTGTTAAGGGGAGGTCACATCTGACCAATTTGATTGAATTTTCAGGTGTGTAGCTGAGGGCAATGCATTTGACATAGTCTACTTGGACTTCAGCAAGGCTTTTGATAAGGTCCCACATGGAAGGCTGACAACGAAGATAACAGCCCATGGGATCCAAGGCAATTTGGCAAATTGGATCCAGAATTGGCTGAGTGGTAGGAAGCAGAGGGTGACGGTCGAGGGGTGTTTTTGTGACAGGATGCCTGTGTCCAGTAGGGTTCCACAGGGATCAGTGTTGGGTCCCTTGCTGATTGTGGTATATATAAACAATTTAGACTTGAATAGGAGAGTTGATCAGTAAGTTCATGGATGACACGAAAATTGGTGGGGTGGTAAATCGTAAGGAGGATAGCCTTAGATTACAGGAAGATATAGACAGGCTGGGCTGATTAGTAGCAAATGGAATTTAATCCAGATAAGTATGAGGTGATGCACTTGGGCAGGACAAACAAGGCATGGGAATACACAATGAATGATAGGACCCTGGGAAGTACCGAGAATCAGAGGGACCTTGATGTGCATGTCCACCGGTCCCTTAAGGTAGCTGGAAAGGGAGATAAGGTGGTTAAGAAGGCATATGGGATACTTGTCTTTATTAGCCGAGGCATAGAATATAAGAGCAGGGAGGCTATGCTGGAACTGTATAAAATGCTGGTTAGGCCACAGCTAGAGTTTTGCATGCAGTTCTGGAATCTGCATTATAGGAAAGATGTGATTGAACTAGAGAGAGAGCAGAGGAGATTTACCAGGATGTTGCCTGGGCTGAGAGTTTTAGTTATGAGGAGAGATAGGATAGATTGGGGTTATTTTCCCTGGAGCAGAGGAGATTGAGGGGGGACATGATTGAGGTGTATAAATTTATGAGGGGCATAGATAAGGTAGACAGAAAGGAACTTTTCCCCTTGGTGAAAGGATCAGTAACCAGGGGCATAGATTTAAGGTAAGCAGCAGGAGGTTTAGAGGGGATGTGAGGAAGACTTTTTTCGCCAAGAGGGTGGTGGGAATCTGGAACTCACTGCTTGAAAGGGTGGTAGAGGCAGATACCCTCATAACATTTAAGAAGTATTTGGATGTGCACTTGCATACAAGGCTATGGTCCTCGTGCTGGAAAATGGGATTAGAATAGTTAGGTACTTGTTTGACTGGTGCAGACTCGATAAGCCAAAGGGCCTATTTTTGAGCTGTAGACCTCTATTACTCTATGATTCTCTGACTCTATGAGTGTAATAAAGCAACGTTCGACACTAAAACCACATAAGGAGTGTTAGGGCAGGTGACCAATAGTTTGGCCAAAGAGGTAGTTTTTAAGGAGTATCTTAAAGGAGGAAAGTGAGGTAGAGAGGCAGAGAAGTTTAGGGAGGAAATTCCACAGCTTTTGGCTTTGACAGCTGAAGGCTCGACCACCAAAGATGGAGCTAATAAAATCGGGAATGCTAAGGATGTCAGAATTAGAGGAGCACAGATATCTCAGGGTTGTGAGGCTGGAGGAGATTGAAGAGATGGGAGGCACCATGGAGGTAATTGAAAATAAGGATGAGGAATTTAAAATTTGGATTCTTCTTAACCAGGAGCCTTTGTAGGTCAGTGAGCACAGGGGTAATGGGTGAACAAGACTTGGTGTAAATAAAACACACGGACAGCAGAGTTTTGGATGACCTCAAGATTACAGGGAGGTTGAATGTGGGAGGACGGCCGGGATTGTTAAGTCTAGAGGTGACAAAAGAATATGTGAGTTTCAGCAGAAGATGAGCAAGGACTTGGGCAGAGTCAGGTGATGTTACTGAGGTGGAAATAGGCGGTCTTGCTGATGATACGGAGACATAGTTGGAAGCTCATCTTTGGCTGAAATATGACCCAGTGGTTGTGAACAGTCTGGTTTAGCCTCAGACACTTGCCAGGAAGATGGATGGAGTTGGTGGTTAAGGATTGGAGTTTCTAGTGGGAACTGAAGACAATGGCCTTGGTATTCCCAATATTGGAGGAAATGTCTGTTCACCCAGCATTGGATGCCGGACAATTCAGGATGGTATGGGAGTTGAAGGGGAACTTGGAGGTGATGGTGTTCACATACACCTCCCACCCTGGTCCTTCTAGGTGGTGGAGGTTCAGGGTTTTGGATTTCTGTTAAAATTCTGGTTGAGTTGTAGTCCCTCTTTTTCAACTCTTGTGTCTCTCACCCCGACCCTTCTCTCTCTTCTCTTCTCCAATCCAGAGTCTTGTACTGGCCCGGACTGGGTGACAGGTTCCCTTCCCTGAAGGACATGAGTGAACCAGTTGGGTTTTTATGACAATCCAGCAGTTTTCATGGTCATTTTTTCCTAGTGCCGGACCCACAAATTACCAGATTCATTCAGCTCATTTTCATAACCTGCCCTTGTGTTTTTGTGGGTTCTCTCTCATTCCCTTTTCTCCGTTTTCAGTCAATTTCACAGGGTATTACAATGGGAAGATTTGCAGTCGGGAAACAAACCAAACATCACATTAGAATCTGATGGAGCTTCCCAAATTATTATAACCTGAATATCATCAGAATTTGAACATGGAAGGAAAAAGCACCGTTCATCATTCACCTGCTCCAAGTGTGGCAAGGGATTTGCTCACTCATCCACCCTGCTGAAACACCAACGTGTTCACACTGATGAGAGACCATTCAGGTGCTCTCAGTGCGAGAGTGGATTCAAGACATCTAACCTCAATGTACACCAGCGAGTTCACACTGGAAAGAGGCCATTCACCTGCTCTGAGTGTGGGAAGGGATTTGCTCACTGATGCCACCTGCTGACACACAAATGTCCAGACTGTGGGAAGTGCTTTGAAAGTCCCCAGGACCTGATGCTCCATCAACGTGTCCATACTGATGGCACACTGTTCAGGTGCTCTCAAGGTGGAACTGGGTTCAGGCATCATCTCAACTCACTGTACCCAAGCGAGTTCACACTGGAGAGAGGTCGTTCACCTGCTCTGGCTGCGGGAATGGATTCAATCGCTTATCCGCCCTGTTGACATACCAGCGCACTCACACTGGGGAGTGGTCATTCACCTGCTTCGAGTGTGGGAAGGGATTCACACAGTCATCCAACCTGTTGACGCACCAAGGCACTCTCACTGGGGAGAGGCCATTCATCTGCTCCGAGTGTGGGAAGGGATTCACAACCTCATCCTCCCTGCTGACGCACCGGCAAGTTCACACTGGGAAGAGGCCATTCACCTGCTCCAAGTGTGGGGAGAGATTCACAACCTCATCCAACCTTCTGAGACACCAGCGAGTTCACAAGTGATTTGATTTTTCTGTTAATCACATCCAGGACTGAACTGTGTCCCTTTGGGTCTGTTTCTGCTGATGTTAATAAACTCCAGCCCAAATATACGGGTTCATATTCTGGATAAATTCAAATAAATCAGCTTTGTATTAAACACAATGTGTGTTGAGTCTTTTTAATAGTTCTAACACAAGTTAGTTTCTTTTTAAGTGCTCTCCGTCTCTCCTGTCTCCTCCATCCTCACCTCCAACAACAAGTGTGAGGAGCTTTGTCACTGAGATTGAGACAATCCAATCAGCTGCCTCTGGTGCTTCCCTCCCTTTCACTCGTCCACCGGGCCAAACTGTCTCTAATGCTCCTCCCAGCCCCTTGCCCTGAACTCAAGTCTCCAGTTTCGCTCCTATCTCCCCTCTTACCCTCTCAGAACTCATCTTGTCAATGAGACCTGCCTTCTGCTGCCTTGATGCTAGTCTCAGTAAACTGCTTACCATCCATTTTCTCCATGTTAGCTGATATTGTTAACGGTTTTTTTTCTCTTCTCTGTCCCTCTCACCTTAAAATTCACCACCATCGCCCTTCTGAGAAGAAACAAACCTTTACCCCACTGTCTTTACAAACTATTGACCCATTTCAACCTCCCTTTTCTCTCCAAAGTCCTTGAACTTGGTGTCCCCCAAGGATCTATCCTTGGCCCCTCCTATTTCTCATCTACATGCTGCTACAAGTTGACATCATCCAAAAGTACCGTGTTAGTTTTCACATGTACACTGGCAACGCCCAGCTCTACCTCACCACCAACCCTCTCCATTCCTCCACTGTTGCTAAATTATTGAACTGCTTATCTAACATCGAGCACTGGATAAGCATTAAGTTCCTCCAGTCAAAAATTGGCAAGACCAAAACCGTTGTCTTCAGCCACCACTTGAATTGTCAAGGAAGTATCATATTTTTTCTAATATTATTGTGGGATATTGTAAAGCAGGGATATGGCTCTGTGTGTGTGTGGTTAATTTAATGAAATTAGAGACGAATTGACTGCAAGGTTTAAATTATCAAAGGAGTGAGATGTAAAACAGGCATTTGAAATGGAGAGGGGAGCTGGAATGAGGTCTCAGCAAATAAGGTGTGAAGGGAATTTGCATTTTTAGTTAAGTGGAATAGATTGATTTTCAAAGGGATTGTGTAACATTTACAACTGAGAAGATAAGTAAGGCAAAGTGATTACTTCTATTTTTCTCAAAAGTGCTGGTCATAATAACTTGAAAGATTTTTATATTCTGGGAAAAGTAACTTCTAAAGACAAGGGGAAACAATGGGATTTACAAATCAAAAGGGAGAAAATATATTTCAAGAAGGATGGAAGGTTGTGTGTGGTGTGGCCTTGTGAGATCTTGACAGGTGCACCGTGTGAAACAGACTTGGGGGGAAGCCTCTAGTCACCTTGAATAAGCTTGCTGTTCCAGTAACCAAGGTTGTGTTAGAAGCCTTTGGAATTCCACTGTCGAGTGGGTGCTTGTGGTGACAGTGCTGAATGTCTTTATAAATTCGTAATCTATTTGGACTATTGCCTTAAACGGTCTGTGCCATTGGGAGTCTGGTTAAGTGGGAATTTTGGGAATTGTTATAAGACCAAGTAACTGTGTAACTAATTTTGTGTGTGTTTAAGTGTTTTTTCTTCTTTTGTTAATAAATGCTCCAACTGAATCTTTAAAATCTCTAAAGTGGTAATAGACTCATTACTTCTGAATTCAGTGCACATGCCCGCTTCTAATTACAAATTGCAAAATCATTGTGATAGTGTGGCCAAGTTTCCCTTGTGGATTTGGTCAGTCTGGCAAGCACCGCCTGCCATATCATAACAAAACTGGGGGCTCTTTGCAGGATTTAAAAAAGAACTTCCTTGATTGGCTTGGAGTTGGTGAATCTCAAGGAAACAAGTTTGAGAAGAACATTGAATTCAGGAGTTGGTTTTGAGTGATTTTAAAGTGGTTAGATTGCAAATATGGATTTAACAATTGCTTAAAACAGCGCAAGAGGAGGGAGCAGATAAAACTGTGAGAGCGGCGGAGCAGATAAAACAGCACGAGAGGAGGCAGCAGGTAAAACAGCAGGAAAGGAGAGAGCAGATAAAACAGCACGAGAAGGGGGGAGCAGAAGATGGTCCCCCAGAGCGAGAGTGAGAGGCAGTGCGAGAGGAGTGGCAGCCTTGGTAGGATTTAAAAGGAGCGGGAGCTTACAGTCAGTGCGGAGATTTAAAAAGAGCAGGAGCTGGACTTGGGGCTGAAAGCAGCACAAGGATGTCACGATTCAAAAAGTGACGCGGCACAGGGGAGGCAGCTGATTGCTAAGTAGGGTCAACTGAGTACTTCTGCTTTTTCTACTAATTAAACTGCTGCAGTCCATTAGCTTAAACATAATAAGGTGAGGACTTTTGACTGGTGGGAGTGTTTGGAGTGGAATAAGGCCCCTAGCGTAATTACTATTCTTTAAAGGGAGTAACTAACAAACTTAATCTAAAGGGACGTCATGTCAGCAGAGCTCGCACTCATCATATAGTCCTCCTGCGCTATGTGGGAAGTCATGGACACTTCCAGTGTCCCTGGTGACAATGTGTGCAGGAAGTATGTCCAGCTGCAGCCACTGTCTAACCACATTTTGGAGCTGGAATTGTGGGCAGATTCACTGTGGAGCATCCACGATGCTGAGATTATCGTGGACAACACATTCAGTGAGGTGGTCACACCGCAGGTAAAGAATGAACAGGCAGAAAGGGGATGGGTGACCACCAGGCAGAGTAGAGGAAGGCAGGTAGCGCAGTAGACCCCTGTGGCCGTCCCTCTGTTCAACAGATATACCTTTTTGGATACTGTTGGGGGAGACGACTTCTCAGGGGAAGTCAGCAGGAGCTAAGTCCATGGCATCACAGGTGGCTCTGCTGCACAAGCGAGGAGGAAGAAGATTGGCAGGGCTACAGTGATAGGGGATTCAATAGTAAGGGGAACAGATGGCATTTCAGCAGCCGCAAAAGAGACTCCAGGGTGGTATGTTTCCTCACTACTGCCAGGGTCAAGGATATCTCAGAGAGGCTGCAGGGCATTCTGAAGGGGGAGGGCAAACAGCCAGTGGTCATGGTATATATTGATACCAACAGCATAGGTAAAAAAAGTGATGAAGTCCTACAAGCTGAATAGAGGGAGTTAGGGTGGAAATCAAAAAGTAGGACCTCAAAGGCAGTAATCTCGGGATTACTACCCATGCCACTTGCTGGCGAGAGTAGAAATAACAGGATATATTGGATGAATATGCGGCTGAAGAAATGGGGTAGTGGGGAAGGATTCATATTCTTGTGGCATTGGGACTGGTTCTGGGGAAGATGGGACAAGTACAAACAACACAGGTTGCATCTGGGCAGGATCGGGACCAATGCCCTCAGGGGGATGTTTGCTAGTGTGGTCGGGGAGGGTTTAAACTAGAATGGCAGGAGGATGGAAACCTGAGCAGGGAGACAGAGGAGGGAAAAACAAGGATAAAAATGAAAGACAGAAAATTAAGGAACAAAAGTGGAAGACAGAAAAAACAAGGGCTAAAAACAAATGGGTCATAATGCAAAATAAAGCTAAGATGACTAACAAGGTTATAAAGACGTCTAAAGGCATTGTAACTTAATGTGCAGAGCATTCACAATAAGGTAGATGAATTAACAGTGCAAATAGTTATAAATGGCTATGATACAGTTGCAGTTTTTGCGACATGCTGCAGGGTGATCAAGGATGGGACCTGAACACCCAGGGGTATTCAATATTTAGGAAGGTCAGACAAATAGGGAAAGGAGATGGGGTAGTATGGTTACTAAAGGAGGAAATCATTGCAATAGTGAGGGAGGATATTTGCTTGGAAAATCATAATATGGAATCTGTTTGGGTGGAGATAAGAAACACCAAGGGGCAGAATATTTTGGTGGGGGTTGTCTCTAGGCCCCCAAACAGTATCAGAGATGTAAGGGAAGGCATTAAACAAGAAATTAAAGATGCATGCAAGAAGGGTACAACTGTAATCATGGGTGACTTTAATCTACATATAGATTGGACAAACCAAGCTAGCAATAATACTGTGGAGGTGGATTTCCTGGAGTGTGTACGTGATGGCTTTTTAGACCAATACATTGAGGAACCTCCTAGAGAGCAGGCTTTCCTAGACTGGGTATTGTGCAATGAGAAAGGATTAATTAACAATCTGGTTGTGCTTGGGAAAGAGCAACCATAAAACGATAGAATTGTTCATTAAAATGAAGAGTGAAGAAGTTGAACCTGAAACTAGGGCCCTGAATCTAAATAAGAGGAACTATGAGAGTATGAGGCGCGAGTTGGCAAAGATGGATTGGGGAACCTTACCAAAAGGGTTGATGGTGGAGAGGCCATGGATAACATTTAAGGAACTTCTGCATGAATTACAACAATTATTCATTCCTGTCTGGTGCTAAATTAAAACAGAAAAGTTGTCTCAACCATGGATTACAAAAGAAATTAGGGATAGTACTAGATCCAAGGAAGAGACATAAAATTGCCAGAAAAAGCAGCAAGTCTGAGGATTGGGAGCAGTTTAGAGTTCAGCAAAGGTGGACAAAAAGCTTGAGCAAGAAGGGGAAAATGGAGTATGAGAGTAAACTTACAGGGAACATAAAAACTTACTGTAAAAGATTTCTATAAATATGTAAAGGGAAGAAGGTTAGCAAAGACAAATGCAGGTCCCTTACAGTCAGAAACGGGGGAAAGTGTAATGGGGAACAAAGAAATGGCAGCATTGAACACATATTTTGGTTCTGTCTTCACAAAAGAGGACACAAATAATTTCCCAGAAATATTAGGGAACCAAGGATGAGACGGAGGAATTGAAGCAAATCAATATTAGTTAAAAAAAATGGTGCTGGAGAAATTAATGGGGTTAAAGGCTACAAAATCTCCATGGCCTGATAATCTACAGCCCAGAGTACTAAAGGAAGTGGCCCTAGAAATACTGGATGCATTGGTGGTCATCTTCCAAAATTCGTTGACTCTGGAGCAGTTCCTACAGATTGGAGGGTGGCAAATGTAACCCCACTATTTAAAAAAGGAGGGAGAGAAAAAACGGAGAATTACAGACCAGTTAGCATAACATCAGTAGTGGGGAAAATGTGGATGTACAAAGCAATCTGGTTGTCCTTGTACACCAGTAAATGAAAGGAAACAGGCAGGTGCAGCAAGCAATTAGGAAAGCAAATGGTATGTTGGCCTTCAATGCAAGAGGATTTGAGTTCAGAAGCTGGGATGTCTTTCTGCAGTTATACAAGGGCTTGGTGAGACCACACCTGGAGTATCGCGTGCAGTTTTGGTCTCCCAAAGAAAGGATATACTTGCCATAGAGGGATTGCAGTGAAGTTCACTTGGCTGATACCAGGGATGGTAGGACTGTCATATGAGGAGAGATTGGTTGGACTAGGCCTGTATTCACCTGAGTTTAGAAGAATGAGAGGGGATCTGATTGAAATGTATAACATTCTAACAGGACTATATAGACTAGATGCAGGGAGGATGTTTCCCCTGGTTGGGGAGTCTAGAACCAGGGTCCACAGTCTCAGGATATGTGGCAGGCCATTCAGGACTGAGATGAGGAAATATTTCTTCATTCAGAGGGTTGTCAACCTGTGGAATTCTCTACCACAGAAGGCTGTGGAGGCCGGGTCACTGAATATATTCAAGAAAGAAATTGATAATGTTTTGGATATTAGGGGCATCATGGGGTATGGAGAGAAAATGGAAAAATGGCATTGAGACAGAGAATCAGCTATGATCAAATTGAATGGCAGAGCAGGCTCGAAGGGCCGAATGGCCTACTCCTGCTACTAGTTGTTATGTTTCTATCCTGGGGTTACCATTGACCAGAAACTGAACTGGACTAGCCATATAAATACTATGGCTACAAGAGCAGGTCAGGGGCTAGGAATCCTGTTGCAAGTAACTCACTTCCTGACTCTCCGAATCCTGTCCACCATCTATGAGGCACAAGTCAGGAGTGTGATGGAATATTCTCCACTTGCCTGGATGAGTGCAGCTCCAACAAAACTTAAGAAGCTTGACACCATCCAGGACAAAGCAGCTCACGTGATTGGCACCACCTCCACAAACATTCACTCCCTCCACCACCGACGCACAGTAGCAACAGTGTTCACTGTTCACTGAACATTCCTTCACCCATTCATCCACCCATTGCACATCCACCCAATGGCTCCCAGCCCGGATTGACATTCAGCATGGCATGATTTTTCTTTTCAGTCAGGAACAGACTTGGCAGCAGAGCTTAGTTGGGAATCAACTTCAATAAGAAAAAAGTCAGAACAAGTTTATTGAATTTCAAGCAAACTCCAGTGATAAACCGAGGCAGTGCTTTACAGTTTAAAGCAGGTTATACCACCCGTGTCGAGAACTGGACAGCTGAGCGCACCAAGGACTTCGCGCAGTATTGATCTTTGAGCTTTTCCTCTGTCTCTTTCTCTCTCAGGGTTTTTACCCTCTGATTCTGGTTCCTCTCTCCCACACAGCCTTGTCTCGGAGGGTCTCTTTTATCCCATCTGATCAACCCCTCCCTGCTTCTGGTCATATCCATGTGAGCAAAACTAGCTTCACTGAGTTATGTTAGTTTATCATATTCAAAGTTCATGTAAGCAATACTAGCTTCACTTAAATCGCATAATGTTCTCTTTATTCCTCATTGTTCTGACTTCCTCTTACCTCAAAGCTGCTAAGTCCTGTTGGCATTTATTTCACTGACATCCTGTATTAACTTCAACAACATCAAGGCGTTTTTTAGCTTTTAGCTGCAGTGAGCTTTTTAAAACTTCACATAGCATCCCAGGACCACTCAAACTTGGCATCTTTTCGATACGATGTCCTATTTCCTACCTTTGCCCACTGCACTATTTTACTAAGGAGAGTTTCAGGTGAAGTTAAATGTTAGCTTCTAATTATCAAAAGTTAAATGTTAACAACTTTTTTATTCATTCATGGGAGGTGGGCCTTGTTGGATAGGCTAACAGTTATTGCCCATTCCTAATTGCCACAGAGGAGGTGGTGGTGAGCTACTTTCTTTAACTGCTGCAGTCCCTGTGGTGTAGGTACACCCACAGTGCTGTTAGGATGGGAATTTCAGGACTTCCACTGAGTGACAGTGAAGGGACAGCAATATATTTCCAAGTCAGGATGGTGTGTGGCTTGTCCCTTCTCCTTCTAGATGATAGTGGTCATGGGTTTGGAAGGTGCTGCCTAAGGAGGATTGGTGAGTTCCTGCAGTGCATCTTGTAGATGGTACACACACTGCTGCCACTGTGGAGGAAGTGTATGTTTGTGGATGGGGTGCAAATAAAGCAGGCGCTTTGTCCTGGATGGTGTCAAGCCTCTTGAGTGTTATGAGAGCTGAACTCATCCAGACAAGTGGCGAGTATTTTATCACACTCCTGACTTGTGCCTCGTAGATGATGTACAGGTTTGGAGAGTCAGGAGGTGAGTTACTTGCCACAGAATTCCTAGCCTCTGACCTGCTGTTGTAGCCACAGTATTCACATGGCTAGTCCAGTTCAGCTTCTGGTCAATGTTAACCCATAGGATTGTGATAGAGTGGGGTTCAATAATTGTAATGCCATTGAATATCAAGGGGTGATAGTTAGATTTTCTCTTGACCAGGTCTTGCTGCATTTGGACATGGACTGCTTCAGTGTCTGAGGAGTCGGGAATGTTGCTGAACACTATGCAATTATCAGTGAACATCCCCACTTCTAAACTTCGGATGGAAGGAAGGTCATTCAAGAAGCAGCAAAAGATGGTTGGGCCGAGGACACTACCCTGAGGAACTCCTGCAGTGATGTCCTAGAGCTGAGGTGACTGACCTCCAAGAACTACAACCATCTTCCTTTGTGCTAGGTATGACACCAACCAGCAGAGAGTTTTCCCCCCGATTCCCGTTGACTTCAGTTTTGCTTGGGCTCCTTGGTGCCACACTTTGACAAATGCGGCCATTGATATCGAGGGCAGTCACTCTCACCTCACCAGAAGAGTTCAGCTCTTTTGTCCATGTTTGAACCAAGGCTGTAATGAGGTCAGGAGCTGAGCGACCCTGGCGGAACCCAAACTGAGTGTCAGTGAGCAGGTTATTGTTAAGCAAGTGCCACTTGATAGCACTGTTGATGACCCCTTCCATCACTTTACTGATGATCGAGGGTAGACTGATGGGAGCAGTAATTGGGTTGTAGTTGTCCTGCTTTTTGTGTACAGGACATACCTGGGCAATTTCCCACATTGCCGTGTAGATGCCGATGTTGAAACTGTACTGGAACAGCTTGGAATTATTTTGTTAATAACCTAATAATCTTACAGCATGAGCCCAGTGAGAGCATGAGCTGGCCCTTGGGGTATCAAGAGCTGGAAGTGGTTCCAATCAATACATTTTCTGTGTCATTATTTAAAAAGGAAATTAACATTTTGTCAAACCCCTGCATGCACACCCTTGGTGAATTACAATTTCTGGCCCAGACCCTTCCTATTGCTTCTACCCGGTGCATCCTATATGGTTTCAGCAGAGGGAGAGACAGGCTACTCACATCCCTGCTCTCACTGCCGAGAGGCTTTTGGTCTCCACACTCTGGGTTTCAGAGCCCCATAGGATCCTGGCAAAGACTGATCCACCTGTATCTGTGCAGGGGCAGATTCAGCTGGTGGGAGACTGAGGGGTGGGGGAGGGGTGGCGGGTGGTGGGAGGCGGCATGTCGAAAGGTGGGTCTGTGTGTTGAGAGCCGGGGCCACATGTCATGTGCTGCTTCAGGTTGGGAGGATGGTTAATGGGTGAGAAGTTGGAACACTTTGAGTCAAGTTCCCACTTCCATGTCTCCTTTTTCCATCATCTCTCTCCTGGGCCAGCATCACATCATTCCTCCCATTCTGCTAGAGCCCAGCTTGGTGGAGATCAGTGATGTGTTGTAAGGTCACAGATACAGTGTCTGTCATCCTGTTTAAAGCAGCAGACATCTCCTGCACGGCTGTGGTCATGACCTGCATGGACCCATTTCAGAGCCTTGCTTAAAGCTCCATGGAGGCAGCCACTCTCTCCATGACAGACAATCTCTGGAACCTTCTCCAGCCCCTTGAACCTTTGAGCTCCCTGTGCTCCTCCAATTCTGACCATTTGCACATCCACCACCCACATCACTCCACTGGCTGCCGATGCCCCAGGTTTTGAATTCCCTCCTAAAACTCTATCCTCCTTAAAATCTGCCTCTTTGACCAAGTTTTTGATCATCTGTGAAGCACCTTGGGATGTTTTACTATGTTATAGATTCTATATCAATGCAACTTGTTGTTATTGCCTTACATTGGTAGAATCAAGGATGTCACACAAACATTTTAAATCCTTGTAGCATAATTACCACAATCAGTTCCTGACTGGAAACTTAAACCTGCTGTTTCACTTTCAGTCAGGAACAGATCACAATTTTACATCAATCTCTGGCTTGACAGAATGTTTCCAGCATTTACCGTTGTTCTTCCTGACTCTAAACACAGTTGTAAAGGAGCCTTCTGTTCTGTATCTAGGAGCACTCTACCATGGAAGAGAGCGGTGGGACATATTTCTTACACACCACACATTCAGACTTGGATGTGATTAACAGCAGAAACAGCACAACTGAATCCATGCTGTCACTCATGAACTCGCTGGTGTGTCAACAGATGGGATGACCGAGTGAATCCCTTCCCACACACGGAGCAAGTGAACAGCCTCTCCCCAGTGTGAGTGCGTTGGTGTCTCTGCAAATGGGATAACTGAATGAATCCCTTCCCACACTCACAGCAGGTGAATGGTCTCTCTCCTGTGTGAACTCACTGGTGTTCCAGCAGGGTGAATGACCGAGCGAATCTCTGCCCACATTCAGAGCAGGTGAACGGTCTTTCCCCTGTGTGAACTCTCTGGTGCTGCAGCAGGTTAGATGACTGAGTGAATCCCTTCCCACACATGGTGCAGGTGAATAGTCTTTCCCCAGTGTGAACTCGCTGGTGTTTAAGCAGGTGGGATGGCTGAGTGAATCCCATTCCACACTCAGAGCAGGTGAATGGCCTCTCTCCAGTGTCTCAGCAGATCACTGCTGTTTTTAAAGCTTGCCTCACAGTTAGAACATTTAAATGGTCTCATATCAGAGTGAACACGCTTGTGTCTCAGCACCTTGGATGAATGAGTGAATCCCTTCCCACACCCAGAGCAGGTGAATGGTCTCTTCCCAGTGTGAATTCGTTGGTGTACGGTGAGTTGAGATGATTTCCTGAACCCAGTCCCGCAGTGAGAGCATCTGAACGGCCTCTCAACAATATGAACACATTGATGGCACGACAGTTTCCTGGAACTTTTATAGCACTTCCCGCTGTCTGGACATTTAAAAAGTCCCTTCCCAATGTGAATTTGCTGATGTGTCAGCAGGTGGCAGGACTGGGTGAATCCCTTCCCACACTTGGAACAGGTGAATGGCCTCTCCCCAGTGTGAGTGCGTCAGTGAATCTCCAGTAGGGATGGGTAGTTGAATCCCTTCCCACAGTCTCCACATTTCCATGGTTTCTCCATAGTGCTGGTGTTCTTGTGTCTCTCCAGGTTGGATGATCAGTTGAAGCCTCGTCCACACCCAGAACACGTGTACAGTCTCTCCCCACTGTGAACAGTGTAATGCTTTTTCCAGGCTGTGCAACTGGTTAAAGCTCTTTCCACAGCCAGTTCACTGGAACATGCTCACTCAGGTGCCTGTGTGTCTCGGTGCCTTTCCAGTCACACTGATGTTTGAAACCTTTTCCCACAGACAGAACAGACACACATTTCTCCTTCCACATTCAAAGGCCGATGATATTCAGGTCCCGATGAAGTGAGTGACTCTACCAGATCTTGATGTAAAGTTTGTTTTGAGTTTCCCATCTCTAAATCCTCCCCTTCTCATGCCCTGTAAAAGAAGTTTATAAAAGTCACCACTGGAAGAACAGGACAGAAATTCAGAAGACAAATCTAGTTTCTATGGAACATTGTTTCCCTTGAAGATGTAAATCCCCGTCCCACACATTATCTCATACCGTATGCTCAAGTCCAAACGCATCTCCAGCATTTCTTTCCTCCACACCCAGTTTTCTCTCTCCCATTACGCTGACTGGGATCAGCTCTCTGACCCTTGGGTATTAGAGTAAGAATAAAATGAATGAGTCAATTATTTCTCTCCTGGTTACTGGAACCCTAAAGCCCTGCCCAATCTCTGTTCTCGCACCAAGATAGACATGCATGCACTCTGCCTGCTGAACACACCTCTTCCAAGATGGTGGCAGTCACCTGAGTAACCTGTCACCGAGGAAACCCCGCCCTTCTGATTCATCTTGACTCTCTTACTTAAGCAGTCTCTCAGGATCAAGGATGACTTGCTTCCATTCTTGCTCATTGTGCTTGTAGATGGCTGATAAGTCCAATGCGTATTCGGCAGACTGTCACATGTGGGCAGGTGGTGGTTGAAGGGTTGGTAGTTGAGGCGTTTGGTGGTTTCTGTGCTCTCTGAAGTCTTGACTTCACCCCTGCATACTCCTCATGAAGTCTCTCAATATGTTTGGTGCCTCCAGAAATAAACCTCCAGTTTGGTCGGTTGCAATCCAGGGAGTCCTATGAGTCTGTGGGGATATTTGCTCGCTCCAGGGATGCTATAAGGAAATCCCTGAATGTTCCCACTATCCTCCTGAGAGTCTCACTGTGACCGAGGTCCAAGAAGAGCAGTTGATTCAGGAGCCTGGTGTTAGGCATATGACTGACATGTCCTGCCTAGTTTTGAGTGGTTCGTGCCTCAGTGCTGGGCTTGGGAGAGGACACTGCGGGCTGACCATCTTGCTACCAGATTTGAAGGATCTTGTGAAGGCACCACTGGTGGTACTTCTCCAGTGCTCTGAGGTGCCTGATGTAGGTTGTCCAAGTCTCTGAAGACAATAGGAGTGTGGGGATCACTGCTGCCCAGTAAACCAGGACCTGAGTCTCGGGTTTGACATCCTGGTGTTCAAATACTCCGTTCATCATTCGGCTGAAGGCTGAACTGGAATATTAGAGGTGATGATGAATTTCATTATCTAGTCCGCCTTTGACAAAAAGAAGCTACCAAGATATGGATAATGATCCACATTTTCCTGGATCCTGCCGTTGATATGAATCGATTGGGGAGGTGTTAAAACACACAAGATATATTACAAATGGTGAGTAGAAATTGCAAGAGATCCAACAACTCGTGGACACCAACAAGATGCGTGGTTTCCTCAGTGCTGTCAAGACAATCTGTGACCCAAACACTCAAGGGCCAACCTCCTTGACAGCCAAGCATGGAGGGAGCTCATCAAGGACATGGAGTCAGTCAGTGCTCACTGGAGAGAATATTTTGAAGAACTCCTCAATCGAGACTCTGCCTTCCACTTTTTTTATTCATTTATGTGATGTGGGCTTTGCTGGTACTGTTACACTTCTGGCACGGCCGCACAATCTCTTATTCCTCATTGAGAAGAGGGATAAATGCCAGCGGATCTTTGGGACACTGTGACTGTGATTATATTCAAGAAGAGAGACAAGTCTGATTGCAGTAATTACAGAGGAGTCTTCCAGTTGTCTGCCACAGGAAAGATCATTGCAAGGATCCTCTTCAATCACCTTCTCTTAGTGGCCAAAGAGCTCCTTCCAGAGTCACAGTGTGGTTTTCCCCCATCGGGAGACATCACAGACATGATCTTCACTGCGCGGAAAACCCAAGAAAAATGCAAGGAACAGCATAAACCTATGTACTTGGCCTTTCTCAACCTCCCAGAAGCCTTTTACACTGTCACTCATGAGGTTTTATGCAGTATCCACCTCAAATTTAGCTGCCCCTTGAAATTTGTCACCATCCTCCGCCTACTCCATGATATCATGAAAGCCATGATCCTCATCAATAGAACGACCACAGACCCTATCTCAGCGAAGACTGAGATCAGAAAAGGCATTTTCTGCTCAGCATTTCACCTCAAGCAAATTACCAACAGGCGTGGAGATAATCTACAGAACTGATGGGAAACCAACACCACCTTGAAAACAAAACCAGAATTAGTCCAAGCTCAGACATTGGCTCCATTATGCCCATACCTGATTTCTATGTTAAATCCATCCAACTGCCTAGATTCCATAACCCTTAATACCCTTGCCTCACCGACGTCCAGCACTCTCAGTTTTTTTACATTTTCAATTGACAAACTCGCAACAGAATTCCAGATTTCCACTATATTTTCTGTGAAGTGATTTCTGACATGGCCCTGAACAGCCGAGTCTCAGTTACACATATAAATATCGTTGATTGGTACCAAAAACAAAAAGTGCTGGAAAAACTCAGCAGGTCTGACAGCATCTGTGGAAAGAAAGGCAGAGTTAACATTTCGAGTCCGTATGACTCTTCTGAAGAAGATGCTGTTAAACCTTCTGAGTTTTTCCAGCAATTTTTGTTTTTGTTTCAGATTTCCAGCATCCGCAATATTTTGCCTTTATCGCTGATTTGTACATTTGAATGGTAACAATTATTTTGCTTTTAACTAAGTTGTGCAACAAAATTTTTAAAACATAATTTTAGTAAAATACGGTGGATGCTGGAAATCTGAAATAAAAACAGAAAGTTCTGGAAATCCTCAGCAGGTTTGGCAGCTACTGTGAAGAGAGAGAAACAGATTTAACATTTCCAATCCAATATGATTCTTCTTCAGAACTGAGTATTTCCAGCATTCTTGATTTCATTTTAAACACATAATTGATGTAAACTTTATTGTCCTTACAGGTATCTGGATGTAAATCTGATTTCAGACCTTCCTCTGAACAGTTTTCAAACTGACTCCAGCTCATTGTCCATCCCTTCACTAAATACCCGGATGGAAAACCCTCAGCACAAGATGGCGGCGGCCGGTTGCCCGGGTAACCCGGGCCTGTCACCGGGGAGAAGCCCCGTCCTCACTCCCCTCTTCCCTCACCGAGATGGCCGCCCATGCGCCCCGCTCCCTGAACAAGACTCGCTTTCCTCTCCCACGATGGCGGCGGCCAGTGAGCGCGTTCCCAGTGCGCAGGTGCAGTGTGGATTGTGCGCTCTGAGTATGCTCAGTGTCAGTCATGGTGACAGAGTGAGGAGGAATGGACGGTTCGGGAGGAGATTGTGAGCACAGGGTAGGAATGGAAATGGCGGCTGGACTGGGAACTGGAGCAACTTCTGGGGTAGGCCCTAGGCCCCGTTTTTACCCCGCGGTGACAGGCCCGGGGGAAGGGAGCGATGGAGCCGGCGGCTGGACGGGGAGGATTTGGAAACACTTTGTGGATCCGCAAACCCTGAGGAATAATTGTCAGCTCCTGGTTTGCAGCTGCGGGGCTTCTCCCTCCCGGGAACAGGCCCAGGTTAACGGCCGCCATCCTGGGTCAGCGAGTGGAGGATGGTTCACATCAGAGGATGGGGGAGGGGGGGTGGGGACAATAAATAAGAGGTTACACTTTGGGCACAAACCAATGAGGAATCTGATCTATGGGAAGGAAGGAAGCCCTGGGAGGTGGGCGGGGAGGATTCAGAAACACCCGCTGGAGGCCCGAAACCCCCAATAAGAACCTGCAGGTCCCGTGTTTGCAGCTCGGGGACTTTTTGTTTTACGTGCGGCGGCCATCTTGGTGAAGCAACAAAGAGTGGGCGGGGCTTCAGGGTCCCAGTGACCAGGAGAGAAAATGATTGATTTTATTCACCTGCACAGAGTGGCTGGAGGACAGAATCTAGCCAGATTGCATGGAGGGAAAAAACTGGGAGTTGAGGAAAGAAATGTTGGAGATGGTTTGATGGATTCAGATTTTAGTCCATGGAGGTTGGAGTGTATTTGGGATGTGGATTTACAGTTTTGGGGAACAAGAGGAAAATAAATTCCATCAAGGTGAAGCGATTGTGTTGTGGTAATGTCACTGGACTAGTAATCCAAAGGCCCAAGGTAAGGCTCTGGGAACATAGGTTCAAATCCCCTCACATCAGCTGGTGGAATTTAAATTCAATTAATAAATCTGGAATTATAAGCTTGTCTCAGCAATGGTGACCATGAAATTGTCATTGAGCGTTGTAAAAACCCATTTGGTTCAGTAATGTCCTTTAGGAAATCTGCCTGGTCTGATCTACATGTAATTGACTCTGAAATGCGCTCTAAAATGGCCTCGCAAGCTACTCAGTTCAGGGTAATCAAGGATGGGCAACAAATGTTGGCCTTCCCAGCGATGCCAACATACTGAGAAAGAATATTTTAAAAAACTGGAATTGTCAAGCCTGAATTTCTACACCCTGCTTACACTTATAACAATTAATTTTGTAAACTCTTTTTGCAGTTATTAGAAGGGAAGGATTTGTGGATTGAGAAATCTAAACAAGCATCCTGGTTTGAGTCATTTGATTATTCTAGACATGAATATCATGAACCTTTGAATGTGGAAGGAGAAATGTTTGTCTCTTCTGTCTGTGGAAAAGATTTCAAACATCAGTGTGACTGGAAAAGCACCAATACACACACGCACGCCTGAGTGAGAGTGTTCCAGTGACCTGACTGTGGAAAGAGCTTTAACCAGGTACACAGCCTGAAAAAATATCATAACATTCACAGCAGGGAGAAACCATACACGTGTTCTGTGTGCGATCGAGGGTTCAACTTATTGTCCAACCTGGAAAGACACAATGACACCCAAGGCATGGAGAAACCGTCGAAATTTGTGGACTGAGAAAAGATTCAATTCATCATCCTGACTGGAAATCCATCGACACATTCACACTGGGGAGAAGCCATTCAGCTGTTCCGTGTGTGGGAAGGGATTTACTAAGACAACCTATCTGATGTTACACCAGAGAATTCACACTGAGGAGAGGCCCTTCAGCTGCACTTACTGTGGGAAAAGGTTCAACAGTTCATCCACCTTCGCAACACCAGCGAATTCACACTGGGGAGAAGCCGTTCACCTGCTCCTTGTCTGGGGAGGGATTCAATCGGTCATCCGGCCTTTGGACACACCGGCGAGTTCACACTGAGGAGAAGCCATTCAGCTGCACTTACTGCAAAAAGAGTTTCGGGCAGTCGTCCACCCTCACTGCGCACCAACACACTCACACTGGGGAGAGACCGTTCATCTGCTCTGTGTGTGGGAAGAAGTTTTCTCAGTCATTTGATCTGATGAGACACCAGCGACTTCACACTGGGGAGAGACCATTCACCTGCTCTCTGTGTGGGAAGGGATTCGCTCGGTTATTCACCCTCCAGTCACACCACTGAATTCACACTGAGGAGAATCCATTCAGCTGCATTACCTGTGGAAAGAGTTTCAGGCAGTCATCCAACCTTCTGACTCACCAACGCACTCACACTGGGGAGAGACCTTTCACCTGCTCCTCGTGTGGGAAAGCATTCACAAGGTCTTCCAGCCTGCTGAGACACCGACAAATTCATCAGTGACTGTGGGGTTGGATTCTGTTGTTATTGCTGCTGTTAATCACATCCAGGATTGATGGTATTATGGAATATTGTGTGCAATTTTGGTCTCCTTACCGAGGAAAGGATATACTTGCCATAGAGGGAGTGCAGCGAAGGTTCACCAGACTGATTCCTGGGATTGCAGGATTGTCGTATGAGAGAGATTGGGCTGACTAGTCCTGCATTCACTAGAGTTTAAAAGAATGAAAGGGGATCTACTTGAAAGATATAAAATCCTGACGGGGCTGGACAGACTGGATGCAAGGATGATGTTTCCTCTGGCTGGGGGTGGAGGAGGGGTTTGGGGGGTGGTGGGGAGGGGATGTCCATAACAAGGGATCCATCTCAGGATAATGGGTAGAACATTTAGGACTGAGATGAGGAGAAACTTCTTCACTCAGTGCGTGGTGAACCTGTGGAATTCTCCACCACAGAAGACTGGAAGCCGAGTCACAGAATATATTAAAGAAGGAAATAGATTTCTGGACTCTAAAGGTATCAAGGGGGATGCCAAGAGATTGGGAGGATGGCTTTGAGATAGAGGATCAGCCATGATCATATTAAATAGCAGAGCAGGTTCGAGGGCCAAATGACCTACTCCTGCTCCTATTCTCTATGTTTCTATATCAGGGTTGTTCCTGCTTACGTTAACAACCCCGAGAACTAGATGGAGTTTAATATTCTGGAGATGTCACTGCTTTTTGCGGCTGCAGTGTCCCATTTTAAAAGCCCCATCTGTGATCTTTCCCTTCTCAACTGGAACTCGTTTGCAATAAAATAATGAACTTTCGCTTCAATCCTAAATTGGTTTTTGGTGCCAAATCTACAATTCAGTGTCAGAAAGGTTCCACTGATTAACATCCCCAATTAGAAAGTGCTGATTAATCCTTGCTGAAAATTCTTACTGACTTCACAGTGACACCTCTGTTATGAAAGTAAATTATCAAAGAAGAATCAAAATAGTAAAATATTTTACAGGTACATCAATAAAAGCTTCATTGATCAACATTGATATTGATGAAGCTTGGAAGTCGCTGAGTTCAATCATTTCTAACACAGCAGCAGCAATATTTGGTAAAGTTGGAACCCACAAGGACTGTTTTGAGAAAAATCAGCAGACATGACAATTCCTACCTGATGCACAAAACCCCACATCTAGAACCCTCCGTAACTTGAATGTAGCCAAGACAGTCGTGTAAAAGACAGGGAGATACTGTCATGAAGCTATTAATGTCTACAATATTTTGGAAAATGTTTTTCTTTCAAAGTAGCGGTTTAGTCTGTGGGTATGTCTTAATTGGATAAAAGTTAGTCTGGGTGCTTTGAAATGTAATGGTTTTGTTATGTAAGAGAGAGAGAGCGTGCATTTGCAATTTTTGAATAGATCATTCAAGAAGTAGGGTGAAAATTGACATTTTTCTAGCAGCTACCAAGCATTATGTTCATCTTACTCATAAAATTGGTATTATGAAAGGGGTGTCATTGTTAAAAGGTAAAGTTCAAAGAGGTTGTTGATACAATGAGAATTAACATTCAATGAGGCTGGTAGATATAACTTCAGTAGCTTTCAAGTGCGCAGGCAGAGGCAATGTAAGGTCAAAAGGCAATTGCAAGCCTTCAACTGGTTCCACAGTGAAAATAACCTCATTTTGAATTTCTAAGGTGAAAATGCTTTGACTGGTGTTTGGTGAAGTCTATGGACTGCTGTTGCCTTAATGGAGATTAGTTTGGGAATTTGTTAAAAACTATAATAGTATTAATTTGTAGCCATGTGTATATGTTTTCACCTGTGTAAATTAATAAATGTTTCAGTTAGTTTCATGTAAAACCTCGAGATCTGATGGTCTGATTCCTGAATTTAAGGCCGCACCTCGAACATAACACTTAAAATGATAGGTTTTGACAGTTGGTTAAAGTTTCCCTCTGGGATTTTATATAACTCTACTTCACCAACTGCATTGTTCATAACAGCAAATAAACACTGGATCGACCTGTGTCAAGAAATTCGACCAGGCTGCAACATACGTGCTATGTGTGATTGGATGAACAGGGCACTTGGTCTGATCATCACCGAAATCACACAGTGAAGTGCTCAGCAACAGAAGTAATCAGATGTCCTGCTGGGTTGAACATTACTGTGATCTGTACACCCATGAGATGGACATCTTCCAGTCTCTGTTTGACTCTCCAGTAACTTCCTGTCATTGTTAGTTAGACAAGGAATCCTCATCACTCGAGCTTGAAAAGACCATTGATTGTTCAGCAAGCAGAAAGTCACGCTGCCTAATGGAATTCCAGCTGAACTGCTCAAGCACGGAAAGTCCCATCTATTGTTAGCACCCACTTCTCTGTTGGGAGGTAGGAACCATTCCACATGCGTGACACAAAAATCATCACAATAACCAAAAACAAAGGTGACAGAAGAGATTGTGAAGACAGGAACATCTCACTCCGTACTGTCACTAGGAAGACCTTCACTTGCGTCATGTTTTAAACATTATCTTTTTGCAGACCGAGTCTATGGAGAAGCACAGTAATGTTTCTTGCTGGTAATTCTACAGTGGACATGATCTTCTCCATACACTAGCTACAAGAGAAGTTGGAGGACGAAGAAAGGAAAAGCAATAGTGATAGGGGATTTGTTAGTTAAGGGAACAGAGAGGTGTTTCTGCGGCCGTAGACATGAATCCAGGATGGTATGTTACCTTCCTGGTGCCAGGGTCAAGGATGTCACTGAGTGGGTGGAGGACATTCTTCTGGGGGAGGGTGAACAGCCAGAGGTCATGGTCCATGTTGATACCAATGACTTAAGTAGGAAGAGAGATGTTGTCCTGCAGACAGAATTCAGGGCGCTAGGTAGAAAATTAGCAAACAGGACCTCAAATGTAGTATTCTCCATATTACTTCCAGTGCCATGTGCAAGTGAATATAGAAATAGGAGGTTAAGGCAGATGAATGTGTGGCTGGAAAGATGTTGCAGGAGGGAGGGCTTTAGATTCCTGGGACTGGTTCTGAGGGAAGATGGCACCTGTACAAGCAGGAAGTGTTGCAGTTGAACAGAGCTGGGATTGAGCTCCTTGAGATGTGTACGCTTGTCCTGTTGGGGTGCGGGGCCTTCAAACTAATTCAGCACGGGTGTGGGAACCAGGAGAGAATATTAGAGAGTAATACCAAGGTGCACAAAATACTGGGAGAGACAGATAACACTAGAATAGCAAATAGGGAGTGAGGGAGAAAGTAATACACTCAAAATCAGTGTTATACTATATGTATGTGAATGCACGGAGTATAGTAGATAAGATTGCTGAGTTACAGGTGCAGATTGCCATGTTACGTTGTGGCGATGACCGATAGCTGGCTCAGGAAAGGGCAGGTGTTAAATATTCCTGGGAACAACGTGTTCAGGAAAGATAGGGCAGGAAGAAAAGCAGGAGGGGTGGCCATATTGATTAAGAAAAGCATTGCAGTGCTGCAGAAAGAAGATGTCCCAGAGGGTTCAAGGACAGAATCAATTTGGCTAGAGCTAAGGAACAAAAAGGGTGCAATTACATTGCTCAGTGTAGTCTATCGACCGTCAACTAGTGGGAAGGATGTAGAAGACCAAATTTGCAGGGAAACAGCAGAGAGGTGCAAACATTATAGAGTAGTTATAATGGCAGACTTTAATTGCATGATTATAGACTGAGATAATGGTAGTGTAAAAAATAGAGAGGGGCAAGAGTTCCTAGGATGTGTTCAGGCAAATTTTCTACAGCATCTGTCCAGTCCAACAAGAAAGGAAGCACTGCCAGACCTGGTTCTTGGAAATGATATGAGCCAAGTAGATCAGGTGTCAGTGGGGAAATATTCAGGAGACCATGATCATTCTATCGTAAGGCTTAGGATGATGGTAGAAAAGGACAATGTGCAATCCAGAGTAAGAATAATTAACTGGGGGAGAGCCAAATTCAATAGAGCAAGAACAGAACTGGGCTGGATAGACTGGAACCAAAGGTTGGTGGGAAGAGGTAGCTGAGCAATGGGCTACCTTCAAAGAAGAAATGGTTCGAGGTATAATCCCTCAAAAAAGAAAGGTAAGGCAAAAAAATCCAGAGCTCCCTGGATGAAAAATGAGATAGAAGTTAAGATAAAGGAGAAAAAGTGTGCCGATGACAGGTGTCAGATTGAAAATACAATTGGGAACCGATCAGACTACAGAAGGTTCAGAAGGGAGGTGAAAATGCAAATAAGAGAAGCAAAGTGGGGTCATGAGAAAAAAACTGGAGCCAACATAAAGGGGAATGCCAAAGTCTTCTATATGTACATAAAAGGATAGTAAAAGGAGGAGTAGGGTCGATTAGGGGCCAAAAAGGGGGATTACACATGGAGGCAGGGTGAGGTGTTAAATGAATATTTCGCATCTGACTTTACCAAGGAAGCAGATGCTACACAGGCCGCGGTGACAGACAGGGAACCTCTGTCACTGGAAGGGTACAAACTTGATAAGGAGGAAGTGTTGATTGAACTGTTGGCACTTAAAGTTAACAAGGCAAGGGGACTGGATAAGATGCATCCAAGGATACTGAAAGAAGTGAGAGTGGAAATTGCAAGGGCACTGGCCATAATCGTTCAATCTTCTTTTGACTCAGGGGAGGTTCTAGAAGACTAGAGAATTGCAAACATTACGCCCTTGCTCAAAAAAGGTAAGGATAAGCCCAACATTTACAGACCAGTTATTTTAACTTCGTTGATGGGGAAGCTTCCAGAGAAAATTATTTTTGATAGAATTAGTCATCACATGGAAGAATATGGGTTGATTAGGAAGAGCCACTCAAGTATTTCTAAAGGGAAAATTGTGTTTAACAAGCTTGCTGGAGTTCTTTGAAGAGGTAACAGAGAACGTTGATGAGGGTAATGCACTTGATATGTTTATGGACTTTCAAAAGGCATTCAATACAGTGCTGCACAACAGACTTGTGAGAAAGGTTATAGTTCATGGAATAAAAAGGACAACAGTAACGCGAATACAGAATTGGCTGAGTAATAGGAAACAGAGTTATGGTCAATGGATATTTTTCTGGCTGGAGGAAGGTTTCTAGTGGAGATCCCCACAGGTCAGCATTGGGACCCTTGCTTTTTGCGACCAATATTAATGATCTGGATCTTGATGTGCAAGGGACAATTTCAAAGTTTGCAGATGATACTAAACTTGGAAGCACTGTAAACTGTGAGGCAGACAGCATAGAACTTCAAAAGGACATAGGCAAGTTGGTAGAGCGGGCAGATAGATAGCAGATGCAGTTCAATATGGAGAAATGTGAGATGATGTATTTTGGTAGAAAGAACATGGAGAGGCAATATAAAATAAGGGGTACAATTCTAAATAGGGTGCAGGAGCAGTTGGGCCTGTGTGTATACGTGCATAAATCATTGGGCCTGCGTGCATACGTGCATAAATCATTGAAGGTGGCAGGAGAGGTGAAGAGAGCCGTTAATAAAGCATACAGTATTCTGGGCTTTTAATGGGGCATAGAGTACAAGAGCATGGGGATTATGCTGAATTTATATAAGGCACTAGCTAGACCTCACCTGGAGTATTGTGTACTGCTCTGGGTGCCACAGGATAGGAAGGATGTGATGCATTGGAGAGAGTGAAGACGAGGTTTACAAGAAAGGTTCCAGGGATGAGAATCTTCAGTTATGAAGATAGATTAGAGAAGCTGTAACTATTCTCCTTGGAGAGGAGAAGGTTAGAGGAGATTTGATAGAGATGTTCAAAATCACGAGGGGGCTGGATAGAGTAGATTGGGGGGTGGGGGTGAACTGTTCCTGCTCATAAAAGGATAGAGAACAAGAGGGCACTGATTTGAAATGGTTTACAAAACAAGCAAATGTGATGCGATAAAAAAAAATTCACTGAGTGAGTGGTTCGAGTCTGGAATGTACTGCCTGGAAGTGTGGTGGAGGCAGGCTCAATCATTCCCAGGCATTCGAAGGCATTGGGTGATTATCTGAATAGAAACAATGTGCAAGACGACAGGGAAAAGGCAGAGAATAGCACTAAGTCATCATGCTCATTTGGAGAGCCAGTACAGGCACGCTGGGCCAACTGGCCTCCTTTTGTGCCATTACAATTCTGTGTTTCTGTGATTATCAGAAGGATTTGAGATCCCAGTTTGAGCTGGAAAATCATGGGTAAAATCATGAAAAGGTCATTCACCCTCTCAATGTGGAAATGACTTATATAAAAGCCACATAATGCGGATGTTGGAAATCTGAAATAAAAACATAAAATGCTGGAAAAACTCAGCAGGTCTTGTAGCATCTGTGGAGAGAGAACATAGTTAATGTTTTGAATCTGTATGACTCTTCTTCAGAAGAAGTGATTCACTTGGTCACCCCATTCGCTGACACAGCAACACAGTTACACTTGAGAGAGACCATTCAGATACTGCATTTGTGCAAAGGGGTTGACTCACTTTGCTCACCTGTTAACACACCAGGTTTAAACCTTCAGAGGATTTGATCCAAAATTGCTACTGACAACACAGAGTTTGAATGTTGTGCATGGGAAGAAAAGTCACTTGTTCAAACCGCCTACTGAGAGTCCAGTGAGCTCACAATTAACCGTAGGTGTAGGTTCTGCTGTTAATTATACCGGGACAGAGCTATGGTGGAGGTCCGGTGCACTTTGGTTGCCGTATCAATGGACTTAATAATTTTATATAACAGAAACAAAGAAAGTGCTGGAAAAACTCAGCAGGTCTGACAGCATCTGACAGAGAAACAGGCTTGACGCTTCAAGTCCGCATGATTCTTCTTCAGAACTGAGGAAGAGTCATACGGACTTGAAACATCGTGTGTGTTTCTCTATCCACATTTGCTGTCAGAACTACTGAGTTTTTCCAGCATTTTCTGTTTTTCTTTCAGATTTTCCACATCTGCAGAATTTTGCTTTTATGATAATTTTATATCTTGGCCCTGTGACTCCAATCAGCATCGGATCACAAAACATAATTTTCTGCTGTACAAAATCACATTTCAATGGCAGCCTATTTACCCAGTATTCGCCGCGGGGTGGAATGGACCCTATTCTTTTTATTCATACTCGGGGAAGTGGGCGGTGCCGGCTCAGCCAGGATTAGAGGTGATCCTTGCGCAGGCGCGGTATCGGGCAGCGGCTGCAACATGCAGTGAACTCAAACCGGAGCATGCGCAGTCCGGAGCTGACCGAATGACTGAGAAATATCGAGAACAGGCAAGTGAAGGGAGCCGGTGAGTGGGGAGGAATGGAAGCGGCGGAGATGGCGGGGATCTTCATAAACACCCAGTAGAGGTCCGAAACCGTGAATAAGAAGCTACTGGTTCTGCGGTTGCATCGGGCAGGTGGGACCCGCTTTACCTTCGGAGAGACACCCGAGTAAACGGCCGCCATTTGTATAGGGGACAATGTGCTGCAGGGCGCATGCGCCGCCGCCATCTTTCTAGTGGGAAACGTGCAGCTGGACTCAATCACACAAAGCAGAAGAGGCCATTCGGCCCATCGAGTCTGCACCGACACGTGAGAAACACCTGTCCTACCTACCTAATCCCATTTACCAGCACTTGGCCCATAGCCTTGAATGTTATGATGTGCCAAGTGCTCACCCAGATACTTTTTAAAGGATGCTGGAAATCTAGAACAAAAACAAAAATACCTGGAAAAACTCAGCAGATCTGACAGCATCTGCGAAGAGGGATACAGTTAATGTTTCGAGTCTGTTATGACCCTTCATCAGAACGAAGACATATAGAAATGAGATGAAATATAAGCTGGTAGAAGGGGGTGGGGCAGGAGAGCTCGATAGGGGGCCAGTGATAGATGGAGGCCCAAGAAGGGATTTCCAGCTTTTAAAGGATGTGAGGCATCCCGCATCCACCACCCTCCCAGGCAGCGCATTCCAGACCGTCACCACCCTCTGGGTGAAAACGATTTTCCTCACATCCCCCCTAAACCTCCTGCCTCTCACCTTGAACTTGTGTCCCCTCGTGACTGATCCTTCAACTAAAGGGAACAGCTGCTCCCGATCCACCCTGTCCATGCCCCTCATAATCTTGTACACCTTGATCAGGTCGCCCCTCAGTCTTCTCTGCTCCAACGAAAACAACCCAAGTCTATCCAACCTCTCTACATAACTTAAATGTTTCATCCCAGGCAACATCGTGGTGAATCTCCTCTGCACCCCCTCCAGTGCAATCACATCCTTCCTATAATGTGGCGATCAGAACTGCACACAGTACTCCAACTGTGGCCTCACCAAGGTTCTATACAATTCCAACATGACCTCCCTACTTTTGTAATCTATGCCTCGATTGAAAAAGGCAAATGCCCCATCTGCCTTTTTTACCATCCCACTGACATGCCCCTCCACCTTCAGAGATCTATGGACACACATGCCAAGGCCCCTTTGTTCCTCAGGACTTCCTAGTGTCATGCCGTTCATTGAATACTTCTTTGTCAAATTGCTCCTTCCAAAGTGTATCACCTCACATTTCTCAGGGTTAAATTCCATCAGCCACTTATCTGCCCATCTATATCTTCCTGTAGCCCAAGACACTCCCAAAACAATTAGGATTGCAAACAGGGGAATGAGAAAGCTCTGGCTGGAAAAGCAGGGAAAATCCCAAGATATTCCAGAAGTATATCAATAAGAAGAGGATAACCAGGAAAAGAATAGGACCCATTAGGGACCAAGGGGAAAATCTATGGGTGGAGCCAGTGACGGTCTGGAATGCACTGCCTGGGAGGGTGGTGGAGGCAAGTTGCCTTACATCTTTTAAAAAGTACCTGGATGATCACTTGGCACATCATAACATTCAAGGCGATGGGACAAGTGCTGGTAAATGGGATTAGGTAGGTAGGTCAGGTGTTTCTCATGTGTTGGTGCAGACTCGATGGGCCGAAGGGCCTCTTCTGCACTCTGTGATTCTGTGATTAAGCTCCACCCTGCACTTTCTCTATTCCACTAATGCCTCAGCTGATTTGCTTCCCTTGTACCTGCTAAAAGCCGCTCTTTTCCTTCTCATCGTATCCTGAATATCTCTGGTCATCCATGGTTCTTTGGGCTTGTTACTGCTTCCTATCACCTTAGAGGGAACATGTTGAGCCTGTACCCTTCCCATTTCCTTTTTGAACCCCCCCCCACCACCCACTGCTCTTCTGTAGATTTCCCCACAAGTAGCTGTTCCTAGTCCACCTTGGCCAGATCCTGCCTTATTTTATTAAAATCTGCTCTCCCCCAATTCAAAACATTTTTTGCAACTTGTCTATTTCTTTGTCCAAAACAAGGTTAAATTGTACCATGTTGTGGTCGCTATCACTAAAATGCTCCCCACATGCGCGGTCATCCCTCTCCCTGACAGCAGGAGGAGAGAATATTGTGAATGTCTATCCTGGACTGACAGGGATGGATTTTGAAAACTCTTTTTACAGGGGGTTAAAAGGGGAGGATTTACACACATCAAACGCAAACCAAGAGAAATGTATTTTTCCTCTCAATGTCTATCCTGGACTGGCAGTCATGGATTTTGGAAATTTCTTTTCCAAGATATTAGAGGCAGAGGATTGACGGACAGGAAACTCCATCACATCAAGATCTGACAGAGTCATGTGATTCGTCAGGACCTGAATATCATCAAACTTTTAATGTGGAAGGTAAACAACTTATCTGTTCTGCCTGTGTGCAAAGATTTCAAGTAAGGGTAAGAATAATTAACTGGGGGAAAGCCAACTTCAATGGGGTAAGAATGGATCTGACCTAGGTAAGTTGGAATTTCAAAGGGAATGGAGTTTAAAAATCAGGAAGTCTTGCTAAAACTATATAAGGCACTAGTTGGACCACACCTAGAATACTGTGAACAGTCTTGGTCCCCTTCTCTAAGCAAAGATATGCTGGCATTGGAGGCAGTCCAGAGAAGGTTCTTGAGGTTGGTCTCAGGTATGGAGGGATTTTCTTATGAGGAGAGGTTCAGTAGGCTGGGTCTGTACTCATTGGCGTTTAGAAGTGTGAGAGACGACCTTATTGAAACATATAAGATTCTTAGGGGTCTTGACAGGGTAGATGCTGAGTGGGAGAGTCTAGGACCAGGGGGCATAATCTCAGAGTAAAGGGTCGCCCATTTAAGACAGGGGTAATGAAGAATTTCTTCTCTCGGTAGGCAGTGAGACTGTCGAATTCTTTACCACAAAGGGCTGTAGAGGTTGGGTCGTTAAGTATATTCAAGGCTGAGATAAACAGATTTTTAACCTGTAAGGGAATCAAGGGCTATGCAGGAAAGTGGAGTTGCGGATTATCAGATCAGCCATGACTTCACTGAATGGCGGAGCAGATTCGATGGGCCGAATAGCCTTCTGCTCCTACATCTTAAGGTCTTATGAATCAATGTTTGGCAGATGAAGCTGTAACTGAACAATGCACTGCCTTCAAAGAAGAGAGAGATCTGACACAGTAAAGATATATTCCCATGAAGGGGAAAGGTAGGGTAAACAAATCCACAGCCCCCTCGAAGAGAAAAGAGATAGAAATTGAGATAAAGGAGAAAAAGTGTGCTTATGACACATATTAGCTGGATAATAAAACCAAGAAGCAGGCTGAATAGAGAAGGTTCAGAGAGACCTGGAAAACCAAATAAGAAAAGCAAAGAGAGCATGAAAAGAGACTGAAAGCAAACATGGAAATAAATCATGAAGTCTTCCATGGCCATGTAAATAGTAAAAGAGTGGTAAAGGAGGAGTGGAGGCAATTAGGGACCAAAGAGGTGATTTAGGCATGGAGGCAGGGGGCATGGTTGAGGTATTAAGTGAATATTTTGCATCTGCCTTTACCAAGGGAAAATATGCTGCACAGGTGATTGTGAAAGAGGAGATAGTTCAGATCCTTGTGGGGTTTAAAATTAATAAGGAGGAGATATTGGATAGGCTGTCTGATAAAGTTGATATAACTCCAGGACTGGATGAGATGCACCCAGGGATACTGAGGTGAAATGAGAGTGGAAATTGTGGAAGTGCTGGCCATAATTTTCCAGCCTTCCTGAGATTCAGAGTTGCTGACACAGGGACTGGAAAATTGCAAATGTTACACCTTCGTTCAAAGAAAGGTACAAAGATAAGCCCAACAACTACAGACCAGTCAGTTTAATCTCAATGCTGGGGAAGCTTCCAGAAATGGCAATTCAGGACAAACTTAATAGTCACTTGAGCAAATGTCAGTTAATTAAGGAAAGCCAGCACAGATTTGTTAAGGGAAAATTGTGTTTAACTAAGTTGCTTAAGGTTTTTGATGAGGTAACAGAGAGCGTTGTTCAGGGTAATGTATACATAAATGATTTGGAGGAAAATGTAACTGGGCTAATTAGTAAGTTTGCAGACGACACTAAGGTTGGAGAAGCTGCAGATAGTGAAGAGGATTGTCAAAGGATACAACGGGATATAGATCGGTTGGAGACTTGGGCGGAGAATTGCGAGCTAATGCATTTTGGAAGGTCTAATACAGGCAGGAATTACACAGTAAATGGCAGAACCCTTAAGTGCATTGACAGGCAGAGGGATCTGGGTGTACAGGTCTACAGGTCACTGAAAGAGGCAACGCAGTTGGATAAGTAGTCAGGAAGGCATATGGCATGCTTGCCTTCGTTGGCAGGGGTATTGAGTATAAAAGCTGGGAAGTCATGCTGCAGCTGTATAGAACCTTGGTTAGGCCACGCTTGGAATATTGCGTGCAATTCTGGTCACCACATTACCAGAAGGATATGGAGGCGTTGGAGAGGGTGCAGAGGAGGTTTACCAGGATGCTGCCTGGTCTGGAGGTTATTAGCTATGAGAAGAGGTTGGAGAAACTCAGATTGTTCCCAGTAGAGTGACAAAGGTTGAGGGGCAACTTGATAGAAGTTTACAAAATTATGAGTGGCGTGGACAGAGTAGATAGTCAGAAGCTTTTTCCCAGGGTGGAAGAGTCAATTACTAGGGGACATAAATTTAAGGTGAGAGGAGAAAACTATAGAGGAGATGTGCGGGGCAAGTTTTTTACGCAGAGGGTAGTGAGTGTCTGGAATTCACTGCCAGAGGAGGTGGTGGAAGCAGGTACGATAGTGGTGTTTAAGAGGCAGCTTGACAAATACATGAATAGGATGGGAATAGAGGGACAGGGACCCCGGAAGTGCAAAATGTTTTAGTTGACAGGCAATATGATTGGCGCAGGCTTGGAGGGCCGAAGGGCCTGTTCCTGTGCTGTACTTTTCTTTGTTCTTTCTAATGCTGTTAATGTGGTGTGCATGGACTTCCAAATGGCATTAGATAAAGTGCCATGCAACAGACTTGTGAGCAAAGATTATATCTCATGGAATAAAAGAGACAGAAGCAACACGGGTACAATATTGGCTGACTGGAAACAGAGAGTTGTGGTTAATGGATGTTTTTCAGACTGGAGGAAGGTTAAGAGTGGACTTCCCCAGGAGTCAGTGTTCGGACCCATGCTGTTCCTTGATACATATAAATGATCCAGACCTTAGTGTTCAGGCACAATTTTGAAATTTGTGGACAGAGTCTTGAATGGACATAGACCACGTAGCAGGTTCCCTTCCCTGAAGGACATTAGTGAACCAGTTGGGTTTTTATGACAATCCAGCAGTTTTCATGGTCACTTTTCCCTTGTGCCAGCCCTAGAAATTACCAGATTCATTCAGCTCAATTTCACAACCTGCCTTTGTATTTTTATAGGTTCTCTCTCACTTTTTTACATCAATTTCACAGGGTATTAGAAGAGGAGGATTTGCAGTCAGGCAACTCAAACCAAACATCATATCAGAATCTGACAGAGTGATCCAATTTATCGTAACCTAAATGTCACTGAATTTTGAACATGGAAGGAGAAAGCACCGTTCACAGCGGAGAGAAACTGTACACATGTTCTGTGTGTGGACAAGGCGTCAGCCAATCTTCTGGCCTGTCAGAACATAAATGCCGTCACAACAGGATAAAACCATGGCAATGTGGAAAGGGATTCAAATCCTCATCTCACCTGGAACGTCACTGCCGCACTCACACTGGGGAGAAAACATTCACCTGCTCCGAGTGCGGGAAGGGATTCACTAGTTCATCCTATCTGCTGATACATCAATGAGTTCACACTGGGGAGAGGCCATTCACCTGCTTTAAGTGTGGGAAGGGATTCCTTCAGTCATCCAACATGCGGACACACCAGCGAGTTCACACTGACGAGAGACCTTTTAAATGTCCGGACTGCGGGAAGTACTATAGAGGTTCCACGGAACTGATGCGCCATCGACGTGTTCATACTGACGAGAGACCATTCAGATGCTCTCTCTGCGGGACTGGCTTCAGGTGGTTGTCTCAACTCACTGTACACAAGAACAGCCACACTGGGGACAGGCCATTCACCTGCTCTGTGTGTGGGAAGGGATTCACTCAGTCATCCAACCTGCTGAGACACCAGCGAGCTCATACTGGGGAGACACCATTTACGTGCTCTGAATGTGGGAAGGGTTTTACCCAGTTATCCAACCTGCTGACACACCAGTGTGTTCACACTGGGGAGAGACCATTTCCATGCTCTGAATGTGGGAATGGGTTTGCTCTTTTATCTACACCAGCGAGTTCACAAGTAACGACAATGTTTGGATTTTGCTGTTAATCATATCCAGGATTGGGGTCTGTTTCTGATGATGTTAATATACTCCAGCCCAGTTATTTGGGCTGATATTGTAGATAAAGGTCAAATGGATCAGCTTTGTGTTAAATATACAGTGTCTTGAGTCTTTTTAATATCTCAGACCTAAGTTAGTTCCTTTTGAAGTGCTCTCTCTCCCCTGTCTCCTCCACCCTCACCTCCAACAACAAGTGTGAGGATTTCATGGAGCTTCTTTGTCACTAAGTTTAAGACAATCCAATCAGCTGCCTCTGCTACTTCTCTCCCTCACCAGCAGTGGCTGTGACTATTTGAATTAGATTTTTACATAATCACTTGGTAAGTGATCGGGTGTCACTGAACTTTGGCAGAAAATTGTTCCATTATCATCCTCACAGTGACTGTATCTTGCAGACCAAGTGATTCTATCCACACCAGCCTTTCTGGAGAAGATCACCAGAGAAGAGTGAAGACATTAGAGTCCACAACCCAGCTCATAGCGGTGCACACATCTGATAAATTCAGTTAAAATGTAGAGTATATCGGTTTGCTACAGGTTTATCTATAGACAGTGATTATCAATCATAATAAATATGAATTAAAGTTCCTGGGTCCCCAGTTTGAAACCAGGCAGAAACATTATCAAAATGAATTGTAGTGTGAGCAATAATTCACCTTTATTGTTAAATATTAACTGAATATAATAACAGCCAAGTGATATTAGCTCTTCCCTGCTACAGTCTGTACAAACTAGACAGAATCTTCCACTTGCTCCCATTTCCAGTCCTGATGGTTCAGAAAGCCTCCCTCAAACTTGCACATTCTGGCTGATTGATGTTGATTTGTGTAAGATTATTAAAGGCTCCTGCAGCATGACCTCCATTACTAACAGTTGGTCAAAGCTACATTTCAGATGGGGCAACAGACGCATCAATGATTCTGTCTTCCCTGCTCCACAGTGAGTGAGACAGGGACAAGCAGCAGGATTTTGCCCTGCACACTCCAATCACCCGCTGCCAACCGAAAGCAGCTTCAATCAATACTGCCCATCCCTGGGATGCAAGGTACCGCCACCTGGTCCAAACCTCCGAATACACTGAGCACAGACTCAGGAAAACACAAGGTTATATTCCAATCAATCAACCTCCAAGCAGTGTTCCAGAGTCAATGAAATATTTCTTGAGCTTCAATTAAGAACCTCAGCTGATACAACTTGTGGAAACTTATTCTGCATGAACGTTTTCACTTTTATGAAAGAGGCTAAAATCCTTTTACATTTGGTAACAGCTGCATCAGACTATTCATGTCCTGAGAACCTTTTTAACCAAACTCTTAAAATACAGTCCACAAAATGAGAAGCGACATAAGTGCATGGCACTAAGAGCACAAAGTGATGAAAGTGTTGACTGTCACACAGCAGATACATTAGCATTTCTTACAGCCTGCAACAGAAATGTATGGGTTTATTGAAGCAGATTGCCATTTTTACACACCAACATTCAAATATCAATGTCATATATTAAATCCTGAAACAAGCCTTGAAAATGGATTGCAATGTTTGGAAAGAGGTACAGCAATGAAGTGGAAGATGAGAATGATGTTATTGATGATTGAGAGGAATGCATTGCACCCTGGGGCTTTTGTAGGTCAATTACCTTCTACACTTTGAAATTCAGAACAAACTGAGACACTGGGTGGAAACCAACATTTGTCTCCCTGTATTTTGAGATATGAAAGCCTGATTCATGAATGCCCGGCTGCTTCAGCCCGTGGGGCATCAGCTTCTTAATCTTAGGATCCTGTGTTCAAGCTCCTTTCGGATTAGGGTTAGGGTTAACTTTAAACATTGCTGCTGTTTTCAGGAGTAAACCCCAGCTTTCCATTCCTCCGGCAGCGTCACCACATTGGAACGGAGTCTGTCTCCATCAGGTAACATCACAGTTATTGGGCTCGGAGTGCAAACTGGCCTTTGCTTCACTGGAAGTGCGGGACAGAAGCTTGTAGGTGCAGGTCTGATATGCAATGAATGATGATTGAGTATTTTTAAGGCAGAGGTAGATAGATTCATGTTAGGCAAGACAATCAAAGGTTATCAGGGTTAGATGGGAATGTGGAAATTGAAACACAAGAAGATCAGCCATGACCTTATTGAATGACGTAGCAGGCTCAAGGGGCCGAATGGTCTACTCTTACGCTCTTATGGCAGTTTAAAAGTGGCAAGTTCCACTCAAGCCCCTGCACCAACAGAACTGTTCAGAGTCACAGAATTAGAATAGTCAGTTCCTGGAGGACTGATAGCATCGAGTCTACATCCAATGGGATCCAGATGAAAATGGTCTAATTCATAAGATTACAGGAGGGAAATTAGGGAACTGCAACTGAAATTATCCAAGTCACAGTGGAGATTTCTTTTCCTGTGTGACTTGTGTGGATTTGTTCAACGAAATGTTTGTTCCAGTTAACAGAAGGGAAGGATTGAGAGTTTTCAGTGTGGGGCAGAAGTGAGAGCAGAGAGAACTGATTGAGACAGAATGGCACCATCATCCCTTGTGTTTTTTTTATTCATGGGATGTAGATGGTACTGGCTGGGCCGGCATTTTATTGACTATCTCTAATTGCTCCTGAGAACCAAGTCACTTGCTCAGCCATTTCAGAGTCAACCACATTGCTGTGTGTCCAGAGTCACATGTTGGGCAGACCAGGTAAGGACAGCAGGTTTCTGAAAGGACATTCGTGAATTGGATGGGTTTTTTAAGGACAAATGATGGTTTCATCATTTAGGATTTTAATTCAAATTTCACCGCCTGCCATGGTGGGATTCACACATTTCCCTGGGCCTTTGGAGTACTAGTCCAGTGACAATACCAGTCCACTGCCCCCTCCATTTCTCCTGCTCCTACCAACTTATCACAGACATTCCCTTTTGTTTCTTCCTTCTCTGCTCTGTATCTGTTTCAAACCTGTTACATCTCAAACATTTACAAGTTTTGATGTAGCACAGTGGTATTTTCACTGGGCTGGTATTCCAGAGACCCAGGGTAATGCTCTGGTGGCCCCACCATGGCAGATGGTGAAACTTGAATTCAATAAAAATCTGGAATTATAAGTCTGTAAAAACCCATCTGGTTCACTAATGTCCTTTCGAGAAGGGAATCTGCTGTCCTTACCTGGACTAGCCTACAGTAGCTGACTCTTAGCTGCCCCATGAAAAAATGGGCAATTTAATTATGAGCAATAAATGCTGGCTTAGCCAGAAGCGCCCACATTCCATGAATGAATAACAAAAAAATAACATTAACTCTGTTTCTCTCTCTGCCTGCTATTTTCAGCATTTTCTTGAAAAGTCAGGAGTCACTCCATGAAAAAAACAAAAGGGAAGGTCTGTGATAGAGAGCGAGGCAGGATGGATAAACTGACACAAGAATGATGGACAGGGCAGCACGGAGCTGGCGACGGTGGACCCCGGGTGGTTTGGAGTCATTGGTTTCACAATCACAGCCTGGACTTGATGGCCGGTGACTAAACATAACCAAACAAACCATTTTGTGTGAGAAACCTGTCGGCAGTGTCAGTGAATGGAAGGGCAGTAACTGGTAAAGAGATGATCATCAGAGATTTTGAAGGCTCAGTTTTCAGTTTTCCTGGTCAGTCCAACCATTGGAATCCTCCAAACATTCTGGCAGCTCAGCACGGCCCTGTTTGCTACACAAATATTTATCCTCTGTAAGATTCCGTTCCAGGAACAAAATTATTCCAAACGAAATGAAGGAAATGAACTATTGAAGAACCTGATCTTGGCAGGGTTCTGTTAAACTCCTTAATAAACATTTTCCTCTGTAATACCACACCCTCCATTGAGTGGTTGTGGAGCAAAAGTAATAAGGTTGTATAAATTAACTCAGATATAATGAAATGTTTGATCACAACAAAAAACACTTTCATGCATTCGATATGAAATCAATTGCATAATTACATCATGTTCATATAGGAAAGTATATTAATCCAAATCGTCATGTGAACCTTGTGAATTAAGGGAAACGAGGCATGGATTCTGCGGAAACTACATTTTCAAAAGGGAATTCAGCAATTTAATGAAAGGGAGGAAAAAAGACTGGTTCATTAAGAGAGAGAAGCAGATTGCGATTAATTACTTAGCTCATTTAAAAAGGGGCCTCGGATTGGATGATAGCAGGGCCTCTTATGCCTTTGATTGGATGCACAGTGCTAGCCCATTTTATGATTACATTGTTACATGAGTCTCGCTGCAGCGTTCCTGAGAACAGCAGTTGTATTCCATTTCTCCGCAATAGAGACCCAGATTGCTGCAGCGTTACAGCGCAGTTTAGCATTCCGGACAGGAATACCGTGACCGCGCGGTAGTTTCTGTAGTGTAGTGGTTATCACGTTCGCCTCACACGCGAAAGGTCCCCGTTTCGAAACCAGGCAGAAACATTATGAAAACTTACTCATTAAATAGTGAGGATAATTTGCGTCATTGAAGCCTAACTGAATCTCCTAGGTTGCAGGCGATATTGCATTTGCTCTCACCGAGGTCACAAAATGAATGCAGCAAAATCAGCACCTGCTGAGATTCCATGACACACTTGAGTGGATAGATGTTCGTCGTTCACTGCGCTTACATATTAGCAGCTCGTTTAGTCAACACGATAAATCCATGGGCTTTTCGATGCAGCTTACGAACGTTACTCACCGTGTCAAAGGTGTCTCAGTGTAATGTGTGCTCATAAAGACAGACAAAGAGGGATCAGATCTAATTAACGCATCATTCCCAAGCCTATTTCCTGTAAAATTCTTTGATTTTGTTGAAATGCTGACATCTCACATCAGACCCATAGCAAATGCATTACCTGGTGACTTACATTCTTTTGTTTGACAGTCAAGTTTGCAATTCGATGTTGTCGATTTCAGAGAGCATCAAGTCAACCAAGGGCATCAATATCAAATACATTAATACTGAATGGTGAATAAGGTAAAACAAATTGCTGAGAAAAGTTTGTTGAATTTCTTCTGCCGAGGAGAAGTGTGTTCATAATGATTTAGCCGGTAGCAATGCTGCCTAAGACATTTGCTGAACCGAGTCTTCTGAATTTTGAAATTCAAACAGCGGCACCAGGTGGAAACCAAAAGTTGTCTTTCTGTAACAAGTGACATGACCTCTCAGTCTAAGCACTGGAATCCTCCAAACATTCTGGTAGATCAGCACTATCCTGTTTCATAAAGAAATATATATTCTGTAAAATTACATTCCCAGAACAAAATTATATTTAAACAACTGAACGAAATGACCTATTACAGCATGTGATCCTGGCAGGGCTCTGTTTAACTGTAGCAATCATTTTCCACTGTGATATAACACCCTCGATTAACGAGTCATGGAGCAAGTGTAATCAGATTGTGGAAATAACTCAGAAATAATGAGATGTTTGATCAGAAGAGTACGCATTTTCGTCAATTCGATATGTAAACAAGAGGTAAGTAAATAATGTTCATATGCATAGCTATGTAAGGAACACAAGTCTAAACCTTCATGGCACTGGGTGAGGGAAACGTTGTTAATTGAGGCAAACGAGGCATGGAATCTGCGGAAACTCCTTTTTCAAAAGGGAATGATGCAATTAATTGCTATGCAGAAAAATAACAAGATCGCTAATAGAGAGAAGGAAACTGGGATTAATTCATTGGCTCTTTAAAAAAACTGACAGAGAAAAGATGATGGAAGGGCCATTGCATGGATACATGGTGTTAAGCCATTTTATGATGACATTGTTTTTGAGTCTGTCTGCAGCATTCCCAATTATAGCAGCTGAATTCCATTTGTCCCATCCAAAGAGCCAAAGCGCTGCTGCATGACAGCACAGTTTACCATTCCAGATAGATTCACTGCAGTGATGTCTGGCCAATGTTTCTGTAGTTTAGTGGTTGTCACGTTTGCCTCACACGCGAAAAATCACCGGTTTGAAACCTGGCAGAAACCTTATCCAAGCATGCCAATGTTGAGAGAGGAAAATTTGTGTATGTCATGTTTGTTGTTGAATGTTACCTGAATCTCACATGCTACAGAAATGGTGCTTTTGCTCTTACCTGGGCCTTGAAATGAATGCAGCAAAATGAGAAATACTGAAATTTCATGACACACTGAGTAGAAATAGATGTTCATTTTTTGACTCAGCGCACATTTTAGCAGTTCGTCTGGCCAGCAACAGAATTTAGTGGGTTCTCGGTGCAGATTTACATCGTTACTCACCATCTCACAGATGTCTCATGCTAAAGTGTGCACATAAGGACAGGTACAGGCGATGCTTCAATTGAACCAGAGGAAATGACAGACCTGTTACAGAATCACTCCTTTAAATATTCGGTCTTCAGCATAGAGTATCAGAAAAAATGACCGAGGGAGTCATGGAAACCGAGGCACAGTGCAGATCTGCTGGCTTCCCCCCCTGTCTTCTACATGGTTGCGATTAAGGCACCAGAAGGCTTCTCACCTGGAGCAAAGAGGGATCAAATATAACGAATGCATAATTCTCAAAACTGCTCCCAGTAAAATTCCTGCATTTTGTTTAAAAGCTAATTGTACTCAATTTGAAAAGAGCACCACATGGTTTGCATTACATATTGATTGGCATTCTTTTGTCTATCAGTCATGTTTGCAATTCGAGTTTCGGTGTATCTTTCAGAGAGTCTCAATTCAAATGAAGGCAGCAATAACAGATACAATATTAATATTAAATATAGAATAACGGAACAAATGCGGAGTGAAGTTTGTTTAATTTTGTCTGCCAAGAATAAGACGGATATTCCTAATAATTGAGCAGAAAGCATAGCACCCGGAGACATTTGCTGGATGGACACGCCTACATTTTGAAATTCAAATAAGCTGAGGCAGCAGGCTGAAACGAACAGCTGTCTTCCTGCAACAAGTGACCCTCAGTCCAACCATTGGAAACCTCCAAACATTCTAGTAGCTCAGCATTGCCTGGTTTGTTCCACAAATATTTATCCTCTGTTAGATTCCGGTTCAGGATCAAAATTATTTCAAACCAAATGAAGTAAATGAAGAATTGAAGCATGCAAACTTGGCAGGGCCCTGCTAAACACCGGAACAAACATTTTCCTCTGTAATATAGCACCCTCGATTGAATGGCTGTGGAGCAAAATAATAAGATTGTAAAAATAGTAAGGTTGAAAAATCACACTTTCACAAGTTCGATATGAGCTCAATTGCATAATTACACCATGTTCATCTGGCGAAGTATATGAGGAACCCAAGCTCAAATCGTCATGTGAACCTTGTGAGTTAAGGTAACCCAGGTTTGGATTCTGCAGAAACGACTTTTTCAAAAGGGAATTCAGCAATTTAACGAAAGGGAGGAAAAAACGGATTCACTAAGAGAGAGAAGCAATTTGCGATTATTTAGTGTGCTCGTTAAAAAGGGGCCTCGGATCGGATGATAGAAGGGCCACTTATGCCTTTGATTGGATGCACGGTGCTAGGCCATTTTATGATAACATTGTTACATGAGTCTCGCTGCAGCGTTCCTGAGAATAACAGCTGTATTTCATTTCTCCGCAATAGGGACTCAGATTGCTGCAGCGTTACAGCGCAGTTTAGCATTCCAGACAGTGCTCCATAACATATCAGTTTCTTTAGTTTCGTAGATATCACATTCGCTGAACACGCGAAAGGTCCCCAGTTCGGAACCGTGCAGAAACATTATGAAAACTTAAGCAGTAAATATTGAGAATCATTTGCATCTTTGAAGCTTACCTGAATTTTCAATGTTGCATGCAAATTGCATTTGCTCTCACCGAGGTCATAAAGCGCATGCAGCCAAATCAGAATACCTGCAAAAACTCAGCAAGTCTGGCAGCATCTGCGGAGAGGAACACAATTAATAAATAGAAAAAAGGTATATGAGATTTAATATTTCTCCTCTTTTCCAATTTTACTCAGTTCTGTTGAAGAGTCATACGGACTCGAAACGTTAACTATCTTCCACTCCGCAGATGCTACCAGACCTGCTGAATTTTCCAGGTATTTTTATTTTGGTTTTGGATTTCCAGCACCCGCAGTTTTTTGCTTTTATCTGCAGCAAAATCAACACGTCTTTCCATGCAGCTTAAAACAGTTACTCACCATATCAAAGGTATCTCATAGTAACGTGTGCTCATAAAGACAGACAAAGAGTGATCAGATCTAATTAACGCATCGTTCTCAAGCCTATTCTCAGTAAAGTTCTTGCATTTTGTTTAAAAGCTAACTGCGCTCAATTTCAAATGAGCACCATATGATTTGCATACCTGTTGACTGACATTCTTTCGTCTATCAGTCATGTTTGCAATTCGGGGCTGGTGTATATTTCAGAGAGTTTCAATTCAGACGAAGGCATCAATAAGAGATAAAATATGAATCTTAAATATAGAATAACGGAACAAGTACTGAGTTTCTTTAATTTTGTCTTCCAAGAATGAGAAGGATGTTCCTGATGATTGAGCAGAAAGCATTGCACTCGGAGACATTTGCTGGGCGGACACGTCTACATATTGAAATTCAAAACAAGCTGAGGCACCAGGGTGAAACCAACAGTTGCTTCCCTGCAGCAAGTGACATGGCCCCTCAGTCCAACCATTGGAAACCTTCAAACACCCTGGTAGCTCAGCACTGCCCAGTTTGTTCCACAAATATTTATCCTCTGTTAGATTCCGGTCCAGGAACCAAATTATTTCAAACCAAACGAAGTAAAGGAACAATTGAAGCACGTGATCTTGGCCGGGGCCTGTTAAACTTAGGAACAAACATTTTGCTCTGTAATATCGCACCTTCGGTTGAAGGGGTATGGAGCAAAAGTAATAAGATTGTAAAAATAGTAAGGTTGAAACAATAACACTTTTGCAAATTCGATGTGAGATCAATTGCATAATGACATCATGTACATCTGGTAAAAGCATATTAGGAACCCAAGTCCAAATGGTCATGTGAACCTTGTCAATTAAGGCAGCGCAAGCATGGATTCTGCAGAAATGACTTTTTCAAAAGAGAATTGAGTAATTTAATGAAAGGGAGAAGAAATAGATCATTAAGAGAGAGAAGCAAATTGTGATGAATTCGTTTTGTCGTTTTAAAAGGGGCCAGCGATCGGACGTTGGATGGGCCACTTTTTTCATTGTTTGGATACGTGGGTGCTAGGCCATTTTATGATTACATTGTTACATCAGTCTCGCTGCAGCATTCCTGAGAACAGCAGCTGTATTCCATTTCTCCGCAATAGAGACCCAGATTGCTGCAGCGTTACAGCGCAGTTTAGCATTCTGGACTGGAATAACGAGACCGCGTGGCAGTTTCTGTAGTGTAGTGGTTATCACGTTCGCCTCAAACGCGAAAGGTCCCCGGTTGGAAACTGGGCAGAAACATTATGAAAACTTACTCATTAAATAGTGACGATAATTTGCGTCGTCGAAGCCTACCTGAATCTCATAGGTTGCAGGCGATATTGCATTTTCTCTCACCGAGGTCACAAAATGAATGCAGCAAAATCAGCACCTGCTGAGATTCCATGACACACTTGAGTGGATAAATGTTCGTAGTTCACTGCGCTTACATATTAGCTGCTCGTTTAGTCAACACGATAAATCCATGGGCTTTTCGATGCAGCTTACGAAAGTTACTCACCGTGTCAAAGGTGTCTCAGTGTAATGTGTGCTCATAAAGACAGACAAAGAGGGATCAGATCTAATTAACGCATCATTCCCAAGCCTATTCCTTGTAAAATTCTTTGATTTTGTTGAAATGCTGACTGTTGTGCTACATCTCAAATCTGACCCATAGCAAATGCATTACCTGGTGACTTACATTCTTTTGTTTGCCGGTCAAGTTTGCAATTCGATGTTGTCTATTTCAGAGAGCATCAAGTCAACCAAGGGCATCAATATCAAATACATTAATACTGAATGGTGAATAAGGTAAAAAAAAATTGCTGAGAAAAGTTTGTTGAATTTCTTCTGCCGAGGAGAAGTGTGTTCATAATGATTTAGCCGGTAGCAATGCTGCCTAAGACATTTGCTGAACCGAGTCTTCTGAATTTTGAAATTCAAACAGCGGCACCAGGTGGAAACCAAAAGTTGTCTTTCTGTAACAAGTGACATGACCTCTCAGTCTAAGCACTGGAATCCTCCAAACATTCTGGTAGATCAGCACTATCCTGTTTCATAAAGAAATATATATTCTGTAAAATTACATTCCCAGAACAAAATTATATTTAAACAACTGAACGAAATGACCTATTACAGCATGTGATCCTGGCAGGGCTCTGTTTAACTGTAGCAATCATTTTCCACTGTGATATAACACCCTCGATTAACGAGTCATGGAGCAAGTGTAATCAGATTGTGGAAATAACTCAGAAATAATGAGATGTTTGATCAGAAGAGTACGCATTTTCGTCAATTCGATATGTAAACAAGAGGTAAGTAAATAATGTTCATATGCATAGCTATGTAAGGAACACAAGTCTAAACCTTCATGGCACTGGGTGAGGGAAACGTTGTTAATTGAGGCAAACGAGGCATGGAATCTGCGGAAACACGTTTTTCAAAAGGGAATGATGCAATTAATTGCTATGCAGAAAAATAACAAGATCGCTAATAGAGAGAAGGAAACTGGGATTAATTCATTGGCTCTTTAAAAAAACTGACAGAGAAAAGATGATGGAAGGGCCATTGCATGGATACATGGTGTTAAGCCATTTTATGATGACATTGTTTTTGAGTCTGTCTGCAGCATTCCCAATTATAGCAGCTGAATTCCATTTGTCCCATCCAAAGAGCCAAAGCGCTGCTGCATGACAGCACAGTTTACCATTCCAGATAGATTCACTGCAGTGATGTCTGGCCAATGTTTCTGTAGTTTAGTGGTTGTCACGTTTGCCTCACACGCGAAAAATCACCGGTTTGAAACCTGGCAGAAACCTTATCCAAGCATGCCAATGTTGAGAGAGGAAAATTTGTGTATGTCATGTTTGTTGTTGAATGTTACCTGAATCTCACATGCTACAGAAATGGTGCTTTTGCTCTTACCTGGGCCTTGAAATGAATGCAGCAAAATGAGAAATACTGAAATTTCATGACACACTGAGTAGAAATAGAAGTTCATTTTTTGACTCAGCGCACATTTTAGCAGTTCGTCTGGCCAGCAACAGAATTTAGTGGGTTCTCGGTGCAGATTTACATCGTTACTCACCATCTCACAGATGTCTCATGCTAAAGTGTGCACATAAGGACAGGTACAGGCGATGCTTCAATTGAACCAGAGGAAATGACAGACCTGTTACTCCATTAAATATTCGGTCTTCAGCATAGAGTATCAGAAAACATGACCGAGGGAGTCATGGAAACCGAGGCACAGTGCAGATCTGCTGGCTTCCCCCCAACCCCCATGTCTTCTACATGGTTGCGATTAAGGCACCAGAAGGCTTCTCACCTGGAGCAAAGAGGGATCAAATATAATGAATGCATAATTCTCAAAACTACTCCCAGTAAAATTCCTGCATTTTGTTTAAAAGCTAATTGTTCTCAATTTCAAAAGAGCACCACATGGTTTGCATTACCTGTTGATTGGCATTCTTTTGTCTATCAGTCATGTTTGCAATTCGAGTTTCGGTGTATCTTTCAGAGAGTCTCAATTCAAATGAAGGCAGCAATAACAGATACAATATTAATATTAAATATAGAATAACGGAACAAATGCGGAGTGAAGTTTGTTTAATTTTGTCTGCCAAGGATAAGATGGATATTCCTAATAATTGAGCAGAAAGCATTGCACCCGGAGACTTTTGCTGGATGGACACGCCTACATTTTGAAATTCAAATAAGCTGAGGCACAAGGCTGAAACGAACAGCTGTCTTCCTGCAACAAGTGACCCTCAGTCCAACCATTGGAAACCTCCAAACATTCTGGAAGCTCACCATTGCCTTGTTTGTTCCACAAATATTTATCCTCTGTTAGATTCCGGTCCAGGATCAAAATTATTTCAAACCAAATGAAGTCAATGAAGAATTGAAGCATGCATTCTTGGCAGGGCCCTGCTAAACTCCGGAACTAACATTTTCCTCTGTAATATAGCACCCTCGATTGAATGGCAGTGGAGCAAAATAATAAGATTGTAAAAATAGTAAGGTTGAAAAATCACACTTTCGCAAGTTTGATATGAGCTCAATTGCATAATTACACCATGTTCATCTGGCGAAGTATATGAGGAACCCAAGTCCAAATCGTCATGTGAATCTTGTGAGTTAAGGTAACCCAGGTTTGGATTCTGCAGAAACGACTTTTTCAAAAGGGAACTCAGCAATTTAATGAAATGGAGGAAAAAACGGGTTCACTAAGAGAGAGAAGCAATTTGTGATTAGTCAGTGTGCTCGTTTAAAAAGGGGCCTTGGATCGGATGATAGAAGGGCCTCTTATGCCTTTGATTGGATGCACGGTGCTAGGCCATTTTATGATAACATTGTTACATGAGTCTCGCTGCAGCGTTCCTGAGAATAGCAGCTGTATTTCATTTCTCCGCAACAGGGACTCAGATTGCTGCAGCGTTACAGTGCAGTTTAGCATTCCAGACAGGACAACATGATATATCAGTTTCTGTAGTGTAGTGGCTATCACATTCGCCTAACATGCAAGAAGTCCCAGGTTCGAAACTGTGGCAGAAACATTATGAAAACTTAAATATTGAGGATGATTTGCATCTTTGAAGCTCACCTGAATTTCCAATGTTGTATGCAAATTGCATTTCCTCTCACTGAGGTCATAAAACGCATGCAGCCAAATCAGAATACCTGCAAAAACTCAGCAAGTCTGGCAGCATCTGCGGAGAGGGACACAGTTAATAAGTAGAAAAGAGGTAAATGAGATTTTATATTTCTCCTCTTTTCCAATTTTACTCAGTTCTGTTGAAGAGTCATACGGACTCGAAACGTTAACTATCTTCCACTCCGCAGATGCTACCAGACCTGCTGAATTTTCCAGGTATTTTTATTTTGGTTTTGGATTTCCAGCACCCGCAGTTTTTTGCTTTTATCTGCAGCAAAATCAACACGTCTTTCCATGCAGCTTAAAACAGTTACTCACCATATCAAAGGTATGTCATAGTAACGTGTGCTCATAAAGACAGACAAAGAGTGATCAGATCTAATTAACGCATCGTTCTCAAGCCTATTCTCAGTAAAGTTCTTGCATTTTGTTTAAAAGCTAACTGCGCTCAATTTCAAATGAGCACCATATGATTTGCATACCTGTTGACTGACATTCTTTCGTCTATCAGTCATGTTTGCAATTCGGGGCTGGTGTATATTTCAGAGAGTTTCAATTCAGACGAAGGCATCAATAAGAGATAAAATATGAATCTTAAATATAGAATAACGGAACAAGTACTGAGTTTCTTTAATTTTGTCTTCCAAGGATGAGAAGGATGTTCCTGATGATTGAGCAGAAAGCATTGCACTCGGAGACATTTGCTGGACGGACACGTCTACATTTTGAAATTCAAAACAAGCTGAGGCACCAAGGTGAAACCAACAGATGCTTCCCTGCAGCAAGTGACATGGACCCTCAGTCCAACCATTGGAAACCTTCAAACACCCTGGTAGCTCAGCACTGCCCAGTTTGTTCCACAAATATTTATCCTCTGTTAGATTCCGGTCCAGGAACCAAATTATTTCAAACCAAACGAAGTAAAGGAACAATTGAAGCACGTGATCTTGGCCGGGGCCTGTTAAACTTCGGAACAAACATTTTGCTCTGTAATATCGCACCTTCGGTTGAAGGGGTATGGAGCAAAAGTAATAAGATTGTAAAAATAGTATGGTTGAAACAATAACACTTTTGCAAATTCGATGGGAGATCAATTGCATAATGACATCATGTACATCTGGTAAAGTATATTAGGAACCCAAGTCCAAATGGTCATGTGAACCTTGTCAATTAAGGCAGCGCAAGCATGGATTCTGCAGAAATGACTTTTTCAAAAGAGAATTGAGTAATTTAATGAAAGGGAGAAGAAATAGATCATTAAGAGAGAGAAGCAAATTGTGATGAACTCGTTTTGTCGTTTTAAAAGGGGCCAGCGATCGGACGTTGGATGGGCCACTTTTTTCATTGTTTGGATACGTGGGTGCTAGGCCATTTTATGATTACATTGTTACATCAGTCGCGCTGCAGCGTTCCTGAGAACAGCAGCTGTATTCCATTTCTCCGCAATAGAGACCCAGATTGCTGCAGCGTTACAGCGCAGTTTAGCATTCCGGACAGGAATAACGAGACCGCATGGCAGTTTCTGTAGTGTAGTGGTTATCACGTTCGCCTTAAACGCGAAAGGTCCCCGGTTGGAAACTGGGCAGAAACATTATGAAAACTTACTCATTGAATAGTGACGATAAATAGCGTCGTTGAAGCCTACCTGAATCTCATAGGTTGCAGGCGATATTGCATTTTCTCTCACCGAGGTCACAAAATGAATGCAGCAAAATCAGCACCTGCTGAGATTCCATGACACACTTGAGTGGATAAATGTTCGTAGTTCACTGCGCTTACATATTAGCTGCTCGTTTAGTCAACACGATAAATCCATGGGCTTTTCGATGCAGCTTACAAAAGTTACTCACCGTGTCAAAGGTGTCTCAGTGTAATGTGTGCTCATAAAGACAGACAAAGAGGGATCAGATTAATTAACGCATCGTTCCCAAGCCTATTTCCTGTAAAATTCTTTGATTTTGTTGAAATGCTGACATCTCACATCAGACCCATATCAAATGCATTACCTGGTGACTTACATTCTTTTGTTTGACAGTCAAGTTTGCACTTCGATGTTGTCGATTTCAGAGAGCATCAAGTCAACCAAGGGCATCAATATCAAATACATTAATACTGAATGGTGAATAAGGTAAAACAAATTGCTGAGAAAAGTTTGTTGAATTTCTTCTGCCGAGGAGAAGTGTGTTCATAATGATTTAGCTGTAGCATTGCTGCCTAAGACACTTGCTGAACCGAGCCTTCTGTATTTTGAAATTCAAACAAACAGCGGCATCAGGGGGAAACCAAAGAGTTGTCATTCTGTAACAAGTGACATGACCTCTCAGTCTAACCACTGGAATCCTCCAAACATTCTGGTAGATCAGCACTATCCTGTTTCCTAAAGAAATATATATTCTGTAAAATTACATTCCCAGAACAAAATTATATTTAAAGAACTGAACGAAACGACCTATTACAGCATGTGATCCTGGCAGGGCTCTGTTTAACTGTAGCAATCATTTTCCACTGTGATATAACACCCTCGATTAACGAGTCATGGAGCAAATGTAATCAGATTGTGGAAATAACTCAGAAATAATGAGATGTTTGATCAGAAAAGTAAGCATTTTCGTCAATTCGATATGTAAACAAGAGGTAAGTAAATAATGTTCATATGCATAGCTATGTAAGGAACACAAGTCTAAACCTTCATGGCACTGGGTGAGGGAAACGTTGTTAATTCAGGCAAACTAGGCATGGAATCTGCGGAAACTCCTTTTTCAAAAGGGAATGATGCAATTAATTGATATGCAGAAAAATAACAAGTTGACTATTGGAGAGAAGGAAACTGGGATTAATTCGTTGGCTCTTTAAAAAAACTGACAGAGAAAAGATGATGGAAGGGCCGTTGCATGGATACATGGTGTTAAGCCATTTTATGATGACATTGTTATTGAGTCTGTCTGCAGCATTCCCAATTATAGCAGCTGAATTCCATTTGTCCCATCCAACGAGCCAAAGCGCTGCTGCATGACAGCACAGTTTACCATTCCAGATAGATTCACTGCAGTGATGTCTGGCCAATGTTTCTGTAGTTTAGTGGTTGTCACGTTTGCCTCACACGCGAAAAATCACAGGTTTGAAACCAGGCAGAAACCTTATCCAAGCCTGCCAATGTTGAGAGAGGAAAATTTGTGTATGTCATGTTTGTTGTTGAATGTTACCTGAATCTCACATGCTACAGAAATGGTGCTTTTGCTTTTACCTGGGCCTTGAAATGAATGCAGCAAATTGAGAAATACTGAAATTTCACGACACACTGAGTAGAAATAGATGTTCGTTTTTTGACTCAGCGCACATTTTAGCAGTTCTTCTGGCCAGCAACAGAATTTAGTGGGTTCTCGATGCAGATTTACATCGTTACTCACCATCTCAAAGATGTCTCATGCTAAAGTGTGCACATAAGGACAGGCGCAAGCGATGCTTCAATTGAACCAGAGGAAATGACAGACCTGTTACAGAATCACTGCTGTAAATATTCGGTCTTCAGCATAGAGTATCAGAAAAAATGACCGAGGGAGTCATGGAAACTGAGGCACAGTGCAGATCTGCTGGCTTCCCCCCCACCCCCATGTCTTCTACATGGTTGTGATTAAGGCACCAGAAGGCTTCTCACCTGGAGCAAAGAGGGATCAAATATAATGAATGCATAATTCTCAAAACTGCTCCCAGTAAAATTCCTGCATTTTGTTTAAAAGCTATTTGTACCCAATTTCAAAAGAGCACCACATGGTTTGCATTACCTGTTGATTGGCATACTTTTGTCTATCAGTCATGTTTGCAATTCGAGTTTCGGTGTATCTTTCAGAGAGTCTCAATTCAAATGAAGGCAGCAATAACAGATACAATATTAGTATTAAATATAGAATAACGGAACAAATGCGGAGTGAAGTTTGTTTAATTTTGTCTGCCAAGGATAAGACGGATATTCCTAATAATTGAGCAGAAAGCATTGCACCCGGAGACATTTGCTGGACGGACACGCCTACATTTTGAAATTCAAATAAGCTGAGGCACCAGGCTGAAGCGAACAGCTGTCTTCCTGCAACAAGTGACCCTCAGTCCAACCATTGGAAACCTCCAAACATTCTGGTAGCTCAGCATTGCCTGGTTTGTTCCACAAATATTTATCCTCTGTTAGATTCTGGTCCAGGATCAAAATTATTTCAAACCAAATGAAGTCAATGAAGAATTGAAGCATGCAATCTTGGCAGGGCCCTGCTAAGCTCCGGAACAAACATTTTCCTCTGTAATATAGCACCCTCGATTGAATGGCTGTGGAGCAAAATAATAAGATTGTAAAAATAGTAAGGTTGAAAAATCACACTTTCGCAAGTTCGATATGAGCTCAATTGCATAATTACACCATGTTCATCTGGCGAAGTATATGAGGAACCCAAGTCCAAATCGTCATGTGAACCTTGTGAGTTAAGGTAACCCAGGCATGGATTCTGCAGAAACGACTTTTTCAAAAGGGAATTCAGCAATTTAATGAAAGGGAGGAAAAAACGTGTTCACTAAGAGAGAGAAGCAATTTGCGATTAGTTAGTGTGCTCGTTTAAAAAGGGGCCTTGGATCGGATGATAGAAGGGCCTCATATGCCTTTGATTGGATGCACGGTGCTAGGCCATTTTATGATAACATTGTTACATGAGTCTCACTGCAGCGTTCCTGAGAATAGCAGCTGTATTTCATTTCTCCGCAACAGGGACTCAGATTGCTGCAGCGTTACAGTGCAGTTTAGCATTCCAGACAGGGACGTCTGATACATCAGTTTCTGTAGTGTAGTGGCTATCACATTCGCCTAACACGCGAAAGGTCCCTGGTTCGAAACCGGGTAGAAACATTATGAACACTTAAATATTGAGGATGATTAGCATTTTTGAAGCTTACCTCAATTTCCAATGTTGCATGCAAATTGCATTTCATCTCACTGAGGTCATAAAACGCATGCAGCCAAATCAGAATACCTGCAAAAACTCAGCAAGTCTGGCAGCATCTGCGGAGAGGGACACAGTTAATAAGTAGAAAAGAGGTAAAAGGTATATGAGATTTTACATTTCTCCTCTTTTCCAATTTTACTCAGTTCTGTTGAAGAGTCATACGGACTCGAAACGTTAACTGTCTTCCACTCCGCAGATGCTACCAGACCTGCTGAATTTTCCAGGTATTTTTATTTTGGTTTTGGATTTCCAGCACCCGCAGTTTTTTGCTTTTATCTGCAGCAAAATCAACACGTCTTTCCATGCAGCTTAAAACAGTTACTCACCATATCAAAGGTATGTCATAGTAACGTGTGCTCATAAAGACAGACAAAGAGTGATCAGATCTAATTAACGCATCGTTCTCAAGCCTATTCTCAGTAAAGTTCTTGCATTTTGTTTAAAAGCTAACTGCGCTCAATTTCAAATGAGCACCATATGATTTGCATACCTGTTGACTGACATTCTTTCGTCTATCAGTCATGTTTGCAATTCGGGGCTGGTGTATATTTCAGAGAGTTTCAATTCAGACGAAGGCATCAATAAGAGATAAAATATGAATCTTAAATATAGAATAACGGAACAAGTACTGAGTTTCTTTAATTTTGTCTTCCAAGGATGACAAGGATGTTCCTGATGATTGAGCAGAAAGCATTGCACTCGGAGACATTTGCCGGACGGACAAGTCTACATTTTGAAATTCAAAACAAGCTGAGGCACCAGGGTGAAACCAACAGTTGCTTCCCTGCAGCAAGTGACATGGCCCCTCAGTCCAACCATTGGAAACCTTCAAACACCCTGGTAGCTCAGCACTGCCCAGTTTGTTCCACAAATATTTATCCTCTGTTAGATTCCGGTCCAGGAACCAAATTATTTCAAACCAAACGAAGTAAAGGAACAATTGAAGCACGTGATCTTGGCCGGGGCCTGTTAAACTTCGGAACAAACATTTTGCTCTGTAATATCGCACCTTCGGTTGAAGGGGTATGGAGCAAAAGTAATAAGATTGTAAAAATAGTAAGGTTGAAACAATAACACTTTTGCAAATTCGATGGGAGATCAATTGCATAATGACATCATGTACATCTGGTAAAGTATATTAGGAACCCAAGTCCAAATGGTCATGTGAACCTTGTCAATTAAGGCAGCGCAAGCATGGATTCTGCAGAAATGACTTTTTCAAAAGAGAATTGAGTAATTTAATGAAAGGGAGAAGAAATAGATCATTAAGAGAGAGAAGCAAATTGTGATGAATTCGTTTTGTCGTTTTAAAAGGGGCCAGCGATCGGACGTTGGATGGGCCACTTTTTTCATTGTTTGGATACGTGGGTGCTAGGCCATTTTATGATTACATTGTTACATCAGTCTCGCTGCAGCGTTCCTGAGAACAGCAGCTGTATTCCATTTCTCCGCAATAGAGACCCAGATTGCTGCAGCGTTACAGCGCAGTTTAGCATTCCGGACAGGAATAACGAGACCGCGTGGCAGTTTCTGTAGTGTAGTGGTTATCACGTTCGCCTCAAACGCGAAAGGTCCCCGGTTGGAAACTGGGCAGAAACATTATGAAAACTTACTCATTAAATAGTGACGATAATTTGCGTCGTCGAAGCCTACCTGAATCTCATAGGTTGCAGGCGATATTGCATTTTCTCTCACCGAGGTCACAAAATGAATGCAGCAAAATCAGCACCTGCTGAGATTCCATGACACACTTGAGTGGATAAATGTTCGTAGTTCACTGCGCTTACATATTAGCTGCTCGTTTAGTCAACACGATAAATCCATGGGCTTTTCGATGCAGCTTACAAAAGTTACTCACCGTGTCAAAGGTGTCTCAGTGTAATGTGTGCTCATAAAGACAGACAAAGAGGGATCAGATTAATTAACGCATCGTTCCCAAGCCTATTTCCTGTAAAATTCTTTGATTTTGTTGAAATGCTGACATCTCACATCAGACCCATATCAAATGCATTACCTGGTGACTTACATTCTTTTGTTTGACAGTCAAGTTTGCACTTCGATGTTGTCGATTTCAGAGAGCATCAAGTCAACCAAGGGCATCAATATCAAATACATTAATACTGAATGGTGAATAAGGTAAAACAAATTGCTGAGAAAAGTTTGTTGAATTTCTTCTGCCGAGGAGAAGTGTGTTCATAATGATTTAGCCGGTAGCATTGCTGCCTAAGACATTTGCTGAACCGAGCCTTCTGTATTTTGAAATTCAAACAAACAGCGGCATCAGGGGGAAACCAAAGAGTTGTCATTCTGTAACAAGTGACATGACCTCTCAGTCTAAGCACTGGAATCCTCCAAACATTCTGGTAGATCAGCACTATCCTGTTTCCTAAAGAAATATATATTCTGTAAAATTACATTCCCAGAACAAAATTATATTTAAACAACTGAACGAAACGACCTATTACAACATGTGATCCTGGCAGGGCTCTGTTTAACTGTAGCAATCATTTTCCACTGTGATATAACACCCTCGATTAACGAGTCATGGAGCAAATGTAATCAGATTGTGGAAATAACTCAGAAATAATGAGATGTTTGATCAGAAAAGTAAGCATTTTCGTCAATTCGATATGTAAACAAGAGGTAAGTAAATAATGTTCATATGCATAGCTATGTAAGGAACACAAGTCTAAACCTTCATGGCACTGGGTGAGGGAAACGTTGTTAATTCAGGCAAACTAGGCATGGAATCTGCGGAAACTCCTTTTTCAAAAGGGAATGATGCAATTAATTGATATGCAGAAAAATAACAAGTTGACTATTGGAGAGAAGGAAACTGGGATTAATTCGTTGGCTCTTTAAAAAAACTGACAGATAAAAGATGATGGAAGGGCCGTTGCATGGATACATGGTGTTAAGCCATTTTATGATGACATTGTTATTGAGTCTGTCTGCAGCATTCCCAATTATAGCAGCTGAATTCCATTTGTCCCATCCAACGAGCCAAAGCGCTGCTGCATGACAGCACAGTTTACCATTCCAGATAGATTCACTGCAGTGATGTCTGGCCAATGTTTCTGTAGTTTAGTGGTTGTCACGTTTGCCTCACACGCGAAAAATCACCGGTTTGAAACCAGGCAGAAACCTTATCCAAGCCTGCCAATGTTGAGAGAGGAAAATTTGTGTATGTCATGTTTGTTGTTGAATGTTACCTGAATCTCACATGCTACAGAAATGGTGCTTTTGCTCTTACCTGGGCCTTGAAATGAATGCATCAAATTGAGAAATACTGAAATTTCACGACACACTGAGTAGAAATAGATGTTCGTTTTTTGACTCAGCGCACATTTTAGCAGTTCTTCTGGCCAGCAACAGAATTTAGTGGGTTCTCGATGCAGATTTACATCGTTACTCACCATCTCAAAGATGTCTCATGCTAAAGTGTGCACATAAGGACAGGCGCAAGCGATGCTTCAATTGAACCAGAGGAAATGACAGACCTGTTACAGAATCACTCCTTTAAATATTCGGTCTTCAGCATAGAGTATCAGAAAAAATGACCGAGGGAGTCATGGAAACTGAGGCACAGTGCAGATCTGCTGGCTTCCCCCCCACCCCCATGTCTTCTACATGGTTGTGATTAAGGCACCAGAAGGCTTCTCACCTGGAGCAAAGAGGGATCAAATATAATGAATGCATAATTCTCAAAACTGCTCCCAGTAAAATTCCTGCATTTTGTTTAAAAGCTATTTGTACCCAATTTCAAAAGAGCACCACATGGTTTGCATTACCTGTTGATTGGCATACTTTTGTCTATCAGTCATGTTTGCAATTCGAGTTTCGGTGTATCTTTCAGAGAGTCTCAATTCAAATGAAGGCAGCAATAACAGATACAATATTAGTATTAAATATAGAATAACGGAACAAATGCGGAGTGAAGTTTGTTTAATTTTGTCTGCCAAGGATAAGACGGATATTCCTAATAATTGAGCAGAAAGCATTGCACCCGGAGACATTTGCTGGATGGACACGCCTACATTTTGAAATTCAAATAAGCTGAGGCACCAGGCTGAAGCGAACAGCTGTCTTCCTGCAACAAGTGACCCTCAGTCCAACCATTGGAAACCTCCAAACATTCTGGTAGCTCAGCATTGCCTTGTTTGTTCCACAAATATTTATCCTCTGTTAGATTCTGGTCCAGGATCAAAATTATTTCAAACCAAATGAAGTCAATGAAGAATTGAAGCATGCAATCTTGGCAGGGCCCTGCTAAGCTCCGGAACAAACATTTTCCTCTGTAATATAGCACCCTCGATTGAATGGCTGTGGAGCAAAATAATAAGATTGTAAAAATAGTAAGGTTGAAAAATCACACTTTCGCAAGTTCGATATGAGCTCAATTGCATAATTACACCATGTTCATCTGGCGAAGTATATGAGGAACCCAAGTCCAAATCGTCATGTGAACCTTGTGAGTTAAGGTAACCCAGGCATGGATTCTGCAGAAACGACTTTTTCAAAAGGGAATTCAGCAATTTAATGAAAGGGAGGAAAAAACGTGTTCACTAAGAGAGAGAAGCAATTTGCGATTAGTTAGTGTGCTCGTTTAAAAAGGGGCCTTGGATCGGATGATAGAAGGGCCTCATATGCCTTTGATTGGATGCACGGTGCTAGGCCATTTTATGATAACATTGTTACATGAGTCTCGCTGCAGCGTTCCTGAGAATAGCAGCTGTATTTCATTTCTCCACAACAGGGACTCAGATTGCTGCAGCATTACAGTGCAGTTTAGCATTCCAGACAGGTATGCCTGATGTGTCAGTTTCTGTAGTGTAGTGGCTATCACATTCGCCTAACACGCGAAAGGTCCCTGGTTCGAAACCGGGCAGGAACATTATGAAAACTTAAATATTGAGGATGATTTGCATCTTTGAAGCTCACCTGAATTTCCAATGTTGCATGCAAATTGCATTTCCTCTCACTGAGGTCATAAAACGCATGCAGCCAAATCAGAATACCTGCAAAAACTCAGCAAGTCTGGCAGCATCTGCGGAGAGGGACACAGTTAATAAGTAGAAAAGAGGTAAAAGGTATATGAGATTTTATATTTCTCCTCTTTTCCAATTTTACTCAGTTCTGTTGAAGAGTCATACGGACTCGAAACGTTAACTATCTTCCACTCCGCAGATGCTACCAGACCTGCTGAATTTTCCAGGTATTTTTATTTTGGTTTTGGATTTCCAGCACCCGCAGTTTTTTGCTTTTATCTGCAGCAAAATCAACATGTCTTTCCATGCAGCTTAAAACAGTTACTCACCATATCAAAGGTATCTCATAGTAACGTGTGCTCATAAAGACAGACAAAGAGTGATCAGATCTAATTAACGCATCGTTCTCAAGCCTATTCTCAGTAAAGTTCTTGCATTTTGTTTAAAAGCTAACTGCGCTCAATTTCAAATGAGCACCATATGATTTGCATACCTGTTGACTGACATTCTTTCGTCTATCAGTCATGTTTGCAATTCGGGGCTGGTGTATATTTCAGAGAGTTTCAATTCAGACGAAGGCATCAATAAGAGATAAAATATGAATCTTAAATATAGAATAACGGAACAAGTACTGAGTTTCTTTAATTTTGTCTTCCAAGGATGAGAAGGATGTTCCTGATGATTGAGCAGAAAGCATTGCACTCGGAGACATTTGCTGGACGGACACGTCTACATTTTGAAATTCAAAACAAGCTGAGGCACCAGGGTGAAACCAACAGTTGCTTCCCTGCAGCAAGTGACATGACCCCTCAGTCCAACCATTGGAAACCTTCAAACACCCTGGTAGCTCAGCACTGCCCAGTTTGTTCCACAAATATTTATCCTCTGTTAGATTCCGGTCCAGGAACCAAATTATTTCAAACCAAACGAAGTAAAGGAACAATTGAAGCACGTGATCTTGGCCGGGGCCTGTTAAACTTCGGAACAAACATTTTGCTCTGTAATATCGCACCTTCGGTTGAAGGGGTATGGAGCAAAAGTAATAAGATTGTAAAAATAGTAAGGTTGAAACAATAACACTTTTGCAAATTCGATGGGAGATCAATTGCATAATGACATCATATACATCTGGTAAAGTATATTAGGAACCCAAGTCCAAATGGTCATGTGAACCTTGTCAATTAAGGCAGCGCAAGCATGGATTCTGCAGAAATGACTTTTTCAAAAGAGAATTGAGTAATTTAATGAAAGGGAGAAGAAATAGATCATTAAGAGAGAGAAGCAAATTGTGATGAATTCGTTTTGTCGTTTTAAAAGGGGCCAGCGATCGGACGTTGGATGGGCCACTTTTTTCATTGTTTGGATACGTGGGTGCTAGGCCATTTTATGATTACATTGTTACATCAGTCTCGCTGCAGCGTTCCTGAGAACAGCAGCTGTATTCCATTTCTCCGCAATAGAGACCCAGATTGCTGCAGCGTTACAGCGCAGTTTAGCATTCTGGACAGGAATAACGAGACCGCGTGGCAGTTTCTGTAGTGTAGTGGTTATCACGTTCGCCTCAAACGCGAAAGGTCCCCGGTTGGAAACTGGGCAGATACATTATGAAAACTTACTCATTAAATAGTGACGATAATTTGCGTCGTCGAAGCCTACCTGAATCTCATAGGTTGCAGGCGATATTGCATTTTCTCTCACCGAGGTCACAAAATGAATGCAGCAAAATCAGCACCTGCTGAGATTCCATGACACACTTGAGTGGATAAATGTTCGTAGTTCACTGCGCTTACATATTAGCTGCTCGTTTAGTCAACACGATAAATCCATGGGCTTTTCGATGCAGCTTACAAAAGTTACTCACCGTGTCAAAGGTGTCTCAGTGTAATGTGTGCTCATAAAGACAGACAAAGAGGGATCAGATTAATTAACGCATCGTTCCCAAGCCTATTTCCTGTAAAATTCTTTGATTTTGTTGAAATGCTGACATCTCACATCAGACCCATATCAAATGCATTACCTGGTGACTTACATTCTTTTGTTTGACAGTCAAGTTTGCACTTCGATGTTGTCGATTTCAGAGAGCATCAAGTCAACCAAGGGCATCAATATCAAATACATTAATACTGAATGGTGAATACGGTAAAACAAATTGCTGAGAAAAGTTTGTTGAATTTCTTCTGCCGAGGAGAAGTGTGTTCATAATGATTTAGCGGTAGCATTGCTGCCTAAGACATTTGCTGAACCGAGCCTTCTGTATTTTGAAATTCAAACAAACAGCGGCATCAGGGGGAAACCAAAGAGTTGTCATTCTGTAACAAGTGACATGACCTCTCAGTCTAAGCACTGGAATCCTCCAAACATTCTGGTAGATCAGCACTATCCTGTTTCCTAAAGAAATATATATTCTGTAAAATTACATTCCAAGAACAAAATTATATTTAAACAACTGAACGAAACGACCTATTGCAACATTTGATCCTGGCAGGGCTCTGTTTAACTGTAGCAATCATTTTCCACTGTGATATAACACCCTCGATTAACGAGTCATGGAGCAAATGTAATCAGATTGTGGAAATAACTCAGAAATAATGAGATGTTTGATCAGAAAAGTAAGCATTTTCGTCAATTCGATATGTAAACAAGAGGTAAGTAAATAATGTTCATATGCATAGCTATGTAAGGAACACAAGTCTAAACCTTCATGGCACTGGGTGAGGGAAACGTTGTTAATTCAGGCAAACTAGGCATGGAATCTGCGGAAACTCCTTTTTCAAAAGGGAATGATGCAATTAATTGATATGCAGAAAAATAACAAGTTGACTATTGGAGAGAAGGAAACTGGGATTAATTCGTTGGCTCTTTAAAAAAAACTGACAGATAAAAGATGATGGAAGGGCCGTTGCATGGATACATGGTGTTAAGCCATTTTATGATGACATTGTTATTGAGTCTGTCTGCAGCATTCCCAATTATAGCAGCTGAATTCCATTTGTCCCATCCAACGAGCCAAAGCGCTGCTGCATGACAGCACAGTTTACCATTCCAGATAGATTCACTGCAGTGATGTCTGGCCAATGTTTCTGTAGTTTAGTGGTTGTCACGTTTGCCTCACACGCGAAAAATCACCGGTTTGAAACCAGGCAGAAACCTTATCCAAGCCTGCCAATGTTGAGAGAGGAAAATTTGTGTATGTCATGTTTGTTGTTGAATGTTACCTGAATCTCACATGCTACAGAAATGGTGCTTTTGCTCTTACCTGGGCCTTGAAATGAATGCATCAAATTGAGAAATACTGAAATTTCACGACACACTGAGTAGAAATAGATGTTCGTTTTTTGACTCAGCGCACATTTTAGCAGTTCTTCTGGCCAGCAACAGAATTTAGTGGGTTCTCGATGCAGATTTACATCGTTACTCACCATCTCAAAGATGTCTCATGCTAAAGTGTGCACATAAGGACAGGCGCAAGCGATGCTTCAATTGAACCAGAGGAAATGACAGACCTGTTACAGAATCACTCCTTTAAATATTCGGTCTTCAGCATAGAGTATCAGAAAAAATGACCGAGGGAGTCATGGAAACCGAGGCACAGTGCAGATCTGCTGGCTTCCCCCCCACCCCCATGTCTTCTACATGGTTGTGATTAAGGCACCAGAAGGCTTCTCACCTGGAGCAAAGAGGGATCAAATATAATGAATGCATAATTCTCAAAACTGCTCCCAGTAAAATTCCTGCATTTTGTTTAAAAGCTATTTGTACCCAATTTCAAAAGAGCACCACATGGTTTGCATTACCTGTTGATTGGCATACTTTTGTCTATCAGTCATGTTTGCAATTCGAGTTTCGGTGTATCTTTCAGAGAGTCTCAATTCAAATGAAGGCAGCAATAACAGATACAATATTAGTATTAAATATAGAATAACGGAACAAATGCGGAGTGAAGTTTGTTTAATTTTGTCTGCCAAGGATAAGACGGATATTCCTAATAATTGAGCAGAAAGCATTCCACCCGGAGACTTTTGCTGGATGGACATGCCTACATTTTGAAATTCAAATAAGCTGAGGCACCAGGGTGAAACGAACAGCTGTCTTCCTGCAACAAGTGACCCTCAGTCCAACCATTGGAAACCTCCAAACATTCTGGTAGCTCAGCATTGCCTTGTTTGTTCCACAAATATTTATCCTCTGTTAGATTCTGGTCCAGGATCAAAATTATTTCAAACCAAATGAAGTCAATGAAGAATTGAAGCATGCAATCTTGGCAGGGCCCTGCTAAGCTCCGGAACAAACATTTTCCTCTGTAATATAGCACCCTCGATTGAATGGCTGTGGAGCAAAATAATAAGATTGTAAAAATAGTAAGGTTGAAAAATCACACTTTCGCAAGTTTGATATGAGCTCAATTGCATAATTACACCATGTTCATCTGGCGAAGTATATGAGGAACCCAAGTCCAAATCGTCATGTGAACCTTGTGAGTTAAGGTAACCCAGGCATGGATTCTGCAGAAACGACTTTTTCAAAAGGGAATTCAGCAATTTAATGAAAGGGAGGAAAAAACGTGTTCACTAAGAGAGAGAAGCAATTTGCGATTAGTTAGTGTGCTCGTTTAAAAAGGGGCCTTGGATCGGATGATAGAAGGGCCTCATATGCCTTTGATTGGATGCACGGTGCTAGGCCATTTTATGATAACATTGTTACATGAGTCTCACTGCAGCGTTCCTGAGAATAGCAGCTGTATTTCATTTCTCCGCAACAGGGACTCAGATTGCTGCAGCATTACAGTGCAGTTTAGCATTCCAGACAGGGACGTCTGATACATCAGTTTCTGTAGTGTAGTGGCTATCACATTCGCCTAACACGCGAAAGGTCCCTGGTTCGAAACCGGGCAGAAACATTATGAACACTTAAATATTGAGTATGATTTGCATTTTTGAAGCTTACCTGAATTTCCAATGTTGCATGCAAATTGCATTTCCTCTCACTGAGGTCATACAACGCATGCAGCCAAATCAGAATACCTGCAAAAACTCAGCAAGTCTGGCAGCATCTGCGGAGAGGGACACAGTTAATAAGTAGAAAAGAGGTAAAAGGTATATGAGATTTTATATTTCTCCTCTTTTCCAATTTTACTCAGTTCTGTTGAAGAGTCATACGGACTCGAAACGTTAACTATCTTCCACTCCGCAGATGCTACCAGACCTGCTGAATTTTCCAGGTATTTTTATTTTGGTTTTGGATTTCCAGCACCCGCAGTTTTTTGCTTTTATCTGCAGCAAAATCAACACGTCTTTCCATGCAGCTTAAAACAGTTACTCACCATATCAAAGGTATGTCATAGTAACGTGTGCTCATAAAGACAGACAAAGAGTGATCAGATCTAATTAACGCATCGTTCTCAAGCCTATTCTCAGTAAAGTTCTTGCATTTTGTTTAAAAGCTAACTGCGCTCAATTTCAAATGAGCACCATATGATTTGCATACCTGTTGACTGACATTCTTTCGTCTGTCAGTCATGTTTGCAATTCGGGGCTGGTGTATATTTCAGAGAGTTTCAATTCAGACGAAGGCATCAATAAGAGATAAAATATGAATCTTAAATATAGAATAACGGAACAAGTACTGAGTTTCTTTAATTTTGTCTTCCAAGGATGAGAAGGATGTTCCTGATGATTGAGCAGAAAGCATTGCATTCGGAGACATTTGCTGGACGGACACGTCTACATTTTGAAATTCAAAACAAGCTGAGGCACCAGGGTGAAACCAACAGTTGCTTCCCTGCAGCAAGTGACATGGCCCCTCAGTCCAACCATTGGAAACCTTCAAACACCCTGGTAGCTCAGCACTGCCCAGTTTGTTCCACAAATATTTATCCTCTGTTAGATTCCGGTCCAGGAACCAAATTATTTCAAACCAAACGAAGTAAAGGAACAATTGAAGCACGTGATCTTGGCCGGGGCCTGTTAAACTCCGGAACAAACATTTTGCTCTGTAATATCGCACCTTCGGTTGAAGGGGTATGGAGCAAAAGTAATAAGATTGTAAAAATAGTAAGGTTGAAACAATAACACTTTTGCAAATTCGATGGGAGATCAATTGCATAATGACATCATGTACATCTGGTAAAGTATATTAGGAACCCAAGTCCAAATGGTCATGTGAACCTTGTCAATTAAGGCAGCGCAAGCATGGATTCTGCAGAAATGACTTTTTCAAAAGAGAATTGAGTAATTTAATGAAAGGGAGAAGAAATAGATCATTAAGAGAGAGAAGCAAATTGTGATGAATTCGTTTTGTCGTTTTAAAAGGGGCCAGTGATCGGACGTTGGATGGGCCACTTTTTTCATTGTTTGGATACGTGGGTGCTAGGCCATTTTATGATTACATTGTTACATCAGTCTCGCTGCAGCGTTCCTGAGAACAGCAGCTGTATTCCATTTCTCCGCAATAGAGACCCAGATTGCTGCAGCGTTACAGCGCAGTTTAGCATTCTGGACAGGGAAAACGAGAAGGCGTGGCAGTTTCTGTAGTGTAGTGGTTATCACGTTCGCCTCAAACGCGAAAGGTCCCCGGTTGGAAACTGGGCAGAAACATTATGAAAACTTACTCATTAAATAGTGACGATAATTTGCGTCGTCGAAGCCTACCTGAATCTCATAGGTTGCAGGCGATATTGCATTTTCTCTCACCGAGGTCACAAAATGAATGCAGCAAAATCAGCACCTGCTGAGATTCCATGACACACTTGAGTGGATAAATGTTCGTAGTTCACTGCGCTTACATATTAGCTGCTCGTTTAGTCAACACGATAAATCCATGGGCTTTTCGATGCAGCTTACAAAAGTTACTCACCGTGTCAAAGGTGTCTCAGTGTAATGTGTGCTCATAAAGACAGACAAAGAGGGATCAGATTAATTAACGCATCGTTCCCAAGCCTATTTCCTGTAAAATTCTTTGATTTTGTTGAAATGCTGACATCTCACATCAGACCCATATCAAATGCATTACCTGGTGACTTACATTCTTTTGTTTGACAGTCAAGTTTGCACTTCGATGTTGTCGATTTCAGAGAGCATCAAGTCAACCAAGGGCATCAATATCAAATACATTAATACTGAATGGTGAATAAGGTAAAACAAATTGCTGAGAAAAGTTTGTTGAATTTCTTCTGCCGAGGAGAAGTGTGTTCATAATGATTTAGCCGGTAGCATTGCTGCCTAAGACATTTGCTGAACCGAGCCTTCTTTATTTTGAAATTCAAACAAACAGCGGCATCAGGGGGAAACCAAAGAGTTGTCATTCTGTAACAAGTGACATGACCTCTCAGTCTAAGCACTGGAATCCTCCAAACATTCTGGTAGATCAGCACTATCCTGTTTCCTAAAGAAATATATATTCTGTAAAATTACATTCCAAGAACAAAATTATATTTAAAGAACTGAACGAAACGACCTATTACAACATGTGATCCTGGCAGGGCTCTGTTTAACTGTAGCAATCATTTTCCACTGTGATATAACACCCTCGATTAACGAGTCATGGAGCAAATGTAATCAGATTGTGGAAATAACTCAGAAATAATGAGATGTTTGATCAGAAAAGTAAGCATTTTCGTCAATTCGATATGTAAACAAGAGGTAAGTAAATAATGTTCATATGCATAGCTATGTAAGGAACACAAGTCTAAACCTTCATGGCACTGGGTGAGGGAAACGTTGTTAATTCAGGCAAACTAGGCATGGAATCTGCGGAAACTCCTTTTTCAAAAGGGAATGATGCAATTAATTGATATGCAGAAAAATAACAAGTTGACTATTGGAGAGAAGGAAACTGGGATTAATTCGTTGGCTCTTTAAAAAAACTGACAGAGAAAAGATGATGGAAGGGCCATTGCATGGATACATGGTGTTAAGCCATTTTATGATGACATTGTTATTGAGTCTGTCTGCAGCATTCCCAATTATAGCAGCTGAATTCCATTTGTCCCATCCAACGAGCCAAAGCGCTGCTGCATGACAGCACAGTTTACCATTCCAGATAGATTCACTGCAGTGATGTCTGGCCAATGTTTCTGTAGTTTAGTGGTTGTCACGTTTGCCTCACACGCGAAAAATCACCGGTTTGAAACCAGGCAGAAACCTTATCCAAGCCTGCCAATGTTGAGAGAGGAAAATTTGTGTATGTCATGTTTGTTGTTGAATGTTACCTGAATCTCACATGCTACAGAAATGGTGCTTTTGCTCTTACCTGGGCCTTGAAATGAATGCAGCAAATTGAGAAATACTGAAATTTCACGACACACTGAGTAGAAATAGATGTTCGTTTTTTGACTCAGCGCACATTTTAGCAGTTCTTCTGGCCAGCAACAGAATTTAGTGGGTTCTCGATGCAGATTTACATCGTTACTCACCATCTCAAAGATGTCTGATGCTAAAGTGTGCACATAAGGACAGGCGCAAGCGATGCTTCAATTGAACCAGAGGAAATGACAGACCTGTTACAGAATCACTCCTTTAAATATTCGGTCTTCAGCATAGAGTATCAGAAAAAATGACCGAGGGAGTCATGGAAACTGAGGCACAGTGCAGATCTGCTGGCTTCCCCCCCACCCCCATGTCTTCTACATGGTTGTGATTAAGGCACCAGAAGGCTTCTCACCTGGAGCAAAGAGGGATCAAATATAATGAACGCATAATTCTCAAAACTGCTCCCAGTAAAATTCCTGCATTTTGTTTAAAAGCTAATTGTACGCAATTTCAAAAGAGCACCACATAGTTTGCATTACCTGTTGATTGGCATACTTTTGTCTATCAGTCATGTTTGCAATTCGAGTTTCGGTGTATCTTTCAGAGAGTCTCAATTCAAATGAAGGCAGCAATAACAGATACAATATTAGTATTAAATATAGAATAACGGAACAAATGCAGAGTGAAGTTTGTTTAATTTTGTCTGCCAAGGATAAGACGGATATTCCTAATAATTGAGCAGAAAGCATTGCACCCGGAGACATTTGCTGGATGGACACGCCTACATTTTGAAATTCAAATAAGCTGAGGCACCAGGCTGAAGCGAACAGCTGTCTTCCTGCAACAAGTGACCCTCAGTCCAACCATTGGAAACCTCCAAACATTCTGGTAGCTCAGCATTGCCTTGTTTGTTCCACAAATATTTATCCTCTGTTAGATTCTGGTCCAGGATCAAAATTATTTCAAACCAAATGAAGTCAATGAAGAATTGAAGCATGCAATCTTGGCAGGGCCCTGCTAAGCTCCGGAACAAACATTTTCCTCTGTAATATAGCACCCTCGATTGAATGGCTGTGGAGCAAAATAATAAGATTGTAAAAATAGTAAGGTTGAAAAATCACACTTTCGCAAGTTCGATATGAGCTCAATTGCATAATTACACCATGTTCATCTGGCGAAGTATATGAGGAACCCAAGTCCAAATCGTCATGTGAACCTTGTGAGTTAAGGTAACCCAGGCATGGATTCTGCAGAAACGACTTTTTCAAAAGGGAATTCAGCAATTTAATGAAAGGGAGGAAAAAACGTGTTCACTAAGAGAGAGAAGCAATTTGCGATTAGTTAGTGTGCTCGTTTAAAAAGGGGCCTTGGATCGGATGATAGAAGGGCCTCATATACCTTTGATTGGATGCACGGTGCTAGGCCATTTTATGATAACATTGTTACATGAGTCTCGCTGCAGCGTTCCTGAGAATAGCAGCTGTATTTCATTTCTCCGCAACAGGGACTCAGATTGCTGCAGCGTTACAGTGCAGTTTAGCATTCCAGACAGGGACGTCTGATACATCAGTTTCTGTAGTGTAGTGGCTATCACATTCGCCTAACACGCGAAAGGTCCCTGGTTCGAAACCGGGCAGAAACATTATGAACACATAAACATTGAGGATGATTAGCATTTTTGAAGCTTACCTGAATTTCCAATGTTGCATGCAAATTGCATTTCATCTCACTGAGGTCATAAAACGCATGCAGCCAAATCAGAATACCTGCAAAAACTCAGCAAGTCTGGCAGCATCTGCGGAGAGGGACACAGTTAATAAGTAGAAAAGAGGTAAAAGGTATATGAGATTTTATATTTCTCCTCTTTTCCAATTTTACTCAGTTCTGTTGAAGAGTCATTCGGACTCGAAACGTTAACTGTCTTCCACTCCGCAGATGCTACCAGACCTGCTGAATTTTCCAGGTATTTTTATTTTGGTTTTGGATTTCCAGCACCCGCAGTTTTTTGCTTTTATCTGCAGCAAAATCAACACGTCTTTCCATGCAGCTTAAAACAGTTACTCACCATATCAAAGGTATGTCATAGTAACGTGTGCTCATAAAGACAGACAAAGAGTGATCAGATCTAATTAACGCATCGTTCTCAAGCCTATTCTCAGTAAAGTTCTTGCATTTTGTTTAAAAGCTAACTGCGCTCAATTTCAAATGAGCACCATATGATTTGCATACCTGTTGACTGACATTCTTTCGTCTATCAGTCATGTTTGCAATTCGGGGCTGGTGTATATTTCAGAGAGTTTCAATTCAGACGAAGGCATCAATAAGAGATAAAATATGAATCTTAAATATAGAATAACGGAACAAGTACTGAGTTTCTTTAATTTTGTCTTCCAAGGATGAGAAGGATGTTCCTGATGATTGAGCAGAAAGCATTGCACTCGGAGACATTTGCTGGACGGACACGTCTACATTTTGAAATTCAAAACAAGCTGAGGCACCAGGGTGAAACCAACAGTTGCTTCCCTGCAGCAAGTGACATGGCCCCTCAGTCCAACCATTGGAAACCTTCAAACACCCTGGTAGCTCAGCACTGCCCAGTTTGTTCCACAAATATTTATCCTCTGTTAGATTCCGGTCCAGGAACCAAATTATTTCAAACCAAACGAAGTAAAGGAACAATTGAAGCATGTGATCTTGGCCGGGGCCTGTTAAACTTCGGAACAAACATTTTGCTCTGTAATATCGCACCTTCGGTTGAAGGGGTATGGAGCAAAAGTAATAAGATTGTAAAAATAGTAAGGTTGAAACAATAACACTTTTGCAAATTCGATGTGAGATCAATTGCATAATGACATCATGTACATCTGGTAAAGTATATTAGGAACCCAAGTCCAAATGGTCATGTGAACCTTGTCAATTAAGGCAGCGCAAGCATGGATTCTGCAGAAATGACTTTTTCAAAAGAGAATTGAGTAATTTAATGAAAGGGAGAAGAAATAGATCATTAAGAGAGAGAAGCAAATTGTGATGAATTCGTTTTGTCGTTTTAAAAGGGGCCAGCGATCGGACGTTGGATGGGCCACTTTTTTCATTGTTTGGATACGTGGGTGCTAGGCCATTTTATGATTACATTGTTACATCAGTCTCGCTGCAGCGTTCCTGAGAACAGCAGCTGTATTCCATTTCTCCGCAATAGAGACCCAGATTGCTGCAGCGTTACAGCGCAGTTTAGCATTCCGGACAGGAATAACGAGACCGCGTGGCAGTTTCTGTAGTGTAGTGGTTATCACGTTCGCCTCAAACGCGAAAGGTCCCCGGTTGGAAACTGGGCAGAAACATTATGAAAACTTACTCATTAAATAGTGAGGATAATTTGCGTCGTTGAAGCCTACCTGAATCTCATAGGTTGCAGGCGATATTGCATTTTCTCTCACCGAGGTCACAAAATGAATGCAGCAAAATCAGCACCTGCTGAGATTCCATGACACACTTGATTGGATAAATGTTCGTAGTTCACTGCGCTTACATATTAGCTGCTCGTTTAGTCAACACGATAAATCCATGGGCTTTTCGATGCAGCTTACAAAAGTTACTCACCGTGTCAAAGGTGTCTCAGTGTAATGTGTGCTCATAAAGACAGACAAATAGGGATCAGATTAATTAACGCATCGTTCCCAAGCCTATTTCCTGTAAAATTCTTTGATTTTGTTGAAATGCTGACATCTCACATCAGACCCATATCAAATGCATTACCTGGTGACTTATATTCTTTTGTTTGACAGTCAAGTTTGCACTTCGATGTTGTCGATTTCAGAGAGCATCAAGTCAACCAAGGGCATCAATATCAAATACATTAATACTGAATGGTGAATAAGGTAAAACAAATTGCTGAGAAAAGTTTGTTGAATTTCTTCTGCCGAGGAGAAGTGTGTTCGTAATGATTTAGCCGGTAGCATTGCTGCCTAAGACATTTGCTGAACCGAGCCTTCTGTATTTTGAAATTCAAACAAACAGCGGCATCAGGGGAAACCAAAGAGTTGTCATTCTGTAACAAGTGACATGACCTCTCAGTCTAAGCACTGGAATCCTCCAAACATTCTGGTAGATCAGCACTATCCTGTTTCCTAAAGAAATATATATTCTGTAAAATTACATTCCCAGAACAAAATTATATTTAAACAACTGTACGAAACGACCTATTACAACATGTGATCCTGGCAGGGCTCTGTTTAACTGTAGCAATCATTTTCCACTGTGATATAACACCCTCGATTAACGAGTCATGGAGCAAATGTAATCAGATTGTGGAAATAACTCAGAAATAATGAGATGTTTGATCAGAAAAGTAAGCATTTTCGTCAATTCGATATGTAAACAAGAGGTAAGTAAATAATGTTCATATGCATAGCTATGTAAGGAACACAAGTCTAAACCTTCATGGCACTGGGTGAGGGAAACGTTGTTAATTCAGGCAAACTAGGCATGGAATCTGCGGAAACTCCTTTTTCAAAAGGGAATGATGCAATTAATTGATATGCAGAAAAATAACAAGTTGACTATTGCAGAGAAGGAAACTGGGATTAATTCGTTGGCTCTTTAAAAAAACTGACAGATAAAAGATGATGGAAGGGCCGTTGCATGGATACATGGTGTTAAGCCATTTTATGATGACATTGTTATTGAGTCTGTCTGCAGCATTCCCAATTATAGCAGCTGAATTCCATTTGTCCCATCCAACGAGCCAAAGCGCTGCTGCATGACAGCACAGTTTACCATTCCAGATAGATTCACTGCAGTGATGTCTGGCCAATGTTTCTGTAGTTTAGTGGTTGTCACGTTTGCCTCACATCCGAAAAATCACTGGTTTGAAACCTGGCAGAAACCTTATCCAAGCCTGCCAATGTTGAGAGAGGAAAATTTGTGTATGTCATGTTTGTTGTTGAATGTTACCTGAATCTCACATGCTACAGAAATGGTGCTTTTGCTCTTACCTGGGCCTTGAAATGAATGCAGCAAAATGAGAAATACTGAAATTTCACGACACACTGAGTAGAAATAGATGTTCGTTTTTTGACTCAGCGCACATTTTAGCAGTTCTTCTGGCCAGCAACAGAATTTAGTGGGTTCTCGATGCAGATTTACATCGTTACTCACCATCTCAAAGATGTCTCATGCTAAAGTGTGCACATAAGGACAGGCGCAAGCGATGCTTCAATTGAACCAGAGGAAATGACAGACCTGTTACAGAATCACTCCTTTAAATATTCGGTCTTCAGCATAGAGTATCAGAAAAAATGACCGAGGGAGTCATGGAAACTGAGGCACAGTGCAGATCTGCTGGCTTCCCCCCCACCCCCATGTCTTCTACATGGTTGTGATTAAGGCACCAGAAGGCTTCTCACCTGGAGCAAAGAGGGATCAAATATAATGAATGCATAATTCTCAAAACTGCTCCCAGTAAAATTCCTGCATTTTGTTTAAAAGCTATTTGTACTCAATTTCAAAAGAGCACCACATGGTTTGCATTACCTGTTGATTGGCATACTTTTGTCTATCAGTCATGTTTGCAATTCGAGTTTCGGTGTATCTTTCAGAGAGTCTCAATTCAAATGAAGGCAGCAATAACAGATACAATATTAATATTAAATATAGAATAACGGAACAAATGCGGAGTGAAGTTTGTTTAATTTTGTCTGCCAAGGATAAGACGGATATTCCTAATAATTGAGCAGAAAGCATTGCACCCGGAGACATTTGCTGGATGGACACGCCTACATTTTGAAATTCAAATAAGCTGAGGCACCAGGCTGAAGCGAACAGCTGTCTTCCTGCAACAAGTGACCCTCAGTCCAACCATTGGAAACCTCCAAACATTCTGGTAGCTCAGCATTGCCTTGTTTGTTCCACAAATATTTATCCTCTGTTAGATTCTGGTCCAGGATCAAAATTATTTCAAACCAAATGAAGTCAATGAAGAATTGAAGCATGCAATCTTGGCAGGGCCCTGCTAAGCTCCGGAACAAACATTTTCCTCTGTAATATAGCACCCTCGATTGAATGGCTGTGGAGCAAAATAATAAGATTGTAAAAATAGTAAGGTTGAAAAATCACACTTTCGCAAGTTCGATATGAGCTCAATTGCATAATTACACCATGTTCATCTGGCGAAATATATGAGGAACCCAAGTCCAAATCGTCATGTGAACCTTGTGAGTTAAAGTAACCCAGGCATGGATTCTGCAGAAACGACTTTTTCAAAAGGGAATTCAGCAATTTAATGAAAGGGAGGAAAAAACGTGTTCACTAAGAGAGAGAAGCAATTTGCGATTAGTTAGTGTGCTCGTTTAAAAAGGGGCCTTGGATCGGATGATAGAAGGGCCTCATATGCCTTTGATTGGATGCACGGTGCTAGGCCATTTTATGATAACATTGTTACATGAGTCTCGCTGCAGCGTTCCTGAGAATAGCAGCTGTATTTCATTTCTCCGCAACAGGGACTCAGATTGCTGCAGCGTTACAGTGCAGTTTAGCATTCCAGACAGGGATGCAGGACATATCAGTTTCTGTAGTGTAGTGGCTATCACATTCGCCTAACACGCGAAAGGTCCCTGGTTCGAAACCGGGCAGAAACATTATGAAAACTTAAATATTGAGGATGATTTGCATCTTTGAAGCTCACCTGAATTTCCAATGTTGCATGCAAATTGCATTTCCTCTCACTGAGGTCATAAAACGCATGCAGCCAAATCAGAATACCTGCAAAAACTCAGCAAGTCTGGCAGCATCTGCGGAGAGGGACACAGTTAATAAGTAGAAAAGAGGTAAATGAGATTTTATATTTCTCCTCTTTTCCAATTTTACTCAGTTCTGTTGAAGAGTCATACGGACTCGAAACGTTAACTATCTTCCACTCCGCAGATGCTACCAGACCTGCTGAATTTTCCAGGTATTTTTATTTTGGTTTTGGATTTCCAGCACCCGCAGTTTTTTGCTTTTATCTGCAGCAAAATCAACACGTCTTTCCATGCAGCTTAAAACAGTTACTCACCATATCAAAGGTATGTCATAGTAACGTGTGCTCATAAAGACAGACAAAGAGTGATCAGATCTAATTAACGCATCGTTCTCAAGCCTATTCTCAGTAAAGTTCTTGCATTTTGTTTAAAAGCTAACTGCGCTCAATTTCAAATGAGCACCATATGATTTGCATACCTGTTGACTGACATTCTTTCGTCTATCAGTCATGTTTGCAATTCGGGGCTGGTGTATATTTCAGAGAGTTTCAATTCAGACGAAGGCATCAATAACAGATAAAATATGAATATTAAATATAGAATAATGGAACAAGTACTGAGTTTCTTTAATTTTGTCTTCCAAGGATGAGAAGGATGTTCCTGATGATTGAGCAGAAAGCATTGCACTCGGAGACATTTGCTGGACGGACACGTCTACATTTTGAAATTCAAAACAAGCTGAGGCACCAGGGTGAAACCAACAGTTGCTTCCCTGCAGCAAGTGACATGACCCCTCAGTCCAACCATTGGAAACCTTCAAACACCCTGGTAGCTCAGCACTGCCCAGTTTGTTCCACAAATATTTATCCTCTGTTAGATTCCGGTCCAGGAACCAAATTATTTCAAACCAAACGAAGTAAAGGAACAATTGAAGCACGTGATCTTGGCCGGGGCCTGTTAAACTTCGGAACAAACATTTTGCTCTGTAATATCGCACCCTCGGTTGAAGGGGTATGGAGCAAAAGTAATAAGATTGTAAAAATAGTAAGGTTGAAACAATAACACTTTTGCAAATTCGATGTGAGATCAATTGCATAATTACGTCATGTTCATCTGGTAAAGTATGTGAGGAACCCAAGTCCAAATTGTCATGTGAAACTTGTGAATTAAGGCAGCGCAAGCATGGATTCTGCAGAAATGACTTTTTTTCAAAAGAGAATTGAGTAATTTAATGAAAGGGAGAAGAAATAGATCATTAAGAGAGAGAAGCAAATTGTGATGAATTCGTTTTGTCGTTTTAAAAGGGGCCAGCGATCGGACGTTGGATGGGCCACTTTTTTCATTGTTTGGATACGTGGGTGCTAGGCCATTTTATGATTACATTGTTACATCAGTCTCGCTGCAGCGTTCCTGAGAACAGCAGCTGTATTCCATTTCTCCGCAATAGAGACCCAGATTGCTGCAGCGTTACAGCGCAGTTTAGCATTCCGGACAGGAATAACGAGACCGCGTGGCAGTTTCTGTAGTGTCGTGGTTATCACGTTCACTTCACACGTGAAAGGTCCCTGGTTTGAAACAGAGCAGAAACATTATGAAAACTTACTCATTAAATTGTGAGGATAATTTGCGTCTGAATCTCCTATGTTGCAGGCAATATTGCAAGAGGTCACAAAATGAATGCAGCAAAATCAGCACCTGCTGAGATTCCATGACACACTTGAGTGGATAGATGCTCGTAGTTCACTGCACTTACATATTAGCTGCTCGTTTAGTCAACACGATAAATCGAAAAGTTACTCACCGTGTCAAAGGTGTCTCAGTGTAATGTGTGCTCATAAAGACAGACAAAGAGGGATCAGATTAATTAACGCATCGTTCCCAAGCCTATTTCCTGTAAAATTCTTTGATTTTGTTGAAATGCTGACATCTCACATCAGACCCATATCAAATGCATTACCTGGTGACTTACATTCTTTTGTTTGACAGTCAAGTTTGCACTTCGATGTTGTCGATTTCAGAGAGCATCAAGTCAACCAAGGGCATCAATATCAAATACATTAATACTGAATGGTGAATAAGGTAAAACAAATTGCTGAGAAAAGTTTGTTGAGTTTCTTCTGCCGAGGAGAAGTGTGTTCATAATGATTTAGCGGTAGCATTGCTGCCTAAGACATTTGCTGAACCGAGCCTTCTGTATTTTGAAATTCAAACAAACAGCGGCATCAGGGGGAAACCAAAGAGTTGTCATTGTGTAACAAGTGACATGACCTCTCAGTCTAAGCACTGGAATCCTCCAAACATTCTGGTAGATCAGCACTATCCTGTTTCCTAAAGAAATATATATTCTGTAAAATTACATTCCCAGAACAAAATTATATTTAAACAACTGAACGAAACGACCTATTACAACATGTGATCCTGGCAGGGCTCTGTTTAACTGTAGCAATCATTTTCCACTGTGATATAACACCCTCGATTAACGAGTCATGGAGCAAATGTAATCAGATTGTGGAAATAACTCAGAAATAATGAGATGTTTGATCAGAAAAGTAAGCATTTTCGTCAATTCGATATGTAAACAAGAGGTAAGTAAATAATGTTCATATGCATAGCTATGTAAGGAACACAAGTCTAAACCTTCATGGCACTGGGTGAGGGAAACGTTGTTAATTCAGGCAAACTAGGCATGGAATCTGCGGAAACTCCTTTTTCAAAAGGGAATGATGCAATTAATTGATATGCAGAAAAATAACAAGTTGACTATTGGAGAGAAGGAAACTGGGATTAATTCGTTGGCTCTTTAAAAAAACTGACAGAGAAAAGATGATGGAAGGGCCATTGCATGGATACATGGTGTTAAGCCATTTTATGATGACATTGTTATTGAGTCTGTCTGCAGCATTCCCAATTATAGCAGCTGAATTCCATTTGTCCCATCCAACGAGCCAAAGCGCTGCTGCATGACAGCACAGTTTACCATTCCAGATAGATTCACTGCAGTGATGTCTGGCCAATGTTTCTGTAGTTTAGTGGTTGTCACGTTTGCCTCACACGCGAAAAATCTCCGGTTTGAAACCGGGCAGAAACCTTATCCAAGCCTGCCAATGTTGAGAGAGGAAAATTTGTGTATGTCATGTTTGTTGTTGAATGTTACCTGAATCTCACATGCTACAGAAATGGTGCTTTTGCTCTTACCTGGGCCTTGAAATGAATGCAGCAAATTGAGAAATTCTGAAATTTCACGACACACTGAGTAGAAATAGATGTTCGTTTTTTGACTCAGCGCACATTTTAGCAGTTCTTCTGGCCAGCAACAGAATTTAGTGGGTTCTCGATGCAGATTTACATCGTTACTCACCATCTCAAAGATGTCTCATGCTAAAGTGTGCACATAAGGACAGGCGCAAGCGATGCTTCAATTGAACCAGAGGAAATGACAGACCTGTTACAGAATCACTCCTTTAAATATTCGGTCTTCAGCATAGAGTATCAGAAAAAATGACCGAGGGAGTCATGGAAACTGAGGCACAGTGCAGATCTGCTGGCTTCCCCCCCACCCCCATGTCTTCTACATGGTTGTGATTAAGGCACCAGAAGGCTTCTCACCTGGAGCAAAGAGGGATCAAATATAATGAATGCATAATTCTCAAAACTGCTCCCAGTAAAATTCCTGCATTTTGTTTAAAAGCTATTTGTACTCAATTTCAAAAGAGCACCACATGGTTTGCATTACCTGTTGATTGGCATACTTTTGTCTATCAGTCATGTTTGCAATTCGAGTTTCGGTGTATCTTTCAGAGAGTCTCAATTCAAATGAAGGCAGCAATAACAGATACAATATTAATATTAAATATAGAATAACGGAACAAATGCGGAGTGAAGTTTGTTTAATTTTGTCTGCCAAGGATAAGACGGATATTCCTAATAATTGAGCAGAAAGCATAGCACCCGGAGACATTTGCTGGATGGACACGCCTACATTTTGAAATTCAAATAAGCTGAGGCACCAGGCTGAAGCGAACAGCTGTCTTCCTGCAACAAGTGACCCTCAGTCCAACCATTGGAAACCTCCAAACATTCTGGTAGCTCAGCATTGCCTTGTTTGTTCCACAAATATTTATCCTCTGTTAGATTCTGGTCCAGGATCAAAATTATTTCAAACCAAATGAAGTCAATGAAGAATTGAAGCATGCAATCTTGGCAGGGCCCTGCTAAGCTCCGGAACAAACATTTTCCTCTGTAATAAAGCACCCTCGATTGAATGGCTGTGGAGCAAAATAATAAGATTGTAAAAATAGTAAGGTTGAAAAATCACACTTTCGCAAGTTCGATATGAGCTCAATTGCATAATTACACCATGTTCATCTGGCGAAGTATATGAGGAACCCAAGTCCAAATCGTCATGTGAACCTTGTGAGTTAAGGTAACCCAGGCATTGATTCTGCAGAAACGACTTTTTCAAAAGGGAATTCAGCAATTTAATGAAAGGGAGGAAAAAACGTGTTCACTAAGAGAGAGAAGCAATTTGCGATTAGTTAGTGTGCTCGTTTAAAAAGGGGCCTTGGATCGGATGATAGAAGGGCCTCATATGCCTTTGATTGGATGCACGGTGCTAGGTTATTTTATGATTACATTGTTACATGAGTCTCGCTGCAGCGTTCCTGAGAATAGCAGCTGTATTTCATTTCTCCGCAACAGGGACTCAGATTGCTGCAGCGTTACAGTGCAGTTTAGCATTCCAGACAGGGACGCAGGACATATCAGTTTCTGTAGTGTAGTGGCTATCACATTCGCCTAACACGCGAAAGGTCCCTGGTTCGAAACCGGGCAGAAACATTATGAACACTTAAATATTGAGGATGATTTGCATTTTTGAAGCTTACCTGAATTTCCAATGTTGCATGCAAATTGCATTTGCTCTCACTGAGGTCATATAAGGCATGTAGCCAAATCAGAATACCTGCAAAAACTCAGCAAGTCTGGCAGCATCTGCGGAGAGGGACACAGTTAATAAATAGAAAAGAGGTAAAAGGTGTATGAGATTTTATATTTCTCCTCTTTTCCAATTTTACTCAGTTCTGTTGAAGAGTCATATGGACTCGAAACGTTAACTGTCTTCCACTCCGCTGATGCTACCAGACCTGCTGAATTTTCCAGGTATTTTTATTTTGGTTTTGGATTTCCAGCACCCGCAGTTTTTTGCTTTTATCTGCAGCAAAATCAGCACGTCTTTCCATGCAGCTTAAAACAGTTACTCACCATATCAAAGGTATCTCATAGTAACGTGTGCTCATAAAGACAGACAAAGAGTGATCAGATCTAATTAACGCATCGTTCTCAAGCCTATTCTCAGTAAAGTTCTTGCATTTTGTTTAAAAGCTAACTGCGCTCAATTTCAAATGAGCACCATATGATTTGCATACCTGTTGACTGACATTCTTTCGTCTATCAGTCATGTTTGCAATTCGGGGCTGGTGTATATTTCAGAGAGTTTCAATTCAGACGAAGGCATCAATAAGAGATAAAAGATGAATCTTAAATATAGAATAACGGAACAAGTACTGAGTTTCTTTAATTTTGTCTTCCAAGGATGAGAAGGATGTTCCTGATGATTGAGCAGAAAGCATTGCATTCGGAGACATTTGCTGGACGGACACGTCTACATTTTGAAATTCAAAACAAGCTGAGGCACCAGGGTGAAACCAACAGTTGCTTCCCTGCAGCAAGTGACATGGCCCCTCAGTCCAACCATTGGAAACCTTCAAACACCCTGGTAGCTCAGCACTGCCCAGTTTGTTCCACAAATGTTTATCCTCTGTTAGATTCCGGTCCAGGAACCAAATTATTTCAAACCAAATGAAGTAAAGGAACAATTGAAGCACGTGATCTTTGCCGGGGCCTGTTAAACTTCGGAACAAACATTTTGCTCTGTAATATCGCACCTTCGGTTGAAGGGGTATGGAGCAAAAGTAATAAGATTGTAAAAATAGTAAGGTTGAAACATTAACACTTTTGCAAATTCGATGGGAGATCAATTGCATAATGACATCATGTACATCTGGTAAAGTATATTAGGAACCCAAGTCCAAATGGTCATGTGAACCTTGTCAATTAAGGCAGCGCAAGCATGGATTCTGCAGAAATGACTTTTTCAAAAGAGAATTGAGTAATTTAATTAAAGGGAGAAGAAATAGATCATTAAGAGAGAGAAGCAAATTGTGATGAATTCGTTTTGTCGTTTAAAAAGGGGCCAGAGATCGGACGTTGGAAGGGCCGCTTTTGTCATTGTTTGGATACGTGGGTGCTAGGCCATTTTATGATTACATTGTTACATCAGTCTCGCTGCAGCGTTCCTGAGAACAGCAGCTGTATTCCATTTCTCCGCAATAGAGACCCAGATTGCTGCAGCGTTACAGCGCAGTTTAGCATTCCGGACAGGAATATCGAGACCTCGCTGTAGTTTCTGTAGCGTAGTGGTTATCACGTTCGCCTCACACGCGAAAGGTCCCCGGTTAGAAACTGGGCAGAAACATTATGAAAACTTACTCATTAAATAGTGAGGATAATTTGCGTCGTTGAAGCCTATCTGTATCTTCTAGGTTGCAGGCGATATTGCATTTTCTCTCACCGAGGTCACAAAATGAATGCAGCAAAATCAGCACCTGCTGAGATTCCATGACGCACTTGAGTGGATAGATGTTCGTCGTTCACTGCGCTTACATATTAGCTGCTCATTTAGTCAACACGATAAATCCATAGGCTTTTCGCTGCAGCTTACGAAAGTTACTCACCGTGTCAAAGGTGTCTCAGTGTAATGTGTGCTCATAAAGACAGACAAAGAGGGATCAGATCTAATTAACGCATCGTTCCCAAGCCTATTTCCTGTAAAATTCTTTGATTTTGTTGAAATGCTGACATCTCACATCAGACCCATAGCAAATGCATTACCTGGTGACTTACATTCTTTTGTTTGACAGTCAAGATTGCAATTCGATGTTGTCGATTTCAGAGAGCATCAAGTCAACCAAGGGCATCAATATCAAATGCATTAATACTGAATGGTGAATAAGGTAAAACAAATTGCTGAGAAAAGTTTGTTGAATTTCTTCTGCCGAGGAGAAGTGTGTTCATAATGATTTAGCCGGTAGCATTGCTGCCTAAGACATTTGCTGAACCGAGCCTTCTGCATTTTGAAATTCAAACAAACAGCGGCACCAGGTGGAAACCAAAAGTTGTCTTTCTGTAACAAGTGACATGACCTCTCAGTCTAAGCACTGGAATCCTCCAAACATTCTGGTAGATCAGCACTATCCTGTTTCCTAAAGAAATATATATTCTGTAAAATTACATTCCCAGAACAAAATTATATTTAAACAACTGAACGAAACGACCTATTACAGCATGTGATCCTGGCAGGGCTCTGTTTAACTGTAGCAATCATTTTCCACTGTGATATAACACCCTCGATTAACGAGTCATGGAGCAAATGTAATCAGATTGTGGAAATAACTCAGAAATAATGAGATGTTTGATCAGAAAAGTAAGCATTTTCGTCAATTCGATACGAAAACAAGAGGTAAGTAAATAATGTTCATATGCATAGCTATGTAAGGAACACAAGTCTAAACCTTCATGGCACTGGGTGAGGGAAACGTTGTTAATTCAGGCAAACTAGGCATGGAATCTGCGGAAACTCCTTTTTCAAAAGGGAATGATGTAATTAATTGATATGCAGAAAAATAACAAGTTGACTATTGGAGAGAAGGAAACTGGGATTAATTCGTTGGCTCTTTAAAAAAACTGACAGAGAACAGATGATGGAAGGGCCGTTGCATGGATACATGGTGTTAAGCCATTTTATGATGACATTGTTATTGAGTCTGTCTGCAGCATTCCCAATTATAGCAGCTGAATTCCATTTGTCCCATCCAACGAGCCAAAGCGCTGCTGCATGACAGCACAGTTTACCATTCCAGATCGATTCACTGCAGTGATGTCTGGCCAATGTTTCTGTAGTTTAGTGGTTGTCACGTTTGCCTCACACGCGAAAAATCACCGGTTTGAAACCAGGCAGAAACCTTATCCAAGCCTGCCAATGTTGAGAGAGGAAAATTTGTGTATGTCATGTTTGTTGTTGAATGTTACCTGAATCTCACATGCTACAGAAATGGTGCTTTTGCTGTTACCTGTGCCTTGAAATGAATGCAGCAAAATGAGAAATACTGAAATTTCACGACACACTGAGTAGAAATAGATGTTCGTTTTTTGACTCAGCGCACATTTTAGCAGTTCTTCTGGCCAGCAACAGAATTTAGTGGGTTCTCGATGCAGATTTACATCGTTACTCACCATCTCAAAGATGTCTCATGCTAAAGTGTGCACATAAGGAGAGGCGCAAGCGCTGCTTCAATTGAACCAGAGGAAATGACAGACCTGTTACTCCATTAAATATTCGGTCTTCAGCATAGAGTATCAGAAAACATGACCGAGGGAGTCATGGAAACCGAGGCACAGTGCAGATCTGCTGGCTTCCCCCCAACCCCCATGTCTTCTACATGGTTGCGATTAAGGCACCAGAAGGCTTCTCACCTGGAGCAAAGAGGGATCAAATATAATGAATGCATAATTCTCAAAACTACTCCCAGTAAAATTCCTGCATTTTGTTTAAAAGCTAATTGTTCTCAATTTCAAAAGAGCACCACATGGTTTGCATTACCTGTTGATTGGCATTCTTTTGTCTATCAGTCATGTTTGCAATTCGAGTTTCGGTGTATCTTTCAGAGAGTCTCAATTCAAATGAAGGCAGCAATAACAGATACAATATTAATATTAAATATAGAATAACGGAACAAATGCGGAGTGAAGTTTGTTTAATTTTGTCTGCCAAGGATAAGATGGATATTCCTAATAATTGAGCAGAAAGCATTGCACCCGGAGACATGTGCTGGATGGACACGCCTACATTTTGAAATTCAAATAAGCTGAGGCACAAGGCTGAAACGAACAGCTGTCTTCCTGCAACAAGTGACCTTCAGTCCAACCATTGGAAACCTCCAAACATTCTGGAAGCTCACCATTGCCTTGTTTGTTCCACAAATATTTATCCTCTGTTAGATTCCGGTCCAGGATCAAAATTATTTCAAACCAAATGAAGTCAATGAAGAATTGAAGCATGCATTCTTGGCAGGGCCCTGCTAAACTCCGGAACTAACATTTTCCTCTGTAATATAGCACCCTCGATTGAATGGCTGTGGAGCAAAATAATAAGATTGTAAAAATAGTAAGGTTGAAAAATCACACTTTCGCAAGTTTGATATGAGCTCAATTGCATAATTACACCATGTTCATCTGGCGAAGTATATGAGGAACCCAAGTCCAAATCGTCATGTGAATCTTGTGAGTTAAGGTAACCCAGGTTTGGATTCTGCAGAAACGACTTTTTCAAAAGGGAACTCAGCAATTTAATGAAATGGAGGAAAAAACGTGTTCACTAAGAGAGAGAAGCAATTTGTGATTAGTCAGTGTGCTCGTTTAAAAAGGGGCCTTGGATCGGATGATAGAAGGGCCTCTTATGCCTTTGATTGGATGCACGGTGCTAGGCCATTTTATGATAACATTGTTACATGAGTCTCGCTGCAGCGTTCCTGAGAATAGCAGCTGTATTTCATTTCTCCGCAACAGGGACTCAGATTGCTGCAGCGTTACAGTGCAGTTTAGCATTCCAGACAGGACAACATGATATATCAGTTTCTGTAGTGTAGTGGCTATCACATTCGCCTAACATGCAAGAAGTCCCAGGTTTGAAACCGTGGCAGAAACATTATGAAAACTTAAATATTGAGGATGATTTGCATCTTTGAAGCTCACCTGAATTTCCAATGTTGTATGCAAATTGCATTTCCTCTCACTGAGGTCATAAAACGCATGCAGCCAAATCAGAATACCTGCAAAAACTCAGCAAGTCTGGCAGCATCTGCGGAGAGGGACACAGTTAATAAGTAGAAAAGAGGTAAATGAGATTTTATATTTCTCCTCTTTTCCAATTTTACTCAGTTCTGTTGAAGAGTCATACGGACTCGAAACGTTAACTATCTTCCACTCCGCAGATGCTACCAGACCTGCTGAATTTTCCAGGTATTTTTATTTTGGTTTTGGATTTCCAGCACCCGCAGTTTTTTGCTTTTATCTGCAGCAAAATCAACACGTCTTTCCATGCAGCTTAAAACAGTTACTCACCATATCAAAGGTATGTCATAGTAACGTGTGCTCATAAAGACAGACAAAGAGTGATCAGATCTAATTAACGCATCGTTCTCAAGCCTATTCTCAGTAAAGTTCTTGCATTTTGTTTAAAAGCTAACTGCGCTCAATTTCAAATGAGCACCATATGATTTGCATACCTGTTGACTGACATTCTTTCGTCTATCAGTCATGTTTGCAATTCGGGGCTGGTGTATATTTCAGAGAGTTTCAATTCAGACGAAGGCATCAATAAGAGATAAAATATGAATCTTAAATATAGAATAACGGAACAAGTACTGAGTTTCTTTAATTTTGTCTTCCAAGGATGAGAAGGATGTTCCTGATGATTGAGCAGAAAGCATTGCACTCGGAGACATTTGCTGGACGGACACGTCTACATTTTGAAATTCAAAACAAGCTGAGGCACCAGGGTGAAACCAACAGTTGCTTCCCTGCAGCAAGTGACATGACCCCTCAGTCCAACCATTGGAAACCTTCAAACACCCTGGTAGCTCAGCACTGCCCAGTTTGTTCCACAAATATTTATCCTCTGTTAGATTCCGGTCCAGGAACCAAATTATTTCAAACCAAACGAAGTAAAGGAACAATTGAAGCACGTGATCTTGGCCGGGGCCTGTTAAACTTCGGAACAAACATTTTGCTCTGTAATATCGCACCCTCGGTTGAAGGCGCATGGAGCAAAAGTAATAAGATTGTAAAAATAGTAAGGTTGAAACAATAACACTTTTGCAAATTCGATGTGAGATCAATTGCATAATGACATCATGTACATCTGGTAAAGTATATTAGGAACCCAAGTCCAAATGGTCATGTGAACCTTGTCAATTAAGGCAGCGCAAGCATGGATTCTGCAGAAATGACTTTTTCAAAAGAGAATTGAGTAATTTAATGAAAGGGAGAAGAAATAGATCATTAAGAGAGAGAAGCAAATTGTGATGAATTCGTTTTGTCGTTTTAAAAGGGGCCAGCGATCGGACGTTGGATGGGCCACTTTTTTCATTGTTTGGATACGTGGGTGCTAGGCCATTTTATGATTACATTGTTACATCAGTCTCGCTGCAGCGTTCCTGAGAACAGCAGCTGTATTCCATTTCTCCGCAATAGAGACCCAGATTGCTGCAGCGTTACAGCGCAGTTTAGCATTCCGGACAGGAATAACGAGACCGCGTGGCAGTTTCTGTAGTGTAGTGGTTATCACGTTCGCCTCACACGCGAAAGGTCCCCGGTTGGAAACTGGGCAGAAACATTATGAAAACTTACTCATTAAATAGTGAGGATAATTTGCGTCGTTGAAGCCTACCTGAATCTCATAGGTTGCAGGCGATATTGCATTTTCTCTCACCGAGGTCACAAAATGAATGCAGCAAAATCAGCACCTGCTGAGATTCCATGACACACTTGAGTGGATAAATGTTCGTAGTTCACTGCGCTTACATATTAGCTGCTCGTTTAGTCAACACGATAAATCCATGGGCTTTTCGATGCAGCTTACAAAAGTTACTCACCGTGTCAAAGGTGTCTCAGTGTAATGTGTGCTCATAAAGACAGACAAAGAGGGATCAGATTAATTAACGCATCGTTCCCAAGCCTATTTCCTGTAAAATTCTTTGATTTTGTTGAAATGCTGACATCTCACATCAGACCCATATCAAATGCATTACCTGGTGACTTACATTCTTTTGTTTGACAGTCAAGTTTGCACTTCGATGTTGTCGATTTCAGAGAGCATCAAGTCAACCAAGGGCATCAATATCAAATACATTAATACTGAATGGTGAATAAGGTAAAATAAATTGCTGAGAAAAGTTTGTTGAGTTTCTTCTGCCGAGGAGAAGTGTGTTCATAATGATTTAGCGGTAGCATTGCTGCCTAAGACATTTGCTGAACCGAGCCTTCTGTATTTTGAAATTCAAACAAACAGCGGCATCAGGGGGAAACCAAAGAGTTGTCATTCTGTAACAAGTGACATGACCTCTCAGTCTAAGCACTGGAATCCTCCAAACATTCTGGTAGATCAGCACTATCCTGTTTCCTAAAGAAATATATATTCTGTAAAATTACATTCCCAGAACAAAATTATATTTAAACAACTGAACGAAACGACCTATTACAACATGTGATCCTGGCAGGGCTCTGTTTAACTGTAGCAATCATTTTCCACTGTGATATAACACCCTCGATTAACGAGTCATGGAGCAAATGTAATCAGATTGTGGAAATAACTCAGAAATAATGAGATGTTTGATCAGAAAAGTAAGCATTTTCGTCAATTCGATATGTAAACAAGAGGTAAGTAAATAATGTTCATATGCATAGCTATGTAAGGAACACAAGTCTAAACCTTCATGGCACTGGGTGAGGGAAACGTTGTTAATTCAGGCAAACTAGGCATGGAATCTGCGGAAACTCCTTTTTCAAAAGGGAATGATGCAATTAATTGATATGCAGAAAAATAACAAGTTGACTATTGGAGAGAAGGAAACTGGGATTAATTCGTTGGCTCTTTAAAAAAACTGACAGAGAAAAGATGATGGAAGGGCCATTGCATGGATACATGGTGTTAAGCCATTTTATGATGACATTGTTATTGAGTCTGTCTGCAGCATTCCCAATTATAGCAGCTGAATTCCATTTGTCCCATCCAACGAGCCAAAGCGCTGCTGCATGACAGCACAGTTTACCATTCCAGATAGATTCACTGCAGTGATGTCTGGCCAATGTTTCTGTAGTTTAGTGGTTGTCACGTTTGCCTCACACGCGAAAAATCACCGGTTTGAAACCAGGCAGAAACCTTATCCAAGCCTGCCAATGTTGAGAGAGGAAAATTTGTGTATGTCATGTTTGTTGTTGAATGTTACCTGAATCTCACATGCTACAGAAATGGTGCTTTTGCTCTTACCTGGGCCTTGAAATGAATGCAGCAAATTGAGAAATACTGAAATTTCACGACACACTGAGTAGAAATAGATGTTCGTTTTTTGACTCAGCGCACATTTTAGCAGTTCTTCTGGCCAGCAACAGAATTTAGTGGGTTCTCGATGCAGATTTACATCGTTACTCACCATCTCAAAGATGTCTCATGCTAAAGTGTGCACATAAGGACAGGCGCAAGCGATGCTTCAATTGAACCAGAGGAAATGACAGACCTGTTACAGAATCACTCCTTTAAATATTCGGTCTTCAGCATAGAGTATCAGAAAAAATGACCGAGGGAGTCATGGAAACTGAGGCACAGTGCAGATCTGCTGGCTTCCCCCCCACCCCCATGTCTTCTACATGGTTGTGATTAAGGCACCAGAAGGCTTCTCACCTGGAGCAAAGAGGGATCAAATATAATGAATGCATAATTCTCAAAACTGCTCCCAGTAAAATTCCTGCATTTTGTTTAAAAGCTATTTGTACTCAATTTCAAAAGAGCACCACATGGTTTGCATTACCTGTTGATTGGCATACTTTTGTCTATCAGTCATGTTTGCAATTCGAGTTTCGGTGTATCTTTCAGAGAGTCTCAATTCAAATGAAGGCAGCAATAACAGATACAATATTAATATTAAATATAGAATAACGGAACAAATGCGGAGTGAAGTTTGTTTAATTTTGTCTGCCAAGGATAAGACGGATATTCCTAATAATTGAGCAGAAAGCATTGCACCCGGAGACATTTGCTGGATGGACACGCCTACATTTTGAAATTCAAATAAGCTGAGGCACCAGGCTGAAGCGAACAGCTGTCTTCCTGCAACAAGTGACCCTCAGTCCAACCATTGGAAACCTCCAAACATTCTGGTAGCTCAGCATTGCCTTGTTTGTTCCACAAATATTTATCCTCTGTTAGATTCCGGTCCAGGATCAAAATTATTTCAAACCAAATGAAGTCAATGAAGAATTGAAGCATGCAATCTTGGCAGGGCCCTGCTAAGCTCCGGAACAAACATTTTCCTCTGTAATATAGCACCCTCGATTGAATGGCTGTGGAGCAAAATAATAAGATTGTAAAAATAGTAAGGTTGAAAAATCACACTTTCGCAAGTTCGATATGAGCTCAATTGCATAATTACACCATGTTCATCTGGCGAAGTATATGAGGAACCCAAGTCCAAATCGTCATGTGAACCTTGTGAGTTAAGGTAACCCAGGCATGGATTCTGCAGAAACGACTTTTTCAAAAGGGAATTCAGCAATTTAATGAAAGGGAGGAAAAAACGTGTTCACTAAGAGAGAGAAGCAATTTGCGATTAGTTAGTGTGCTCGTTTAAAAAGGGGCCTTGGATCGGATGATAGAAGGGCCTCATATGCCTTTGATTGGATGCACGGTGCTAGGCCATTTTATGATAACATTGTTACATGAGTCTCGCTGCAGCGTTCCTGAGAATAGCAGCTGTATTTCATTTCTCCGCAACAGGGACTCAGATTGCTGCAGCGTTACAGTGCAGTTTAGCATTCCAGACAGGGATGCGTGATATGTCAGTTTCTGTAGTGTAGGTACTATCACATTCGCCTAACAGGTGAAAGGTCCCTGGTTCGAAACCGGGCAGAAACATTATGAAAACTTAAATATTGAGGATGATTTGCATCTTTGAAGCTCACCTGAATTTCCAATGTTGCATGCAAATTGCATTTCCTCTCACTGAGGTCATACAACGCATGCAGCCAAATCAGAATACCTGCAAAAACTCAGCAAGTCTGGCAGCATCTGCGGAGAGGGACACAGTTAATAAGTAGAAAAGAGGTAAAAGGTATATGAGATTTTATATTTCTCCTCTTTTCCAATTTTACTCAGTTCTGTTGAAGAGTCATACGGACTCGAAACGTTAACTATCTTCCACTCCGCAGATGCTACCAGACCTGCTGAATTTTCCAGGTATTTTTATTTTGGTTTTGGATTTCCAGCACCCGCAGTTTTTTGCTTTTATCTGCAGCAAAATCAACACGTCTTTCCATGCAGCTTAAAACAGTTACTCACCATATCAAAGGTATGTCATAGTAACGTGTGCTCATAAAGACAGACAAAGAGTGATCAGATCTAATTAACGCATCGTTCTCAAGCCTATTCTCAGTAAAGTTCTTGCATTTTGTTTAAAAGCTAACTGCGCTCAATTTCAAATGAGCACCATATGATTTGCATACCTGTTGACTGACATTCTTTCGTCTATCAGTCATGTTTGCAATTCGGGGCTGGTGTATATTTCAGAGAGTTTCAATTCAGACGAAGGCATCAATAAGAGATAAAATATGAATCTTAAATATAGAATAACGGAACAAGTACTGAGTTTCTTTAATTTTGTCTTCCAAGGATGACAAGGATGTTCCTGATGATTGAGCAGAAAGCATTGCACTCGGAGACATTTGCTGGACGGACACGTCTACATTTTGAAATTCAAAACAAGCTGAGGCACCAGGGTGAAACCAACAGTTGCTTCCCTGCAGCAAGTGACATGACCCCTCAGTCCAACCATTGGAAACCTTCAAACACCCTGGTAGCTCAGCACTGCCCAGTTTGTTCCACAAATATTTATCCTCTGTTAGATTCCGGTCCAGGAACCAAATTATTTCAAACCAAACGAAGTAAAGGAACAATTGAAGCACGTGATCTTGGCCGGGGCCTGTTAAACTTCGGAACAAACATTTTGCTCTGTAATATCGCACCTTCGGTTGAAGGGGTATGGAGCAAAAGTAATAAGATTGTAAAAATAGTAAGGTTGAAACAATAACACTTTTGCAAATTCGATGGGAGATCAATTGCATAATGACATCATGTACATCTGGTAAAGTATATTAGGAACCCAAGTCCAAATGGTCATGTGAACCTTGTCAATTAAGGCAGCGCAAGCATGGATTCTGCAGAAATGACTTTTTCAAAAGAGAATTGAGTAATTTAATGAAAGGGAGAAGAAATAGATCATTAAGAGAGAGAAGCAAATTGTGATGAATTCGTTTTGTCGTTTAAAAAGGGGCCAGAGATCGGACGTTGGAAGGGCCGCTTTTGTCATTGTTTGGATACGTGGGTGCTAGGCCATTTTATGATTACATTGTTACATCAGTCTCGCTGCAGCGTTCCTGAGAACAGCAGCTGTATTCCATTTCTCCGCAATAGAGACCCAGATTGCTGCAGCGTTACAGCGCAGTTTAGCATTCCGGACAGGAATAACGAGACCGCGTGGCAGTTTCTGTAGTGTAGTGGTTATCACGTTCGCCTCACATGCGAAAGGTCCCCGGTTGGAAACTGGGCAGAAACATTATGAAAACTTACTCATTAAATAGCGAGGATAATTTGCGTCGTTGAAGCCTACCTGTATCTTCTAGGTTGCAGGCGATATTGCATTTTCTCTCACCGAGGTCACAAAATGAATGCAGCAAAATCAGCACCTGCTGAGATTCCATGACGCACTTGAGTGGTTAGATGTTCGTAGTTCACTGCGCTTACATATTAGCAGCTCGTTTAGTCAACACGATAAATCCATGGGCTTTTCGATGCAGCTTACGAAAGTTACTCACCGTGTCAAAGGTGTCTCAGTGTAATGTGTGCTCATAAAGACAGACAAAGAGGGATCAGATCTAATTAACGCATCGTTCCCAAGCCTATTTCCTGTAAAATTCTTTGATTTTGTTGAAATGCTGACATCTCACATCAGACCCATAGCAAATGCATTACCTGGTGACTTACATTCTTTTGTTTGACAGTCAAGTTTGCAATTCGATGTTGTCGATTTCAGAGAGCATCAAGTCAACCAAGGGCATCAATATCAAATACATTAATACTGAATGGTGAATAAGGTAAAACAAATTGCTGAGAAAAGTTTGTTGAATTTCTTCTGCCGAGGAGAAGTGTGTTCATAATGATTTAGCCGGTAGCATTGCTGCCTAAGACATTTGCTGAACCGAGCCTTCTGCATTTTGAAATTCAAACAAACAGCGGCACCAGGTGGAAACCAAAAGTTGTCTTTCTGTAACAAGTGACATGACCTCTCAGTCTAAGCACTGGAATCCTCCAAACATTCTGGTAGATCAGCACTATCCTGTTTCCTAAAGAAATATATATTCTGTAAAATTACATTCCCAGAACAAAATTATATTTAAACAACTGAACGAAACGACCTATTACAGCATGTGATCCTGGCAGGGCTCTGTTTAACTGTAGCAATCATTTTCCTCTGTGATATAACACCCTCGATTAACGAGTCATGGAGCAAATGTAATCAGATTGTGGAAATAACTCAGAAATAATGAGATGTTTGATCAGAAAAGTAAGCATTTTCGTCAATTCGATATGAAAACAAGAGGTAAGTAAATAATGTTCATATGCATAGCTATGTAAGGAACACAAGTCTAAACCTTCATGGCACTGGGTGAGGGAAACGTTGTTAATTCAGGCAAACTAGGCATGGAATCTGCGGAAACTCCTTTTTCAAAAGGGAATGATGCAATTAATTGATATGCAGAAAAATAACAAGTTGACTATTGGAGAGAAGGAAACTGGGATTAATTCGTTGGCTCTTTAAAAAAACTGACAGAGAAAAGATGATGGAAGGGCCGTTGCATGGATACATGGTGTTAAGCCATTTTATGATGACATTGTTATTGAGTCTGTCTGCAGCATTCCCAATTATAGCAGCTGAATTCCATTTGTCCCATCCAACGAGCCAAAGCGCTGCTGCATGACAGCACAGTTTACCATTCCAGATAGATTCACTGCAGTGATGTCTGGCCAATGTTTCTGTAGTTTAGTGGTTGTCACGTTTGCCTCACACGCGAAAAATCACCGGTTTGAAACCAGGCAGAAACCTTATCCAAGCCTGCCAATGTTGAGAGAGGAAAATTTGTGTATGTCATGTTTGTTGTTGAATGTTACCTGAATCTCACATGCTACAGAAATGGTGCTTTTGCTCTTACCTGGGCCTTGAAATGAATGCAGCAAATTGAGAAATACTGAAATTTCACGACACACTGAGTAGAAATAGATGTTCGTTTTTTGACTCAGCGCACATTTTAGCAGTTCTTCTGGCCAGCAACAGAATTTAGTGGGTTCTCGATGCAGATTTACATCGTTACTCACCATCTCAAAGATGTCTCATGCTAAAGTGTGCACATAAGGACAGGCGCAAGCGATGCTTCAATTGAACCAGAGGAAATGACAGACCTGTTACAGAATCACTCCTTTAAATATTCGGTCTTCAGCATAGAGTATCAGAAAAAATGACCGAGGGAGTCATGGAAACTGAGGCACAGTGCAGATCTGCTGGCTTCCCCCCCACCCCCATGTCTTCTACATGGTTGTGATTAAGGCACCAGAAGGCTTCTCACCTGGAGCAAAGAGGGATCAAATATAATGAATGCATAATTCTCAAAACTGCTCCCAGTAAAATTCCTGCATTTTGTTTAAAAGCTATTTGTACTCAATTTCAAAAGAGCACCACATGGTTTGCATTACCTGTTGATTGGCATACTTTTGTCTATCAGTCATGTTTGCAATTCGAGTTTCGGTGTATCTTTCAGAGAGTCTCAATTCAAATGAAGGCAGCAATAACAGATACAATATTAATATTAAATATAGAATAACGGAACAAATGCGGAGTGAAGTTTGTTTAATTTTGTCTGCCAAGGATAAGACGGATATTCCTAATAATTGAGCAGAAAGCATTGCACCCGGAGACATTTGCTGGATGGACACGCCTACATTTTGAAATTCAAATAAGCTGAGGCACCAGGCTGAAGCGAACAGCTGTCTTCCTGCAACAAGTGACCCTCAGTCCAACCATTGGAAACCTCCAAACATTCTGGTAGCTCAGCATTGCCTTGTTTGTTCCACAAATATTTATCCTCTGTTAGATTCTGGTCCAGGATCAAAATTATTTCAAACCAAATGAAGTCAATGAAGAATTGAAGCATGCAATCTTGGCAGGGCCCTGCTAAGCTCCGGAACAAACATTTTCCTCTGTAATATAGCACCCTCGATTGAATGGCTGTGGAGCAAAATAATAAGATTGTAAAAATAGTAAGGTTGAAAAATCACACTTTCGCAAGTTCGATATGAGCTCAATTGCATAATTACACCATGTTCATCTGGCGAAGTATATGAGGAACCCAAGTCCAAATCGTCATGTGAACCTTGTGAGTTAAAGTAACCCAGGCATGGATTCTGCAGAAACGACTTTTTCAAAAGGGAATTCAGCAATTTAATGAAAGGGAGGAAAAAACGTGTTCACTAAGAGAGAGAAGCAATTTGCGATTAGTTAGTGTGCTCGTTTAAAAAGGGGCCTTGGATCGGATGATAGAAGGGCCTCATATGCCTTTGATTGGATGCACGGTGCTAGGCCATTTTATGATAACATTGTTACATGAGTCTCGCTGCAGCGTTCCTGAGAATAGCAGCTGTATTTCATTTCTCCACAACAGGGACTCAGATTGCTGCAGCGTTACAGTGCAGTTTAGCATTCCACACAGGGATGCATGATATATCAGTTTCTGTAGTGTGGTGGCTATCACATTCGCCTAACACGCGAAAGGTCCCTGATTTGAAACCGGGCAGAAACATTATGAACACTTAAATATTGAGGATGATTTGCATCTTTGAAGCTCACCTGAATTTCCAATGTTGCATGCAAATTGCATTTGCTCTCACTGAGGTCATAAAACGCATGCAGCCAAATCAGAATACCTGCAAAAACTCAGCAAGTCTGGCAGCATCTGCGGAGAGGGACACAGTTAATAAGTAGAAAAGAGGTAAAAGGTATATGAGATTTTATATTTCTCCTCTTTTCCAATTTTACTCAGTTCTGTTGAAGAGTCATACGGACTCGAAACGTTAACTATCTTCCACTCCGCAGATGCTACCAGACCTGCTGAATTTTCCAGGTATTTTTATTTTTGTTTTGGATTTCCAGCACCCGCAGTTTTTTGCTTTTATCTGCAGCAAAATCAGCACGTCTTTCGATGCAGCTTAACACAGTTACTCACCATATCAAAGGTATCTCATTGTAACGTGTGCTCACAAAGACAGACAAAGAGTGATCAGATCTAATTAACGCATAATTCTCAAGCCTATTCTCAGTAAAATTCTTGGATTTTGTTTAAAAGCTAACTGCGCTCAATTTCAAATGAGCACCATATGATTTGCATTACCTATTGACTGACATTCTTTCGTCTATCAGTCATGTTTGCAATTCGGGGCTGGTGTATATTTCAGAGAGTTTCAATTCAGACGAAGGCATCAATAACAGATAAAATATGAATATTAAATATAGAATAACGGAACAAATACTGAGTTTCTTTAATTTTGTCTTCCAAGGATGAGAAGGATGTTCCTGATGATTGAGCAGAAAGCATTGCACCCGGAGACATTTGCTGGACGGACACGTCTACATTTTGAAATTCAAAACAAGCTGAGGCACCAGGGTGAAACCAACAGTTGCTTCCCTGCAGCAAGTGACATGGACCCTCAGTCCAACCATTGGAAACCTTCAAACACCCTGGTAGCTCAGCACTGCCCAGTTTGTTCCACAAATATTTATCCTCTGTTAGATTCCAAACCAGGAACAAAATTATTTCAAACCAAATGAAGTAAAGGAACAATTGAAGCACGTGATCTTGGCCGGGGCCTGTTAAACTTCGGAACAAACATTTTGCTCTGTAATATCGCACCTTCGGTTGAAGGGGTATGGAGCAAAAGTAATAAGATTGTAAAAATAGTAAGGTTGAAACAATAACACTTTTGCAAATTCGATGTGAGATCAATTGCATAATGACATCATGTACATCTGGTAAAGTATATTAGGAACCCAAGTCCAAATGGTCATGTGAACCTTGTCAATTAAGGCAGCGCAAGCATGGATTCTGCAGAAATGACTTTTTCAAAAGAGAATTGAGTAATTTAATGAAAGGGAGAAGAAATAGATCATTAAGAGAGAGAAGCAAATTGTGATGAATTCGTTTTGTCGTTTAAAAAGGGGCCAGAGATCGGACGTTGGAAGGGCCGCTTTTGTCATTGTTTGGATACGTGGGTGCTAGGCCATTTTATGATTACATTGTTACATCAGTCTCGCTGCAGCGTTCCTGAGAACAGCAGCTGTATTCCATTTCTCCGCAATAGAGACCCAGATTGCTGCAGCGTTACAGCGCAGTTTAGCATTCCGGACAGGAATAACGAGACCGCGTGGCAGTTTCTGTAGTGTAGTGGTTATCACGTTCGCCTCACACGCGAAAGGTCCCCGGTTCGAAACCGGGCAGAAACATTATGAAAACTTACTCATTAAATAGCGAGGATAATTTGCGTCGTTGAAGCCTACCTGAATCTTCTAGGTTGCAGGCGATATTGCATTTTCTCTCACCGAGGTCACAAAATGAATGCAGCAAAATCAGCACCTGCTGAGATTCCATGACGCACTTGAGTGGTTAGATGTTCGTAGTTCACTGCGCTTACATATTAGCAGCTCGTTTAGACAACACGATAAATCCATAGGCTTTTCGATGCAGCTTACGAAAGTTACTCACCGTGTCAAAGGTGTCTCAGTGTAATGTGTGCTCATAAAGACAGACAAAGAGGGATCAGATCTAATTAACGCATCGTTCCCAAGCCTATTTCCTGTAAAATTCTTTGATTTTGTTGAAATGCTGACATCTCACATCAGACCCATAGCAAATGCATTACCTGGTGACTTACATTCTTTTGTTTGACAGTCAAGTTTGCAATTCGATGTTGTCGATTTCAGCGAGCATCAAGTCAACCAAGGGCATCAATATCAAATACATTAATACTGAATGGTGAATAAGGTAAAACAAATTGCTGAGAAAAGTTTGTTGAATTTCTTCTGCCGAGGAGAAGTGTGTTCATAATGATTTAGCCGGTAGCATTGCTGCCTAAGACATTTGCTGAACCGAGCCTTCTGCATTTTGAAATTCAAACAAACAGCGGCACCAGGTGGAAACCAAAAGTTGTCTTTCTGTAACAAGTGACATGACCTCTCAGTCTAAGCACTGGAATCCTCCAAACATTCTGGTAGATCAGCACTATCCTGTTTCCTAAAGAAATATATATTCTGTAAAATTACATTCCCAGAACAAAATTATATTTAAACAACTGAACGAAACGACCTATTACTGCATGTGATCCTGGCAGGGCTCTGTTTAACTGTAGCAATCATTTTCCACTGTGATATAACACCCTCGATTAACGAGTCATGGAGCAAATGTAATCAGATTGTGGAAATAACTCAGAAATAATGAGATGTTTGATCAGAAAAGTAAGCATTTTCGTCAATTCGATATGAAAACAAGAGGTAAGTAAATAATGTTCATATGCATAGCTATGTAAGGAACACAATTCTAAACCTTCATGGCACTGGGTGAGGGAAACGTTGTTAATTCAGGCAAACTAGGCATGGAATCTGCGGAAACTCCTTTTTCAAAAGGGAATGATGCAATTAATTGATATGCAGAAAAATAACAAGTTGACTATTGGAGAGAAGGAAACTGGGATTAATTCGTTGGCTCTTTAAAAAAACTGACAGAGAAAAGATGATGGAAGGGCCGTTGCATGGATACATGGTGTTAAGCCATTTTATGATGACATTGTTATTGAGTCTGTCTGCAGCATTCCCAATTATAGCAGCTGAATTCCATTTGTCCCATCCAATGAGCCAAAGCGCTGCTGCATGACAGCACAGTTTACCATTCCAGATAGATTCACTGCAGTGATGTCTGGCCAATGTTTCTGTAGTTTAGTGGTTGTCACGTTTGCCTCACACGCGAAAAATCAGCGGTTTGAAACCAGGCAGAAACCTTATCCAAGCCTGCCAATGTTGAGAGAGGAAAATTTGTGTATGTCATGTTTGTTGTTGAATGTTACCTGAATCTCACATGCTACAGAAATGGTGCTTTTGCTCTTACCTGGGCCTTGAAATGAATGCAGCAAATTGAGAAATACTGAAATTTCACGACACACTGAGTAGAAATAGATGTTCGTTTTTTGACTCAGCGCACATTTTAGCAGTTCTTCTGGCCAGCAACAGAATTTAGTGGGTTCTCGATGCAGATTTACATCGTTACTCACCATCTCAAAGATGTCTCATGCTAAAGTGTGCACATAAGGACAGGCGCAAGCGATGCTTCAATTGAACCAGAGGAAATGACAGACCTGTTACAGAATCACTCCTTTAAATATTCGGTCTTCAGCATAGAGTATCAGAAAAAATGACCGAGGGAGTCATGGAAACTGAGGCACAGTGCAGATCTGCTGGCTTCCCCCCCACCCCCATGTCTTCTACATGGTTGTGATTAAGGCACCAGAAGGCTTCTCACCTGGAGCAAAGAGGGATCAAATATAATGAATGCATAATTCTCAAAACTGCTCCCAGTAAAATTCCTGCATTTTGTTTAAAAGCTATTTGTACTCAATTTCAAAAGAGCACCACATGGTTTGCATTACCTGTTGATTGGCATACTTTTGTCTATCAGTCATGTTTGCAATTCGAGTTTCGGTGTATCTTTCAGAGAGTCTCAATTCAAATGAAGGCAGCAATAACAGATACAATATTAGTATTAAATATAGAATAACGGAACAAATGCGGAGTGAAGTTTGTTTAATTTTGTCTGCCAAGGATAAGACGGATATTCCTAATAATTGAGCAGAAAGCATTGCACCCGGAGACATTTGCTGGATGGACACGCCTACATTTTGAAATTCAAATAAGCTGAGGCACCAGGCTGAAGCGAACAGCTGTCTTCCTGCAACAAGTGACCCTCAGTCCAACCATTGGAAACCTCCAAACATTCTGGTAGCTCAGCATTGCCTTGTTTGTTCCACAAATATTTATCCTCTGTTAGATTCCGGTCCAGGATCAAAATTATTTCAAACCAAATGAAGTCAATGAAGAATTGAAGCATGCAATCTTGGCAGGGCCCTGCTAAGCTCCGGAACAAACATTTTCCTCTGTAATATAGCACTCTCGATTGAATGGCTGTGGAGCAAAATAATAAGATTGTAAAAATAGTAAGGTTGAAAAATCACACTTTCGCAAGTTCGATATGAGCTCAATTGCATAATTACACCATGTTCATCTGGCGAAGTATATGAGGAACCCAAGTCCAAATCGTCATGTGAACCTTGTGAGTTAAGGTAACCCAGGCATGGATTCTGCAGAAACGACTTTTTCAAAAGGGAATTCAGCAATTTAATGAAAGGGAGGAAAAAACGTGTTCACTAAGAGAGAGAAGCAATTTGCGATTAGTTAGTCTGCTCGTTTAAAAAGGGGCCTTGGATCAGACGATAGAAGGGCCTCATATGCCTTTGATTGGATGCACGGTGCTAGGCCATTTTATGATAACATTGTTACATGAGTCTCGCTGCAGCGTTCCTGAGAATAGCAGCTGTATTTCATTTCTCCACAACAGGGACTCAGATTGCTGCAGCGTTACAGTGCAGTTTAGCATTCCAGACAGGGATGCCTGATATGTCAGTTTCTGTAGTGTAGGTACTATCACATTCGCCTAACACGCGAGAAGTCCCAGGTTCGAAACCGGGCAGAAACATTATGAAAACTTAAATATTGAGGATGATTTGCATCTTTGAAGCTCACCTGAATTTCCAATGTTGCATGCAAATTGCATTTCCTCTCACTGAGGTCATACAACGCATGCAGCCAAATCAGAATACCTGCAAAAACTCAGCAAGTCTGGCAGCATCTGCGGAGAGGGACACAGTTAATAAGTAGAAAAGAGGTAAAAGGTATATGAGATTTTATATTTCTCCTCTTTTCCAATTTTACTCAGTTCTGTTGAAGAGTCATACGGACTCGAAACGTTAACTATCTTCCACTCCGCAGATGCTACCAGACCTGCTGAATTTTCCAGGTATTTTTATTTTGGTTTTGGATTTCCAGCACCGGCAGTTTTTTGCTTTTATCTGCAGCAAAATCAACACGTCTTTCCATGCAGCTTAAAACAGTTACTCACCATATCAAAGGTATGTCATAGTAACGTGTGCTCATAAAGACAGACAAAGAGTGATCAGATCTAATTAACGCATCGTTCTCAAGCCTATTCTCAGTAAAGTTCTTGCATTTTGTTTAAAAGCTAACTGCGCTCAATTTCAAATGAGCACCATATGATTTGCATACCTGTTGACTGACATTCTTTCGTCTATCAGTCATGTTTGCAATTCGGGGCTGGTGTATATTTCAGAGAGTTTCAATTCAGACAAAGGCATCAATAAGAGATAAAATATGAATCTTAAATATAGAATAACGGAACAAGTACTGAGTTTCTTTAATTTTGTCTTCCAAGGATGACAAGGATGTTCCTGATGATTGAGCAGAAAGCATTGCACTCGGAGACATTTGCTGGACGGACACGTCTACATTTTGAAATTCAAAACAAGCTGAGGCACCAGGGTGAAACCAACAGTTGCTTCCCTGCAGCAAGTGACATGACCCCTCAGTCCAACCATTGTAAACCTTCAAACACCCTGGTAGCTCAGCACTGCCCAGTTTGTTCCACAAATATTTATCCTCTGTTAGATTCCGGTCCAGGAACCAAATTATTTCAAACCAAACGAAGTAAAGGAACAATTGAAGCATGTGATCTTGGCCGGGGCCTGTTAAACTTCGGAACAAACATTTTGCTCTGTAATATCGCACCTTCGGTTGAAGGGGTATGGAGTAAAAGTAATAAGATTGTAAAAATAGTAAGGTTGAAACAATAACACTTTTGCAAATTCGATGTGAGATCAATTGCATAATGACATCATGTACATCTGGTAAAGTATATTAGGAACCCAAGTCCAAATGGTCATGTGAACCTTGTCAATTAAGGCAGCGCAAGCATGGATTCTGCAGAAATGACTTTTTCAAAAGAGAATTGAGTAATTTAATGAAAGGGAGAAGAAATAGATCATTAAGAGAGAGAAGCAAATTGTGATGAATTCGTTTTGTCGTTTTAAAAGGGGCCAGCGATCGGACGTTGGATGGGCCACTTTTTTCATTGTTTGGATACGTGGGTGCTAGGCCATTTTATGATTACATTGTTACATCAGTCTCGCTGCAGCGTTCCTGAGAACAGCAGCTGTATTCCATTTCTCCGCAATAGAGACCCAGATTGCTGCAGCGTTACAGCGCAGTTTAGCATTCCGGACAGGAATAACGAGACCGCGTGGCAGTTTCTGTAGTGTAGTGGTTATCACGTTCGCCTCACATGCGAAAGGTCCCCGGTTGGAAACTGGGCAGAAACATTATGAAAACTTACTCATTAAATAGTGAGGATAATTTGCGTCGTTGAAGCCTACCTGAATCTCATAGGTTGCAGGCGATATTGCATTTTCTCTCACCGAGGTCACAAAATGAATGCAGCAAAATCAGCACCTGCTGAGATTCCATGACGCACTTGAGTGGTTAGATGTTCGTAGTTCACTGCGCTTACATATTAGCAGCTCGTTTAGACAACACGATAAATCCATAGGCTTTTCGATGCAGCTTACGAAAGTTACTCACCGTGTCAAAGGTGTCTCAGTGTAATGTGTGCTCATAAAGACAGACAAAGAGGGATCAGATCTAATTAACGCATCGTTCCCAAGCCTATTTCCTGTAAAATTCTTTGATTTTGTTGAAATGCTGACATCTCACATCAGACCCATAGCAAATGCATTACCTGGTGACTTACATTCTTTTGTTTGACAGTCAAGTTTGCAATTCGATGTTGTCGATTTCAGCGAGCATCAAGTCAACCAAGGGCATCAATATCAAATACATTAATACTGAATGGTGAATAAGGTAAAACAAATTGCTGAGAAAAGTTTGTTGAATTTCTTCTGCCGAGGAGAAGTGTGTTCATAATCATACAGGAGAAAGCATTGCTGCCTAAGACATTTGCTGAACTGAGCCTTCTGCATTTTGAAATTCAAACAAACAGAGGCACCAAGAGTTGTCTTTCTGTAACAAGCAACATGACCTCTCAATCTAACCATTGGAATCCTCCAAACATTCTGGTAGATCAGCACTATCCTGTTTCCTAAAGAAATACATATTTTGTAAAATTACTTTCCCAGAACAAAATTATATTTAAACAACTGAACGAAACGACCTGTTACAGCAAGTGATCCTGCAGGGCTCTGTTTAACTGTAGCAATCATTTTCCTCTGTGATATAACACCCTCGATTAACAAATCATGGAGTAAATGTAATCAGATTGTGTAAATAACTCAGAAATAATGAGATGTTTGATCAGAGAAGTAAGCACTTTCGTCAATTCGATATGAAAACAAGAGATAAGTAAATAATGTTCATATGCATAGCTATGTAAGGAACACAAGTCTAAACCTTCATGGCATTGGGTGAGGGAAACGTTGTTAATTCAGGCAAACTCGGCATGGAATATGCAGAAACTCCTTTTTCAAAAGGGAATGATGCAATTAATTGATATGCAGAAAAATAACAAGTTGACTATTGGAGAGAAGGAAACTGGGATTAATTCGTTGGCTCTTTAAAAAAACTGACAGAGAAAAGATGATGGAAGGGCCATTGCATGGATACATGGTGTTAAGCCATTTTATGATGACATTGTTATTGAGTCTGTCTGCAGCATTCCCAATTATAGCAGCTGAATTCCATTTGTCCCATCCAACGAGCCAAAGCGCTGCTGCATGACAGCACAGTTTACCATTCCAGATAGATTCACTGCAGTGATGTCTGGCCAATGTTTCTGTAGTTTAGTGGTTGTCACGTTTGCCTCACACGCGAAAAATCACCGGTTTGAAACCAGGCAGAAACCTTATCCAAGCCTGCCAATGTTGAGAGAGGAAAATTTGTGTATGTCATGTTTGTTGTTGAATGTTACCTGAATCTCACATGCTACAGAAATGGTGCTTTTGCTCTTACCTGGGCCTTGAAATGAATGCAGCAAATTGAGAAATACTGAAATTTCACGACACACTGAGTAGAAATAGATGTTCGTTTTTTGACTCAGCGCACATTTTAGCAGTTCTTCTGGCCAGCAACATTATTTAGTGGGTTCTCGATGCAGATTTACATCGTTACTCACCATCTCAAAGATGTCTCATGCTAAAGTGTGCACATAAGGACAGGCGCAAGCGATGCTTCAATTGAACCAGAGGAAATGACAGACCTGTTACAGAATCACTCCTTTAAATATTCGGTCTTCAGCATAGAGTATCAGAAAAAATGACCGAGGGAGTCATGGAAACTGAGGCACAGTGCAGATCTGCTGGCTTCCCCCCCACCCCTATGTCTTCTACATGGTTGTGATTAAGGCACCAGAAGGCTTCTCACCTGGAGCAAAGAGGGATCAAATATAATGAATGCATAATTCTCAAAACTGCTCCCAGTAAAATTCCTGCATTTTGTTTAAAAGCTATTTGTACTCAATTTCAAAAGAGCACCACATGGTTTGCATTACCTGTTGATTGGCATACTTTTGTCTATCAGTCATGTTTGCAATTCGAGTTTCGGTGTATCTTTCAGAGAGTCTCAATTCAAATGAAGGCAGCAATAACAGATACAATATTAATATTAAATATAGAATAACGGAACAAATGCGGAGTGAAGTTTGTTTAATTTTGTCTGCCAAGGATAAGACGGATATTCCTAATAATTGAGCAGAAAGCATTGCACCCGGAGACATTTGCTGGATGGACACGCCTACATTTTGAAATTCAAATAAGCTGAGGCACCAGGCTGAAGTGAACAGCTGTCTTCCTGCAACAAGTGACCCTCAGTCCAACCATTGGAAAACTCCAAACATTCTGGTAGCTCAGCATTGCCTTGTTTGTTCCACAAATATTTATCCTCTGTTAGATTCTGGTCCAGGATCAAAATTATTTCAAACCAAATGAAGTCAATGAAGAATTGAAGCATGCAATCTTGGCAGGGCCCTGCTAAGCTCCGGAACAAACATTTTCCTCTGTAATATAGCACCCTCGATTGAATGGCTGTGGAGCAAAATAATAAGATTGTAAAAATAGTAAGGTTGAAAAATCACACTTTTGCAATTCGATATGAGCTCAATTGCATAATTACACCATGTTCATCTGGCGAAATATATGAGGAACCCAAGTCCAAATCGTCATGTGAACCTTGTGAGTTAAAGTAACCCAGGCATGGATTCTGCAGAAACGACTTTTTCAAAAGGGAATTCAGCAATTTAATGAAAGGGAGGAAAAAACGTGTTCACTAAGAGAGAGAAGCAATTTGCGATTAGTTAGTGTGCTCGTTTAAAAAGGGGCCATGTATCGGATGATAGAAGGGCCTCATATGCCATTGATTGGATGCACGGTGCTAGGCCATTTTATGATAACAATGTGACATGAGTCTCACTGCAGCGTTCCTGAGAATAGCAGCTGTATTTCATTTCTCCGCAACAGGGACTCAGCTTGCTGCAGCTTTACAGTGCAGTTTAGCATTCCAGACAGGGATGCATGATATATCAGTTTCTGTAGTGTGGTGGCTATCACATTCGCCTAACACGCGAAAGGTCCCTGATTTGAAACCGGGCAGAAACATTATGAACACTTAAATATTGAGGATGATTTGCATCTTTGAAGCTCACCTGAATTTCCAATGTTGCATGCAAATTGCATTTGCTCTCACTGAGGTCATAAAACGCATGCAGCCAAATCAGAATACCTGCAAAAACTCAGGAAGTCTGGCAGCATCTGCGGAGAGGGACACAGTTAATAAGTGGAAAAGAGGTAAAAGTTATATGAGATTTTATATTTCTCCTCTTTTCCAATTTTACTCAGTTCTGTTGAAGAGTCATACGGACTCGAAACGTTAACTGTCTTCCACTCCGCAGATGCTACCAGACCTGCTGAATTTTCCAGGTATTTTTATTTTGGTTTTGGATTTCCAGCACCCGCAGTTTTTTGCTTTTATCTGCAGCAAAATCAGCACGTCTTTCCATGCAGCTTAAAACAGTTACTCACCATATCAACGGTATCTCATAGTAACGTGTGCTCATAAAGACAGACAAAGAGTGATCAGATCTAATTAACGCATCGTTCTCAAGCCTATTCTCAGTAAAGTTCTTGCATTTTGTTTAAAAGCTAACTGCGCTCAATTTCAAATGAGCACCATATGATTTGCATACCTGTTGACTGACATTCTTTCGTCTATCAGTCATGTTTGCAATTCGGGGCTGGTGTATATTTCAGAGAGTTTCAATTCAGACGAAGGCATCAATAAGAGATAAAATATGAATCTTAAATATAGAATAACGGAACAAGTACTGAGTTTCTTTAATTTTGTCTTCCAAGGATGAGAAGGATGTTCCTGATGATTGAGCAGAAAGCATTGCACTCGGAAACATTTGCTGGACGGACACGTCTACATTTTGAAATTCAAAACAAGCTGAGGCACCAGGGTGAAACCAACAGTTGCTTCCCTGCAGCAAGTGACATGACCCCTCAGTCCAACCATTGGAAACCTTCAAACACCCTGGTAGCTCAGCACTTCCCAGTTTGTTCCACAAATATTTATCCTCTGTTAGATTCCGGTCCATGAACCAAATTATTTCAAACCAAATGAAGTAAAGGAACAATTGAAGCACGTGATCTTGGCCGGGGCCTGTTAAACTTCGGAACAAACATTTTGCTCTGTAATATCGCACCTTCGGTTGAAGGGGTATGGAGCAAAAGTAATAAGATTGTAAAAATAGTAAGGTTGAAACAATAACACTTTTGCAAATTCGATGTGAGATCAATTGCATAATGACATCATGTACATCTGGTAAAGTATATTAGGAACCCAAGTCCAAATGGTCATGTGAACCTTGTCAATTAAGGCAGCGCAAGCTTGGATTCTGCAGAAATGACTTTTTCAAAAGAGAATTGAGTAATTTAATGAAAGGGAGAAGAAATAGATCATTAAGAGAGAGAAGCAAATTGTGATGAATTCGTTTTGTCGTTTAAAAAGGGGCCAGAGATCGGACGTTGGAAGGGCCGCTTTTGTCATTGTTTGGATACGTGGGTGCTAGGCCATTTTATGATTACATTGTTACATCAGTCTCGCTGCAGCGTTCCTGAGAACAGCAGCTGTATTCCATTTCTCCGCAATAGAGACCCAGATTGCTGCAGCGTTACAGCGCAGTTTAGCATTCCGGACAGGAATAACGAGACCGCGTGGCAGTTTCTGTAGTGTAGTGGTTATCACGTTCGCCTCACACGCGAAAGGTCCCCGGTTCGAAACCGGGCAGAAACATTATGAAAACTTACTCATTAAATAGCGAGGATAATTTGCGTCGTTGAAGCCTACCTGTATCTTCTAGGTTGCAGGCGATATTGCATTTTCTCTCACCGAGGTCACAAAATGAATGCAGCAAAATCAGCACCTGCTGAGATTCCATGACGCACTTGAGTGGTTAGATGTTCGTAGTTCACTGCGCTTACATATTAGCAGCTCGTTTAGACAACACGATAAATCCATAGGCTTTTCGATGCAGCTTACGAAAGTTACTCACCGTGTCAAAGGTGTCTCAGTGTAATGTGTGCTCATAAAGACAGACAAAGAGGGATCAGATCTAATTAACGCATCGTTCCCAAGCCTATTTCCTGTAAAATTCTTTGATTTTGTTGAAATGCTGACATCTCACATCAGACCCATAGCAAATGCATTACCTGGTGACTTACATTCTTTTGTTTGACAGTCAAGTTTGCAATTCGATGTTGTCGATTTCAGCGAGCATCAAGTCAACCAAGGGCATCAATATCAAATACATTAATACTGAATGGTGAATAAGGTAAAACAAATTGCTGAGAAAAGTTTGTTGAATTTCTTCTGCCGAGGAGAAGTGTGTTCATAATGATTTAGCCGGTAGCATTGCTGCCTAAGACATTTGCTGAACCGAGCCTTCTGCATTTTGAAATTCAAACAAACAGCGGCACCAGGTGGAAACCAAAAGTTGTCTTTCTGTAACAAGTGACATGACCTCTCAGTCTAAGCACTGGAATCCTCCAAACATTCTGGTAGATCAGCACTATCCTGTTTCCTAAAGAAATATATATTCTGTAAAATTACATTCCCAGAACAAAATTATATTTAAACAACTGAACGAAACGACCTATTACAGCATGTGATCCTGGCAGGGCTCTGTTTAACTGTAGCAATCATTTTCCACTGTGATATAACACCCTCGATTAACGAGTCATGGAGCAAATGTAATCAGATTGTGGAAATAACTCAGAAATAATGAGATGTTTGATCAGAAAAGTAAGCATTTTCGTCAATTCGATATGAAAACAAGAGGTAAGTAAATAATGTTCATATGCATAGCTATGTAAGGAACACAATTCTAAACCTTCATGGCACTGGGTGAGGGAAACGTTGTTAATTCAGGCAAACTAGGCATGGAATCTGCGGAAACTCCTTTTTCAAAAGGGAATGATGCAATTAATTGATATGCAGAAAAATAACAAGTTGACTATTGGAGAGAAGGAAACTGGGATTAATTCGTTGGCTCTTTAAAAAAACTGACAGAGAAAAGATGATGGAAGGGCCGTTGCATGGATACATGGTGTTAAGCCATTTTATGATGACATTGTTATTGAGTCTGTCTGCAGCATTCCCAATTATAGCAGCTGAATTCCATTTGTCCCATCCAATGAGCCAAAGCGCTGCTGCATGACAGCACAGTTTACCATTCCAGATAGATTCACTGCAGTGATGTCTGGCCAATGTTTCTGTAGTTTAGTGGTTGTCACGTTTGCCTCACACGCGAAAAATCACCGGTTTGAAACCAGGCAGAAACCTTATCCAAGCCTGCCAATGTTGAGAGAGGAAAATTTGTGTATGTCATGTTTGTTGTTGAATGTTACCTGAATCTCACATGCTACAGAAATGGTGCTTTTGCTCTTACCTGGGCCTTGAAATGAATGCAGCAAAATGAGAAATACTGAAATTTCACGACACACTGAGTAGAAATAGATGTTCGTTTTTTGACTCATCGCACATTTTAGCAGTTCTTCTGGCCAGCAACAGAATTTAGTGGGTTCTCGATGCAGATTTACATCGTTACTCACCATCTCAAAGATGTCTCATGCTAAAGTGTGCACATAAGGACAGGCGCAAGCGATGCTTCAATTGAACCAGAGGAAATGACAGACCTGTTACAGAATCACTCCTTTAAATATTCGGTCTTCAGCATAGAGTATCAGAAAAAATGACCGAGGGAGTCATGGAAACTGAGGCACAGTGCAGATCTGCTGGCTTCCCCCCCACCCCCATGTCTTCTACATGGTTGTGATTAAGGCACCAGAAGGCTTCTCACCTGGAGCAAAGAGGGATCAAATATAATGAATGCATAATTCTCAAAACTGCTCCCAGTAAAATTCCTGCATTTTGTTTAAAAGCTATTTGTACTCAATTTCAAAAGAGCACCACATGGTTTGCATTACCTGTTGATTGGCATACTTTTGTCTATCAGTCATGTTTGCAATTCGAGTTTCGGTGTATCTTTCAGAGAGTCTCAATTCAAATGAAGGCAGCAATAACAGATACAATATTAGTATTAAATATAGAATAACGGAACAAATGCGGAGTGAAGTTTGTTTAATTTTGTCTGCCAAGGATAAGACGGATATTCCTAATAATTGAGCAGAAAGCATTGCACCCGGAGACATTTGCTGGATGGACACGCCTACATTTTGAAATTCAAATAAGCTGAGGCACCAGGCTGAAGCGAACAGCTGTCTTCCTGCAACAAGTGACCCTCAGTCCAACCATTGGAAACCTCCAAACATTCTGGTAGCTCAGCATTGCCTTGTTTGTTTCACAAATATTTATCCTCTGTTAGATTCCGGTCCAGGATCAAAATTATTTCAAACCAAATGAAGTCAATGAAGAATTGAAGCATGCAATCTTGGCAGGGCCCTGCTAAGCTCCGGAACAAACATTTTCCTCTGTAATATAGCACCCTCGATTGAATGGCTGTGGAGCAAAATAAGATTGTAAAAATAGTAAGGTTGAAAAATCACACTTTCGCAAGTTCGATATGAGCTCAATTGCATAATTACACCATGTTCATCTGGCGAAGTATATGAGGAACCCAAGTCCAAATCGTCATGTGAACCTTGTGAGTTAAGGTAACCCAGGCATGGATTCTGCAGAAACGACTTTTTCAAAAGGGAATTCAGCAATTTAATGAAAGGGAGGAAAAAACGTGTTCACTAAGAGAGAGAAGCAATTTGCGATTAGTTAGTCTGCTCGTTTAAAAAGGGGCCTTGGATCAGATGATAGAAGGGCCTCATATGCCTTTGATTGGATGCACGGTGCTAGGCCATTTTATGATAACATTGTTACATGAGTCTCGCTGCAGCGTTCCTGAGAATAGCAGCTGTATTTCATTTCTCCACAACAGGGACTCAGATTGCTGCAGCGTTACAGTGCAGTTTAGCATTCCAGACAGGGATGCCTGATACGTCAGTTTCTGTAGTGTAGTGGCTATCACATTCGCCTAACACGCGAGAAGTCCCAGGTTCGAAACCGGGCAGAAACATTATGAAAACTTAAATATTGAGGATGATTTGCATCTTTGAAGCTCACCTGAATTTCCAATGTTGCATGCAAATTGCATTTCCTCTCACTGAGGTCATACAACGCATGCAGCCAAATCAGAATACCTGCAAAAACTCAGCAAGTCTGGCAGCATCTGCGGAGAGGGACACAGTTAATAAGTAGAAAAGAGGTAAAAGGTATATGAGATTTTATATTTCTCCTCTTTTCCAATTTTACTCAGTTCTGTTGAAGAGTCATACGGACTCGAAACGTTAACTATCTTCCACTCCGCAGATGCTACCAGACCTGCTGAATTTTCCAGGTATTTTTATTTTGGTTTTGGATTTCCAGCACCCGCAGTTTTTTGCTTTTATCTGCAGCAAAATCAACACGTCTTTCCATGCAGCTTAAAACAGTTACTCACCATATCAAAGGTATGTCATAGTAACGTGTGCTCATAAAGACAGACAAAGAGTGATCAGATCTAATTAACGCATCGTTCTCAAGCCTATTCTCAGTAAAGTTCTTGCATTTTGTTTAAAAGCTAACTGCGCTCAATTTCAAATGAGCACCATATGATTTGCATACCTGTTGACTGACATTCTTTCGTCTATCAGTCATGTTTGCAATTCGGGGCTGGTGTATATTTCAGAGAGTTTCAATTCAGACAAAGGCATCAATAAGAGATAAAATATGAATCTTAAATATAGAATAACGGAACAAGTACTGAGTTTCTTTAATTTTGTCTTCCAAGGATGACAAGGATGTTCCTGATGATTGAGCAGAAAGCATTGCACTCGGAGACATTTGCTGGACGGACACGTCTACATTTTGAAATTCAAAACAAGCTGAGGCACCAGGGTGAAACCAACAGTTGCTTCCCTGCAGCAAGTGACATGACCCCTCAGTCCAACCATTGTAAACCTTCAAACACCCTGGTAGCTCAGCACTGCCCAGTTTGTTCCACAAATATTTATCCTCTGTTAGATTCCGGTCCAGGAACCAAATTATTTCAAACCAAACGAAGTAAAGGAACAATTGAAGCATGTGATCTTGGCCGGGGCCTGTTAAACTTCGGAACAAACATTTTGCTCTGTAATATCGCACCTTCGGTTGAAGGGGTATGGAGTAAAAGTAATAAGATTGTAAAAATAGTAAGGTTGAAACAATAACACTTTTGCAAATTCGATGTGAGATCAATTGCATAATGACATCATGTACATCTGGTAAAGTATATTAGGAACCCAAGTCCAAATGGTCATGTGAACCTTGTCAATTAAGGCAGCGCAAGCATGGATTCTGCAGAAATGACTTTTTCAAAAGAGAATTGAGTAATTTAATGAAAGGGAGAAGAAATAGATCATTAAGAGAGAGAAGCAAATTGTGATGAATTCGTTTTGTCGTTTTAAAAGGGGCCAGCGATCGGACGTTGGATGGGCCACTTTTTTCATTGTTTGGATACGTGGGTGCTAGGCCATTTTATGATTACATTGTTACATCAGTCTCGCTGCAGCGTTCCTGAGAACAGCAGCTGTATTCCATTTCTCCGCAATAGAGACCCAGATTGCTGCAGCGTTACAGCGCAGTTTAGCATTCCGGACAGGAATAACGAGACCGCGTGGCAGTTTCTGTAGTGTAGTGGTTATCACGTTCGCCTCACATGCGAAAGGTCCCCGGTTGGAAACTGGGCAGAAACATTATGAAAACTTACTCATTAAATAGTGAGGATAATTTGCGTCGTTGAAGCCTACCTGAATCTCATAGGTTGCAGGCGATATTGCATTTTCTCTCACCGAGGTCACAAAATGAATGCAGCAAAATCAGCACCTGCTGAGATTCCATGACACACTTGAGTGGATAAATGTTCGTAGTTCACTGCGCTTACATATTAGCTGCTCGTTTAGTCAACACGATAAATCCATGGGCTTTTCGATGCAGCTTACAAAAGTTACTCACCGTGTCAAAGGTGTCTCAGTGTAATGTGTGCTCATAAAGACAGACAAAGAGGGATCAGATTAATTAACGCATCGTTCCCAAGCCTATTTCCTGTAAAATTCTTTGATTTTGTTGAAATGCTGACATCTCACATCAGACCCATATCAAATGCATTACCTGGTGACTTACATTCTTTTGTTTGACAGTCAAGTTTGCACTTCGATGTTGTCGATTTCAGAGAGCATCAAGTCAACCAAGGGCATCAATATCAAATACATTAATACTGAATGGTGAATAAGGTAAAATAAATTGCTGAGAAAAGTTTGTTGAGTTTCTTCTGCCGAGGAGAAGTGTGTTCATAATGATTTAGCCGGTAGCATTGCTGCCTAAGACATTTGCTGAACCGAGCCTTCTGTATTTTGAAATTCAAACAAACAGCGGCATCAGGGGGAAACCAAAGAGTTGTCATTCTGTAACAAGTGACATGACCTCTCAGTCTAAGCACTGGAATCCTCCAAACATTCTGGTAGATCAGCACTATCCTGTTTCCTAAAGAAATATATATTCTGTAAAATTACATTCCCAGAACAAAATTATATTTAAACAACTGAACGAAACGACCTATTACAACATGTGATCCTGGCAGGGCTCTGTTTAACTGTAGCAATCATTTTCCACTGTGATATAACACCCTCGATTAACGAGTCATGGAGCAAATGTAATCAGATTGTGGAAATAACTCAGAAATAATGAGATGTTTGATCAGAAAAGTAAGCATTTTCGTCAATTCGATATGTAAACAAGAGGTAAGTAAATAATGTTCATATGCATAGCTATGTAAGGAACACAAGTCTAAACCTTCATGGCACTGGGTGAGGGAAACGTTGTTAATTCAGGCAAACTAGGCATGGAATCTGCGGAAACTCCTTTTTCAAAAGGGAATGATGCAATTAATTGATATGCAGAAAAATAACAAGTTGACTATTGGAGAGAAGGAAACTGGGAATAATTCGTTGGCTCTTTAAAAAAACTGACAGAGAAAAGATGATGGAAGGGCCATTGCATGGATACATGGTGTTAAGCCATTTTATGATGACATTGTTATTGAGTCTGTCTGCAGCATTCCCAATTATAGCAGCTGAATTCCATTTGTCCCATCCAACGAGCCAAAGCGCTGCTGCATGACAGCACAGTTTACCATTCCAGATAGATTCACTGCAGTGATGTCTGGCCAATGTTTCTGTAGTTTAGTGGTTGTCACGTTTGCCTCACACGCGAAAAATCACCGGTTTGAAACCAGGCAGAAACCTTATCCAAGCCTGCCAATGTTGAGAGAGGAAAATTTGTGTATGTCATGTTTGTTGTTGAATGTTACCTGAATCTCACATGCTACAGAAATGGTGCTTTTGCTCTTACCTGGGCCTTGAAATGAATGCAGCAAATTGAGAAATACTGAAATTTCACGACACACTGAGTAGAAATAGATGTTCGTTTTTTGACTCAGCGCACATTTTAGCAGTTCTTCTGGCCAGCAACAGAATTTAGTGGGTTCTCGATGCAGATTTACATCGTTACTCACCATCTCAAAGATGTCTCATGCTAAAGTGTGCACATAAGGACAGGCGCAAGCGATGCTTCAATTGAACCAGAGGAAATGACAGACCTGTTACAGAATCACTCCTTTAAATATTCGGTCTTCAGCATAGAGTATCAGAAAAAATGACCGAGGGAGTCATGGAAACTGAGGCACAGTGCAGATCTGCTGGCTTCCCCCCCACCCCCATGTCTTCTACATGGTTGTGATTAAGGCACCAGAAGGCTTCTCACCTGGAGCAAAGAGGGATCAAATATAATGAATGCATTATTCTCAAAACTGCTCCCAGTAAAATTCCTGCATTTTGTTTAAAAGCTATTTGTACTCAATTTCAAAAGAGCACCACATGGTTTGCATTACCTGTTGATTGGCATACTTTTGTCTATCAGTCATGTTTGCAATTCGAGTTTCGGTGTATCTTTCAGAGAGTCTCAATTCAAATGAAGGCAGCAATAACAGATACAATATTAATATTAAATATAGAATAACGGAACAAATGCGGAGTGAAGTTTGTTTAATTTTGTCTGCCAAGGATAAGACGGATATTCCTAATAATTGAGCAGAAAGCATTGCACCCGGAGACATTTGCTGGATGGACACGCCTACATTTTGAAATTCAAATAAGCTGAGGCACCAGGCTGAAGTGAACAGCTGTCTTCCTGCAACAAGTGACCCTCAGTCCAACCATTGGAAAACTCCAAACATTCTGGTAGCTCAGCATTGCCTTGTTTGTTCCACAAATATTTATCCTCTGTTAGATTCTGGTCCAGGATCAAAATTATTTCAAACCAAATGAAGTCAATGAAGAATTGAAGCATGCAATCTTGGCAGGGCCCTGCTAAGCTCCGGAACAAACATTTTCCTCTGTAACATAGCACCCTCGATTGAATGGCTGTGGAGCAAAATAATAAGATTGTAAAAATAGTAAGGTTGAAAAATCACACTTTTGCAATTCGATATGAGCTCAATTGCATAATTACACCATGTTCATCTGGCGAAATATATGAGGAACCCAAGTCCAAATCGTCATGTGAACCTTGTGAGTTAAAGTAACCCAGGCATGGATTCTGCAGAAACGACTTTTTCAAAAGGGAATTCAGCAATTTAATGAAAGGGAGGAAAAAACGTGTTCACTAAGAGAGAGAAGCAATTTGCGATTAGTTAGTGTGCTCGTTTAAAAAGGGGCCATGTATCGGATGATAGAAGGGCCTCATATGCCATTGATTGGATGCACGGTGCTAGGCCATTTTATGATAACAATGTGACATGAGTCTCACTGCAGCGTTCCTGAGAATAGCAGCTGTATTTCATTTCTCCGCAACAGGGACTCAGCTTGCTACAGCTTTACAGTGCAGTTTAGCATTCCAGACAGGGATGCATGATATATCAGTTTCTGTAGTGTGGTGGCTATCACATTCGCCTAACACGCGAAAGGTCCCTGATTTGAAACCGGGCAGAAACATTATGAACACTTAAATATTGAGGATGATTTGCATCTTTGAAGCTCACCTGAATTTCCAATGTTGCATGCAAATTGCATTTGCTCTCACTGAGGTCATAAAACGCATGCAGCCAAATCAGAATACCTGCAAAAACTCAGGAAGTCTGGCAGCATCTGCGGAGAGGGACACAGTTAATAAGTAGAAAAGAGGTAAAAGTTATATGAGATTTTATATTTCTCCTCTTTTCCAATTTTACTCAGTTCTGTTGAAGAGTCATACGGACTCGAAACGTTAACTGTCTTCCACTCCGCAGATGCTACCAGACCTGCTGAATTTTCCAGGTATTTTTATTTTGGTTTTGGATTTCCAGCACCCGCAGTTTTTTGCTTTTATCTGCAGCAAAATCAGCACGTCTTTCCATGCAGCTTAAAACAGTTACTCACCATATCAACGGTATCTCATAGTAACGTGTGCTCATAAAGACAGACAAAGAGTGATCAGATCTAATTAACGCATCGTTCTCAAGCCTATTCTCAGTAAAGTTCTTGCATTTTGTTTAAAAGCTAACTGCGCTCAATTTCAAATGAGCACCATATGATTTGCATACTTGTTGACTGACATTCTTTCGTCTATCAGTCATGTTTGCAATTCGGGGCTGGTGTATATTTCAGAGAGTTTCAATTCAGACGAAGGCATCAATAAGAGATAAAATATGAATCTTAAATATAGAATAACGGAACAAGTACTGAGTTTCTTTAATTTTGTCTTCCAAGGATGAGAAGGATGTTCCTGATGATTGAGCAGAAAGCATTGCACTCGGAAACATTTGCTGGACGGACACGTCTACATTTTGAAATTCAAAACAAGCTGAGGCACCAGGGTGAAACCAACAGTTGCTTCCCTGCAGCAAGTGACATGACCCCTCAGTCCAACCATTGGAAACCTTCAAACACCCTGGTAGCTCAGCACTGCCCAGTTTGTTCCACAAATATTTATCCTCTGTTAGATTCCGGTCCATGAACCAAATTATTTCAAACCAAATGAAGTAAAGGAACAATTGAAGCACGTGATCTTGGCCGGGGCCTGTTAAACTTCGGAACAAACATTTTGCTCTGTAATATCGCACCTTCGGTTGAAGGGGTATGGAGCAAAAGTAATAAGATTGTAAAAATAGTAAGGTTGAAACAATAACACTTTTGCAAATTCGATGTGAGATCAATTGCATAATGACATCATGTACATCTGGTAAAGTATATTAGGAACCCAAGTCCAAATGGTCATGTGAACCTTGTCAATTAAGGCAGCGCAAGCTTGGATTCTGCAGAAATGACTTTTTCAAAAGAGAATTGAGTAATTTAATGAAAGGGAGAAGAAATAGATCATTAAGAGAGAGAAGCAAATTGTGATGAATTCGTTTTGTCGTTTAAAAAGGGGCCAGAGATCGGACGTTGGAAGGGCCGCTTTTGTCATTGTTTGGATACGTGGGTGCTAGGCCATTTTATGATTACATTGTTACATCAGTCTCGCTGCAGCGTTCCTGAGAACAGCAGCTGTATTCCTTTTCTCCGCAATAGAGACCCAGATTGCTGCAGCGTTACAGCGCAGTTTAGCATTCCGGACATGAATAACGAAACCGTGCGGCAGTTTCTGTAGTGTAGTGGTTATCACGTTTGTCTCACACGCGAATGGTCCCCGGTTCTGAACCGGGCAGAAACATTATGAAAACTTACTCATTAAATAGTGAGGATAATTTGCGTCGTTGATGCCTACCTGAATCTTCTAGGTTGCAGGCGATATTGCATTTTCTCTCACCGAGGTCACAAAATGAATGCAGCAAAATCAGCACCTGCTGAGATTCCATGACGCACTTGAGTGGATAGATGTTCGTAGTTCACTGCGCTTACATATTAGCAGCTCGTTTAGTCAACACGATAAATCCATGGGCTTTTCGATGCAGCTTACGAAAGTTACTCACCGTGTCAAAGGTGTCTCAGTGTAATGTGTGCTCATAAAGACAGACAAAGAGGGATCAGATCTAATTAACGCATCGTTCCCAAGCCTATTTCCTGTAAAATTCTTTGATTTTGTTGAAATGCTGACATCTCACATCAGACCCATAGCAAATGCATTACCCGGTGACTTACATTCTTTTGTTTGACAGTCAAGTTTGCAATTCGATGTTGTCGATTTCAGAGAGCATCAAGTCAACCAAGGGCATCAATATCAAATACATTAATACTGAATGGTGAATAAGGTAAAACAAATTGCTGATAAAAGTTTGTTGAATTTCTTCTGCCGAGGAGAAGTGTGTTCATAATGATTTAGCCGGTAGCATTTCTGCCTAAGACATTTGCTGAACCGAGTCTTCTGAATTTTGAAATTCAAACAAACAGCGGCACCAGGTGGAAACCAAAAGTTGTCTTTCTGTAACAAGTGACATGACCTCTCAGTCTAAGCACTGGAATCCTCCAAACATTCTGGTAGATCAGCACTATCCTGTTTCCTAAAGAAATATATATTCTGTAAAATTACATTCCCAGAACAAAATTATATTTAAACAACTGAACGAAACGACCTATTACAGCATGTGATCCTGGCAGGGCTCTGTTTAACTGTAGCAATCATTTTCCACTGTGATATAACACCCTCGATTAACGAATCATGGAGCAAGTGTAATCAGATTGTGGAAATAACTCAGAAATAATGAGATGTTTGATCAGAAAAGTAAGCATTTTCGTCAATTCAATGTGAAAACAAGAGGTAAGTAAATAATCTTCATATGCATAGCTATGTAAGGAACACAAGTCTAAACCTTCATGGCACTGGGTGAGGGAAACGTTGTTAATTCAGGCAAACTAGGCATGGAATCTGCGGAAACTCCTTTTTCAAAAGGGAATGATGCAATTAATTGATATGCAGAAAAATAACAAGTTGACTATTGGAGAGAAGGAAACTGGGATTAATTCGTTGGCTCTTTAAAATAACTGACAGAGAAAAGATGATGGAAGGGCCATTGCATGGATACATGGTGTTAAGCCATTTTATGATGACATTGTTATTGAGTCTGTCTGCAGCATTCCCAATTATAGCAGCTGAATTCCATTTGTCCCATCCAATGAGCCAAAGCGCTGCTGCATGACAGCACAGTTTACCATTCCAGATAGATTCACTGCAGTCATGTCTGGCCAATGTTTCTGTAGTTTAGTGGTTGTCACGTTTGCCTCACACGCGAAAAATCACCGGTTTGAAACCAGGCAGAAAACTTATCCAAGCCTGCCAATTTTGAGAGAGGAAATTTTGTGTATGTCATGTTTGTTGTTGAATGTTACCTGAATCTCACATGCTACAGAAATGGTGCTTTTGCTCTCACCTGGGCCTTGAAATGAATGCAGCAAAATGAGAAATACTGAAATTTCATGACACACTGAGTAGAAATACATGTTCGTTTTTTGACTCAGCGCTCATTTAAGCAGTTCATCTGGCCAGCAACTGAATTTAGTGGGTTCTCGATACAGATTTACATTGTAACTCACCATCTCAAAGATGTCTCATGCAAAAGTGTGCACATAAGGACAGGCGCAAGCGATGCTTCAATTGAACCAGAGGTAATGAAAGACCTGTTACAGAATCACTCCTTTAAATATTCGGTCTTCAGCATAGAGTATCAGATAAAATGACCGAGGGAGTCATGGAAACCGAGGCACAGTGCAGATCTGCTGGCATCCCCCCCTGTCTTTTACATGGTTGCGATTAAGGCACCAGAAGGCTTCTCACCTGGAGCAAAGAGGGATCAAATATAACGAATGCATAATTCTCAGAACTGCTCCCAGTAAAATTCCTGCATTTTGTTTAAAAGCTAATTGTACTCAATTTCAAAAGAGCACCACATGGTTTGCATTACCTGTTGATTGGCATTCTTTTGTCTATCAGTCATGTTTGCAATTCGAGTTTCGGTGTATCTTTCAGAGAGTCTCAATTCAAATGAAGGCAGCAATAACACATACAATATTAATATTAAATATAGAATAACGGAACAAATGCGGAGTGAAGTTTGTTTAAATTTGTCTGCCAAGAATAAGACGGATATTCCTAATAATGGAGCAGAAAGCATAGCACCCGGAGACATTTGCTGGATGGACACGCCTACATTTTGAAATTCAAATAAGCTGAGACACCAGGCTGAAACGAACAGCTGTCTTCCTGCAACAAGTGACCCTCAGTCCAACCATTGGAAACCTCCAAACATTCTGGTAGCTCAGCATTGCCTTGTTTGTTCCACAAATATTTATCCTCTGTTAGATTCTGGTCCAGGATCAAAATTATTTCAAACCAAATGAAGTCAATGAAGAATTGAAGCATGCAACCTTGGCAGGGCCCTGCTAAACTCCGGAACAAACATTTTTCTCTGTAATATAGCATCCTCGATTGAATGGCTGTGGAGCAAAATAATAAGATTGTAAAAATAGTAAGGTTGAAAAATCACACTTTCACAAGTTCGATATGAGCTCAATTGCGTAATTACACCATGTTCATCTGGCGAAGTATGTGAAGAAGCCAAGGTCAAATCGTCATGTGAACCTTGTGAGTTAAGGTAACCCAGGCATGGATTCTGCAGAAACGACTTTTTCAAAAGGGAATTCAGCAATTCAATGAAAGGGAGGAAAAAACGTGTTCACTAAGAGAGAGAAGCAATGTGCGATTAGTTAGTGTGCTCGTTTAAAAAGGGGCCTTGGATCGGATGATAGAAGGGCCTCTTATGCCTTTGATTGGATGCACAGTGCTAGGCCATTTTATGATTACATTGTTACATGAGTCTCGCTGCAGCGTTCCTGAGAATAGCAGCTGTATTTCATTTCTCCGCAACAGGGACTCCGATTGCTGCAGCATTACAGTGCAGTTTAGCATTCCAGAAGGGCTGCATGATATATCAGTTTCTGTAGTGTAGTGGCTATCACATTCGCCTAACACGCGAAAGGTCCCCGGTTTGAAACCGGGCAGAAACATTATGAAAACTTAAATATTGAGGATGATTTGCATCTTTGAAGCTTACCTGAATTTCCAATGTTGCATGCAAATTGCATTTGCTCTCACCGAGGTCATAAAACGCATGCAGCCAAATCAGAATACCTGCAAAAACTCAGCAAGTCTGGCAGCATCTGCGGAGAAGAACACAGTTAATAAATAGAAAAGAGGTAAAAGGTATATGAGATTTTATATTTCTCCTCTTTTCCAATTTTACTCAGTTCTGTTGAAGAGTCATACGGACTCGAAACGTTAACTGGCTTCCTCTCCGCAGATGCTGCCAGTCCTGCTGAATTTTCCAGGTATTTTTATTTTTGTTTTGGATTTCCAGCACCCGCAGTTTTTTGCTTTTATCTGCAGCAAAATCGGCACGTCTTTCCATGCAGCTTAAAACAGTTACTCACCATATCAAAGGTATCTCATAGTAACGTGTGCTCATAAAGACAGACAAAGAGTGATCAGATCTAATTAACGCATCGTTCTCAAGCCTATTCCCAGTAAAATTCTTGCATTTTGTTTAAAAGCTAACTGCGCTCAATTTCAAATGAGCACCATATGATTTGCATACCTGTTGACTGACATTCTTTCGTCTATCTGTCATTTTTGCAATTCGGGGCTGGTGTATATTTCAGAGAGTATCAATTCAGACGAAGGCATCAATAAGAGATAAAATATGAATATTAAATATAGAATAACGGAACAAGTACTGAGTTTCTTTAATTTCGTCTTCCAAGGATGAGAAGGATGTTCCTGATGATTGAGCAGAAAGCATTGCACTCGGAGACATTTGCTGGACAGGACACGTCTACATTTTGAAATTCAAAACAAGCTGAGGCACCAGGGTGAAACCAACAGTCGCTTCCCTGCAGCAAGTGACATGGACCCTCAGTCCAACCATTGGAAACCTTCAAACACCCTGGTAGCTCAGCACTGCCCAGTTTGTTCCACAAATGTTTATCCTCTGTTACATTCCGGTGCAGGAACAAAATTATTTCAAACCAAATGAAGTAAAGGAACAATTGAAGCACGTGATCTTGGCCGGGGCCTGTTAAACTTCGGAACAAACATTTTGCTCTGTAATATCGCACCCTCGGTTGAAGGGGCATGGAGCAAAAGTAATAAGATTGTAAAAATAGTAAGGTTGAAACAATAACACTTCCGCAAATTCGATGTGAGATCAATTGCATAATGACATCATGTACATCTGGTAAAGTATATTAGGAACCCAATCCAAATGGTCATGTGAACCTTGTCAATTAAGGCAGCGCAAGCTTGGATTCTGCAGAAATGACTTTTTCAAAAGAGAATTGAGTAATTTAATGAAAGGGAGAAGAAATAGATCATTAAGAGAGAGAAGCAAATTGTGATGAATTCGTTTTGTCGTTTAAAAAGGGGCCAGAGATCGGACGTTGGAAGGGCCGCTTTTGTCATTGTTTGGATACGTGGGTGCTAGGCCATTTTATGATTACATTGTTACATCAGTCTCGCTGCAGCGTTCCTGAGAACAGCAGCTGTATTCCATTTCTCAGCAATAGAGACCCAGATTGCTGCACCGTTACAGCGCAGTTTAGCATTCCGGACAGGAATAACGAGGCCGCGCACCAGTTTCTGTAGTGCAGTGGTTATCACGTTTGCCTCACTCGCGAAAGGTCCCCGGTTGGAAACCGGCCAGAAACATTATGAAAACTTACTCATTAAATAGTGAGGATAATTTGCGTCGTTGAAGCCTACCTGAATCTCCTAGGTTGCAGGCGATATTGCATTTTCTCTCACCGAGGTCACAAAATGAATGCAGCAAAATCAGCACCTGCTGAGATTCCATGACAGACTTGAGTGGATAGATGTTCGTAGTTCACTGCGCTTACATATTAGCAGCTCGTTTAGTCAACACGATAAATCCATGGGCTTTTCGATGCAGCTTACGAAAGTTACTCACTGTGTCAAAGGAGTCTCAGTGTAATGTGTGCTCATAAAGACAGACAAAGAGGGATCAGATCTAATTAATGCAACGTTCCCAAGCCTATTTCCTGTAAAATTCTTTGATTTTGTTGAAATGCTGACATCTCACATCAGACCCATAGCAAATGCATTACCTGGTGAATTACATTCTTTAGTTTGACAGTCAAGTTTGCAATTCGATGTTGTCGAATTCAGAGAGCATCAAGTCAACTAAGGGCATCAATATCACATACATTAATACTGAATGGTGAATAAGGTAAAACAAATTGCTGAGAAAAGTTTGTTGAATTTCTTCTGCCGAGGAGAAGTGTGTTCATAATGATTTAGCCGGTAGCATTGCTGCCTAAGACTTTTGCTGAACCGAGCCTTCTGCATTTTGAAGTTCAAACAAACAGCGGCACCAGGTGGAAACCAAGAGTTGTCTTTCTGTAACAATTTACATGACCTCTCAGTCTAACCATTGGAATCCTCCAAACATTCTGGTAGATTAGCACTATCCTGATTCCTAAAGAAATATATATTCTGTAAAATTACATTCCCAGAACAAAATTATATTTAAACAACTGAACGAAACGACCTATTACAGCATGTGATCCTGGCAGGGCTCTGTTTAACTGTAGCAATCATTTTCCACTGTGATATAACACCCTCGATTAATGAGTCATGGAGCAAATGTAATCAGATTGTGGAAATAACTCAGAAATAATGAGATGTTTGATCAGAAAAGTAAGCATTTTCATCAATTCGATATGAAAACAAGAGGTAAGTAAATAATGTTCATATGCATAGCTATGTAAGGAACACAAGTCTAAACCTTCATGGCACTGGGTGATGGAAACGTTGTTAATTCAGGCAAACTAGGCATGGAACCTGCGGAAACTCCTTTTTCAAAAGGGAATGATGCAATTAATTGATATGCAGAAAAATAACAAGTTGACTATTGGAGAGAAGGAAACTGGGATTAATTCGTTGGCTCTTTAAAAAAACTGACAGAGAAAAGATGATGGAAGGGCCATTGCATGGATACATGGTGTTAAGCCATTTTATGATGACATTTTTATTGAGTCTGTCTGCAGTATTCCCAATTATAGCAGCTGAATTCCATTTGTCCCATCCAAAGAGCCAAAGCGCTGATGCATGACAGCACAGTTTACCATTCCAGATAGATTCACTGCGGTGATGTCTGGCCAATGTTTCTGTAGTTTAGGGGTTGTCACGTTTGCCTCACACGCGAAAAATCACCGGTTTGAAACCAGGCAGAAACCTTATCCAAGCCTGCCAGTGTTGAGAGAGGAAAATTTGTGTATGTCATGTTTGTTGTTGAATGTTACCTGAATCTCACATGCTACAGAAATGGTGCTTTTGCTCTTACCTGGGCCTTGAAATGAAAGCAGCAAAATGAGAAATACTGAAATTTCATGACACACTGAGTAGAAATAGATGTTCGTTTTTTGACTCAGCGCACATTTTAGCAGTTCTTCTGGCCAGCAACAGAATTTAGCGGGTTCTCAATGCAGATTTACATCGTTACTCACCATCTCAAAGATGTCTCATGCTAAAGTGTGCACAAAAGGACAGGCGCAAGCGATGCTTCAATTGAACCAGAGGAACTGACAGACCTGTTACAGAATCACTCCTTTAATTATTCGGTCTTCAGCATAGATTATCAGAAAAAATGACCGAGGGAGTCATGGAAACTGAGGCACAGTGCAGATCTGCTGGCTTCCCCCCGCCCATGTCTTCTACATGGTTGCGATTAAGGCACCAGAAGGCTTCTTACCTGGAGCAAAGAGGGATCAAATATAATGAATGCATAATTCTCAACACTGCTCCCAGTAAAATTCCTGCATTTTGTTTAAAAGCTAATTGTACTCAATTTCAAAAGAGCATCACATGGTTTGCATTACCTGTTGATTGGCATTCTTTTGTCTATCAGTCATGTTTGCAATTCGAGTTTCGGTGTATCTTTCAGAGAGTCTCAATTCAAATGAAGGCAGCAATAACAGATACAATATTAATATTAAATATAGAATAATGGAACAAATGCGGAGTGAAGTTTGTTTAATTTTGTCTGCCAAGGATAAGATGGATATTCCTAATAATTGAGCAGAAAGCATTCCACCCGGAGACATTTGCTGGATGGACACACCCACATTTTGAAATTCAAATAAGCTGAGGCACCAAGCTGAAACGAACAGCTGTCTTCCTGCAACATGTGACCCTCAGTCCAACCATTGGAAACCTCCAAACATTCTGGTAGCTCAGCATTGCCTGGTTTGTTCCACAAATATTTATCCTCTGTTAGATTCTGGTCCAGGATCAAAATTATTTCAAAACAAATGAAGTCAATGAAGAATTGAAGCATGCAACCTTGGCAGGGCCCTGCTAAACTCCGGAACAAACATTTTTCTCTGTAATATAGCACCCTCGATTGAATGGCTGTGGAGCAAAATAATAAGATTGTAAAAATAGTAAGGTTGAAAAATCACACTTTCACAAGTTCGATATGAGCTCAATTGCGTAATTACACCATGTTCATCTGGTGAAGTATGTGAAGAAGCCAAGGTCAAATCGTCATGTGAACCTTGTGAGTTAAGGTAACCCAGGCATGGATTCTGCAGAAACGACTTTTTCAAAAGGGAATTCAGCAATTCAATGAAAGGGAGGAAAAAACGTGTTCACTAAGAGAGAGAAGCAATGTGCGATTAGTTAGTGTGCTCGTTTAAAAAGGGGCCTCGGATCGGATGATAGAAGGGCCTCTTATGCCTTTGATTGGATGCACGGTGCTAGGCCATTTTATGATTACATTGTTACATCAGTCTCGCTGCAGCGTTCCTGAGAATAGCAGCTGTATTTCATTTCTCCGCAACAGGGATTCAGATTGCTGCTGAGTTACAGCGCAGTCTAGCATTCCAGACAGGACTCAATAATATGTCAGTTTCTGTAGTGTAGTGGTTATCACATTCCCCTAATACATGAAAGGTCCCTGGATCGAAACCGGGCAGAAACATTATAAAAACTTACTCATCAAATATTGTGGATAATTTGCATCTTTGAAGCTTACCTGAATCTCCAATATTGCATGCAAATTGCATTTGCTCTCACCGAGGTCATAAAATGCGTGCGGCAAAATCAGAATACCTGCAAAAACTCAGCATCTCTGGCAGTATGTGCAGAGAGGAACACAGTTAATAAATAGAAAAGAGGTAAAAGGTATATAAGATTTTATATTTCTCCTCTTTTCTATTTTTACTCAGTTCTGTTGAAGAGTCATACGGACTCGAAACGTTAACTGGCTTCCTCTCCGCAGATGCTGCCAGTCCTGCTGAATTTTCCAGGTATTTTTATTTTTGTTTTGGAATTCCAGCACCCGCAGTTTTTTGCTTTTATCTGCAGCAAAATCGGCACGTCTTTCCATGCAGCTTAAAACAGTTACTCACCATATCAAAGGTATCTCATAGTAACGTGTGCTCATAAAGACAGACAAAGAGTGATCAGATCTAATTAACGCATCGTTCTCAAGCCTGTTCCCAGTAAAATTCTTGCATTTTGTTTAAAAGCTAACTGCGCTCAATTTCAAATGAGCACCATATGATTTGCATACCTGTTGACTGACATTCTTTCGTCTATCTGTCATTTTTGCAATTCGGGGCTGGTGTATATTTCAGAGAGTATCAATTCAGACGAAGGCATCAATAAGAGATAAAATATGAATATTAAATATAGAATAATGGAACAAGTACTGAGTTTCTTTAATTTCGTCTTCCAAGGATGAGAAGGATGTTCCTGATGATTGAGCAGAAAGCATTGCACTCGGAGACATTTGCTGGACGGACACGTCTGCATTTTGAAATTCAAAACAAGCTGAGGCACCAGGGTGAAACCAACAGTTGCTTCCCTGCAGCAAGTGACATGGACCCTCAGTCCAACCATTGGAAACCTTCAAACACCCTGGTAGCTCAGCACTGCCCAGTTTGTTCCACAAATGTTTATCCTCTGTTACATTCCGGTGCAGGAACAAAATTATTTCAAACCAAATGAAGTAAAGGAACAATTGAAGCACGTGATCTTGGCCGGGGCCTGTTAAACTTCGGAACAAACATTTTGCTCTGTAATATCGCACCCTCGGTTGAAGGGGCATGGAGCAAAAGTAATAAGATTGTAAAAATAGTAAGGTTGAAACAATAACACTTCCGCAAATTCGATGTGAGATCAATTGCATAATGACATCATGTACATCTGGTACAGTATATTAGGAACCCAATCCAAATGGTCATGTGAACCTTGTCAATTAAGGCAGCGCAAGCTTGGATTCTGCAGAAATGACTTTTTCAAAAGAGAATTGAGTAATTTAATGAAAGGGAGAAGAAATAGATCATTAAGAGAGAGAAGCAAATTGTGATGAATTCGTTTTGTCGTTTAAAAAGGGGCCAGAGATCGGACGTTGGAAGGGCCGCTTTTGTCATTGTTTGGATACGTGGGTGCTAGGCCATTTTATGATTACATTGTTACATCAGTCTCGCTGCAGCGTTCCTGAGAACAGCAGCTGTATTCCATTTCTCAGCAATAGAGACCCAGATTGCTGCACCGTTACAGCGCAGTTTAGCATTCCGGACAGGAATAACGAGGCCGCGCACCAGTTTCTGTAGTGCAGTGGTTATCACGTTTGCCTCACTCGCGAAAGGTCCCCGGTTGGAAACCGGCCAGAAACATTATGAAAACTTACTCATTAAATAGTGAGGATAATTTGCATCGTTGAAGCCTACCTGAATCTCCTAGGTTGCAGGCGATATTGCATTTTCTCTCACCGAGGTCACAAAATGAATGCAGCAAAATCAGCACCTGCTGAGATTCCATGACAGACTTGAGTGGATAGATGTTCGTAGTTCACTGCGCTTACATATTAGCAGCTCGTTTAGTCAACACGATAAATCCATGGGCTTTTCGATGCAGCTTACGAAAGTTACTCACTGTGTCAAAGGAGTCTCAGTGTAATGTGTGCTCATAAAGACAGACAAAGAGGGATCAGATCTAATTAATGCAACGTTCCCAAGCCTATTTCCTGTAAAATTCTTTGATTTTGTTGAAATGCTGACATCTCACATCAGACCCATAGCAAATGCATTACCTGGTGAATTACATTCTTTAGTTTGACAGTCAAGTTTGCAATTCGATGTTGTCGAATTCAGAGAGCATCAAGTCAACTAAGGGCATCAATATCACATACATTAATACTGAATGGTGAATAAGGTAAAACAAATTGCTGAGAAAAGTTTGTTGAATTTCTTCTGCCGAGGAGAAGTGTGTTCATAATGATTTAGCCGGTAGCATTGCTGCCTAAGACTTTTGCTGAACCAAGCCTTCTGCATTTTGAAGTTCAAACAAACAGCGGCACCAGGTGGAAACCAAGAGTTGTCTTTCTGTAACAATTTACATGACCTCTCAGTCTAACCATTGGAATCCTCCAAACATTCTGGTAGATTAGCACTATCCTGATTCCTAAAGAAATATATATTCTGTAAAATTACATTCCCAGAACAAAATTATATTTAAACAACTGAACGAAACGACCTATTACAGCATGTGATCCTGGCAGGGCTCTGTTTAACTGTAGCAATCATTTTCCACTGTGATATAACACCCTCGATTAATGAGTCATGGAGCAAATGTAATCAGATTGTGGAAATAACTCAGAAATAATGAGATGTTTGATCAGAAAAGTAAGCATTTTCATCAATTCGATATGAAAACAAGAGGTAAGTAAATAATGTTCATATGCATAGCTATGTAAGGAACAATAGTCTAAACCTTCATGGCACTGGGTGATGGAAACGTTGTTAATTCAGGCAAACTAGGCATGGAACCTGCGGAAACTCCTTTTTCAAAAGGGAATGATGCAATTAATTGATATGCAGAAAAATAACAAGTTGACTATTGGAGAGAAGGAAACTGGGATTAATTCGTTGGCTCTTTAAAAAAACTGACAGAGAAAAGATGATGGAAGGGCCATTGCATGGATACATGGTGTTAAGCCATTTTATGATGACATTTTTATTGAGTCTGTCTGCAGTATTCCCAATTATAGCAGCTGAATTCCATTTGTCCCATCCAAAGAGCCAAAGCGCTGATGCATGACAGCACAGTTTACCATTCCAGATAGATTCACTGCGGTGATGTCTGGCCAATGTTTCTGTAGTTTAGTGGTTGTCACGTTTGCCTCACACGCGAAAAATCACCGGTTTGAAACCAGGCAGAAACCTTATCCAAGCCTGCCAGTGTTGAGAGAGGAAAATTTGTGTATGTCATGTTTGTTGTTGAATGTTACCTGAATCTCACATGCTACAGAAATGGTGCTTTTGCTCTTACCTGGGCCTTGAAATGAAAGCAGCAAAATGAGAAATACTGAAATTTCATGACACACTGAGTAGAAATAGATGTTCGTTTTTTGACTCAGCGCACATTTTAGCAGTTCTTCTGGCCAGCAACAGAATTTAGCGGGTTCTCAATGCAGATTTACATCGTTACTCACCATCTCAAAGATGTCTCATGCTAAAGTGTGCACAAAAGGACAGGCGCAAGCGATGCTTCAATTGAACCAGAGGAACTGACAGACCTGTTACAGAATCACTCCTTTAATTATTCGGTCTTCAGCATAGATTATCAGAAAAAATGACCGAGGGAGTCATGGAAACTGAGGCACAGTGCAGATCTGCTGGCTTCCCCCCGCCCATGTCTTCTACATGGTTGCGATTAAGGCACCAGAAGGCTTCTTACCTGGAGCAAAGAGGGATCAAATATAATGAATGCATAATTCTCAACACTGCTCCCAGTAAAATTCCTGCATTTTGTTTAAAAGCTAATTGTACTCAATTTCAAAAGAGCATCACATGGTTTGCATTACCTGTTGATTGGCATTCTTTTGTCTATCAGTCATGTTTGCAATTCGAGTTTCGGTGTATCTTTCAGAGAGTCTCAATTCAAATGAAGGCAGCAATAACAGATACAATATTAATATTAAATATAGAATAATGGAACAAATGCGGAGTGAAGTTTGTTTAATTTTGTCTGCCAAGGATAAGATGGATATTCCTAATAATTGAGCAGAAAGCATTCCACCCGGAGACATTTGCTGGATGGACACACCCACATTTTGAAATTCAAATAAGCTGAGGCACCAAGCTGAAACGAACAGCTGTCTTCCTGCAACATGTGACCCTCAGTCCAACCATTGGAAACCTCCAAACATTCTGGTAGCTCAGCATTGCCTGGTTTGTTCCACAAATATTTATCCTCTGTTAGATTCTGGTCCAGGATCAAAATTATTTCAAAACAAATGAAGTCAATGAAGAATTGAAGCATGCAACCTTGGCAGGGCCCTGCTAAACTCCGGAACAAACATTTTTCTCTGTAATATAGCACCCTCGATTGAATGGCTGTGGAGCAAAATAATAAGATTGTAAAAATAGTAAGGTTGAAAAATCACACTTTCACAAGTTCGATATGAGCTCAATTGCGTAATTACACCATGTTCATCTGGTGAAGTATGTGAAGAAGCCAAGGTCAAATCGTCATGTGAACCTTGTGAGTTAAGGTAACCCAGGCATGGATTCTGCAGAAACGACTTTTTCAAAAGGGAATTCAGCAATTCAATGAAAGGGAGGAAAAAACGTGTTCACTAAGAGAGAGAAGCAATGTGCGATTAGTTAGTGTGCTCGTTTAAAAAGGGGCCTTGGATCGGATGATAGAAGGGCCTCTTATGCCTTTGATTGGATGCACAGTGCTAGGCCATTTTATGATTACATTGTTACATGAGTCTCGCTGCAGCGTTCCTGAGAATAGCAGCTGTATTTCATTTCTCCGCAACAGGGACTCCGATTGCTGCAGCATTACAGTGCAGTTTAGCATTCCAGAAGGGCTGCATGATATATCAGTTTCTGTAGTGTAGTGGCTATCACATTCGCCTAACACGCGAAAGGTCCCCGGTTCGAAACCGGGCAGAAACATTATGAAAACTTAAATATTGAGGATGATTTGCATCTTTGAAGCTTACCTGAATTTCCAATGTTGCATGCAAATTGCATTTGCTCTCACCGAGGTCATAAAACGCATGCAGCCAAATCAGAATACCTGCAAAAACTCAGCAAGTCTGGCAGCATCTGCGGAGAAGAACACAGTTAATAAATAGAAAAGAGGTAAAAGGTATATGAGATTTTATATTTCTCCTCTTTTCCAATTTTACTCAGTTCTGTTGAAGAGTCATACGGACTCGAAACGTTAACTGGCTTCCTCTCCGCAGATGCTGCCAGTCCTGCTGAATTTTCCAGGTATTTTTATTTTTGTTTTGGAATTCCAGCACCCGCAGTTTTTTGCTTTTATCTGCAGCAAAATCGGCACGTCTTTCCATGCAGCTTAAAACAGTTACTCACCATATCAAAGGTATCTCATAGTAACGTGTGCTCATAAAGACAGACAAAGAGTGATCAGATCTAATTAACGCATCGTTCTCAAGCCTATTCCCAGTAAAATTCTTGCACTTTGTTTAAAAGCTAACTGCGCTCAATTTCAAATGAGCACCATATGATTTGCATACCTGTTGACTGACATTCTTTCGTCTATCTGTCATTTTTGCAATTCGGGGCTGGTGTATATTTCAGAGAGTATCAATTCAGACGAAGGCATCAATAAGAGATAAAATATGAATATTAAATATAGAATAACGGAACAAGTACTGAGTTTCTTTAATTTCGTCTTCCAAGGATGAGAAGGATGTTCCTGATGATTGAGCAGAAAGCATTGCACTCGGAGACATTTGCTGGACAGACACGTCTACATTTTGAAATTCAAAACAAGCTGAGGCACCAGGGTGAAACCAACAGTCGCTTCCCTGCAGCAAGTGACATGGACCCTCAGTCCAACCATTGGAAACCTTCAAACACCCTGGTAGCTCAGCACTGCCCAGTTTGTTCCACAAATGTTTATCCTCTGTTACATTCCGGTGCAGGAACAAAATTATTTCAAACCAAATGAAGTAAAGGAACAATTGAAGCACGTGATCTTGGCCGGGGCCTGTTAAACTTCGGAACAAACATTTTGCTCTGTAATATCGCACCCTCGGTTGAAGGCGCATGGAGCAAAAGTAATAAGATTGTAAAAATAGTAAGGTTGAAACAATAACACTTCCGCAAATTCCATGTGAGATCAATTGCATAATGACATCATGTACATCTGGTAAAGTATATTAGGAACCCAATCCAAATGGTCATGTGAACCTTGTCAATTAAGGCAGCGCAAGCATGGATTCTGCAGAAATGACTTTTTCAAAAGAGAATTGAGTAATTTAATGAAAGGGAGAAGAAATAGATCATTAAGAGAGAGAAGCAAATTGTGATGAATTCGTTTTGTCGTTTAAAAAGGGGCCAGAGATCGGACGTTGGAAGGGCCGCTTTTGTCATTGTTTGGATACGTGGGTGCTAGGCCATTTTATGATTACATTGTTACATCAGTCTCGCTGCAGCGTTCCTGAGAACAGCAGCTGTATTCCATTTCTCAGCAATAGAGACCCAGATTGCTGCACCGTTACAGCGCAGTTTAGCATTCCGGACAGGAATAACGAGGCCGCGCACCAGTTTCTGTAGTGTAGTGGTTATCACGTTTGCCTCACTCGCGAAAGGTCCCCGGTTGGAAACCGGGCAGAAACATTATGAAAACTTACTCATTAAATAGTGACGATAATTTGCGTCGTTGAAGCCTACCTGAATCTCCTAGGTTGCAGGCGATATTGCATTTTCTCTCACCGAGGTCACAAAATTAATGCAGCAAAATCAGCACCTGCTGAGATTCCATGACAGACTTGAATGGATAGATGTTCGTAGTTCACTGCGCTTACATATTAGCAGCTCGTTTAGTCAACACGATAAATCCATGGGCTTTTCGATGCAGCTTACGAAAGTTACTCACTGTGTCAAAGGAGTCTCAGTGTAATGTGTGCTCATAAAGACAGACAAAGAGGGATCAGATCTAATTAATGCAACGTTCCCAAGCCTATTTCCTGTAAAATTCTTTGATTTTGTTGAAATGCTGACATCTCACATCAGACCCATAGCAAATGCATTACCTGGTGAATTACATTCTTTAGTTTGACAGTCAAGTTTGCAATTCGATGTTGTCGAATTCAGCGAGCATCAAGTCAACTAAGGGCATCAATATCACATACATTAATACTGAATGGTGAATAAGGTAAAACAAATTGCTGAGAAAAGTTTGTTGAATTTCTTCTGCCGAGGAGAAGTGTGTTCATAATGATTTAGCCGGTAGCATTGCTGCCTAAGACTTTTGCTGAACCGAGCCTTCTGCATTTTGAAGTTCAAACAAACAGCGGCACCAGGTGGAAACCAAGAGTTGTCTTTCTGTAACAAGTTACATGACCTCTCAGTCTAACCATTGGAATCCTCCAAACATTCTGGTAGATTAGCACTATCCTGATTCCTAAAGAAATATATATTCTGTAAAATTACATTCCCAGAACAAAATTATATTTAAACAACTGAACGAAACGACCTATTACAGCATGTGATCCTGGCAGGGCTCTGTTTAACTGTAGCAATCATTTTCCACTGTGATATAACACCCTCGATTAATGAGTCATGGAGCAAATGTAATCAGATTGTGGAAATAACTCAGAAATAATGAGATGTTTGATCAGAAAAGTAAGCATTTTCATCAATTCGATATGAAAACAAGAGGTAAGTAAATAATGTTCATATGCATAGCTATGTAAGGAACACAAGTCTAAACCTTCATGGCACTGGGTGATGGAAACGTTGTTAATTCAGGCAAACTAGGCATGGAACCTGCGGAAACTCCTTTTTCAAAAGGGAATGATGCAATTAATTGATATGCAGAAAAATAACAAGTTGACTATTGGAGAGAAGGAAACTGGGATTAATTCGTTGGCTCTTTAAAAAAACTGACAGAGAAAAGATGATGGAAGGGCCATTGCATGGATACATGGTGTTAAGCCATTTTATGATGACATTTTTATTGAGTCTGTCTGCAGTATTCCCAATTATAGCAGCTGAATTCCATTTGTCCCATCCAAAGAGCCAAAGCGCTGATGCATGACAGCACAGTTTACCATTCCAGATAGATTCACTGCGGTGATGTCTGGCCAATGTTTCTGTAGTTTAGTGGTTGTCACGTTTGCCTCACACGCGAAAAATCACCGGTTTGAAACCAGGCAGAAACCTTATCCAAGCCTGCCAGTGTTGAGAGAGGAAAATTTGTGTATGTCATGTTTGTTGTTGAATGTTACCTGAATCTCACATGCTACAGAAATGGTGCTTTTGCTCTTACCTGGGCCTTGAAATGAAAGCAGCAAAATGAGAAATACTGAAATTTCATGACACACTGAGTAGAAATAGATGTTCGTTTTTTGACTCAGCGCACATTTTAGCAGTTCTTCTGGCCAGCAACAGAATTTAGCGGGTTCTCAATGCAGATTTACATCGTTACTCACCATCTCAAAGATGTCTCATGCTAAAGTGTGCACAAAAGGACAGGCGCAAGCGATGCTTCAATTGAACCAGAGGAACTGACAGACCTGTTACAGAATCACTCCTTTAATTATTCGGTCTTCAGCATAGATTATCAGAAAAAATGACCGAGGGAGTCATGGAAACTGAGGCACAGTGCAGATCTGCTGGCTTCCCCCCGCCCATGTCTTCTACATGGTTGCGATTAAGGCACCAGAAGGCTTCTTACCTGGAGCAAAGAGGGATCAAATATAATGAATGCATAATTCTCAACACTGCTCCCAGTAAAATTCCTGCATTTTGTTTAAAAGCTAATTGTACTCAATTTCAAAAGAGCATCACATGGTTTGCATTACCTGTTGATTGGCATTCTTTTGTCTATCAGTCATGTTTGCAATTCGAGTTTCGGTGTATCTTTCAGAGAGTCTCAATTCAAATGAAGGCAGCAATAACAGATACAATATTAATATTAAATATAGAATAATGGAACAAATGCGGAGTGAAGTTTGTTTAATTTTGTCTGCCAAGGATAGGATGGATATTCCTAATAATTGAGCAGAAAGCATTCCACCCGGAGACATTTGCTGGATGGACACACCCACATTTTGAAATTCAAATAAGCTGAGGCACCAAGCTGAAACGAACAGCTGTCTTCCTGCAACATGTGACCCTCAGTCCAACCATTGGAAACCTCCAAACATTCTGGTAGCTCAGCATTGCCTGGTTTGTTCCACAAATATTTATCCTCTGTTAGATTCTGGTCCAGGATCAAAATTATTTCAAAACAAATGAAGTCAATGAAGAATTGAAGCATGCAACCTTGGCAGGGCCCTGCTAAACTCCGGAACAAACATTTTTCTCTGTAATATAGCACCCTCGATTGAATGGCTGTGGAGCAAAATAATAAGATTGTAAAAATAGTAAGGTTGAAAAATCACACTTTCACAAGTTCGATATGAGCTCAATTGCGTAATTACACCATGTTCATCTGGTGAAGTATGTGAAGAAGCCAAGGTCAAATCGTCATGTGAACCTTGTGAGTTAAGGTAACCCAGGCATGGATTCTGCAGAAACGACTTTTTCAAAAGGGAATTCAGCAATTCAATGAAAGGGAGGAAAAAACGTGTTCACTAAGAGAGAGAAGCAATGTGCGATTAGTTAGTGTGCTCGTTTAAAAAGGGGCCTTGGATCGGATGATAGAAGGGCCTCTTATGCCTTTGATTGGATGCACAGTGCTAGGCCATTTTATGATTACATTGTTACATGAGTCTCGCTGCAGCGTTCCTGAGAATAGCAGCTGTATTTCATTTCTCCGCAACAGGGACTCCGATTGCTGCAGCATTACAGTGCAGTTTAGCATTCCAGAAGGGCTGCATGATATATCAGTTTCTGTAGTGTAGTGGCTATCACATTCGCCTAACACGCGAAAGGTCCCCGGTTCGAAACCGGGCAGAAACATTATGAAAACTTAAATATTGAGGATGATTTGCATCTTTGAAGCTTACCTGAATTTCCAATGTTGCATGCAAATTGCATTTGCTCTCACCGAGGTCATAAAACGCATGCAGCCAAATCAGAATACCTGCAAAAACTCAGCAAGTCTGGCAGCATCTGCGGAGAAGAACACAGTTAATAAATAGAAAAGAGGTAAAAGGTATATGAGATTTTATATTTCTCCTCTTTTCCAATTTTACTCAGTTCTGTTGAAGAGTCATACGGACTCGAAACGTTAACTGGCTTCCTCTCCGCAGATGCTGCCAGTCCTGCTGAATTTTCCAGGTATTTTTATTTTTGTTTTTGGAATTCCAGCACCCGCGGTTTTTTGCTTTTATCTGCAGCAAAATCGGCACGTCTTTCCATGCAGCTTAAAACAGTTACTCACCATATCAAAGGTATCTCATAGTAACGTGTGCTCATAAAGACAGACAAAGAGTGATCAGATCTAATTAACGCATCGTTCTCAAGCCTATTCCCAGTAAAATTCTTGCATTTTGTTTAAAAGCTAACTGCGCTCAATTTCAAATGAGCACCATATGATTTGCATACCTGTTGACTGACATTCTTTCGTCTATCTGTCATTTTTGCAATTCGGGGCTGGTGTATATTTCAGAGAGTATCAATTCAGACGAAGGCATCAATAAGAGATAAAATATGAATATTAAATATAGAATAACGGAACAAGTACTGAGTTTCTTTAATTTCGTCTTCCAAGGATGAGAAGGATGTTCCTGATGATTGAGCAGAAAGCATTGCACTCGGAGACATTTGCTGGACAGACACGTCTACATTTTGAAATTCAAAACAAGCTGAGGCACCAGGGTGAAACCAACAGTCGCTTCCCTGCAGCAAGTGACATGGACCCTCAGTCCAACCATTGGAAACCTTCAAACACCCTGGTAGCTCAGCACTGCCCAGTTTGTTCCACAAATGTTTATCCTCTGTTACATTCCGGTGCAGGAACAAAATTATTTCAAACCAAATGAAGTAAAGGAACAATTGAAGCACGTGATCTTGGCCGGGGCCTGTTAAACTTCGGAACAAACATTTTGCTCTGTAATATCGCACCCTCGGTTGAAGGCGCATGGAGCAAAAGTAATAAGATTGTAAAAATAGTAAGGTTGAAACAATAACACTTCCGCAAATTCGATGTGAGATCAATTGCATAATGACATCATGTACATCTGGTAAAGTATATTAGGAACCCAATCCAAATGGTCATGTGAACCTTGTCAATTAAGGCAGCGCAAGCATGGATTCTGCAGAAATGACTTTTTTAAAAGAGAATTGAGTAATTTAATGAAAGGGAGAAGAAATAGATCATTAAGAGAGAGAAGCAAATTGTGATGAATTCGTTTTGTCGTTTAAAAAGGGGCCAGAGATCGGACGTTGGAAGGGCCGCTTTTGTCATTGTTTGGATACGTGGGTGCTAGGCCATTTTATGATTACATTGTTACATCAGTCTCGCTGCAGCGTTCCTGAGAACAGCAGCTGTATTCCATTTCTCAGCAATAGAGACCCAGATTGCTGCACCGTTACAGCGCAGTTTAGCATTCCGGACAGGAATAACGAGGCCGCGCACCAGTTTCTGTAGTGTAGTGGTTATCACGTTTGCCTCACTCGCGAAAGGTCCCCGGTTGGAAACCGGGCAGAAACATTATGAAAACTTACTCATTAAATAGTGACGATAATTTGCGTCGTTGAAGCCTACCTGAATCTCCTAGGTTGCAGGCGATATTGCATTTTCTCTCACCGAGGTCACAAAATTAATGCAGCAAAATCAGCACCTGCTGAGATTCCATGACAGACTTGAATGGATAGACGTTCGTAGTTCACTGCGCTTACATATTAGCAGCTCGTTTAGTCAACACGATAAATCCATGGGCTTTTCGATGCAGCTTACGAAAGTTACTCACTGTGTCAAAGGAGTCTCAGTGTAATGTGTGCTCATAAAGACAGACAAAGAGGGATCAGATCTAATTAAAGCAACGTTCCCAAGCCTATTTCCTGTAAAATTCTTTGATTTTGTTGAAATGCTGACATCTCACATCAGACCCATAGCAAATGCATTACCTGGTGAATTACATTCTTTAGTTTGACAGTCAAGTTTGCAATTCGATGTTGTCGAATTCAGCGAGCATCAAGTCAACTAAGGGCATCAATATCACATACATTAATACTGAATGGTGAATAAGGTAAAACAAATTGCTGAGAAAAGTTTGTTGAATTTCTTCTGCCGAGGAGAAGTGTGTTCATAATGATTTAGCCGGTAGCATTGCTGCCTAAGACTTTTGCTGAACCGAGCCTTCTGCATTTTGAAGTTCAAACAAACAGCGGCACCAGGTGGAAACCAAGAGTTGTCTTTCTGTAACAAGTTACATGACCTCTCAGTCTAACCATTGGAATCCTCCAAACATTCTGGTAGATTAGCACTATCCTGATTCCTAAAGAAATATATATTCTGTAAAATTACATTCCCAGAACAAAATTATATTTAAACAACTGAACGAAACGACCTATTACAGCATGTGATCCTGGCAGGGCTCTGTTTAACTGTAGCAATCATTTTCCACTGTGATATAACACCCTCGATTAATGAGTCATGGAGCAAATGTAATCAGATTGTGGAAATAACTCAGAAATAATGAGATGTTTGATCAGAAAAGTAAGCACTTTCGTCAATTCGATATGAAAACAAGAGATAAGTAAATAATGTTCATATGCATAACTATGTAAGGAACACAAGTCTAAACCTTCATGGCATTGGGTGAGGGAAACGTTGTTAATTCAGGCAAACTAGGCATGGAATATGCAGAAACTCCTTTTTCAAAAGGGAATGATGCAATTAATTGATATGCAGAAAAATAACAAGTTCACTAATAGAGAGAAGGAAACTGGGATTAATTCGTTGGCTCTTTTAAAAAACTGACAGAGACAAGATGATGGAAGGGCCATTGTATGGATACATGGTGTTAAGCCATTTTATGATGACATTGTTATCTGAGTCTGTCTGCAGCATTCCCAATTATAGCAGCTGAATTCCATTTCTCCCATCCAAAGAGCCAAAGCGCTGCTGCATGACAGCACAGTTTACCATTCCAGATAGGCTCACTGCAGTCATGTCTGGCCAATGTTTCTGTAGTATAGTGGTTGTCACCTTTGCCTCACATGCGAAAAATCACTGGTTTGAAACCGGGCAGAAACATTATCCAAGCTTGCCAATTTTGAGAGAGGAAAATTTGTGTATGTCAGGTTTGTTGTTGAATGTTACCTGAATCTCACATGCTACAGCCATGGTGCTTTTGCTCTTACCTGGGCGTTGAAATGAATGCAGCAAAATCAGAAATGCTGAAATTTCATGACACACTGAGTAGAAATAGATGTATGTTTTTTAACTCGGCATGCATTTTAGCAGTTTGTCTGGCCAGCAACAGAATTTAGTGGGTTTTCGATGCAGATTTACATCGTTACTCACCATCTCACAGAGATGACTCATGCCAAAGTGTGCGCATAAGGACAGGCGCAAGCGATGCTGTAATTGAACCAGAGGAAATGACAGAGCTGGTTCAGAATCACATCTTTAAATAATCAGTCTTCAGAATAGAGTATCAAGAAAAATGAACCAGCGATCTTGGAAACCGAGGTGCAGTGCAGACCTGCTGGCTTCCCTCCTGTCTTCTACATGGAGGCAATGTAGGCCTCAGAAGGCTTCTCACCTGGAACAAAGAGGGATCAAATATAATGAACGCATCTTCTCAAAACTGCTCCCAGTAAAATTCTTGCATTTTGTTTAAAAGCTAACTGCTCAATTTCAAAAGAGCACCACGTGGTTTGCATTACCTGTTGACTGGCATTCTTTGGGATATCAGTCATTTTTGAAATTCCAGGTTGGTGTATATTTCAGAGAGTCTCAATTCCAATGACGGCATCAATAACAGCTCAAATATTAAACAACGGAACAAATAGTGGGCAAAGTTTGTTCAATTTCATCTCCCAAGGTTAAGATGGATTTTCCTAATAATTGAGCAGAAAGCATTCCACCCGGAGACATTTGCTGGATGGACACACCCACATTTTGAAATTCAAATAAGCTGAGGCACCAAGCTGAAACGAACAGCTGTCTTCCTGCAACATGTGACCCTCAGTCCAACCATTGGAAACCTCCAAACATTCTGGTAGCTCAGCATTGCCTGATTTGTTCCACAAATATTTATCCTCTGTTAGATTCTGGTCCAGGATCAAAATTATTTCAAAACAAACGAAGTCAATGAAGAATTGAAGCATGCAACCTTGGCAGGGCCCTGCTAAACTCCGGAACAAACATTTTCCTCTGTAATATAGCACCCTCGATTGAATGGCTGTGGAGCAAAATAATAAGATTGTAAAAATAGTAAGGTTGAAAAATCACACTTTCACAAGTTCGATATGAGCTCAATTGCGTAATTACACCATGTTCATCTGGCGAAGTATGTGAAGAAGCCAAGGTCAAATCGTCATGTGAACCTTGTGAGTTAAGGTAACCCAGGCATGGATTCTGCAGAAACGACTTTTTCAAAAGGGTTAAAAACAAAAAAACTGCGGATGCTGGAAATCCAAAACAAAAACAGAATTACCTGGAAAAACTCAGCAGGTCTGGCAGCATCGGCGGAGAAGAAAAAAAAGGGAATTCAGCAATTCAATGAAAGGGAGGAAAAAACGTGTTCACTAAGAGAGAGAAGCAATTTGCGATTAGTTAGTGTGCTCGTTTAAAAAGGGGCCTTGGATCGGATGATAGAAGGGCCTCTTATGCCTTTGATGGGATGCACAGTGCTAGGCCATTTTATGATTACATTGTTACATGAGTCTCGCTGCAGCATTCCTGAGAATAGCAGCTGTATTTCATTTCTCCGCAACAGGGACTCCGATTGCTGCCACATTACAGTGCGATTTAGCATTCCAGAAGGGCTGCATGATATATCAGTTTCTGTAGTGTAGTGGCTATCACATTCGCCTAACACGCGAAAGGTCCCCGGTTCGAAACCGGGCAGAAACATTATGAAAACTTAAATATTGAGTATGATTTGCATCTTTGAAGCTTACCTGAATTTCCAATGTTGCATGCAAATTGCATTTGCTCTCACCAAGGTCATAAAACGCATGCAGCCAAATCAGAATACCTGCAAAAACTCAGCAAGTCTGGCAGCATCTGCGGAGAGGAACACAGTTAATAAATAGAAAAGAGGTAAAAGGTATATGAGATTTTATATTTCTCCTCTATTCCAATTTTACTCAGTTCTATTGAAGAGTCATCCGGACTCAAAACGTTAACTGGCTTCCTCTCCGCAGATGCTGCCAGACCTGATGAATTTTCCAGGTATTTTTATTTTTGTTTTGGATTTCCAGCACCCGCAGTTCTTTGCTTTTATCTGCAGCAAAATCGGCACGTCTTTCCATGCAGCTTAAAACAGTTACTCACCATATCAAAGGTATCTCATAGTAACGTGTGCTCATAAAGACAGACAAAGAGTGATCAGATCTAATAAACGCATCGTTCTCAAGCCTATTCCCAGTAAAATTCTTGCATTTTGTTTAAAAGCTAACTGCGCTCAATTTCAAATGAGCACCATATGATTTGCATACCTGTTGACTGACATTCATTCGTCTATCAGTCATGTTTGCAATTCGGGGCTGGTGTATATTTCAGAGAGTTTCAATTCAGACGAAGGCATCAATAAGAGATAAAATATGAATCTTAAATATAGAATAACGGAACAAGTACTGAGTTTCTTTAATTTTGTCTTCCAAGGATGAGAAGGATGTTCCTGATGATTGAGCAGAAAGCATTGCACTCGGAGACATTTGCTGGACGGACACGTCTACATTTTGAAATTCAAAACAAGCTGAGGCACCAGGGTGAAACCAACAGTTGCTTCCCTGCAGCAAGTGACATGGCCCCTCAGTCCAACCATTGGAAACCTTCAAACACCCTGGTAGCTCAGCACTGCCCAGTTTGTTCCACAAATATTTATCCTCTGTTACATTCCGGTGCAGGAACAAAATTATTTCAAACCAAATGAAGTAAAGGAACAATTGAAGCACGTGATCTTGGCCGGGGCCTGTTAAACTTCGGAACAAACATTTTGCTCTGTAATATCGCACCCTCGGTTGAAGCGGTATGGAGCAAAAGTAATAAGATTGTAAAAATAGTAAGGTTGAAACAATAACACTTTCGCAAATTCGATGTGAGATCAATTGCATAATGACATCATGTACATCTGGTAAAGTATATTAGGAACCCAAGTCCAAATGGTCATGTGAACCTTGTCAATTAAAGCAGCACAAGCATGGATTCTGAAGAAATGACTTTTTCAAAAGAGAATTGAGTAATTTAATGAAAGGGAGAGAAGCAAATTGTGATGAATTCGTTTTGTCGTTTAAAAAGGGGCCAGAGATCGGACGTTGGAAGGGCCGCTTTTGTCATTGTTTGGATACGTGGGTGCTAGGCCATTTTATGATTACATTGTTACATCAGTCTCGCTGCAGCGTTCCTGAGAACAGCAGCTGTATTCCATTTCTCAGCAAAAGAGACCCAGATTGCTGCAGCGTTACAGCGCAGTTTAGCATTCCGGACAGGAATAACGAGGCCACGCGGCAGTTTCTGTAGTGTAGTGGTTATCACGTTCGCCTCACACGCGAAAGGTCCCCGGTTGGAAACCGGGCAGAAACATTATGAAAACTTACTCATTAAATAGTGAGGATAATTTGCGTCGTTGAAGCCTACCTGAATCTCCCAGGTTGCAGGCGATATTGCATTTTCTCTCACCGAGGTCACAAAATGAATGCAGCAAAATCAGCACCTGCTGAGATTCCATGACGCACTTGAGTGGATAGATGTTCGTAGTTCACTGCGCTTACATATTAGCAGCTCGTTTAGTCAACACGATAAATCCATGGGCTTTTCGATGCAGCTTACGAAAGTTACTCACCGTGTCAAAGGTGTCTCAGTGTAATGTGTGCTCATAAAGACAGACAAAGAGGGATCAGTTCTAATTAACGCATCGTTCCCAAGCCTATTTCCTGTAAAATTCTTTGATTTTGTTGAAATGCTGACATCTCACATCAGACCCATAGCAAATGCATTACCTGGTGACTTACATTCTTTTGTTTGACAGTCAAGTTTGCAATTCGATGTTGTCGATTTCAGAGAGCATCAAGTCAACCAAGGGCATCAATATCAAATACATTAATACTGAATGGTGAATAAGGTAAAACAAATTGCTGAGAAAAGTTTGGTGAATTTCTTCTGCCGAGGAGAAGTGTGTTCATAATGATTTAGCCGGTAGCCTTGCTGCCTAAGACATTTGCTGAACCGAGCCTTCTGTATTTTGAAATTCAAACAAACAGCGGCACCAGGTGGAAACCAAAATTTGTCTTTCTGTAACAAGTGACATGACCTCTCAGTCTAACAACTGGAATCCTCCAAACATTCTGGCAGATCAGAATTATCCTGTTTCCTAAAGAAATATATATTCCGTAAAATTACATTCCCAGAACAATATTATATTTAAACAACTGAACGAAACGACCTATTACAGCATGTGATCCTGGCAGGGCTCTGTTTAACTGTAGCAATCATTTTCCACTTTGATATAATACCCTTGATTAATGAGTCATGGAGCAAATGTAATCAGATTGTGGAAATAACTCAGAAATAATGAGATGTTTGATCAGAAAAGTAAGCATTTTCATCAATTCGATATGAAAGCAAGAGGTAAGTAAATAATGTTCATATGCATAGCTATGTAAGGAACACAAGTCTAAACCTTCATGGCACTGGGTGAGGGAAACGTTGTTCATTCAGGCAAACTAGGCATGGAATCTGCGGAAACTCCTTTTTCAAAAGGGAATGATGCAATTAATTGATATGCAGAAAAATAACAAGTTGACTATTGGAGAGAAGGAAACTGGGATTAATTCGTTGGCTCTTTAAAAAAACTGACAGCGAAAAGATGATGGAAGGGCCATTGCATGGATACATGGTGTTAAGCCATTTTATGATGACATTGTTATTGAGTCTGTCTGCAGCATTCCCAATTATAGCAGCTGAATTCCATTTGTCCCATCCAAAGAGCCAAAGCGCTGCTGCATGACAGCACAGTTTACCATTCCAGATAGATTCACTGCGGTGATGTCTGGCCAATGTTTCTGTAGTTTAGTGGTTGTCACGTTTGCCTCACACGCGAAAAATCACCGGTTTGAAACCAGGCAGAAACCTTATCCAAGCCTGCCAATGTTGAGAGAGGAAAATTTGTGTATGTCATGTTTGTTGTTGAATGTTACCTGAATCTCACATGCTACAGAAATGGTGCTTTTGCTCTTACCTGGGCCTTGAAATGAATGCAGCAAAATGAGAAATACTGAAATTTCATGACACACTGAGTAGAAATAGATGTTCGTTTTTTGACTCAGCGCACATTTTAGCAGTTCTTCTGGCCAGCAACAGAATTTAGTGGGTTCTCGATGCAGATTTACATCGTTACTCACCATCTCAAAGATGTCTCATGCTAAAGTGTGCACATAAGGACAGGCGCAAGCGATGCTTCAACTGGGAAATGACAGACCTGTTACTCCTTTAAATATTCGGTCTTCAGCATAGAGTATCAGAAAAATGACCGAGGGGCTCATGGAAACCGAGGCACAGTGCAGATCTGCTGGCTTCCCCCCACCCCCCCATGTCTTCTACATGGTTGCGATTAAGGCACCAGAAGGCTTCTCACATGGAGCAAAGAGGGATCAAATATAATGAATGCATAATTCTCAAAACTGCTCCCAGTAAAATTCCTGCATTTTGTTTAAAAGCTAATTGTACTCAATTTCAAAAGAGCACCACATGGTTTGCATTACCTGTTGATTGGCATTCTTTTGTCTATCAGTCATGTTTGCAATTCGAGTTTTGGTGTATCTTTCAGAGAGTCTCAATTCAAATGAAGGCTGTAATAACAGATACAATATTAATATTAAATATAGAATAATGGAACAAATGTGGAGTGAAGTTTGTTTAATTTTGTCTGCCAAGGATAAGATGGATATTCCTAATAATTGAGCAGAAAGCATTCCACCCGGAGACATTTGCTGGATGGACCCGCCCACATTTTGAAATTCAAATAAGCTGAGGCACCAAACTGAAACGAACAGCTGTCTTCCTGCAACATGTGACCCTCAGTCCAACCTTTGGAAACCTCCAAACATTCTGGTCGCTCAGCATTGCCTGGTTTGTTCCACAAATATTTATCCTCTGTTAGATTCTGGTCCAGGATCAAAATTATTTCAAAACAAATGAAGTCAATGAAGAATTGAAGCATGCAACCTTGGCAGGGCCCTGCTAAACTCCGGAACAAACATTTTCCTCTGTAATATAGCACCCTCGATTGAATGGCTGTGGAGCAAAATAATAAGATTGTAAAAATAGTATGTTTAAAAATCACACTTTCACAAGTTCGATATGAGCTCAATTGCATAATTACACCATGTTCATCTGGCGAAGTATGTGAAGAAGCCAAGGTCAAATTGTCATGTAAACCTTGTGAGTTAAGGTAACCCAGGCATGGATTCTGCAGAAACGACTTTTTCAAAAGGGAATTCAGCAATTTAATGAAAGGGAGGAAAAAACGTGTTCACTAAGAGAGAGAAGCAATTTGCGATGAGTTAGTGTGCTCGTTTAAAAAGGGGCCTTGGATCGGATGATAGAAGGGCCTCTTATGCCTTTGATTGGATGCACGGTGCTAGGCCATTTTATGATTACATTGTTACATGAGTCTTGCTGCAGCGTTCCTGAGAATAGCAGCTGTATTTCATTTCTCCGCAACAGGGACTCCGATTGCTGCAGCGTTACAGTGCAGTTTATCATTCCAGACAGGGCTGCATGATATATCCGTTTCTGTAGTGTAGTGGCTATCACATTCGCCTAACATGCGAAAGGTCCCCGGTTTGAAACCGGGCAGAAACATTATGAAAACTTAAATATTGAGGATGATTTGCATCTTTGAAGCTTACCTGAATTTCCAATGTTGCATGCAAATTGCATTTGCTCTCACCGAGGTCATAAAATGCGTGCGGCAAAATCAGAATACCTGCAAAAACTCTGCAGGTCTGGCAGCATCTGCGGAGAGGAACACAGTTAATAAATAGAAAAGAGGTAAAAGGTATATGAGATTTTATATTTCTCCTCTTTTCCAATTTTACTCAGTTCTGTTGAAGAGTCATACAGACTCGAAACATTAACTGGCTTCCCCTCCGCAGATGCTGCCAGACCTGATGAATTTTCCAGGTATTTTTATTTTTGTTTTGGATTTCCAGCACCCGCAGTTTTTGGTTTTTATCTGCAGCAAAATCATCACGTCTTTCCATGCAGCTTAAAATAGTTACTCACCATATCAAAGGTATCTCATAGTAACGTGTGCTCATCAAGACAGACAAAGATTGATCAGATCTAATTAATGCACCGTTCTCAAGCCTATTCCCAGTAAAATTCTTGCATTTTGTTTAAAAGCTAACTGCGCTCAATTTCAAATGAGCACCATATGATTTGCATACCTGTTGACTGACATTCTTTCGTCTATCAGACATGTTTGCAATTCGGGGCTGGTGTATATTTCAGAGAGTTTCAATTCAGACGAAGGCATCAATAAGAGATAAAATATGAATCTTAAATATAGAATAATGGAACAAGTAATGAGTTTCTTTAATTTTGTCTTCCAAGGATGAGAAGGATGTTCCTGATGATTGAGCAGAAAGCATTGCACTCGGAGACATTTGCTGGACGGACACGTCTACATTTTGAAATTCAAAACAAGCTGAGGCACCAGGGTGAAACCAACAGTTGCTTCCCTGCAGCAAGTGACATGGACCCTCAGTCCAACCATTGGAAATCTTCAAACACCCTGGTAGCTCAGCACTGCCCAGTTTGTTCCACAAATATTTATCCTCAGTTAGATTCCGGTCCAGGAACAAAATTATTTCAAACCAAATGAACGAAACAAACTATGCCTGCCTTTGACCTTGGCAGGGTTCTGTTGAACTGTAACAATGATTTCCCACTGTGATATAACACCCTTGATTAGCGGTTTGTGGAGGAAATGTAATTAGATTTGTAAATCAACTCAGAAATAATGAGATTTTTGATAAAAAAAAATAAACACTTTTATCAATTCGATATGAATTCAATAGAAAAAGTAAATATTGTTCATATGCATAGCTATGTAAGAAGCACTAGTCTAATTCTTCAAGGCATTGGGTGAGTGAAACAATGTGAATTAAGGTAAACTAGGCAAGGAATCTGCAGAATCTTCTTTTTCAAAAGGGAATTTTGCAATTAATTGATATTCAAATAATTGATATAACAGGTTTCCTAAAAGAAGGAAGGAAACTGAGATTAATTGGTTTGCTCTTAAAAAAGCTGATCGAGACAGGATTATGGAAGGGCCCCTTATGCCATTGAATAGATACATGGTGTTTTGCAGTTTCATGATTACATTGTTATGTGAGTATGTCTGCAGCATTCCTGATAATACCAGCTGAATTCCATTTCACCGAAACAGAGACCCAGAGTGCTGCTGCATGACAGCATGGCTTAACATTCCGGATAGGCCCTGGTCAGTCGGACAGCTCACATTTCATTCTCTCCTGATTCCGTTTCCTAAAGAGTTTGTAAATATTCACAGAACTGGAGACTGAGTTTCCTGTTTTGGTTCCTCCTCCATTTTTCCGCCTGCCAACTAACAGCATTTTCTAAAATCACGTCACAATGTTCCGCCTTGCACCATGTTCAGGAGTGAACACATTCAGTTTGTGGAGAGACGAAAAGGCCGGGATCGTTTTCTTTAGAGCAAAGCAGGTTAAGCTGTGTTTTCATGGTGCTGTTTAAAATTATTGGGCTGAGGAAGGGATCGGCGGCGGGCGGTTTGATAGAGCAGTTAGGGAGAAACTGTTCCCACTCTCGAGGGTCAGTCACCAGAGGACTGGGGTTTATGTTAATTAAATAAAGATAGGCTTGCATTTATATTGCACCTTTCCCGACCAGCGGACGTTTCAAATCGCTTTCCAGTCAATGAAGGACATTGTTGTAATGTCGGAAACACGGCAGCCAATCACCGCTCAGCAAACTCCCACAAATAGCAACGTCATAATGAGCGGATAATTTGTCTTTGTGACGTTGGTTGAGGGATTAACATTGACCAGGATGCGGTGAGAACTCCCCTGCTCTTCTTTCAAAAAGGCTCATGGCATCTTTTACATTCTGGCGCCTAAATCCCGTTCATGTCTCTTCTTTCCAGACAGAAGAAGAAAGGAGGGTTTTCACCATGCCTGCACTGAGCCTCGGTTTCCTCGGACATCTTATCGCACCCTGGCAGTTTTTCCTCTTCCTCTGCTGAAGACAGACAAAGTGATGATGTAACGTGTCTGCTATTTCCTCTGTTTCAATTACAGTATCGCTTTCGTCTGTCTTTAGGAGCACGCATTACTGTTATTCATCTTTGATACGACAAGTAAGTATGTTAACCTACAGCAATAAACAGGTTTATTTATTATGTTAACTGAACCAACTGTTAATATGTCTGTCGAGTGATGGTGGAAAGTGTTTTACAACCTTTACTGTATCACTTTTGTTTTATTATGGGATGTCCTTTAGTATTTCGAGAAGACCAACTGTCACATGGCCGTAATACGCAAGTGCACTTAAACGAGCGGATTTCGGTAACATTTTGCCGGGTTTCGAACTGGGAGACTATTTGCCTGTTAGGATCGCTACGCTAGAGAAACCCTGCACTGTCGAATCCTCAATAGGCTTGGCTGAAACGGTAACCTATGCGCTCATGCAGCAGCACTTTGGGTTTTTGTTTTCAAGAAATGGAATTCAGCTGCTATCATTAGGAATGCTGGAGACAGACTGATTTAACAATGTCGCCATAAAATGGTACAGCACATGAGGAGACAATTCGGCCCATCGTGTCTATGGCAGCTTTTTGCAAAGAGCATTCAGATCAGTCCCAATGACTTCTTCATACGGACTCGAAACGTTAACTCTGTTTCTTTCTCCACAGCTGCTGACAGATCGGCTGAGTTTTTCCAGCATTTTCTGTTTTTGTTTCAGATTTGCAGCATCCGCAGTATTTTGATTTATTTTGATCCTGGAGTTTCTTTCCCCCGGGATCTACAAAACCCGTCACTTCTCTTCTTTCATTCTCACGCTTCCATTTCCAGTTTGAGTCGGTTCCCTTTTCGGGCTCTTCAACAAATCCATTTGGACGGACAAGTGGCATCTGAAATTTAATGTAAGGAAGTGTGAAGTGATTCATTTTGGTCGGAGAAGAGAGGCAACAGGAAATAAAGCGTACAGATTTATGTTGCACAGCGAGTGGTTAGGATCCGGAATGTATCAATGCGGCTCAGTTCCACAAGCAGGTGAAAGAATTTTTACCATCGCATTCACTTCACGCTTTACAACTACATTCACTTTAGTTTTGTAGCTTCATATTAAAATGGTTCAGAGAGAAAAAGCAGATTGGAAAGATTCCTTTTGTATCTTTTTGAACTGGAAATCTGAGGTGGAGGATACGAGTTAAAAATGTGACGTGAAAGTGAAGAATTTGATGTCTATTATTGCTTTAGGTGATGAATATCTGCCGTGCGTTGCATTGTCAGTTTCACAGGAGCCGCAGTGGTTAGGTTGGTGGGTTTTGGAAATTGAATTTTGCAATTCACAGCTTTGGTACTATTTCACCACACAGTCGATTTCATGTTCCAGCCAATAGCTACGTTGGTTTTCATTGGCTGAAGAAATAATTTGTGTTCGATCTTAACATGACATGTTGTCGGAGAAACTTCGCCCTCGTGAAAATGGTCCAGAATGAAGAAAATGGCAAAAGCCGCGTGGATATCCCGAGATGCAAGCGCAGCAAGCAGCTTCCTTGGTAATCCAGTGGTTAGGATTCGGCGATCTCACCGCTGCGGCCAATGTTTGCATCCCGGTCAGAAGCTAGCCGCTTAATTATTTTATTAAAACGACTTTATTAAGTTCCTGATTGAAAACAGAAAATGCGTTACAGCTCTGCCCGAATCAGTGGAGTTGGAACTGAAGCTCCGCATCAGAAATGAAAATGTCACATGTGCGTCAGGTCGAGAACAAATGTAGGTGTCGGGTCGGAAAGTAAAAGAATAAAAGAGAAAGTCTGTGAACGGTTGCAAAGCACTGGTTACAACGATGTTGGTACAAGGCAGAATATGGGTGAGAATGGGACTGATTTTACTGGAGTACTGTGTATAGCACCTGATAAGGTGCTGATAAGTATTGATCTTGGAAACACGGCAGCGCTGATCCACCAGGCTGTGAGTTCTGGAATGTGAGTGGACATTCTACCCTCTGTAAACTTGAGGTCATTCAAAACTCTGCTGCCAGTGTCTGAACTCGCAGCAAGTCCCATTCCCCTATCACCCCTGTGCTTTCTGACCTACATTGGCTCCTGGACAAGTACTATCTTTAGTTTAAAATTCTCCTGCTTGTTTTCAAATCCCTCCATGTCCTTGCCCCTCTCTTTCTCTTTAGTCTCCCAGAACCCCAAAACCTTCTGAGATGTCCACACTCCTTGAGATGTGGCAGATGAACGGAAATAGGAAAACGCGGAAGAGTTTATTTTCTACAATTTACCAATAATTTATTCTGGTTGAAATCGGGAATAATGAGGAAACGTAGGCGGTAGGATTCGAACCTACGTGGGAAAACCCCAATGGATTTCGAATCCATCGCCTTAACCACTCGGCCACGACTACGAGCATGCTCACAGCGTTCATATAAAATGATAGGTGGCTACAGCAGAGCAGGAAGACATTCGCCCCGACATGTTCGTGCCAGTTCTCTGGAAGAGCCAATCAGCTGGTTCCACACAGGCTCCTTTTCCCCCACAGAAATTCATATTTGTATTGCCTCTCCTTGTTCTTCCCATCAAAATAAAACACAGCACACTTCAACTTAAGTTTCCCCGTCTAAAGATTTTGTGACACTGCGCAAACACTAGCTCATTGGGGCTGTGGGATTCGAAGCCACGCCCCCAACGAAATGGTGCGTTTACTATAGCATTTTAGACCCCTCGGCCACAATAACATAATAGACGCTTTTTACCTTACTGTCTATATTTCAATCGAAATACCAAGTAAGGACAAGAGCAGGAAGCGGCCTTCAGGCGCCTCGAATCGGCTCTGCCACTTGTTTACATCATGGCGGATCCCCAGCCGCGATTCAAATTTTCCACCCCATCGCGCTAACCCTTTATTTCCTTAGAATCGAAAAATCTATCCATCTTAACCTTCAATGTACTCGCCGATTGAGGATCTGCAGATGTCTGGACTACAGTACTCCAAAGATTCACAACCCTTTGAGTGAAGAAATGTCTCCTCATCTCAGCCCTAAATGGCTGACACATTATCCGCAAGAAGGTGAGCCCAATTCTAGACGCTCCAGCCAGAGGGAAAACAACCTCTCACCATGAACACTCTCAAACTGTCTCAGGATTTCACACTTTGCAAAGAGGTAAAGGAGACCGAGACAGAGAGACCGTGAGGGCGAAAGCAGATATACGGAGGCAGATAGAGACAGAGACTTGGCTCGACACTGAAAGGAACAGATAAACTTTACCATTCCATATGGTTGTTAACTTAGATTGAAAGACCGAAAAGAATAAAAGACTTGCGTTTAAACAGAGCCTTTCACGAACTCAGGGCAACAGAAAGTGCTGTACAGCCGATGGAATGCTTTTGAAGTGTAGTCAGTGTTGTAATTTAATGACACAGAGAGACAGTTCGACAAAAATGCTGATGCAGCAAATGACAAAAAGTGATCTTAAGAACTACACCTCAATGTAAACATCTCATTCTATGTTTCTAAGCTTTTCAGTATTTGTTTGATCAGATTCATCAGATTCCTTGACAAAACAGGGACTAAGCATTCCATTTCTATAAGGCCAGCGTTCAGCCTTCCCTTTTCTAGAGTAAAGAGCTTCAGACTGTTCAGCCTTTCCAGGTGATTATAACATTTGGGATTGAACTTTAATTTACCTGTTCCTTCTGAGGTATGACCGCAGGAGAAACAGTTCCTAAGGTCTGAGGGATTTCAGTTTGGACTATTTGTATTTACAAATTCATTCTCTCGGTGTGTCCATTGCCTTAACTCATTCACCACAAGGACTCGGTTTCTGTCTGATTTAATGTTGCTCAGTGTCAATGTCAATTATCCCCCACTTTGTAACATACGGGCACTTAAGCGCTGAGCAGTCTCCATTCAAAAACAAATAGAGCCGGAATTCTACTCTTGCATGTTTTAAAGCTGCTCTTTTTTGTCTGTCCGATTTTAGTATGAAGCTACCCAACTAATATAAATAAAGTTTTGATTGGTAAAAGTGGGGAACCGAAGCGCATTGACACTCACACAGGAACACACACATACATATGAGACCGAGAGTGAGAGACCCAAGGACAGGCAAACACTCAGAAAACAAAGATATCACCAAATTGGCTCAGTTTTGTTTTCACAAATCCGACAGCAAATTCCGTAAATGCTTGTAGATGAGCGGCACTAGGAAAAAAACCAAAGTGTTTGGCTGTCTTTTTTATTCCATTGAACAGATAATTAGTCCTGCATCTGTAGACGCCTGGTTAAAATCGGGAATGAGGAGAAGTGTAGTCGGCTGGATGGGACCCTTGGTGGGAACAATCCATCACCTTATCCACTCCGCTTTCGCCTGCAGAACCTGTGTGCTCACCAATAGGGGTCATATAAAATCACAGAATGATTACGGAAGAGAAGGAGATCATTCGGCCCGTCATGTTCTTGTTGGCTCTTTGGAAGAGCAACTCAACTTGTCTCACAATGCCGGCCTTTTCCCAGTCGCCCTGTAATTAAAAATTCACAATTTCTCTCCTCGGAATTCCGACCAATCGGAAACACCGCTCACTTTCCTGCTATAAATTTTAGCAGCCTCCCCTCCGCCGGAAGCGATTTGCACGAAGTCCCCACAATAATCGGTTGATAATGGTGGCATTCGAACCCACGTCTCATTAAAGACTGGAAGTTAATTTCAGCACCTTGGACCGCTCGGCCACACTACCACAGTTCGTACAGTTAGTCATCGTCCTGACTGGCATCGGCACTGAATGAGAACATAAGAAATCGGACCAGTAGTCTGCCAAAAGGCCCCTCAAACTTACTAAACTACTTCATAAGATCACGGAGGATCCTGGGCCTCAACACCAATTTCCAAGCCCTTGATTCCTTTGCTGCACCTCGTCTTTGTGGCATAAGTTGTGAGTGTGTTCCGATATTAACTGAAAACTTGGTGGTTTGACATCATCCTGCAATGACAAAAGTCTCTTCCTCACCCTCCTCCCTTCCTACTTCCATTGCCGTCACAGTTCCGGATTGTGCGCTTTGATCTGATGAAAATATTCCCCAAACTTTGTCAGCCATCTGTTGTCCAGTATGTTCTCACACAAACAGGCGTTTCAATATTAATTTCAAACACAATGAGAATGAAAATAGTTCAACTGTGTACACACATCCAATTTATGAGAAATATAGGATTGAAAGCTGCGAATAGAAATTCATTCTCTGAATATATTAAGAGAACTGGAGCACACCATTGCACCGTGTGAAGTTCCATTTAATCTGTGGAAGTTACACAACTGGTATCAAGATAACTGGTATTAAAATAATCTCAGAATGAATATAAAGAAACGGTACAAAAAGGGAAACAGTTACAATAATAATACAATCAACACAATAAAAACATTTTAATTTGCCATAATGACAATCCAGAGATATTCGTGAATATTTTCATTTAGAGTCGATATTTCACAGACAGAATGCCACCTGGAGTCGCTCAAGGGCTCTACTTTTGACTAAACCTACAGAGCAGGCAGTTCATCAGTGTCACAGGTCAGAGCCGTGCCATGAAACTAACAGATCTTTTCATTATGTTATTGTGGTTTATTGTAAAGTAGGTTTATGGTGGTGAGTGTATGGTTCTGTCTGTGTGATTTAATTGAATTAGGGCCAGATAGACTGCAAGCTTCAAATTATCAAAAAACATTAGGGGCAAAAGGTATTTTAAATGCTATTGAGTAAACATGGCTGAGGTCTTAGCACGTATAGTGTGAAGGAAATTCGCATTTTTAGGTAAGTGAAGGAAGATAAGAAAGGCCAAATAGTGTGTTTATTTTCCCAAAGGTACTGACCACGTTAGCAACATGAAAAATTTTTGTATCATGGGAAAAGTAAATTTCCAAAGACACAAAGAACAATGGAATTTACAGATTAAAGAGAGAGAAACATATATGAAGAGGAATGGAAGGCTATGTTGGAGGGCCATGTAAGATCTAATAGGACCGTGCAAAACAACCTTGGGGAAGCCACCAGCCACTTTAGCAGATGCCTGCTGTGTCCAGTAACCAAAGGTGGAGGATAGCCTTTGGAATTCCACTGTCGAGTAGGTGCTGTGGTAAATTTGCTTGCTTGCTATTTAAATTTGAAAGCTATTTTGGACTGCTGTCCTAAAGAGGGTGTATAGTTTGGAGTGAGGTTAATTAGGGATTTTGGGATCTGTTATAGTATTAAGTAACTGAAATCTTATGCACGTGCTTGAAATCATTCCTGTTGTCAATAAATTTTTAGCTTAGTTTTAAAATCTATAAAGGTGTTAGTGGACTCATTACTTCTGAATTCAGTGCACAAATCTTCTCGTAATGAATACAAATTGTATAACCGTTGTGATAGCGTGGCCACGTTTCCTTTGTGGATTTGGTCCGCCTGGCCGACATCATCTGCTAGGACAGCTCAGCTGGGGATTAAAGGAAACTTTACTCTGGCATGACATTGCATCGCACATGATGCTACATTTATAACCAGCGTCATAAACTGACGCTGTTATGGAACAGAAGATTAAATATTGGACTCTCGGAATCATTGCATTTCATGGTCCAATGAGCGGTCAGGTTGACTGATTGTTCTGAAAAGAACTGACGTCATTTTTATTTTCAATTAACTGCAGATATGAGCAAGGTGCGACGTCACACAAACATGACTGACGCCAATTGGCCTGTAAGTGGATGACGACACAATGCTTTCCGCACACCATTGGGCTGTGATTGGTTCAGGTGCGGGAGATCATGGGCTATCTCCAGTCTCTGCTGAGCAGTGAAGTTTGAGCCGCCTGTGATCCTGATTCAGGACTGTGACCCCTTGGCACTTTAAAGGTGCCGTGCGCCTACTGAGAATGTCCGAGACGGGAGAAAGGACCGAGAAACTGGGAAGCGCAGTAATAGAGGTTAAAGATAAATGCAGCATAGAGGGGAGAGATGTCTTGAACAGTCGAGTGGTAGAGAGTGGGAGAGAAACTGGGACAGAGGAACAGATTAAACACTAACACAACCCTTTCTTAAAGATCATTCCAAACCCTTCAGGTGGGCCAGCAATTTTTCCCTCCCTTAATGTTACAGTGTTCATCAACAAGCGCCTGAACTCTAGGATTTTAAAGGAAAAACGGCTCTCTGCATCAGAAGGAAAACGTTGGAAGATATTGGGGTCTGACCAGAAATCTCTGTTGATATTCCCGTGACGGGGGGTGGTGGTGGGGTGGGGTGAGGGTGGGGGGGGGTGGTTTGGTGATGGTGGGGGGCGTGGGGTTGGGGTGGGGGTGTGGTGGTGATGGGGTGGAATCCCTGGGGTGATGTTCAGTGAGTTCAGGAGGTGGTGGTGGAGTGGGGGAGGTGGTGGAATGAAGGGGTCTCTGAGGAGATGCAGCTAAATCCCTGGGTTGATGGTCAGTGCTCACAGGGGGATGATATCAGTGGGAATGGAGCAGGGAGAGAGGATCCCTGGGGTGAAGTTCAGTAAGTTCAGGAGGATGGTCACACAGGGAATGGGGCAGGGAGAGAGAATCCCTGGGGTGATGTTCAGTGAGTTCAGGAGGATGGTCACACAGGGAATGGAGCAGGGAGAGAGGATCCCTGGGGTGATGTTCAGTGAGTTCAGGGAGATGGTATCAGGGGGAATGGAGCAGGGAGAGAGGATCCCTGGGGTGATGTTCAGTGAGTTCAGGAAGATGGTATCAGGGGGAATGGAGCAGGGAGAGAGGATTCATGGGGTGATGGTCAGTGAGTTCAGGAGAATGGTCACAGAGGGAGTGGTGCAGGGAGAGAGGATCCCTGGGGTGATGTTCTGTGATTTCAGTTGTTTGTTGCATCAGGCAGGCCGCAGGGCATGGTAATTTCCAGGATTGTGCTACCTGGTGTTCCTATTAAACCCCAAACTGTGGTAATAATTTGCAGAATTACTGCTTAAAAACGTGTCTGTGTCAGATCAGTCCCAGCCTCTCGGAATCGTCCCTGGGTTTCTACCAAATGTTCTGTGTGCAATATATGTGTATTCCTTGTTATTCATTTATGCGATATGGGAGTGGTTGTCTGGGTCAGCATTTATTGCCCATCCCTAATTGTCTTGAGAAGGTGGACTGTGACGTCTCTGCCTTGTGAGTGTTTAATTAGACAAGGTACAGAGAGTCCAGGTGAATGCTCTGGGGGCTTAGGTTCAAATCCCAACACAGCAGCTGCTGGCATGTGAATTCAATTAATAAAATCTGGAATTGAAAACTGGACTTAGTAATGGCAACTATCACCAATTGTCGTAAAAACCCAACTGCTTCACTACTGTCCTTTAGTGAAGGAAATCTGCCACTTTTACCCAGCCTGGCCAATATGTGATTCCAGGTCCACTGCAATGTGACTTCACTGCCCTCTGAAATGGCCTCAGAAGCCTGGCTGTTCGGGGCAGCCTTGCCAGTGAAACCTACATTTCATTAAAGGATAAAGAGAAAAAAACTTTTATTCTCTATCTAACCCCTGCTGCACAGACCCTGGGAGTGCTTGATGTGACAGTGTAAAGGAAGCTTTCTTTCTCCACGTACTGCCCTGTATCGGCCTCTGATGAAGCAAAGTCCTACTGTTTACAATTAGCTGACAGACCAGGATATGACTGAGGCTCCAAATCAAAAACAGAATTACCTGGAAAAACTCAGCAGGTCTGGCAGCATCGGCGGAGAAGAAAAGAGTTGACATTTCGAGTCCTCATGACCCTTCGACAGAACTTGAGTGAATCCAAGAAAGAGTTGAAATATAAGCAAGTTTAAGGTGTGTGTGTGTGTGTGTGTGTGTGTGTGTGTGTGTTGGGGGGGGGGAGGGGGGGGGTTGGGTGGAGGGAGAGAAATGGAGGGGGTTGGTGTGGTTGTAGGGACAAACAAGCAGTGATAGAAACAGATCATCAAAAGATGTCACAGACAACAGAACAAAAGAACACATAGGTGTTAAAGTAGGTGACATTATCTAAACGAATGTGCTAATTAAGAATGGATGGTTGGCGCACAAGGTATAGCTCTAGTGGGGGTGGGGGGAGCATAAAAGATTTAACAATATTTAAAAATAATGGAAATAGGTGGGAAAAGAAAAATCTATATAATTTATTGGAAAAAACAAAAGGAAGGGGGAAACAGAAAGGGGGTGGGGATGGAGGAGGGAGCTCAAGACCTAAAGTTGTTGAATTCAATATTCCATCTGGAAGGCTGTAAAGTGCCTAGTCGGAAGATGAGGTGTTGTTCCTCCAGTTTGCATTGGGCTTCACTGGAACAATGCAGCAAGCCAAGGATGGACATGTGGGCAAGAGAGCAGGGTGGAGTGTTAAAATGGCAAGCCCCAGGGAGGTTTGGGTCATTCTTGCGGACAGACCGCAGGTGTTCTGCAAAGCGGTCACCCAGTTTATGTTTGGTCTCTCCAATGTAGAGGAGACCACATTGGGAGCAACGAATGCAGTTGACTAAGTTGGGGGAAATGCAAGTAAAATGCTGCTTCACTTGAAAGGAGTGTTTGGGCCCTTGGACGGTGAGGAGAGAGGAAGTGAAGGGGCAGATGTTACATCTTTTGCGTGGGCATGAGGAGGTGCCATAGGAGGGGGTTGAGGAGTAGGGGGTGATGGAGGAGTGGACCAGGGTGTCCCGGAGGGAACGATCCCTACAGAATGCCGATAGGGAGGGTGAAGGGAAGATGTGTTTGGTGGTGGCATCATGCTGGAGTTGGCGGAAATGGCGGAGGATGATCCATTGAATGTGGAGGCTGGTGGGGTGATAAGTGAGGACAAGGGGGACCCTATCATTTTTCTGGGAGGGAGGAGAACTGAGGCTCCCCTCACTCTGAGGTAAAGATGTATTAACACCAATGAGTCACTGGGTGGCGGAATGACTCTTTCACTGACTGGTCTTCGATTCAAACACATCCCCACATCCCAGACAGGACTGGTGAAAAATAAAAAAACAAAAACAGAATTACCTGGAAAAACTCAGCAGGTCTGGCAGCATCGGCGGAGAAGAAAAGAGTTGATGTTTCAAGTCCTCATTTTCCAGGTAATTCTGTTTTTGTTTTGGATTTCCAGCATCCACAGTTTTTTTGTTTTTATCTCTAGTGAAAAATACCTGTCTGGAAATGGGGGCGGTGGTGATCGGGTGGGTGGGGGTTGGGGGTGTTGGGGAGGGGCGTAGCGGGAGGGGAGAGGGGGAACCGTGTAATAGGGAAAGTGGAGTGGTGTCAATGGGCCTTAGAGAAAGGATTTCATCAGAACCATAGTTCGTTTCACATTAATGATTTATTAACAATTTCAGAGAACATTTTACAGAACAGTTTATTTTAAAGTTAACTGAAGTGAATATGAGCATCACATTCAGAACAGAATACATTCCCTCTGAGCTGCTAACTGTGTGTACAATAGTAACAGACACCAGAAAGAGAAAACAGGAGCTCAACATAAAGGGAAGGGGAGAATTGTGAATGAGGAATGAGAAAAGTTATTTATTTACACAGGGAATTCAAACTACAGGGGAATTATAAGCTACAATTAGAATACAGTGATAGTTATCTCGAAAATTTCAATCAGGAAACCAGAAATACCGTCCATGATTGTCTCAGTTACAAATTCGGAAAGAAACTGAAGGTATTTCATTTTTAGAGTCATCAAGAGGACACATTTTAAATTCGGAATACCGAGATTTCAGTAAAGAGCTCATGAAAATCTACGGTGCCCAAAATTCAACCGATCACTTGGTCTGTAAAATAGGATAAAATAATGAAACAGATGTTTAAGATCTGGGACATTTATATTAGAGTTTTAATCAATAAAACATTGGGAAGGTTTTCAAACCGTTTCTGTCAGTTTGAAGTGTGACTGCTTAAACTGTGCTGTCACTCAGCAGCTCTCTGGGAGAATTGGAACTCCGCTGCTTTAATCTGGAATGCTGCAGACAGACTCATAGAACAATGTCATCATAAAATGGCATAACACCATGTATCCATACCATGGTCCTTCCATCATCCTGTCTCTGTCAGCTTTTTAAAAGTGCAAACGAATTAATCTCAGTTTCCTTTTCTCTTTTAGCAAACCTGTTATTTTTCTGAATATCAACTAATTGCATAATTCCCTTCGGAAGAAGGAGTTTCTGCAGATTCCATGCCCAGCTTGCCTTAATTACCACTGTTCCCCTCACCCAATGCCATGAAGATTTAGACTTATGTTCCTTACGTACTATGCATATGAACATTATTTACTTATCTCTTGATTTCATGTCGAATTGACGAAAGTGCTCATTTTTCTGATCAAAACCTCATTATTTCTGAGTTATTTACACAATCTAATTGTATTTGCTCTACAACCCGTTAATCGAGAGAAATTATTGATACAGTTAGACAGAGCCCTGCCAAGATCACATGCTGAAATAGTTCGTTCTGTTCGTTTGGTTTGAAATAATTTTGTCCAGGGAATGAAATCTTTACAGAATACATATTTGTTTAGGAAAAAAGGCAGTGTTGATCTACCAGAATGCTTGGAGGATTCCAATGGTTAGACTGAGAGGTCATGGCTCTTGTTACAGGGAGACAACTGTTGGTTGTTTTGAATGTCATAATGCAGAAAGCTCAGTCCAGAAAATGTCTCAGGCAGCAATACTTTTTGCTCAATCATAAGGAACGCCCTCCTCCTCAGAAGACGAAATTCAACAAACTTTACTCAGCAGCATTTTTACGTTATTCAAGATCCAGTATTAATATATATTTTTTGATATTAATGCCCTCGGTTGATTTGAAGCTCTCTGGAATGTACAACAACATCGAATTGCAAACGTGACTGGCAAACAAAAGAATGCCAGACACCAGGTAATGCATTTGATATGTGTCTGATTTGAGATTTAGCACAACAGTCAGTATTTCAACAAAATCAAAGAATTTTACAGGAAACAGATTTGAGAGTTATATCTGATCCCTCTTTGTCTGTCGTTCTGAACACACATTACTATGAGACATCTTTGACATAGTGAGTAACTGTGTTAATCTGTATTGAAAGACGCATTCATTTCTGTTGTTGACTGGACAAACTGCTAATATGTGAGTGCAGTGAAATGCGAACATTTATTTCTATTCAAGTGTGTCATGAAATCGCACCATGTCTGATTTTGCTGCATTCGTTTTATGACCTCGGTGAGAGCAAATGCAACATGCCTGCAACATAGGACATTCAAGTAAGTTTACAAATCACCCTCACTATTGACTGAACCGGGGCCCTTTCGTGTGTTGGGCGAACGTGCCAGAAATGCTGAGTTTTTCCAGGTAATTCTGTTTTGTTTTGGATTTCCAGCATCCACAGTTTTTTGTTTTTATCTCTGTGATGACCACTATGCGACAGAAACTGTCATGTTTCCATTGAGCCTGTCTGGAATGTTAAACTGCGCTGCAAAACAGCAGCAAGCTGGGTATCTGTTGTAGAGAAATGGATTCAGCTGCAATTAGCAGGAATGCTGCAGCAAGACAGACATAACAATGTAATCATAAAGTGGCCGAGCACCGTGTATTCAAATAATCGCATAAGAGGCTCTTCCACCATGCGACCTCTGTCCCCTTTTTAAACGAGCAAACTAATTAGTCACAAATTGCTTCTCTCTTTTAATAAACCTGTTTTTTTTTCTCCCTTTCATTAAATTGCTCAATACCCTTTTGAAAAAGTAGTTTCTGCAGAATCCATGCCTAGTTTGCCTTAATCACAAGGTTCACATGACGATTTGGACTTGGGTTCCTAATATACTTTACCATATGAACATGATGTAATTATGCAATTGATCCTCATATCGAATTTACGAAAGTGTCATTTTTTCAATCTTACTATCTTTACAACCTTATTCCCTTTGCTCCACAGCCCTTCAATCGAGGGTGTGATATTACAGAGGAAAATGTTTGTTCCGGAGTTTAACAAGGCCCTGCAAGAGCACGTGCTTCACTAGTTCATTTACTTCATTTGGTTTGAAATAATTTTTGTTCCTGGACCGGAATCTTACAGAAGATAAATATTTGTGCAGCAAATAGGGCAGTGCTGAGCTACCAGAATGTTTGGAGGTTGGACTGAGAGGCCATGTGTCTTGTTGCAGGGAGGCAACTGTTGGTTTCACCCTGGTGCCGCAGCTTGTTTTGAATTTCTCAATGTAGAAGTGTGCATCCAACTAATGTCTCCGGGTGCAATGCTTTCTGCTCAATCATTAGGAACATCCTTCTCATCCTTGGAAGATGAAATTGAACAAACCTTACTTAGTATTTGTTCCGCTATTCTATATTTAATATTAATATTTTATCTGCTATTGATGCCTTCATTTGAATTGAGACTCTCTGAAATATACGCCAACCTCGAATTGCGAACATGACTGAGAGATAGAAGAATGCCAGTCAGCAGATAATGCAAATCATATGGTGCTCATTTGGAATTGAGCACAGTCAGCTTTTAAACAAAATGCAATAATTTTACTGGGAACTATTTTGAGAGTGATTCGTTCATGATATTTGAAACCTCTTTGTTCCAGCTGAGAATTTTTCTGGCACATAAATCGCGTCCATGTAGAAAACAGGAGGGAAGCCAGCAGATCTGCACTGCGTCTCAGTTTCCACATCTCCCTGAGTCGTTTTGCCTGATATTCTATTCTGAAGACCGATTATTTAAATGAGTGGTTTTGTCATTTCCTCTGGTTCAATTACAGCATCACTTGCGCCTGTCCGAATGAGCACATTTTAGTATGAAATACTCCTTTCAAGTGAAGCAGCATTTCACTTGCACTTCCCTCAATTTAGTATACTGCATTCACTGCTCCCAATGCGGTTTCCTCTACATTGAAGAAACCAAATGCAGACTGGGTGACCGCTTTGTGGAACACCTTCAGTCTGTCTGCAAGCATGACCCAGACCTCTGTGTCGCTTGCCATTTCAACACACCATCCTGCTGTCATGCCCATATGTCTGTCCTTGGCCTGGTGCAATGTTCCAGTGAAGCTCAATGCAAACTGGAGGAACAGCACCTCATCTTCCAACTAGGCACTTTACAACCTTCCGGACTGAATACTGAGTTCAACAATTTTTGATAATGAACTTTCCCCTCCAATCCCACCCCTTTTCCGATACGCCTTTTTCCAACAACTTATATACATATTTTTTCATTTCCCACCTATTTCTATTAAATGTATTTCCATCCATTGTTTTATCTCTACCTTTTAGCTTATTTCAATCCCTTCCCTTCACCCCACCCCACTAGGGCTATCCGTACCTTGCTCGTTCTGCTTTCTACCCTTAATGTCCCCATTAGCACATTTGTTAGCTAATATCACCACCATCAACAACTTTTTGTCCTTTTGTCTATGATATCTTTTGGCAATCTCCACCTACCACTGGCCTTCTATCCAGCTCTACCTGTCCCATCACCCCCAACAGCCACCCACCAACCCGCCCCCCCGACACACACACACACACACACACACACACACACACACCAAACTAGCTTATATTTCACCTCTTTTCGATTTTTCCTTTGTTCTGATGAAGAGTCATACGGACTCGAAAGGTTAACTGCATCCCTCTCCACAGATGCTGTCAGACCTGCTGAGTTTTTCCAGGTTTTTTTTGTTCTAGATTTCCAGCATCCACAGTATTTTGCTTTTATCATTGTATGAGACATCTTTGAGACAGTGAGTAATGATGTAAATCTGCATCGAAACCCACTAAATTCTGTTGCTCATCGGGCAAACTGCTAAAATGCGTGCCGAGTCAAAAAATGAACATCTGTTTCTACTCAGCGTGTCATGAAATTTCAGTGTTTCTGATTTTGCTGCATTCATTTTAAGGCCCGGGTAAGAGCAAAAGCACTATGCCTGGAGGCATGCAAGATTCAGGTAACATTAAACAACAAATCTGAGTTGCGCAAATTTCCCCCCTCACAAAATTAGCAAGCTTGGATAATGTTTCTGCCCGGTTTCAAACCAGCACCTTTTCGTGGGTGAGGTAAACGTGATAACCACTACACTACAGAAACATTGAATGGTTTTGGTGGCAGTGAACCTATCTGGAATGTTAAAATTTGCTGTCCTGCAGCAGTTCTCTGACTCTTTGTTTGGGGGAAATTGGATTCAGCTGCTATAATTTGGAATGCTGCAGACAGACTCATATAACAATGTCATCATAAAATGGCATAACACCATGTATCCATACCATGGCCCTTCCAACATCCTGTCTCTGTCAGCTTTTTTAAAGAGCAAACCAATTAATCGCTGTATCCTTCTCTCTTTTAATAAACCTGTTATTTTTCTGAATATCAATTAATTGCACAACTCCCTTTAGAAAAAGGAGTTTCTGCAGATTCCATGTCTAGTTTGCCTTAAATAATACTGTTTCCCTCACCCAATGCCATGAAGATTTAGACCTGGGTCCCCTAGATAGCTATGAATATGAACATTATTTACCTTTTCTCTTGATTTCATGTCGAATTGACGAAAGTGCTTACTTTTCTGATCAAACATCTCATTATTTCTGAGTTATTTACGCAATCTGATTTCATTTGCTCCATGACTCGTTAATCGAGGGTGTTATATCACAGAGGAAAATGATTGTTACAGTTAAATGGAGCCCTGCCAGGATCACATGCTGTAATAGGTCATTTTGGTCATTTGGTTTGAAATAATTTTGTCCTGGGAATGAAATCTTACATATTTGTTTAGGAAAAAGAGCAGTGTTGATCTACCAGAATGCTTGGAGGATTCCAATGGTTAGGCTGAGAGGTCATGACTCTTGTTAGAGGCAAACAACTGTTGGTTTCCACCTGATGCCTCAGTTTGTTTTGAATTTCATAATGCAGAAGGTTCGGTCCAGCAAATGTCTCAGGCAGCAATGCTTTCTGCTCAATCATTAGGAACACCCGTCTCCTCCTCAGAAGATGAAATTCAACACACTTGACTTAGCATTATTTTCCATTATTCAACATTCAGTTTTAATATTCTTTTTGATATTGATTCCCTTCCTTGACTTGAGACTCTCTGAAATATACAACAACATCGAATTGCAAATGTGACTGGCAAACAAATGAATGCCAGACACCAGTTAATGCACTTGAAACAGGTCTGATTTGAGATTTAGCACAACAGTCAGCATTTCAACAAAATCAAAGAATTTTACAGGGAACAGCTTTGAGAATGATGCGTTAATTATAATTGATCCCTCTTTGCCTGTCTTTAGGAGCACACATTGCTTTGAGACATCTTTGACATGGTGAGTCACTGTGTTTATCTGCATCAAAAGACCCATTCATTTCTGTTGTTGACTGAACAAACTGCTCACATGTGGGACGATGGAAATATGAACTTGTATTTCCACTCAAGTGTGTCATGAAAACCTCAGCACGTCTGATGGTGCTGCATTCATTTTATGACCTCGGTGAAAGCAAATGGCAGATTGAGGTAATCTTCAACGATGCAAATTATCATTCTCACTATATAATTAATAAGCTTTAATAATGCTTCTGCCCGGTTTTGGGCTGGGAACCTCTCGCGTGTTAGGCGAACATGATAATCACAACGCTACAGAAACTGCCGTGGTAGCAATGAGCCTGTCTGCAATGTTAAATTGCGCTATAACGCAGCAGTACCCTGGGTCCCTGTTGCAGAGAAATCGAATTCAGATGCTTTTATCAGGAACATTGAAGCGAGACTGATATAACAATGTAATAATAAAATGGCACAGTGCCATGTATCCATGCAAAGGCATAAGAGGCCCTACCATCATCCGACCTATTCCCCCATTTTAAACGAGCAAACTTATTAATCACAATTTGCTTCTCTCTTTTAATAAACCTGGTTATTTTCCCCCTTTCATTAAATTGCTCAATTCCCTTTTGAAAAGTTAGTCTACAGAATCCATGCCTGGTTTGCCTTAATTCACAAGGCTGACCTGACCCGATGACATGACGGTTTGGGCTTGGTTTCCTCATATACTTTACCATATGAGCATGGTGTAATTATGCAATGGATCTCATATCAAAGTTACGAACGTGTTATTTTTTTCTGATCATTATATCCGAGTTGCTTTATACAATCTTATTACTTTTGCTCCACAGCTCTTCAATCGAGGGTGCGATATTACAGAGTAAAATGTTTAACAGCCCTGGATTCCAATGGTTAGGCTGAGAAGTCATGACTCTTGTTACAGGAAGACAACTGTTGGTTTCCACCTGGTGAAACAGTTTTGAGAATGATGCATTCATTATATGTGATCCCACTTAGTTCCAGCTGAGAAGCTTTCTGGCGCATAAATCGCGTCCATTTAGAAGACAGGAGGGAAGCCAGCAGATTTGCGTTGCGCCTTGGTTTCCACATCTCCCTGGGTCGTTTTTCCTGACACTTTATTCTGAAGCCCGATTATTTAAAGGAGTGATTCTATACCAACTCTCATTTCCTCTGGTTAAATTACAGCATCGCTTGCATCTGCCTTTATGAGCGCACTTTACTATGAGACATCTTAGAGATGGTGGGTAACGATGTAAATCTGCATCGAAAAGCCACTAAATTCTGTTGCTGCTCGGGCGAACTGCTAAACTGTGTGCCGAGTCAATAAACAAACATCTACTTCTATTCGAAAATATAAATAGCTGGAAATACTCAGCAGGCCTGTCACCATTGCACAGAGGAATTCAGTTGACATTTCAAGTCAGTATGACTCTTCATCCGAACTATTTTGACTGAGAGTGTCATGAAATTTCAGCGCTTCTGATTTTGCTGTATTAGTTTTAAGGCTCAGTAAGAACAAAAGCACCATGCCTGTAGCACGCGACATTCAGGTAACATTCAACACCAACCCTGACATACGTAAATTTTCTTCTCTCAAAATTAACGAGCTTGGATAATGCTTCCGTGTGATTTCGAACCGGGGACTTTGTGCGTGTGACGAACGTAATAGCCACTACACTACAGAAACATTGTCCAGCCGTGACTGCTGTCAGCCTATCCAGAATGTTAAAGTGTGCTGTCACGGAGCAGCTCTCTGGCTCTTTGTTTGGAGAAATGGAATTCAGCTGCTATAACTTGGAATGCTGCAGACAGACTCAGATAACAATGTCATCATAAGATGGAACAACAGCATGGCCCTTCCATCATCCTGTCTCTGTCAGCTTTTTAAAAGAGCAAACGAATTAATATGTTTCCCTCTCTCTGTTAGTGAACTTGTTATTTTTTTGCATATCAATTAATTGCATCATTCCCTTTTGAAAAAGGAGTTTCTGCAGATTCCATGCCCAGTTTGCCTTAATTAACACTGTTCCCCTCACCCAATGCCATGAAGATTTAGACTTGTGTTTCTGACAGAGCTATGCATATGAACATTATTTACTTATCTCTTGATTTCATATCGAATTGACAAAAGTGCATATTTTTCTGATCAATCATCTCATTATTTCTCAGTTATTTACACAATCTAATTACATTTGCTCCATGAGCCGTTAAGCGAGGGTGTTATATCACAGAGGAAATGATTGCTACAGTTAAACAGAGCCCTGCCAGGATCACATGCTGAAATAGGTCATTTCGTTCAGTTGGTTTAATATAATTTTGTTCTGTGAATGTAATTTTACAGAATATATATTTCTTTAGGAAACAGGTCAGTGCTGATCCACCAGAATGTTGGAGGATTCCAATGGTTAAACTGAGAGGTCATGCTACTTGTTACAGGAAGAGAACTGTTGGTTTCCACCTGGTGCCTCAGTTTGTTTTGAATTTCAAAATGCAGAAGGCTCGGTCCAGCAAATGTCTCAGGCAGCAATCCTTTCTGTTCAATCATTAGGAACGCTCTTCTCTTCCTCAGAAGACGAAATTCAACAAACTTTTCTCAGCAATTTTTTACGATATTCAACATTCAGTATTAGTATATTTCTATTTGTTATTGATGCCCTGGCTTGACTTGAGACTCTCTGAAATATACAACAACATCAAATTGCAAATGTGACTGGCAAACAAAAGAATGCCTTGAACCATACAGATGTTCTTTGTGTGGATAAGGCTTCAACTGATCATTGAATCCGGAGAGACACAAGGACACCCTCACCATGGGGAAACTATGGAAATGTGGTGTCTGTGGGAAGACATTCCTGTTCCCATCTGGGCTGGAAACTCATTGACGTGTTCACACAGGGGAGAGACCATTCACCTGTTCTGACTGTGGGAAGGGATTCAGTCAGTCATCCAATCTGGTGACACACCTGAGAGTTCACGCTGGGGAGAGGTCGTTCACCTGCTCTGATTGTGGGAAAGGATTCATTGATTCATCTGCCCTGCTGTTACACCAGCAAGTTCATACTGGGGAGAGACCGTTCACCTGCTCTGAGTGTGGAAAGGGATTCAATCAGTTATCCAGCCTTAAGACACACCTGCGTCTTCACACCTGCTGACACATCAATGCACTCACACTGGGGAGAGGCCCTTCACCTGCTCTGAGTGTGGGAAGGGATTTACTCAGTCATCCAGCCTGCTGACACACCGGCGCATTCACACTGGGGAGAGACCATTCAGCTGCTCTCACTGTGGTACTAGATTCAGGCAATCAGATGAACTCACTGTACACCAGCACACTCACACTGGGGAGAGACCGTTTACCTGCATGGGTTGTGGGAAGGGATTCACTCGCTCATCCATCCTGCTGATACACCAGCGACTTTACACTGCAGAGAGGCCGTTCACCTGCTCTGACTGTGGGAAGGGATTCACTCAGTCATCCAGCCTGCTATCACACCAGTGAGTGCACACTGGAGGGAGACCTTTCATCGGCTCCAAGTGTGGGAAGGGATTCACTCAGTCACCTGGCCTGATGAAACACCAGCGAGTTCATTAGTAACAACAGTGATTGAATTTTGATGTTAACCACATACAGGACTATGTGACAATAAACTCTGTTCATTGGGGTCTGTTTCTGCTGATGTTAATAAACTCCAGCCCAGTTATGGCACCTCCCACCTCCCCAAGATACAGGGCCATCTGTATCTTGTTTCTATATTTTGCTTTCACAGAGTGATGTCTCTTGCCCTGCTATTCACACGTTCTGCTTTCTTACCTTTGTGCCACTATCAACACCTTCTTTAGTCTTCACCACTGCCATTAACACTCCCATTGTCTTTTGTCCATGACATCTTTGTCTATCTCTCCTTAGCCTCCACCTGTCACTGACCAAAAAAGAGAAATAAGAAACCAGCCGCTCATTTTAACCCAAACTTTCTAGCACCTTGTCCATAGCCTTGCAGGTTACAGCACTTCAGATGCAGGTCCAGGTAGCTTTTAAGTAAGTGGAGTGTTTCAGCCTCAACCATAAACAGTGAATTACAAACTACAATTTTATACATCATTACATCCCTACTTTTGTATTCAATACTTCCACCCAATAAATGAAAGCATTCCATATGCCTTCTTGACCATGTTGTCCACCTGTCCTGCCACCTTCAAGGCCCTGTGGACATGGACTCCAGGGTCTCTCACTTCCTCAATCCTTCTCAATAGCTTCCCGGTTATTGAACATCCCCTTGTTTTTTTTGCCCTCCCCAAATGCATCACCTCATACTTTCCAGGATTGAATTCCATTTGCCACTTTTCCACCCATTCAACCAAACCATTGATATAATTCTGGAGTCGACAGCTATCCTCTTCAATTATCAACTACATGGCCAATTTTTGTGTCATCTACAAATTTCCCAATCATGCCTCCCACATTTAAGTCTAAATCATTAATATTTACAGCAAGGGCCCCAATACTGAGCCCTGTGGAAGATCACTGGAAACCGTTTTCCATTCGCAAAAACATTCATTGACCATTACCTTTAGTTTCCTGTCGCTGAACCAATTTTGGACCCAGCCTGCCACTTTCCTGACCAGTCTGCTATGTGGGACCTTGTCAAATGCCTTACTGAAATCCTTGTAGACAACATCCACTGCACTATCCTCATAAATCTTCCTTGTTACTTCCTCAAAAAATTCTATTAAGTTAGTAACACACGATCTTCCCCTAACAAAACCATGCTGACTATCCCTGATCTATCTGTGTCTTTGTAAATGATAGTTTATCCTGCTCCTCAGAATTGTTTTCAATAATTTTCCCATCACTGAAGTCATATTGACTTGCCTATAATTTTCTGGCCTATCCCTCACATTCTTTTCAAATAATGGTACAACGTTCACAGACCTCCAATCCTCTGGGACCTCATCTGTATCTAGTGAGGATTGGAAAATGATACTCAGAGCATCTGTTATTTCTTCCCTGGCTTCTTTCAACAGATTGGGATACAATCCATCTGCCCTGGTGATTTATCCACCTTCAAGGATGTTAGTCCCTCCATTACATCCTCTCTCACTATGCAATATTTCACTCTTCCTCTTTAACTAGAATGTCTGCATCATCCCTCTCCTTAGTGAAGACAGAGACAAAGTACTCATTGAGAATCCTGCCCACATCTTCTACATCAACCCACAAGCTATCATGTACATCTCTGATAGGCCCTACCTCTTCCTTAGTTATTCTCTTGCTCTTAATGTACTGGTAAAACATCTTGGGATTTTCTTTGATTTTACCTGTTGACATTTTATCTTATCCTCTCTCTGCTTTCCTAATTTCCATTTTTACTTCACTCCTGTACTTTTTATACTCCTCTAAGCATTCTACAGTATTAACTCTTTAGTGACTGTCAGAAGCTTTCTTTTTCTGCTTTATCTCGGTCTGTATGCTTCTGGATAATCAGGGGGCTCTATATTTGGCAGTACCACCCTTTTTCTTTGTGGGGACATGACTACACTGTGCCTGTAGAATCTCACCTTTGAATGCCTCCCACTGATTTGACACAGTTCTTCCTTCTACTAGATGTATCCTGTCCACTCTTGCGAGCTCAGCTCTCAGCTTTGTAAAATTTGTCTTCCCCCAATTTAGTACTTTTGCTCCTGTTCTATCTTTGTCCTTTTCCACAATGATGCTAAGTCTAACTATATCCCTCTGGAAAGGAACCCTATATATGGGCCCCACACTTTAGGAAAGATGTGATGTTCTTGGAGAGGGTGCCGAGGAGATTTACAAGAACCAGGGATGAGGGACTTCGATTAGCTGGAGAGACTGGAGCAGCTGAAATTGTTCTCTTCAGATCATAGAGTCATTTAGGCATAGAAGGAGACCATTCAGTTCATCGAGTCCATGCCAGTTCTCTGTTGAGCAAACCAGCCAGTCCCATTGCGCTGTTCTACCCCGTAGCCCTGAAGGTTTATTTCCCTTGAGTGTTCATCCAATTTCCTTTTGTAATCATTCATCATCTCCACTTCCCTCATAGGCAGTGAGTTCCAGATCATTACCACTTGGTGTGTAAAAATTTTCTTCCTCACATCTCCTGCCCAAAACCTTAAATGTGTGTCCCTTTGTCCCTGTACATCAGCTAATGGGAACAGCTTTTCTTTCTCCAGTTTATCTAAACATGTCATATTCATGTACACCTCTATCAAATCTTCCCTCAAACTTCCTTGCTCCAAGAAGAACAACCCGGGCCTGACATCTAAAATGAAGAACAAACAAAATATGTTAATAGCTGAAATCAAATGGGACTGTTTGTTTTCTGTTTCAAAAATATTATGAAAATATTGTCCTGGACAGTGAAGGAACTGGAATAACTCATCAAGGGTGCAGTTCAATGGAATATATCAATCTCGTGCCCGTATACATTGCCGTGAATTCAGGGAAGTGTAGAGACAAAATAAGTGAGATATTTGTATCCTTTGCCTGTGAACATTTTTAAAAATAGAAAATTGCATTTGAAAGCCTGGCCACTACCTGAAATATCAGGACCATACTGGGGGAGATAACAGAAGATCTCGACACTGTTACCCATTTGATCTTTTCATGAGGTCACCAGAAAGTCGATAATATGTGTCATGATTTTGGGATAGCAGTGTGAGTGTGCAGCTGTGATTTGTTACATGTGAGACAACTAACAGCGGGAACTTCATGGTGAACGTGCGCTGAAGAATGGGTCCCAACCATGCACAGCTACCTGACACCCAGAATGACATTAAATGGTGAATGTGACCAGGGGAATGAGACAACATTTTGACATCATCAAGGAATAGACACATACTCCATAATGAAACTGATTTTTAAACAACCAGGACAGAATTAAATACACTGGTCATGGTCAATAAGTGAGTAAAATTAAATTAAAAAGGGATAAGAACTTGGACTGAACAATTAGGGGCTTGGGAGAAATAATACTTAGTAAGAACTGGCCACAAGTTGAATAGGGATAAAGAGAGAGCTGGAGAATCTTGTACATCCATGCTTGACCTGTTGCTCGAAGCATATGTCCTTATGTACTTGTAACTTATAACTCATGATGCTCCTTCAGGCGGAGAAAAGATCAGGTAGATGTTGCCCCAGCGGGGGCCAGAACAGAACTGGAAAATAATAGTGAAATTGAGTAAGGAGTCGGAGAGAGAGTTCTCTTCCCCTCAAGGTGTGGACTGTAAGAATGCAGGGGTACCCCTAATTTGACATTTCTTGCTAATTAGCAAATGTTCAATTAAATTCTATGACTAGTTGTGCATTTATTTTTAATCTGTTGTTACATTTCTCCTGTTTCTTCTCCTGTTGTGATTACGCTCTGGGTAGAGATGATTGACAAGTGACAGGATGGGAAATTGTGCTTTGGGTCTTCATTGACCGAATGTTTTTTGATCCAAAAGGTTTAAAAGGGGCCAAAGTTCAGCAGTAAATGTAGCATAGCTGAGAACAGATGACTTGCTATATGGGAACAGGGAGATAAACAGCTCCCAGAGGACAGAGTGTTAAGGCCACCATGTTTTCACTGCTTGGCCTGGGAATGCTGACTCCCTGTCCTGGGGATGGACCATGGGGAAGCCAATTGTTTGAGAGTTTGACATGGCTTGGATGGGTGTAGATGGTTCAATAACAGGTTTTATAATCGGTCCATTCAAATGATGGCTCGGCAATGATTGGGTTAAATCAATCCCCATAGACTTTGCGATGTAACAAAGAATAAGGAATTCTCCAAGAACAAGATTTTTAGAGACAAGAACAAAAATTGCTGGAAAAACTCAGCAGTTTTGACAGCATCTGTGGCGAGGAACACAGAGTTAACATTTCGAGTCCGTAATACTCTTCATCAGAACTAAAGAGAAATAGAAATGTGGTGAAATATAAGCTGTTTAAGGGGGGTTGGACAGATGAAGCAGGTTAGAGGGCCAGTGATAAGTGGAGGCAAAGGAGAGATTGCCAAATATGTCATAGACAAAAGGACAAAGGGATGTTGATGGTGGTGATATTAGCTAATTGATGTGATAATGGTGACATTAAGGGTAGAAAGCAGAATGAGCGAGTGACAGATAGCCCTAGTGAGGGTGGGGTGGGGGGAGGGGATCGAAATAGGCTAAAAGGTGGGGATAAAATAATATTGTCACCATTGTCACCTTAATGTCACTATTAGCACATCCTTTACCTAATATCACCACCGTCAACACCTCTTTGACCTTTTGTTTATGATATCTTTGGCAATCTCTCCTTTGCCTCCACCTATCACTGGTCCTCCATCCAGCTTCAACTGTCCTACCCCTCCCCCCACCCTTAAACAGCTTATATTTCACCACGTTTCTATTTCTCTTTGGTTCTGATGAGGAGTCATACGGACTCGAAACGTTAACTCTGTCTTCCTCTCCACAGGTGCTGTCAGACCTGCTGAGTTTTGCCAGCAATTTTTGTTTTTGTTTCAGATTTCCAGCATCCGCAGTATTTTGCTTTTATCTTAGAGATTTTTAGAAGTTTTACATATTACTTTGACTAGTGCCATGGCATCTGGGGCAGACCAGGGAGCATTTACGTGGAGACGGTGCTTCTATCCAGAGTGTAATGTTAATGCTGCTGCACTTTGATACTACTGCTCAGACATGACCAATTGTCAGGTCTCATTTATACTGAATAAAATCTAACCACTGTCGCCAATCAATGTTATCACTGTTAATTATTTCAGAGTTTGGGAAAGGGGGATAAAGGGTCAATTAACTCCCTGAACCCCATTTTCTAACATCGCTGTGTCAAAAATAAAATCTCATCCCCCCCCTCTCTGGCTCCTTTGCCAATTACCTTAGAGGGACTCACTTGCTGTTAAAGAGCCTGCCAACCCCTCTCATCCACTTTCACTAAAGTGCATGAAGCTAATCCTGAAAGGTCCAGAAAAATCAAATATTTTTACTGATAAAAGTTCATTAATGAAACAGAACATTTTTTTTTTAAATGTAAATTACTTGAGGATCAAAGACAACCAGAGTAAAAGGATTTGCACAATGTTCTGGACCCAAATGGTTTCTCTTCAGCTCCTCTGTACGCTGTTCCCGTGACTCCCCGCTTTGGACACAGGGCCACTGACCCCAGGGGTGTCACATCATCAGCAGCCCCGGTCACCCCCCACTCCTTCCCCAATTGGCTGGAGACCTATTTCCCAGTCAGCCTATCAACTTTCTTAACTGGAATGCAGGCCCTGTTATTCTCAGCTAAATTCAGCTCTCAGCTCCGTCGCCTGGCTGTCATTGACATGAGCAATAGAGACAGAAAGATGCCGGAGGTAAAATGGGAATTCAAAACTTGTGGAAGTTGAAGTTTGAGGGAGTGTTGGACTGTTGGAGCTGCTCTCTTTTTGATGAGACACCAACGCTAGGGCCCCATCCGCCCCTTTGGGTGAACTTGGAAGTCCCATGGCCACAATTTCAGAGAAGAGCAGGGACTGCCGTGTTTCCTAAATAACAACAATGACTACGCTACAAAAAGTACTTCATTGGCTGTAAAGCATTGTGGGATGTATTGTGGTTGTGAACGGCCCTTAAAAATACAAGTTTTTAAATTCAAGTTTTGTGTTACCTGATCTTATGATCTGTAACTTAATCAATTTCAGCCACCCCCAACTTGCCAATTAATGAATTCACTTTAGTTCGGACAAGAATTTCACCAATGAAGGCAAAGGCAGAATTCGATGGATTGTAAATTTAAAAGAAGTTTATTAAAAGAAAAAGGTTTACTTCACAACTTTAAAATAATAACTTTACAACCTCATGTGGTGATCAGTCCATAAAAGCATAACCCTCTCAGGATCCTTCTTTGACAGCAATTCTTATGGAATTCAGCCTCGGGAGTCTGGCTCCTTCTTTGACAGCAATTTTCTTGGAACTCAGCCTGGGGGAATCATCATACTTGGCTAGCAAGGAAGACCTTCAGAACCTCTACTTTTATGTCCAATGTGACAATTACCTCATGTCAGAGTGGGGCTTGTTGTAACATGATAATTGGTTAATTTAATGGGATCCCAAATTACTTGCACCATCTTCTCATTATCTTAGACAGGAATACAATAGAACTGTTTCAGACGATCCCTTTATCTGAATCTATATGATCCCTTATACAGTTCCAAATGTTGAGGCTAATCAGGGTTTGAAGGTCTCTCTTGCCAATACATTTATCTTCATTGCACATTCTTTACATACACAGCAATTGAGGTTTTACAGTTTTACAGCAAATAAAACTCAGTCTTTAACTATAACTACTGATTCAGAATTGATTGTAATTCAATTAAGGCTCACTACTTATTCAATCAGCTGTTACTGACTGGTAGCTAATTAATACAGTAATTTTAATTAATTGATTTGGTTGATATAAGAATGAGTGTTTCAAAAAGACAGTTTGCAGAAGACAATAGTTTCTTACTAATCTTGATTGGATTGAACAATGAGCCTTCTTCTTGAACTGACCTTTGGCAGAATATGATGTCCTATAACTTATCAAAATTGGAAAAGAATTTCTTTGTTTAAACAATTTGCATTGGGCCTGCAGGTTCTGGAAACATTTATGTTGATACAGTTTTTATGATTAAAAAAATAAAGATCCAGCCACGTTAGAGTTTAAAATGCTTTCCTTAACCTTGTTACCTATAACAGTGCATACAGTGTGAAAGTGATTGATTATTAATACTAAGTTTAGCTACCCAGGCCTACCTACAGTTTCATACATTACAACAGTGACTAGACTTCAGGAGTACTTCATTGGCTATAAAACACTGTGGAAGGTCATGTGGTGGTGCAAGGTGTAAGAAATGCAATTTTTTCCAATTGTCCACAAATTTGGATATATTACACTTGGTCTGCACATCAAAATAATTAATATGGATTGAGTCTTAATTTTGTGCAATAACCTTGTCTTTGACAACATTTCAAACACTCTAGGAAAATCCAGACATGCTACATCCTGAATTATTTGCGTTGAAACACAGCGAGTTTTTGTGATGTGGAACCCACTGCCTGAAAACGGTGCAGAGAGCAGATTGGACTCTATCTTTCAAAACAGAATTGGGCAGATTCTTGAAAGGAAAATCAAATTTCAGGGTTCTGGGATTAACTGGATAGTTTCTCAAATATCTGGCATGAACACAATGGGCCAAATAGCCTCCTTCTGTGCTCTGTGAGCCTTGTGTGCATTTAAAGTGAGTGGTAATGACCTGGAACCCACTTCCTATGAGTGTGCTAGAAGCTGATGACATGATTTCTAAAGGAAATTGGATGGGCACGTCAGGGAAATGAACCTGGAGCGCCACAGGAATAGGACTGGGCAATGGGACTGACAGGTTTCTCTACAGAGAGCCAACATGGACTCGATGGGCGGAATGGCCCCAATGCCTACACTAATGACTCAATGATCTAATGAGAGAGATTTCAGCTGCTCCAGTCTCTCCAACTAACTGAAGTCCCTCATCCATGGTGGCAATCTTGTAAATCCTCTCTCCAGACTCCCGAAGAACTTCGCAAATTTCCTTGAATGTGGGGCCCATGTGTAGGGCATTCTAGAGGGATCGAATGAAAAACAGGGAGTTTATGTTTAACTTGTTCAGAACCATGGTTAGACTACACTGGGAGGATGGTCAACATTTCAAGAAAGAAAATAGAGGCACTGGAGGAGGGGAAACAAAGATTCACTAGAATAAGACCTGAACTGAGAGTATTTAACCCTCATGAAAGGCTGGGGTGCTATTCTCTAGAAAAGAGAAGACTGAAGGGTGAACTGATGGAAGTCTTAAGATTATAAAGGGGTTCAATAATTCAACAGGGATTTCATGAGAAACATCTTCATCCAGCGAGTGGTGAGAATGTGGAACTCTCTACCACAGCGAGTGGTTGAGGTGAATAGTATGAATATATTTAAGGTGAGGCTAGATACATACATTAGGGAGAAAGGAATAGAAGGATATGCTGGTGAGGGGAGATGAGGGTGGGTGGAGGCTCATGTGAAGCATAAATACTGACATAGACTAACTGGTCTGACTGGCCTGGCCCCTGTGCTGTAGGCTCAATGGAATAGAGACAAATGTATTCATTTTTAATCTACCTGTAGTGGTAGGAAAGACACTATTTACTATTCAGGATAAAATAAATGTACTCCATCAGCTTTTGTGGATCATTTCAGTGGAAATGTGCACTCCCAGGCTGAAAGAGCATCAGCTCACTGGAAGCAAAGTTGTGAGGCCACTCCAGCAGAAAGAAACCCTCTGACCCTCCCACTTCACCAATTGTCAGAATGAACATGATTCAGTCCTGGATTACAGCATCAATAGCAGCAGAATCCAACCCCTGCATTCACTTGCGAACTCGCTGGTGTCTCGATAGGTGTGATGAATGACTGAATCCCTTCCCACACATGGAGCAGGTGAACGGCCTCTCCCCGCTGTGAACGCGTTGGTGTGTCCAAAGGTTGGATGATGTTGTAAACCTTTTGCGCAGTGAGAGCAGCTGAACGGTCTCTCCTCAGTGTGAATGCGTTGGTGGACCCTCAGATCTGCTGCACTTTTGAAGCCACTCAAACAGTCAAAGCATTTAAAGGGTCTCTCATTGGTGTGAGTGATATGGTGTGCCATCAGGCTGGATGACTGAGTGAATCGCTTCCCACAGTCAGAGCAGGTGAACGGCCTCTCGCCAGTGTGAATTCGCTGGTGCTTCTGCAGGGTGGTGACTTAGTGAATCCTTTCCCACATTCAGAGCATGTGAATGGCCTCTCCCCAGTGTGACTGCGTAGATGAATCTCCAGCTCTGATGGGGCTTTGCATCCCTTCCCCACAGTCTCCACATTTCCATGGTTTCTCCATGCTGTCTCTCCAGATTCAACGATGAGTTGAAGTCTCGTCCCCACACAGATAATGTGACAGACAACGGTCCCTCACTGCTGTGAATGGTGCGATGTTTGTTCAGATTGTGTTAAGTCTCTTTCCACAGTCGGTATACTGGAACACATTCAGTCAGGCGTGTGTGTCTCGGTGCTTTTCCAGTCACACTGATGTTTAAAACCTTTTGAAGCAGACAGAACAGACAAACATGTCTCCATCTAGATTCAAAGGCCAGTGTTTTTCACGTCCCAATGAATTAAGTGACTTTGTTAGGTTACGATGTGACGTTTTGAGATTTCTGTCTGCAAATCCTCTCCTTTTAAAATACTGTAAAAAGAATTTACAAAAATCATCATTGTCACTACAGGACAGAAATTCAGAACAGCCAATTCTAGTTGCTTTGGCTCATTCTTTCCTCTCTTGATATACAGGTGGAATGGGGCTCTACAGAGAATCAGCATGGACTCAAGTTGCTAAATGGACAACTGCTGTGCCTTAATAATTGGAAATATATACAGAACTATGTAGGAAAACTAGAAATAGTAATAAATGTACTTGATTAAAGAACCATAAAAATCTAAAAAAAGAGGCTCTTCAACCCATTGTGTCTGTGCCAGTCATCAAGCTTCTATCTACTCTAATCCCATTTTCCAACACTTGGCCCATAGCCTTGTGTGCTACAGCATTTCAAGTGTTCATCTAAATACTTCTTACATGTTGTGATGGTTCCTGACTCTACTACCCTTTCAGGCAGTGAGTTCCAAAAATCCCCCACCCTCTGGGTGATAAAATCTTTCCTCAAATCCCTTCCAAATCTTCTGCTCCTTACCTTAAATCTATGCCCCCTGGTTACTGACCCCTCCACTAAGGGGAAACGTTTCTTTCTATCTACACTATCTGTGCCCCTCATAATCTTGCACATGTCAATCAGGTCCTCCCTCAGCTTTCTCTGCTCTAAGGAAAACAACTCCAGCCTATCTACCACTATTTGATCCCCCTTTTTTTTAACTATCATTTTTATTTCTTAATTTTTATTTATTTGTTTATTTATATATCTTTTTTCCCCACTTATTTTCATTACCATTTTTAAAATTTATTTCAATTTTTATTCATTGTTTTATCCCCAGCTTTTAGCCCTTTCGATCTTTTTTCCTACCACCGACCCCTGCCCCCACCCCACCCCCACTAGGGCCATCTGTCACTTTCAAGACTGCTTACCCTGGTGCTGCCATTATCACATTCTGCTTTCCATTCTTAATGTGTCCATTAGCACCTCCTTTAGCCAGTACTACCACTTTTAACAACCCTTTGACCTTTTGTTTATGACATCTTTCCCAATCCCTCCTTTGCCTCCACCTATCGCTGGCCTTCTATCCAGCTTCACCTGTTACATCTCCCTTAAAAAGTATATATTTCACCACATTTCTATTTCCCTTTAGCACTGAAGAAGAGTCATACGGACTTGAAATGTTAACTCTGCCTTTCTCTCCACAGATGTTGTCAGACCTGCTGAGTTTTTCCAGCATTTTTTGTTTTTGTTCCAGCCTATCTAGTCTCTCTTCATAGCTGAAACACTCCAGCCCTGGCAACACCCTGGTAAATCTCCTCTGCACCCCCTCCAGTGCAATCACAAGCTTCCTACAGTGTGGTGACCAGAACTGCACACCGTACTCCAGATGTGGCCTAACTAACACTTTATACAGCTCCATCATAACCTCTCTGCTCTTGTATTCAGTGCCTTGTCGAATAAAGGCAAGTATCCCATATGCCTTCTTAACCACCTTATCTACATGTCCTGATGCCATCAAGGATTGATGGACATGCACACCAAGGTCCCTCTGAGCCTCTGTAATTCCTAGGGTCCTACCACTCTCGTGTACTCCCTTGCTTTGTTAGTCCTCCCAAAATGCATCACCTCACACTTTAATATTCTACCTTACTAGATTGTCCTCTTAAATGTCAGCCATCTCCCGGGGATATCACCCCTTCAGTTGTGAACATTAGGAAAGAGACCAACCTTTCAAACAGAGAAAAAAATGTGTCATGTTGAGGGAACAAAGAATGGCAATGACTTTAAGAGAAAGAGACGTGAGCCAACCTTTCCAGAGTCTGCACCCTCCCTGGATTCACTTCCTCTCCCTTCAGTTCCTGCAAGTCCATAATTAAACCCTAGAATTAAAAAACAAATCGAAGTAAAAACATTGATTTCCTCACAGATGTTGCCCAGAGGTGGAAGTTCTGGTTTGAAGCTGATTGTCCACCTTTCGCATTGTGACGTCCACAATGGAACGTTGGCCGAATCAGCCAAAAGGAATCACTCTTTTCCACGGTGACGTCCTCGGGTTTCAGTCTGCAGGCCAGGCACGCGGACACGGGAGCCCCGCCCCCACCAATTTTTCCCTCTCCCCCTGCACCTCCTCGAGGCAAGGTTTCCAGGTAATGGGCTGACGGCTCCGGCCAGAGGGAGAAATCACTCTGCGAACTGTCCCCCCACTGTCTACGGTGGTTGGCTGGTTCAAAAAGAGATCGAGCGACCGCTGGCAGCAACTGCACTGCGCCTGCTCCGGACAGCAGCGCTCTCTGCGCCTGCGCTGCCAGCTGAGGGAGTGGGAGAGGGGAGTTTACAATATGTCTTCCTCTCATTTTCTTCCAAGTTCTGTAGTTTGATTTTAAACAGCACGACATTTGTTTTAGCTTCACACACTCTAAAAATAGAGGCCGAGCTTCCTCAATTTCTCTTCATAGGAAAATCCCACCCCGCAGGCATTAATCTGGTGAACCTTTGCTAAACTCTCCCTGTGACAAGTATATTCTCCCTTAGGTAAGGAGACCAAAACTACTAAACACTCCAGCTAATGGAGGGAGTGTGTGTGGGGGCAGCTACTTACAGCGCTTGGGGAACAAGAAAGGAAATAATGTTCCAGAGAAATTAAGAACAGGCAATTCCAGTTTCTATCCTGGACTGAGAGTACTGACTTTTATAAACTCCTTTGAGAGGATATTAGAAGAGAAGGATGTAGAGACGAAAATCGAACCAAACGTCAAGTGAAGAATTGGCAGTCACTCAATTATTGCGACCTGGACATCATCGGTCTTTGAATCTTGAAGCAAAAAACTTTGTCTGTTCTGTGTGCCTCAGAAGATTTTAACATCAGTGTGACTGAGAAAGGACGAAGACACACACCCGAGTGAGAGTGTTCCAGTGCACTGGCTGTGGCAAGAGCTTTAACCACTTAAACAGCCTGTAAGAACATCACTATTTACAGCTGGGAGAGACCGTACATGTGCTGTATGTGGATGCCTCAGTTGATCAACGAACCTGAAGACAGATGAGGAGGCCCACACTATGGAAAAACCATGGAAGTGTGGGGACTGTGGGAATGGATTCAGATTCCCATCTCAGCTGGAAATTCATCAACGCAGCCACACTGGAGAGAGACCATTCACCTGCTGTGAAAGTGGGAAGAGGTTTACTCATTCATCCCACCTGCTCAGACACCAGCGAATTCACACCAGGGAGAGGCCGTTCACCTGCTCTGAGTGTGGAAAGACATTCACTAGTTCATCTGACCTGCTGACACACCAGCGAATTCACACCGGGGAGAGACCATTCACCTGTTCTGATTACGGGAAGGGATTTAGTCGGTTATCTCACTTGCAGGCACACCAGCGAGTTCACACTGGGGAGAAGCCGTTCACTTGCTCTGATTGTGGAAAGGGATTCACTCACTCCTCCAACCTGCGGATACACCAGCGAGTTCAGACTGGGGAGAGGCCATTCACCTGCTCCCGGTGTAGTAAGACATTCATTGATTCGTCAAGCCTGCGGATACACCTACGAGTTCACACCAGGGAGAGGCCATTCACCTGCTCTGAGTGTGGGAAGGGATTCAGTCGGTCATTGTTCCTGAAGGCACACCAGCGGATTCACACTGGGGAGTGGCCACCCACCTGCTCTGAGTGTGGGAAAGCATTCATTGATTCATCCAGCCTGCTGAGACACCAGCATCTTCACACTGGGGAGAGGCCATTCACCTGCTCTGAGTGTGGGAAGAGATTCAGTCGGTCAACCTACCTTCGGAAGCACCAGCGAGTTCACAAGTGATAATGGGGTTTGATTCTACTGTTATTGCTGCCGTCAATCAAATCCCCAACTGAGCCATGTTCATTCTGACGATTGTTGAAGCGGGAGGGCCGGAGGGTTTCTTTCTGCTGGATTGGCCAGTCTCATGATTTTGCTTCCAGTTGGCTGATGCTCTTTTAGCCTGGGAGTGCATGTTTCCACTGGAATGATCCACAAAAGCTGATGTAGAACATTTATTTTATCCTGGATAGTAAACAGTGTTTTTTCTACCACTACAGATAGGGCTCAAATAAATACATTTGTCTCTGTTCCATTGGGTCTACAGCACAGGGCTTGGCCAGCAGTTATTGCCCATCCCTAATTGCAGTGTTTTCTGAAAGCTTTCTTCTTACAATAATTATAGTCCAAAGTTCCTTCTGCAAGAGGACATTTAAGAGTCAACCACATTGCTGTGGGTCTGGAGTCACACGTAGGCCAGGTAAGGACAGCAAAATTTCCTTCCATAAAGGATATTAGTGAACCAGATGTTGTCATCATCAGACTTTTAATTCCAGATTTTTCTTTAATTCAATTTTCACCATCTGCCATGTTGGGATTCAAACCCAGGTCCCCAGAGTATTACCCTCGGTGTCTGAAATACCAATCCAGTGACAATACCACTATGCCACCACCTCCCCATTTATGCTGCACTCGAGCCTCCACCCACCCTTATCTAAACCTACAATAATCTTGTTCATCTCTATCAAAACTCCCCTCAGCCTCCTTTACTCCAAGATGAACAATATCAGCTTAACTAACTTAAACTTGTAAAAATCCTTCATCCCTGGAACTATTCTGGTAAATCTCTACACCCTCTCAAGGATCCTCACATCCTCTTAAAGTATCGTGACCAGAACCGAACTCAGGACTCTTATAGTGGCCTCACCAGAGCTTATAAACTATTGGCCCAACTTCCCTCCTTTTGTTCTCAATACCTCTGCTTCTGAAGCCTAAGATCCCATATACTCAAAACAGGAATATCAAACCTTTTTATTTGAACATTAAAAGCATTTGAACAACAATCTTGAAATGGCTAAGGAAGATTTTGACCAATGAAGGAACGAGTTGTTGCCACAAAAAGAAGCCTTCCTGAATTTCTTGTCTCAAAATGAGAATCCAAAATGTTTGAGTCTGAGAAATGAACTGAAAAATGAAGTTCCACCTCCAACTGATCAAGAAGAAGACACTTTAAATGTGGAATTGACTGGAATATTCCTTTTGGATTTAAACAATGGAGAAACTACAGACATGGAAGAAAATAAAGTTCAAAAGGTGAACTCTGAACAGACGGATTTTCAAACTGAAGTTGAAAATACACATATGAACAGCAACGAGGGCTCTCCTCTTGCAGAAGGAACTTTGGACTATAATTATTGTAAGAAGAAAGCTTTCAGAAAACACTGCAAGCTGTAATATTTCACATCTTCAGTGGAATGATTCCTGGACATGGAATTTAGCAGTGTGCTGTTATCAAGATAGACTTGTGAATTTGAAGTGGACATTGGAGGGATTATTATGTGTATTGCATGTTATAAGAAAGTTAAACATAAGCATAGGACTCAGGAACAGATATTTTTATTTTTGTTTTGGATTTCCAGCATCCGCAGTTTTTTTGCTTTTATAACAGGAGTCAGCCACTTGGCCCCTCGAGCCTGCTCCACCATTCGATGGCTGCTGTTAAGATGTACAGCAGGTTGTAAGTTGTAATATTCTAAATGGGATATTACAACGGTGAGACATTTTTATTTCTTCCTGGGGAAGGTGTTGTGAATATCTTGTTTCATAATTCACATTTTAGAAATATAACTTTCAGTTTGGGAATTGGATTTTTTTTAAATGCACGATGAATGGAAAACCTGGGCTGAGAATCTGACAAAAACACCCTAAGGGAATTCGCAATCACAAGGTGTGGCCCATGTTGATTTAAGAAGCCAAAGCTCTCGAAGGGTAAGAACTGTAAAACAGCAGGTGGGCTGTTTTAGCTGGAGACCTGGAGACATTGGGTCTGACAATTATTGTCCTGTCTTTGTTAGAGAGATGAATTCTTCATGCAGACCTCAGGGAAAAAAAGGTTTGGTTTTGAAGCTAAAAGTTAATAAATTTAAATATCAATTGGACGTCCCAACTGGTCTCTGTTACCATGGGGATAAGTGATTCAGGGTGGAGCCTTGGTTGGAATTCTGGGTGTTTCTCACAGAAAGTAGGCAGTCTGCAGTTCGCTTGGAAGCAGTCAGCTGTGGGCCCAGAGCTGTGAACCAGCTGTGGGACTAGAAGCCTGGAGGGCCATAAGGAACTAGGAGTGATCCTAATGTTTAAATCCCAAGAAGGCAGTGAAGCCCACGCTTGGACTGAGGAGTCCACAGTTTTTAAGTATTAAAGGAAAGTTGGAGGGTTGTTTAGCTAAAAGCTAATGAAAGGACCACCATAAAGCCTTGGAACTTGGAGAACAGCTGGAATACTGAGGAGAATTAAAAGTGAATTCTGGGGAGTTTTGACAAACCTTTGGGATGGTCCCAGCAACAGAAGTGAATGAACTTTCAAAATATCATTAAGTATTAGAGAACTTTTGGAAATTAAAAAGTAGAATTGGGTTAATAGTATAAGTTTTTATAAACTATAGTGTTAAGTTCATTGTGCTGGTTTTTAATTTTCTTTTCTCTTATATACACAGTAAAGTTTGTTTTTGTTTAAAAACATGGAATCTTGTGGCATAATTCTTTCAGTTAATCACTGGTGTTTGAATTTCTCTTTAAAAGTTAATGGTCAGAATTGGGATCCTAACAATAGTCACAAACAATATTTCAAAAAATAAAAATTATGATTTTCCTTAATTTGTACAAAGCATTACATTATGAGACACCCCTCAACTAGGGTTCCTAATACTTTCTGAGTTCAAGCACTTATTTTCGTGAAACAATCTGATAATTGATGACTAAACTTGGAACTAACCGTAGTCTCTTCTAAAGCAGGATAGTTATTGCCCAGCACTGAGCCTAATTTGGGAGTTCTCCCGTGGACCAATTGATAGGGACTGTACCCTCCAACCATCTGAATGAGTTCTTTACATGAAACATCCACGTCAGTGCAGTTGTCAGCTTGCAGTTTGGCTGATCAGCTGTGATGTTCATGACCACAATGTTCATGTTTTCACACACATCTCTAAACTCATTTGTAAATTCCACTCCATTATCAGTCAGAAACTTAGCTGATGCCCCAAGTCCAGCCCCTATCCATTTCTCCATGACTTGGTCTATAATCATCCTTTTGTCCTTGCCGTGTATTATTGGAGAAAGACTAAAGTGGTTACCTTATGTATAAAGTGTAGAATGAAAATATTTCTGTCTTTGTCCCATACCTTTAGATCCATGGCAACTACCTCGTTAAAGTCACATGCCAAGGGAAGGTTTACAATAGGATGTGACGTTGTCCTCCGATACTTTTTTACACATTTCACACCTTGCATTAATCTCTTCTATGAGCCTCGTATACTCTTCACCAACCTGCAGGAGTTTTAATCTTTGACAAGAAGGGTGAGCAAACTGTCTTTGTAGCTTTAAGACAATTTGCTTTTCTTCTCGCTGATTCTTATCACTTGATTCCATTAATCCTTCTCAAACAGTCTGATTCGAAACAGCAGGTATTGTTAAAGGGATACGATAATGTCCTGATTGAGTAAACTGCAGACTCACTGACTTTCCAAAAACAGTTGTCTTATCTTGATTCATGTCCACTTGCAATTGTGCCTTTTATCTAAGGTTTACTCAATAGTGAGGGGATCTCACGAAGGACTACATCAGTCCTGATAAAGTGGCAGAATCCAGATATTTTGCATGGAATCACCACTCTTTTTAGTGGCTTCAATGTGTGACTTCACCCAAACCTAAACAAGTTGAACCCTCCTTAACCTTGTATCCATCTTCACCATGAGGAGAATCTGGGTAACATCTTCACCAATCTGATCCACATACTGTTGAGGTGCAGCCACTATCTAACACAGCATAGTTGAAAGCGTCTGTGAACAATATACTCATCAATGGACCAAAACTCTTTGTGACAAGTACAATTCCTTCACAGTGATAATTGTCATGATCTTCAGCCTCATAATTCTCTGTGTCATGAGTCACTTTGAAGACCCTGATTTTCCACTTTGGGCAGTTTGGCTCATAATCATATTTTGAGTTAGTCTTGAAACACTTGTTAATTGTTCCCATTCACCTATTATTGCTGTTCCAATCCAGATCTGCTGAAGGTGCTTTCACCTCATTCAAAACCTGTCAAAGTCGGATTATGCTCATCGGCTTTCTTGTAAATCTCATCAATGAACCCAATAGCAGATCCAAACCTTCATCGATATCCAACTGACAGGCATCCAGCTCACAAAATACTTCTGTTCTGATTTTACTATTGTTAGGAAGTGACAGTGCCAAGGCCAGACTTCGTTCACTCCTTGGTTGGGACATAACCCGTGTCCACATATCCACTTCATTCTTCCACTGGTCATATGGCTCAGACTCCAAGAACAGAGACTGGGTATCAGACCCTGACAATTGCTTTCAGGCATTTCTCACAAAAATTACTAGGATTGTAAGCTTTTGTCCAAAATTGTATTTCCGTTTAGTTTCCATCCTTCGCCATTAGGCAAGCAATCTGTTACCATGACAGCCTTATGGTAAAGAAAGAAACTGGAGCAAGTCTTTACTTCGTATAGACTTATTCAGAGTGAAACTTTAGTTATATAATTCCTGACTCCACTCCATGCCAGTAAGTTTCTTTTTATCTGTGCTCAAGTAACCATCCAATCAATTCCCTTCACCTATGTTTTTGTAACCACAGCTGATACAATTAACACCCACAGTCAGAGCAACAGTGTGACTGCAATGGTGTCTCAGCAGGTTGGATGACTCCATGAATCCTTTCGCACACTCAGAGCAGGTGAACGGTCTCTCTCCTCTGTGTGAAGTTGACGGTGCTTCCGCAGGCTGGATGTATCAGCAAATTCCTTCTCACACTCAGAACAGGTGAAATGCCTCTCCCCAGTGTGAACTCGCTGGTGTCTCAGCAGGTTGGATGATTCAGTGAATCCTTTTCCACACAGAAAGCAGGAGAATGGCCTCTCCCCAGTGTGAACTCGCCGGTGCTTCCATAGGCTGGATGAATTTGGGAATCCCTTCCCACACTCAGAGCAGGAGAATGGCCTCTCTCCAGTATAAACACGTCGATGTGCCCACAGGCTGGTTGACCAAGTGAATCCCTTCCCACACACAGAGCAAGTGAATGGTCTCTCTCCGGTGTGCGCTATCTTGGTTAACCAAGTGAATCCCTTCTCACACACGGGGCAAATGAATGGCCTCTCCCCAGTGTGAACAACAGTGGTTCTGCAGGGTGGATGATTCACTGAAACCCTTCCCACAGACGGAGCATATGAATGGCCTCTCCCCAGTGTGAATGCGCTGGTGCAACCGCATTGTGATGACTGAGTGAATCCCTTGCCACACTGAGGGCAGGTGAATGGCCTCTCCCCCGTGTGAATGCGTCGATGAATTTTGAGTGCAGATGGGGAACAGAATCTATTTCCACAGTCCCCACATTTCCACGGTTTCTCTATGGTGCAGGTGTCCTTGTGTCTCTGCATGTTCGCCAATCAGCTGAAGCCCCATCTGTACACAGAATATGTGTACGGCCTGTGAATGATGCAATGTTTTTTCAGGCTGTGTAACTGGTTAGAGCTCTCTCCACAGTCAGTCCACTGAAACACTCGCACTCAGGGGTGTGTGTCTCTGTGCTTTTCATTCACATTGATGTTTAAAAATGTCAGAAAGAGACAGAGCGCCGATGAGTTTCTAGCTTTGCTGGGGAAATCAATCCCTTCCCACAGTCCCCACATTTCCACAGTTTCTCAAAAGACCTGATGTGCTTGTGTCTCTCCAGGCTGGACAATCAGTTGAAGCCTTGTTCACAATCAGAACACATGAACGATTTTTCCCTGCTGTGAATGGTGTGATTTTTATTCAGTCTGTGTAACTGATTAAAACTCTTTCCACAGTCAGTGCACTGGAACACTCTCATTCGGGTGTGTGAATGTCTTGGTGCTTTATCAGTCACACTGATGTTTGAAATCTTTTTCCACAGACAGAATAGACAAACGTTTACCCTTCCTCATTCAAAAGCCAGTGATATTCAGGTTCTGTTGAATCAAGTGACAGTGAGATCCTCCCCTTCTAACCTCATGTAAAATAAGTTTACAGAAGTTATCACTGTAAATATGGGATATTTTCTTTTATTCATTCTTGGGATGTGGGCTTCGCTGGCTGGGCCAGCATTTATTGCCCATCCCTAGTTGCTCTTGAGAAGGTGGTGGTGAACTGCCTTCTTCAACCGCTGCATTCCATGTGGTATTAAATATATAAATTCAGAAGAGAATTCTAGTTTCTATGGAACATTTTTCCCTCTCATTTCCCCAAATCTATAAATCTCTGTCTCACACACACCTCTCCCTCTCTGCTCATTGTTCCAGATTCAGTGTCCAGTCTCCCACTTATTCTTTTCTCCTCTCCAGATTCTCTCTCCTCCTGTCCTTAAACTGGTGACTCAGGCTGTGGATTAATTCCACTCCTTCACTCTAATTCTACCAAAAACTTTGCCTCAAAACAACAAATTACCTTCATTGACTTTAGCAGTGATGTTAAATGAACGGAAATAACCACCTTTTCCCAATTGGGCCTCTGGTTCAGTTTGGTGCCGCAGAGAAGCCGGAAGCGGCGGATGATGATTCCGGACCAATAGGAAGGGAGGGGGCGGGCTGGAGGACCGAGTTGGAGCAGCTGGCCCTCCAACCAATTGGAGTGAATGAGGGGCGGAACCCTAATCGCACGCCCCGGCGCATGCGTGTTGCGGGGCAGAGATTGGATCATGCGCATTGCGGATGCTGGACGATGTCCTGTTGAATCCGTGGGGAAGAGATGACTTGAGACAGGAGAGGAATAGAGGCGGCGGGTGGACTTGGAGGCTTCAGATACACCTCATGTAGGCTCCCATATCCCGCGTTTTCATCAAGCGGAGCAGCAGTTGTGAGGTTTCTGATGACAGGCCCGAGAGTAACGGCCGCACCACCTTCTTGGTGGGGGGTGTGCAGCGGAGCGCATGCGCGCCGACAGGGATGATGGGATTTGGAACCAGGAAATTCAAACTAAAGATCCCATCAGGATCTGAGTAAGTCCCTCAATTCACCAGGACCTGGGTATCAACTGCATCTGAATATGGAAGGACAAACAGGGCTGCCTGCTCTGTTTGTGCTAAGTGTGACCCCTGTGTGACTGCACTGATGAGTTTCCAGCTCTGATGGGTAACTGAAAACCTTTCCACTGTCCCCACATTTCCAGCTTCTCTCCAGTGTGACTGCGCTGGTTTTGTGTTCGGACAGAAGAGCTGAAGCCTCATCCACGCAAACTAAACACGTATACGGTTTATCCAGGCTGGAAACAGGTATCTTTGCTTCCATGTTCAAAGGCTGATGATATTCAGCTCCTCATGACTCTGTCAGATCTTGATGTGATGTTCGGTTTGTGTTTCCCGTCTGTAAATCCACCTCTTCCAACATGATGAAAAATGAATTTAAAACAGGGCAAGGGAGTGTGAGGGAATCACAAAAACAGAAAGGCAGGTTATGATACTGAGCTGAATGAATCTGGTAATTTGGGGGCTAGAATAAAGTGGGCAGAGCTTCAGGGTCCCAGTAACCAGGAGAGAAAAGCATCGATTTGTTGATTTTATTCTAACTCTCCACACAGGCACCAGAGAACTGAACCCAGCCAGAGTAGAGGGAGGGAGGGGGAATAACTGGGAAATGGCAGAGATGATGGGATGGTTTTGGATTTCAGCCCAGGGAGGAGGGAGACTGTAGGATGGGGATTTACAGCTTTGGGGGAACAAGAGAGGGAAAAATGTTCAATAGTGACTTGAATTATCTGTTCTGAATTTTCACCCTGTACTTATTGTTGACTTTGCTAAACTCCTTTTACAGAGCATTAGAAGGGGAGGATGCGCAAATGGAAAATTCAAACCAAACATCACATCAGGACCTGACATAGTCACTGGATTCATCAGGACCTGAATATCATTGGCCTTTGCATATGGAAAGGGAAATGTTTGTCCGTTCTGTCTGAGGGAAAAGATTTCAAGCATCAGTGTAATTGGAAAAGCACCGAGACACAGATATCTGAGTGGGAGTGTTGCAGTGAACTAACTGTGGAAAGAGCTTTAACCAGTTACACAGCCTGAAAAAATATCACACTATTCATAGCGGGGAGAAATCGTGTACGTGTTGTGTGTGTGGACAAGGCTTCAGCCGGTCATGCAACCTGGAGAGACTCAAGGACATCCACGCCATGGAGAAACCATGGAAATGTGGGGACTGTGGGAAGGGATTCAATTACCCATCCAAGCTGGAAACTCATCGACGCACTCACACTGGGGAGAGGCCATTCACCTGCTCCATGTGTGGGAAGGGATTCACTCAGTCATCTATCCTGCTGACACACCAGCGAGTTCACACTGGGGAGAGACCATTCATTTGTTCTGTATGTGGAAAGGGATTTAGCTGTGCATCCCATCTTGTGACACATGAGCGAGTTCACACTGGGGAGAGGCCATTCACCTGCTCTACCTGTGGGAAGCGATTCATTGTTTCATCCCGTCTTCTGACACATGAACGAGTTCACACCGGAGAGAAGCCATTCACCTGCTCTGAGTGTGGGAAAGGATTCATTTCCTCATCCCTCCTTCTGGCACACCAGCGAGTTCACACTGTGGAGAGGCCGTTCACCTGCTTGGTGTGTGGGAAGGGATTCACTGTTTCATCCAGGTTGCTGACACACCAGGGCATTCACAATGGAGAGACACCATTCACCTGTTCCATCTGTGGAAAGGGTTTCACTCATTCATCACATATGCTGAGACACCAGCGTGTACACATTTAGAGGAGGCTGTTACTGCTGCTGTTAATCTGCTCCGTGTGTGGGAAGGGATCTACTTGTTCAGCCACCTCTTGACACATCAACATCTTCACTCTGATAAAAGATGTTTCAAATGCTCTGACTGAGAAGAGCTTTACAATTACAAATAACCTGCTGAAACTTTAAGAGGATATCAACAGGCTGGTGGATTGAGCAGACACAAAGCCTGACAAAATTCAACACAGAAAAATGTGAGGTGATACACTTCGATAGGAAGATTGAGGAGAGACTGATCATGTTAAACATTAATGAACAGTGAGAGCTGTGTAAGAATATGGGGCTATTGAGGGTATTTTGAGAAATTAGGCATTGCAAGCGTTAAATGGTCAGAAACATTTCTCTGAATAGATTCTCTCTGCAACGAGATGCACTGCCTTAGACTTTCTACTGCCTCAAGGTTTTGAATGTGTGAGAAGTGGCTTTGGTGTTGCAAAAACTCCCTTATTATCCCAAGGAAAGAACAAGCAGAAGTTCTTCTTTGATTGTGGAAATACAGTGAGCTCTTGTAAACCTGGGGAATATTATCAATTAGAAATCCTTGTTACTAATTTCCAGCATTCAGCTTTGACACAGTTAGAACACTCGTCACCATGAAGGTCTTGGGTTACCTCAGCACCATGGAAACAGATACCCAGTTTGTGTTTGTGCTCAGGTCCAGGGTGAAAAGCCGATAGGGGAAGGCCCAGGAACTCTACCCAGAGACAGAACCTACTAGGCTAATGATTGGCTAGAATGGGACTATAGGAGATCGAAGATTGGATGGATTTTTCTGTGATTCCAGGTTTTGGGATTTATCCCAGTGGGTTTGATACATTCTCAGTTTGGAAAGGTCAGGAGGGTCACTGCTCCAAATTGGCTTAAACATGAATCTTATTCAGAAAAATGAGGCCCCTCCTACATCCCAATGGACAATAGTGCAGAATTAAATTCTTCTTTTTACTTTGTAAACTGTTGCTCAAACACAGTGTATTAAGTTTCACCTGAATAACTGTTACCAACATGTAGCCATCTTAGAACCATTGAGCAGATCGTCATCGGAACAGGATGGTGCAGGCACTATACAAATGCAAGCTGTTGTTGATAGTGTCTGTGGGCAGATTCAGTTGCCCATCTGAGCTGGAAACTTGGTCCAGTCCTGCCAGGGAGAGGGTGTTCACCAACTGCATGCCGAAAAGGATTAACTTGCTCACTCGATTTACTGACACAGCAGGACAGACACACTGAGAAACGGTTCAGAAACCTCACAGAGGTGAAGGGATTTCATCCAGTTTTCTCACCTGTTAACATTCCAGTTTTAAAAGATCAAATGGTTCAATGCATGATCAGTGCATTGTCACTGGAGAGGGGCTGTTTAAATGTTCTGTGTGAGCAGAGATTCAGTCGTTCATCCAACCTGCTGAGACAACAGTGAGTTCACATCTGACTGTCGGGGTTAGATTCTGCTGTTATTTCTGCTGTATGGGGGACCCTCGATTCTTCACTAACTCCCATTCCCATTCTTTCTGGTGGATAATGGAGGGTCTGTGCACTTGGGTTTCTGTATAATTTTGTTCCTAATTATATTGATTGGCCCTCCAGCCCAAACCTCCACCCATCACAGAACAAAATGACTATTCACAAACTGGGACCTCCAGTGGCAGGACATTTGCCCAGCATTCCCCATGGTGGAGAATGTCCCCTATCTGCACCACAGGAGACCAGTGCACAAGCACAGTTTCAAACAGGGTTTGGAGCATGCTCAGTGTGAGCGATGGCCTTGAATGACACTTGTTTTTCGTATCTGCAGTCAGGAAGCATTCGAGGGGAGACAGAGGGAGTGATGGAGCCAGCGGGTGGGTGAGGAAGTTTCACAAACACTTTCTGTAGGCCACAAACCCCAAATCCATGTTTGCACCAGTCCGGCTAGCAGCCCCAGGCATTCCCCCAGTGACAGGCCCGGGTTAGGGGGACAGTGTGCAGCAGGGCGCACGCTCGATCATCCTGGGCCAGGAAACAGGAGGAGAGAATGTTGTGAATTTCACAGAATCACAGAATTGTTACAGCACGTAAGGAGGCCAGTCAGCCCATCATGTCTGTGCTGGTTTTCCGAACAGGCAATTCACCTCGTGCCATTCCCCTGCCTTCTCCCTGTAACCCTGTTCATCCTTCCCCTTCAAATAATAATTCAGAGTTTGTATCCTGGGCTGACGGTGGTGGATTTTGGAAACTCAAAATCAGGGATTAGAAGGTGAGGACTTGCACACAGCAAACTCAAACCAAGAGAAATGTTTGTTCTGTCCTTGGTGATTGTTCTTGTAAAAACTTTAAACAGGGGGAGTTACAAACAGGAAACTCAAACCAAGCATCATATCAAGATCTGACAGAGTCACTCGATTCGTAAGGACTTGAATATCACGGCCTTTGAATCTGGAAGGAGAAATGTTTCTCTGTTCTGGCTGCAGGAAAAGATTTCAAACATCGGTGTAACTGGAAAATCACCGAGACACACACACACTCGAGTGAGATTGTTCCAGTGCACTGACTGTGGCAAGAGCTTTAACCAGTCACAGAGCCTGAGGAAACATCACACCATTCACAGCGGGGAGAGACTGTACACGTGTTCTGTGTCTGGTCAAAGTGTGAACTGATCATCCAACAAGGACACCAACGCCATGGAGAAACCGTGGAAATTTGGGGACTGTGAGAAGAGATTCAGTTCCCCATCCCACCTGGAAGCTCATCGATGCACTCACACTAGGGAGAGGCCGTTCACCTGCCCCATGTGTGGGAAGGGATTCTCTCGGTTGTCCTGCCTTCAGACACACGAACTTGTTCATTCTGATAAACTGTTTACTCGTTCTGACTGTGAGAAGAGCTTGAAAAGAAAACCAGATTTGCTGACACACCAACATATTCACACTAGGGAGAGACCGTTCACCTGCTCTGTGCATGGAAAAGGATTCACTCAGTCATCCAGCCTCTACATACACCAACAAGTTCACACTGGGGAGAGCCCATTCAGCTGCTCCGAGTGTGGGAAGGGATTCACTCAGTCATCTCATCTGTTGAGACACCAGCGAGTTCACACTGGGGAGAGGCCATTCAACTGCTCCATATTTGGCAAGAGATTCATTAATTAATCCCACCTACAGAGACACTAGTGAGTTCACAAGTAAATGCAGGGTTTTGATCCTGATATTATTGCTGCTGTTAGTCATATCCAGGACTGAACCATGTTCATTTTGATTTGTTTTTGCTGATGTTAATGACCCCAATAACTGGGCTGGAGATTAATATTCTGGATAAACGTCAAATAAACCAGCTTGGTGTCAAACACAGTGTGTGGAGTATTTGTTTTCTCCAGGATAAGAGAAGATTAATTGAAATCCTGTTTTTTACTGTTCCATTTTTAGGGCCTTTTCTCCTCTGTTAAGTAGGATTTGTATTTCTCCAGAGCCTTTCATGACATCAGGATGTCCCAGAGCATTTTACAGCCAATGAAATTCCTTTGAATGTTGGAATGTAGGAAATACAGCAGCTCATTTGTACACAGCAAGATCCCACAGACAAGAAGTTGATAATACCCAGATAGTCTGCTTTAATGATGTTGATTGAGGGACAAATATTGACCAAGAATCTGGGGAGAAATCTCCTGCTCTTGGAAATAGCCCCAATGGATCTCTTACACCTGCCCATTCGGTCTCATCTGAAAGACAGGACCTCAGACAATGCAGGGCTCTCTCTACTGCAGTGGAATGTCAGCCTAGATTTTACATTCAAATTCTAGAGGTGGATTTGAACCCACAACCTCCTGACTCAGACATGAGAATGCAACATCTGAGCCATGGCTAACACCTCATCATTACTTTGGATTTTTTCAGTTCTCAGAACCTTGGCCATTCTCATGGACAGCTTCCAGCTCCCCTTACCTTCTAGAGTGCCTCTCCTCACCCGGATACCCTGGGGAGGTATCAGTAACGCACCCGTGTACCTGCCCTCGGAGTGTTTGATGGGACAGTGTAGACAGAGAGCCGGAGGGACAGTGCGTGCCCTGGACATTATTGTACAGTCTACTCCATATCCCATTCCTGATAACTAAAGCTTCTCTTCCCTGGGATCATCTCAGTGAATCTCTTCTGCACCCTCTCCATGGCCTTGACATCCTTCCTGGCGTAAGATCCCCAAAACTTGACTCAATATTCTAATTGCAGCCTAACCAATGATTTGCACAGGTTTACATGATCTCTGTCCTTTTTGAACTCTACATCCCGAATTACAAAACCCAGGATCCCCTGGGCTTTTTAACCACTTTACCAACTTGTCCTCCCACCGTTAAAGGTTTGTGTCTCTGAATATCTTATAGGTTTTCGAGATATTAACACAACATGACTAAAATACATTGACATCCAATGTCTGATATAAAGTATATTATGGGATAGAGAAGTTTAGTCAGAGTTAGAAACTCAAACAGGTTCTTCACTGCAGACAGGTCACCATGGAAACACTGATAAGACATTCCATTCCACAGAATCGACTCATTGGAAACTAATCAGATCAGGGGAAAGGACAGAGTTTGTCTGTTATTAACCACAACAGAAATGTAAACAAAGTGAGGAATGGAATAGGTTAGATTATCATCAGTGATGTTTATATCTGTAATGTAAAACTACAGAATTAAGAGTAGGCAGGGGAGTTTAGGGAGAATGAGAAAATTACTGAAGAAAAGTAACTGCTGGGAACTAGGGAAGGTGTCCTTGTAAGTCACGGATTAGGGAAATTCCAGCTGTCTTCCTCACTTCCTGCCAAAACCCAACAGAGAAGACAAAGAGTCAGGGGCCAGAGCTGGATCATTACAGAGTATAAAAGTGAAGGGTTCTGATGTAAAGGGACAGTCAGGACTGAAGATACCGGAGATCAAGCTCAGGGTGCCCGAGGTTCCATCCAGCTGGCTGACCATGTAAGTGACTGTGGTTTGGATAAAGTGAAAAAGGGAGGCTTATGGCAGATACCCTGGGCTCAAAACAGTGGAAGCCCGAGAGGAATATAGAATGTGAAGGGGGGAACTTAAAAAGGAGATTAGGAGAGCAAAAAGGGGGCATGAAAAAACATTGGCAGGTAAAATAAAGGAAAATTCAAAATTATTTTACAAGTACTTTAAGAGTAAGAGGATAACTAGGGAAAGAGTCGGGCCCATTAAGGACCACAGTGGTAACTTGTGTGTGGAGCCGGAAGAAGTAGGTAGGGTTCTAAATGAATGCTTTGTGTCAGTGTTCACAAGTGAGAGGGATGACGTGGGTATGGAAATCAGGCAGAAGGACTGTGATATAAGTAAATAAATCAGCATTGAAAGGGAGGAGGTTCGAAATGGTCTGGCAGGCTTAAAAGGAGATATATCTCCAGACCAGGATGAAATGTATCCCAGGCTGTTGAGTGAGGCAAGGGAGGAGATAGCAAGGGTGCTGGCAATAGTTTTCAATAACTCTCTGGCCACAGGAGAGGTGTCAAAGGACACCCAATGTGGTACCATTATTCAAGAAAGAAGGAAGGGATAAATCAGGGAATTACAAGCCAGTCAGTCTAACCTCAGTGGAGGGGAAACTATTGGAAGCAATTCTGAGGGACAGAATTAATCTACACTTGGAGAGGCATGGATTAATCAAGGACAGTCAGCATGGTTTTTTTAAGGGGAGGTCATCTCTGACCAATTTGATTGAATTTTTCGAAGAAGTGACCTGGTGTATAGATGAGGGCAATGTATTTGACGTACTCTACTTGGACTTCAGCAAGGCTTTTGATAAGGTCCCCCATGGGAGACTGATAATGAAGATAAGAGCCCATGGGATCCAAGGCAATTTGGCAAATTGGATCCAGAATTGGCTGAGTGGCAGGAAGCAGAGGATGATGGTCGAGGGGTGTTTTTGTGACTGGATGCCTGTGTCCAATGAGGTTCCACAGGGATTGGTGTTGGGTCCCTTGCTGTTTGTGGTATATATAAACAATTTAGACTTGAATGAGGGAGGGTTGATCAGTAAGTTCGCGGATGGCATGAAAATTGGTGGGGTGGTAAATCGTGAGGAAGATAGCCTTAGATTACAGGAGGACAGAAACAGGCTGTTCAATTAGGCTGATCAGTGGCAAATGGGATTTAATCTGGATAAGTGTGAGGTGATGCACTTGGGTAGGACAAACAAGGCAAGGGAATAAATGATGAATGGTAGGACCCTGGGAAGCACTGAGGATCAGAATGACCTTGGTGTGCATGTCCACCGGTCCCTTAAGGTAGCATGACAAGTGGATAAGAAGGCATATGGGATACTTGCCTTCATTAGCTGAGGCATAGAATATAAGAGCAGGGAGGATATGCTGGAACTGTATAAAATGCTGGTTAGGCCACAACTAGAATATTGCGTGCAGATCCGGAATCCACATTATAGGAAGGATGTAATTGCAGTAGATTGAGTGCAGAATATTGTCTGGGCTGGAGAGTTTTAGTTGTGAGGTGAGATTGGATAGACTGGGGTTATTTTCTCTGGAGCAGAGGAGATTGAGGGGGGACTAGCATGGATAGCAGATTGGTTAGCTAATAGGAAGCGGAGAGTTGCAATAAGTGGCTCTGTTTCAGGTTGACAAGCTGTGATGAGTGGAGTGCCTCAGGCATCAGTTCTGGAGCCTCACATATTTATATAACTCAACTATTTATATGTAAGTATATTTATATATCAGGATAAAAATATACTATTTCTATAGAACCTCTACTACTTAGAGAGAGTGGACAAGCAAACAGAGTATAATGTAGGAAAAGTAAACTTGTCACTTTGGCAGGAAGAATAGAAAAGCAGAATATTATTTAAAAGGAGAGAGGCTGCAGAGCTCTGAGGCAGAGAGAGATCTGGGTGCCCTGGTAAATGAATCAGAAAAGGGTGGTCTGCAGGTAGAGCAAGTGATTAGGAAGGCAAATGGAATGTTGTTGTCTATTACAAGGGGAATGGAATATAAAAGTAGGGATGTTTCACTACAGTTCTACAGGGCATTGGTGAGACCACATATGGAGTACTGAGTACAGTATTGGTCTCCTTATTTAAGTAAGGATATAAATGCATTAGAACAGTTCAGAGAAGGTAACCTTGGTTGATTCCTAGGATGAAGAAGAAAGGTTGGACAGGCTGGACCAGTATCCATTGGCGTTTAGAAAATGGAGAGGTGATCTTCCTGAAACATATAAGATCCTGAGAGGACTTGACAGGGTAGATGCTGAAAGGATGTTTCCCCTCGTGGGAGAAAATAGAACTAGGGAGCACATTTTAAAATAAGGGGTCCACCATTTAAGATGGAGAAAAGAAGAATTTTTTTCTCTTGGCTGGTTGTGAATCTTTGGAACTCTCTTCCCCAGAGAACAGTGGAGGCAGGGTCAATGAATATTTTAAAGGCAGAGGTAGATTTTTTCTTATTCATTCATGAGATGTGGGTGCTACTGGCTAGACAAGGATTTGTTGCCCATCTCTAATTGCCCTTGAGAAGGTGGTGGTGAGTTGCCTTCTTGAACTACTGCAGTCCATTTGGCGTAGGTATACCCACAGTGCTATTAGGGAGGGAATTCCAGGATTTTGACCCAGCGACAGTGAAATAAAGACGATATATTTCTAAGTCAGGATGGTGAGTGGTTTGGAGGGGAACTTCCAGGTGGTGGTGTTCCCATCTATATGCTGCCCTGTCCTTCTAGATCACTTTGAGGATATGGAAGATGCTGCCTAAGGAGCCTTGATAAGTTTCTGCAGTGCAACATGTAGATGTACACACTGCTGCCACCGTACGTGGGTGGTGCGGGGAGTGAATGTTTGTGGATGGGGTGCCAATCAAGCGGACTGCTTTGTCCTGGATGGAGCTTCTTGAGTGTTGTTGGAGGTGCACTCCAGGCAAATGGGGAGTATTCCATCACACTCCTGACTTGTGTCTTGTAGATGGTGGACAGACTTTGGGATGTCAGGAGTTGAGTTACTGGCCGCACAATTCTGAGTCTCTGACCTGCTCTTGTGGCCACAGTATTTATATCCTAGTCCAGTTCAATGATGTGGTCAATGGTAACCCCCAGGATGTTGACAGTGGAGGATTCAGTGATGGTAATGCCATTGAATGTAGAAGTTAGATTCTTTCTTGTTGGAAATGATCATTGCCTGGCAGTTGTGTAGTGTAAGTGTTACTTGCCTCTTGTCAGCCCATGCCTGGATATTGTGCAGGTCTTGGTGCATTTGGACATGGACTGCTTCAGTATTTGAGGAGTCCCGCTTGGTTCTGAACATTTTACAATCATCAGCAAACATCTGCACTTCTGACCTTATGAAGGAAGGTCAGTCACTGATGAAGCAGCTAAAGATGATTGGGCCTAGGACACTACCCTGAGGAACTTGGCTAATCTTGACTAACAAGGGAGCCAAAGGTTATCGGGGATAGCTGGAATGTAGAGTTGAGGCCACAATCAGATCAGCCATGATCTTATTGAATGGCAGAATGGGCTCGAGGACCAGAGCCCTCTGTACCACTGAGTTCTGCTCTCCACTTGTATTGTAGACTGTTTTTCTATTCTTCCTGCCAGAATGAACAAGTTCACATTTCCCACGTTATCTTCCATCTGTCAAATTTTTGCCCACGCACTTAACCTGTCCATATCACTTTGCAGACTCTCTACTTCCTCTTGACAATTTCTTTTCCTGTCTCTATTGATGTTATCAGCAAATTTAGCTGCCATACATTCGGACCCTTCATCCAAATCATTGATGTAGATTGTAAATTGTTGAGGACCCAGCAATGATCCCTGTGGCACTCCACGAGTTACAGCTTGCCAGTCCAAAAAATACAGATTTATCCCTGTTTTCTGCTTACTGTTAGCCAACCAATCATTTATCCATGCTAATATGTTACCTCCTACACCATGTGCCTTTACATTGTGCAACAATCTTTTATGTGGCACCTTATCAAATGCCTTCTGCAAATCAAAGTACACCATATCTGTTGGTTTCCCTGTATCCACCTTGAATGTTACTTCATCAAAAAAACTCTAACAGATTAGTTAAACACAATTTCCCTTTCACAAAGCCATGTTGGCTCTACCTGATCAAATCTTGATTACCTAAGTATCCTGCTTTAACCTCCTTAATAATGGATTCTAGCATTTTCCCTATGGCAGATGTTATGCTAACTGGTCTATAGTTTCCTGCTTTCTGCCTCCTTCCTTTCTTGAATAACAATGTTGCTTTTGCTATTTTCCAATCCGTGGGAACCTTTCCAGAATCGAAGGAAATTTGGAAGACTATAACCAATGCATCTGCAATCTGTGCTGCCTCTTCTTTTAAGATCTACCTATTTTGGTGTCATTGGCAAATGTAGAAACCATAAATTCAGTCCCTTTATCCAAATCATTGATGTAGATTGTAAATAGTTGAGGCCCCAGCATTGATCCCTGTGGCACTCCAGTAGTCACATCTTGCCATCCTGAAAAAGAGCCATTTACTCTTTGCTTCTTGTTAGCTCACCAAGCCTTCACCCATGCTAATATTTTATTTCCTACACCATGTTCTCTAATCTTGTGTAGGAAGCTTTCATGTGGCACCTTATTAAATGGCTTTTGGAAATCCAAGTACACCACATCTACAGGCTCCCCTTTTTTCCACGTTGCTTGTTACTTCCTCAGAAAATTCTAATAAATTAGTTAAGTATGATTTCTCTTCACAAAGCCACATTGACTCTGCCTGATCACATTATGATTTTCCATGTATCGTGCTATAAACTCCTTAATGATGGATTCTAGCAATTTCCCTATAACAGATGTTAGGCTAACGGCCCTGAAAATTCCTGCTTCTGTCTCCATATTTTCTTGAATAACGATATTACATTAGCTATTTTCCAAACCATTAGGACCTTTCCAGAATTTGAGGAATTTTGGAGGATTATAAATGATGCATCGACTATCTCTGCAGCCAATTCTTTTAAGTTTAGTATTCTATACTAATTGTTTTAATTATTTTATATCTTGGCCCTATGGCCCCTGTCGTAATTGGATTACTAAACGGAATTTTCATTTCAACAATATCGCCTTTAAATGGCGGGGTTCTTACCCAGCATTCGCGGCGAAAGAGAATATGCCCTATACCCGCTGTAGGAGACCGTTGCGCAGGCGTATTAGCGAGTTGTAGCTAGAGCATGCGTATTGTGGAAGCTGAAGGCGCAGGGAGGGAATCATCTCGACTTTGCAACAGGTGAGTAACAGTCGATTGTAGGAGGATAATGGAGGCAGCGGAATGGGTGGAAAGGCTTGATAAACACCCAGTGGAGGCCTCAAGCACCAGGAAAGGAACCGACTTGTCCCGCGTTGGCCACACTTCGGGGAGGCATTTCCGGTTGGGGGCCCGGGTTCACGGTCGCCATCTTCATAGGGGGCAATGTGCAGCCGCCATATTTATAAGGGGCAATACTGGGCCAGACAGCCAGAGGGGGTTCTCCGCTCAGCCCCGTCCACTTAATTCTGCAAACCCCGCCCTTAAATGCACTCTGATTGGTGGGAGAACTAGATGACTTCATCAGTCCTCCAGGCTCGTCTCTTAGAAACAACTTCGCCAGCTGCTTCTCCACCTCTTTCCAGGCATTTGATACAGTGTCACACAGCAGACTTGTGAGAAAAATTATAACTCATGGAATAAAACGGACAGCAACAACATAGATGCAGAATTGGCGGAGTGACAGGAAACAGAGTAATGGTTAATGGATGTTTTCCGGGCTGGAGGAAGATTTGTAGTGGAGTTTCCGAGGGGTCGGTATTGGAACCCTTGTTTTTCCTGACAGATAAATGATTTAAACTTTGGTGGATAGTCAGCAATTTAAGAAATTGCATACAATAAAAAACTTGGAAGCATTGTAAACTGTGAGGAGGATAGCGTAATACTTCAAAACGACACAGACAAGTTGATGGAAAGGGTGGATGAAATTTAATGCACCGAAGTCTGAGGTGATGCATTTCATTTGGAAAATCTTGGAGAGACAATAAAAAATAAAGGGTACAACTCCAAAGGGGGTGCAGGAGCATAAGGGACCTGGGTGTCTATGTGCATAAATCATTAGAGGTGGCAGGACGCTTTAAGAGATCAGTTAATAGCACATATGGTATCCTGGGCTTTATTAATAGGGGCACAGATACTTGAGCAAGGAGGTTATGCTGAGCTTGTGTAATACACTAGTTAGACCTCAGCTGGAGTATTCTGGGCACTGCATTTCAGGAAGGATGTGAAGGCACTGGAGGGAGTGCAGAAGAGGTTTACAAGAATGGATTCAGGGATGAGAGATTTCGGTTATGAAGGTAGATTGGAGAAATTGGGATGGTTCTCCTTGGAGAAAAGAAGGCTGAGAGGAGATTTGATAGACGTATTGAAAAGCATGAATAGATAGAGAGCAATTGTTCCCATTGGCAGAAGGATCGCGAACCAGAGGACACAGATTTAAGTTGATTGGTAAAAGAAGCAAAAACTATATGAGAAAAAAACTTTTTCATAAAGCAAGTGGTTAGGGTCTGGAATGCACTGCCTGAGATTGTGTTGGAGTATCCATAAAAGTATTGAAGAAGGAATTAGATGATTATTTGAAAATAAACTATCTGCAGGGTTATGGGAGAAGGTAGGAGAAAGGCACTAGATGAAATGCTCATTCGGAGAGCCAGTGCAGACATGATGGGCCAAATGGAATCCTTCTGCACTCTAACAATTCTGTGATTCTCTCTCTCTCTCTATCAGTCTCCTCCTATGGAGACCAGAGTCTTGTGTGGGCCCAGACCAGGCGTGGCAGGTTCCCTCCTGCAGGGCATTACTGATCTAGTTGGGTTTTTATTACAATCCAGCAGCTTTTATGACCACTTCTTGCTAGTGCCACAAATTGCCAGATTCATTCAGCTCAATTTCACAACCTGTTTTTGTGGGTTCTCTCTCACACTTTTCTCTATTTTAAATCCATTTCACAGGGTATTAGAAGGGAAGGATTTTCAGTCAGGAAACTCAAATCAAACATCACATCAGGATCTGACAGAATCACGCAATTTATCGTAACCTGAATATTATCAGATTTTGAAATGGAAGGAGAGACAGTGGGGAGAGACAGTGGAAATGTGGGGACTGTGGAAAGGGATTCATAACCCCGTCTTTGCTGGAAACTCATCGATGCATTCACACTGGGCAGAGGCTGTTTAGTTGCTCCCAGTGTGGGAAGAGATTTACTCAGTCATCCAACATGCTGACGCACCAGTGGGTTCACACTGGGGAGAGGCCATTCACCTGCTCTGATTGTGGGAAGGGATTCTCAGTTAAATCCCACCTGCTGACACACCGATGCACTCACACTGGGGAGAGGCCCTTCACCTGCTCTGCGTGTGGGAAGGGATTTACTCAGTCATCCAGCCTGCTGACACACCGGCGAATTCACACTGGGGAGAGACCGTTCAGCTGCTCTCACTGCAGCACTAGATTCAGGTGATCAGATGAACTCACTATACACCAGCGCACTCACACTAGGGAGAGACCGTTTACCTGCATGGGTTGTGGGAAGGGATTCACTCGCTCATCCGTCATGCTGATACATCAGCGACTTCACACTGCAGAGAGGTCATTCACCTGCTCTGACTGTGGGAAGGGATTCACACCAGCGAGTGCACACTGGAGGGAGACCTTTCATCTGCTCGAAGTGTGGGAAGGGATTCACTCGGTCACCTGACCTGCTGAAACATCAGCGAGTTCATGAGTAACAACAGTGATTGAATTTTGATGTTAACCACATACAAGACTATGTGACAATAAACTCTGTTCTTTGGGGTCTGTTTCTGCTGATGTTAATAAACTCCAACCCAGTTATGGCACCTCCCCCTCCCCCAACAAGGCCATCTGTCACTTGTTTCTATGTTGGTCTTTCACAGAATGCTGACTCTTGTCCTGCTATTCACACATTCTGCTTTCTTACCTTTGTGCCACTATCAGTACCTTCTTTAGTCTTCATCACTGCCAATAACAGTCTCTTTGTCTTTCGTCCATGACATATTTGTCTATCTCTCCTTAGCTTCCACCTGTCGCTGACCTATCCTGCTTTACCTGCTCCACCCCCCTTAAACAGTATAAATTCCAACACATTTCTACTTCTCTTTAGCTCTAAAGAGTCATATGGACTTGAAACATTAAGTTTGTTTCTCTCTCCACAGACGCTGTCAGACCTGCTGACGACTTCCAGCATTTTCAGTTTTTATTATGGCAGTTAAGTTGTTGATAAAAGTCAAATAAATCATTTTGTGTTAAGTACACAGTGTATTGAGTCTCTTTTTCCTATCTCTAACACAAGTTAGATCCTTTTAAAGGGCTTTCATTCTCCCCTGTCTCCTCCACCTTCATCTCCAACAACAAACGTGAGGAGCTCATGGAGCTTCTTTGTTACTAAGATTGAGACAATCCGATCAGCTGCCTCTGCTGCTTCCACTAGCCCACCTGTCTCTGAAGTTTTCTGTTGTCCTAGCCCTGACTTGCAACTTCCTCTTGTTTCTTTCTGATCTATCATACCTGATTTCTCCATGGTGCAAGTTTCTTTGTGTCTCTCCAGGTTGGATGATTGATTGAAGCCTTGTCCATTCTCCACACTTTTATTGGTGTGGTTTTATCAGGCCGTGAAACTGGTTAAAGCTCTTTCCACACTCAGTTCACTGAAAGACTCTCACTTTGATACGCGTGTCTTGGTGCTTTTCCAATTTCAATGATAATTTAAATCCACAGGTAAAACAAACAATTATTTCTCCTTCAAAAACAAAAATAGCTGGAAAAACTCAGCAAGTTTGACACCATCTGCAGAGAGGAATACAGTTAACATTTCGAGTCCGTATGACTCGTCATCAGAAAAATATCCTCTCCGCAGATGCTGTCAGACCTCCTGAGCTTTTCCAGCTATTTTTGTTTTTGTTTCAGATTTCCAGCATCTGCAGTATTTTGCTTTTATCTAATTATTTCTCCTTCCCTAATTGGAAGCTGACCATATATGAATGAAGTGATTGCATAAGATCTTGTTGAGATTTTTGGTTTGAGTTTCCTGTCCGTAAATCCTCCCCTTCTAACCCTATGTAAATGGAGTTTACAGAAGTTATCCCTGTAAATCCAGAACAGACAATTCTAGTTTCTATGGAACATTTCCCGACACCCCACCCCCCTTCATTCCCACAAATCTATAAATCTCTGTCCCACACACTCCTCTCCCTCTCTGCTCATGTTCCAGATTCAGTGTCCAGTCTCCTACTTATTCTTTTCTCCTCCCCAGATTCTCTCTCCTCCTGTCCTTAAACTGGCGACTCAGGCTGTGGATCAATCCCATTCATTCACTCTAATTCTACCAAATAATGCAGCTCACAACAACAAATCATCTTTAACGTTTTACACGAGGCACTTGAATTTTAGACAAATCAGTTTTCAAAATGATGCAGAATTCAGCCAATGAGGGAGGTCCAGGCTCAGCCCCGCCCCTAATTCACTCCGATTGGTTAGAGGATCAGCCGCCCCTTGTTTGGCCCGCCCACACCTGCCTCCTCTCCTATTGGACCGGAGCTGCCGTCAATCAGCCGGGCATTGTGAGCTGTCAGGTGAGAGGTCACTGTCGGGAGCGGGTTAATAAACCCATGGCGGAAGGGCGGGGTTTCCAAATCCTGAGTGCGGCCCCAGAGCCGAATATTAAATATTGAAATAAAAACAAAAATCTGCGGATGCTGGAAATCCAAAACAAAAACAGAAATACCAGGAAAAACTCAGCAGGTCTGGCAGCATCGGCGGAGAAGAGCAAAGTTGACGCTTCGAGTCCTCATGACCCTTCAACAGAACTAAGCAGAAATAGGAAAGGGGTGAAATATAAGCTGGTTTAAGGGGAGGGGGGGCGGGGTTGTTGGGACAAGCAAGCAGTGATAGGAGGAGATAACCAAAAGATGTCACAGACAAAAGAACAAAGAGGTATTGAAGGTGGTGATATTATCTAAAAGAATGTGCTAATTAAGAGTGGAGAGCAGAACAAGCAAGGTAGCTCTATTTCACCCCACCCCCATCCCCACAAGAGTTACCTTGCTTGTCCTGCTCTCCACTCTTAATTAGCACATTCTTTTAGATAATATCACCACCTTCAACACCTCTTTGTTCTTTTGTCTGTGACGTCTTTTGGTTATCTCCTCCTATCACTGCTTGCTTGTCCCAACAACCACCCGCCATCCCCCCTTTCCCCCTCCCTCCCCCTTAAACCAGCTTATATTCACCCCTTTCCTATTTCTACTTAGTTCTGTTGAAGGGTCATGAGGACTCGAAACGTCAATTAAACAATGAACATTCTCCACTCTCACTATCTGCCGCTTCCGGCTTCTCTCCGGGGACAACCTCAAACGAAGAGACCAGCACCCTCTGAGCATGCGCAAAACTACCCGCCAACCCGCGGCAGATAGAAAACAGAAACAGGAATACCTGGAAAAACTCAGCAGGTCTGGGACCATCGGTGGAGGAGAGCACAGTTGACGTTTCGAGTCCTCATGACCCTTCAACAGAACTAAGTAAAAACAGGAAAGGGGTGAAATATAAGCTGGTTTAAGGGGGGTTGTTGGGACAAGCAGCCAGTAATAGGTGGAGATAACCAAAAGATGTCACAGAACAAAGAGGTGTTGAAGGTGGTAATATTATCTAAAGGAATGTGCTAATTAAGAGTAGAAAGCAGGACAGACAAGGTACAGATAGCTCTAGTGGGGGTGAGGGAATACTAAAAGGGCTAAAAGGTAGAGATAAACAATGGGTGGAAATTCATTTAAAAACAATGGAAATAGGTGGGAAAAGAAAAATCTATATAAATTATTGGAAAAAACAAAAAAGAGGGGGAAGAAATGGAAAGCGGGTGAGGATGGAGGGGGGAGTTCAAGATCTAAAATTGTTGAACTCAATATTCAGTCCGGAAGACTGTAAAGTGCCTAGTCGGAAGATGAGGTGCTGTTCCTCCAGTCTGTGTTGAGTTTCACTGGAACAATGCAGCAAGCCAAGGACAGACATGTGAGCAAGAGAGCAGGGTGGAGTGTTGAAATGACAAGCGACTTTACAGCCTTCCGGACTGAATATTGAGTTCAACAATTTTAGATCTTGAACTGGATTTCCAGCATCCGCAGTTTTTTTGCTTTTATCTCTGCAGCAGATAGAGTGGTTTCTGAGACGCAAGGGATTGTGGGTGACCTGGCCGCCATTGGAAACTCAGTCTTAGTTTTTCTTTGTCTGCATCTGGAGAAGTGAGGAGGAGATTCTGATCACATAAGGATTGCAAAATAAGAAAGGCCAAAATCCATCTCCCAATTCGCATCCTCCAACAATGGATGTGTTAGCCAATCTTGGCAATGCGTCTGTTTCAATAAAGATGAAACACCAATCCACAGCTGGTCAGTAATGCTTTGCATTTTAATGGGAAGTATCAGATTTCTTTTTACCACTAAGAGCTTGCGTGGTGGACTGTAAATTTTTACTCCTCTCTTTGGATTTTACCCAGAAGGGCTGGTGTAATTAGAGAGACTTGGTTTGCAAGATGCAGTCACTGTGAGCTTGATAACAGAACATTTTGTGTCAAAGTTCAGTGACACCTGATCACTTACTAAGTGAGCGAGTGTGTAAAAATATAACTGAAACAATCACAGTTTCTACAGGTTATCCTCTGACGACAATTAGATAGATAAGAAAGGAATCAGGAGTGTGCAGTCCCTTCCAGCTGGATAACAATGCGGAGACATTGCAGGAGGATGGTTTGATTAACGATGTCAGTGACTGCAGACAGGCCAGGAAGGATAATGATGGGCAGTTCACCTTTGTCAAACTCAAATAAGATGTAATTTGTGACTTTAATTAGGGTTGTTTGGATACTGTGGCAGAGACAGAAGTCTTATTGGAGGGATTCAAAGGTTGAGTTCCAGGAAAGAGGGGCATGGATTTGGGAGGTAAGAAAGACCTTGAAGAGGATGGGGTGGTGCGAAGGGGCAGTAGTTTGCAAGGACTCTGAGGTGAAGGATTGTTTTTATTGAGGAGTGGGTGATGATGGCAGATTTGAAGGAAAGAGGGGCAGTACTTAAAGAGAGAGAACCATTAACAAAGTCAGCATACATGGGGAAGTTGGGTGGTCAAGGGTTTTGAGGGAATAGGGTTGATGGAGCAGGAGTAGGTCTCATGGATAAGATGATCCCTGAGGGGGCATGAGAGGAAATGGGAGGGAAACTAGAGAAAGATGAATGTTCAGGGCTCGGGAAAGGGAGAACTTTAGAGGCAGTATGGCCCAGTGGGATAGTGGGAGGGAAAGAAGCAGCAGAGGCAGCTGATCGGATTGTCTCAATCTTAATGACAAAGAAGCTCCATGAGCTCCTCACACTTGTTGTTGGAGGTGAGGATGGAGGGGACAGGGGAGAGGGAGAGCCCTTCAAAAGGAACAAACGTGAGTTATAGATATTAAAAAGAATTGATACTCTATTTAATGCGGAGCTGATTTATTTGACATTTATCCTCAGTATTAACACCTATAACAGGGCTGGTGTTGATGAACATCAGCATCAACAGATCCCAGTGAACATGGTTCAGTCCTAGATGTGAGTAACAGCAAAATTCAATCACTGTAGTTACTTGTGAAGTCACTAGTGACTAGCAGGTGGGATAAGTGAGCGAATCCCTTCCCACAGCAGGTGAACAGCCTCTCCCCACTATGAACTCACTAGTTTATGGTGTACAGTGAGCTGAGATGATCTCCTAAATCCAGTTCGAAAGTGACAGCACCTGAACAGTTCCTCAGCGATGTGAACATTTTGATTGTATATCACTTCCTGGGAACCTTTGTAGGATTTCCCATGATATGGGCATCTAAACGTCCCTCTACACTGTGAACTTACTGTTGTTTCAGCAAATAGGATGGCTGAGTGAATCCCTTCTGCCACTCAGTGAGAACTTGAAGGGGTGTTAGAAAGGTGGCTGTCTGAGTGAATCCCTTTCCACACAAGGACAAGGTGAATGGTCTCTTCCCAGTGTGAACTCGCTGGTGTGTCAGCAGGTTGGATGACTGAGTGAATCCCTTCCCACACACAGAGCAGATGAAAGGCCTCTCCCCAGTATGAATGCGCTGGTGTACAATGAGGTCAAATGATCACCTGAACCCAGTCCCGCAGTGAGAACATCTGAATGGTCTCTCATCAGTGTGAGCATGTCGATGGGACATCAGGTCCCCAGAACTTTTATAGCACTTGTCACAGTCCGAGCATTTAAAAGGTCTCTCATCAGTGTGAACTTGCTGGTGTCTCAGTAGATGCGATGATCTTGTGAATCCCTCCCCACACATGCAGGTGAATGGCCTCTTCCCGGTATGAATTCGTTGGTGTGTCAGCAGGTCAGATGACCGAGTGAATCCCTTCCCACATTCAGAGCAGGTGAATGGCCTCTCCCCAGTGTGGACTCGCTGGTGTGTCAGCAAATTGGTCGAATTAATGAATCCCTTCCCACACTTGCTGCAGGTGAACGGCCTCTCCCCGGTGTGAACTTGCTGATGTGTCAGCAGCGTGGACGACTGAGTGAATCCCTTCCCACATTCAGAGCAGGTGAACGGCCGCTCCCCAGTGTGAATGCGTCGATGAGTTTCCAGCTTAGACTGGTAAGTGAATCCCTTCCCACAGTCCTCACATTTCCATGGTTTCTCTCTATTGTGGATGGTACTTTTTCCTTCCATGTTTAAAATCCGATGATATTCAGGTTACAATAAATTGGACGACTTCATCAGATCCTGATGAGAAGTTTGGTTTGAGTTTCCCAACTGCAAATCCTCCATTTGTAATACACTGTGAAATTGATTTAAAACAGAAAAAAGGAGTGAGAGAAAACCCACTAAAACACAAAAGCAGGTTGTGAAATTGAGCTGAATGAATCCAGTAATTTGTGGGGCTGGCACGAGGGAAAAGTGGCCATGAAAACTGCTGGAATGTCAGAAAAAACCAACTGATTGACTAATGTCCTTCAGGAAAGGGAACCTGCCACCCAGTCTGGGTCTCACAAGACTCTAGTGTCCACAGGAGGACAGAGAGTGAGAGGGGTGAGAGAGGCAGGGAGTGAAGGAGAGGGATTTTATATGTCTACAACTTGGCCAGAACTTTGACAAAATTTTCAAAAACCTCAAACTGCATCAACCAGAAAGACTAGGGTATGGTCTATGTGTAGGTGTATGTGAACTTCAACTTCAAGATCCTCTCCAAGTCACACATCACCCTGATCGAATGAGCAGAAATTTCCTCCCATTTAAAGATCAGGAAGACCAATGCCATTGTCTTCAGTTCCTGCTACAGACTCCACTCCCTAGCCACCAACTCCATCCCTCTCCCTGGCAACTGTCTGAGGCAGAACCAGACTGTTCACAACTTTGTGGAGTACTTGACCCTGAGGTGAGCTTCTGACCACATATCTGTATCATCATCAAGACCACCAATTTCCACCTCAGTAACATTGCCCGACTCCACCCTTGTCTCAAATCATTTGCTTCTGAAATACTCATCCATTGTTTTATTTCCTCAAGACTTAACAATCCTAACACACCACAGGCTGCCCCCCCCATATTCACCCTCCCTGTAATCTTGAGGTGATACAACACTCTGCTGCCTGTGTGTTTACTTGCAGTAAGATTTATTCACCCACCACCCCTGTGCTTACTGACCTATAAAGGCTCCTGTTTAAGAAGCACCAAAATTTTAAAACTGTCGTCCTTGTTTTCAAATCCTTCTGTGGCTGTGATCATCCCTATCTCTGTTATTTCTGGACTTACTACACTGTTGCCGGCCTCTCTCATTCAACTTCCCAGTAATATTGAGGTTGTTCCAGACTCTGCTGCCCGTGTGCCTAATCACACCAAGACCCCCATCCTCCCTGTGCTCACTGACCTACAAAGGCTCCCATTCAAGAAGCACCTAAGAAGCACATCCTTGTTTTCCTCCCTGGTCGTGCCCCTCCCTATCTCTGTAATCTCCTTCAAACACACAACCCTCCAAGATATCTGCTCTCTTCTAATTCCGGCCAACATGGATCACTCTAACATCGGTGGCTGTTCTTTTAGTTCCACAAACCCCAAGCTCAGAATATTCCTCCTTAAATCTCTCCTGCTCACTACTTCACTTTCCTATTTTAGGATAATCTTTAAAACCTACCTCTTTGACCAAGCTTTTGTTCACCTGCCCTCATACCTCCTTGTGAGGCTCGGTGTCAAATGTTGCTTTATAACATTTCTGTGAAATGCCTTGGAACATTTAATACATTAAAAGTGCTATATAAGTACAAATTACTGTTGCTGATTTGGACATATATCACAATTCCTTCACCATTGCTGGGTGAATAACCTGTAACTTCTTACCTAACATCATTGTGGAAGCACCTTCACCACATGGACTGCAGCGGTTGAAGAAGGTCAAACATCATCTTCCCCACAGATAACTGGGGATTGGCAATTTTTGCTGCAGGTCTTGTTAATGACACCAAAATCGCAAAAATAACTGTTTAAATATGTATGTGTAAAATAGATTAAAAGCATCTACAGAAATATGTGTTCCTAAAACAATTTCCTTTTACATTGCATGGACAGTGTCTGTTTAGCAACCTGATCTCTCCTGGAATCTACCTCTCTCGACAATTTCACAATGGAAATTGCTGGGTCCGACTGGGTTCCAAAGTCCTTGGGGTTAAACCCAGCAGCTTCTCCTCCATCTCCACTCCAGCTCAAACTGAGGCAACAAAGGCTTTCAGAACGGAATTGGATAAGGCCATGAAGAGAAAAAAAATCCTCAGCTACCAGGAAAATGCAGCAGACTGCAACTAGCTGATTTGCTCTTGTATGGGCATGACAGGTTAAATAGCCTCCATCTGTATTGTCATCATTCAATGATTCTATGACTTGATGAAAAAGGACCAACACTGGAGGCTAGAGACCAACTGCTGCAACCAACACATACCCCGATAGAAACCAGCTCTTAATCGGTCCGTCTGTGTTTCTAAATTCAGTTCTGTGAGCGATGCCTGAAATAACATAATAACAAAATACTGCAGCTACTAGAAATATGAAATATAATGAGCAACTGCTCAAAATATTCAGCAGAGCAGGCAGTAACTGTGGAGAGGGAAAAGCGGTGAATGTTTCAGGGTGTAAAGAATGAATTACAGGGAATACAAATGAAGCAGAATTTGAAGGTCAATATAAGCTCAGAAGCAGGAGAGAAATGCAGGAAAAACAATTCCTGACCAAGGGAAGATAAAGCTGGTAGATCAGCGGTGTATAGACAGGAATTGGGCAGCAGTGGAGACCTCATGTAGACATGGTTGGCAGAAATAACAGTAAAATAGCAAATATGGATAAAATACACCCATTATTAGAGGCAGGGGAAATTAGACAATGGCAGAGTGGCAGAGAGGTGATTGGCGAGGGCAGAGGTGAAACAGCAATTCAGATCCACACCAGCCCTAAAGCTATGGAATCAGACCACAGCACTAAGAGCTCTAAATGGTAGATGAATGCTCATTAATACTCACCTCTGAAACAATTTCACTGTTTCCAAATTTAAAATCTCCTGCTGGAATCTGCAGCTGGAAAGATATCAGAAACACTGGAGTCAGAGAAAAATCTGGCAATCTTAATATTTTCTAACTCCCTGCACAGGAGATTATAAATGTCATAATATTCAGTCAAGGTTTGAATTTCAGTGGAGACAGCTTTTCTGTTGGTTTGAGTTTGCTGTGTGTAAATCCTGTTCTTCTAATCCCTTGAAAAAGGAGTTTCCAAAATCCATCCCTGTCAGTCCAGGACACAAGTTCACAACATACTCTCCTTCTGCTGCCTGGTCCAGGATTAGTTAAGCAGGGACATATTTGTATTGGAAGCAGTTCAGCAAATGTTCTCTCGGCTGATTCCTGGGATTAGGTGGTTTATTTTATGAGGAAACGTTGAGCATGTTGGGCGCGTACTCATTGGAGTTTTAAAGAACGAGAGGTGATCTTACTGAAACATGTAAGATTCTGAGGGTGCTTGCTGAAGGATGTTTTCACTGATAGGGAATCTAGAACTAGGTTTAAAAATAAGGGGGTTCCAATTTAAGACTGAAGTGAGGATAATTTTTTTCTCTCAGGTTTATTACTCTGTGGAACTGTCTTGCCCAGGGAGGAGTGCAGACTACGGAATGTTTTGGATATAGTCGAGATTTTGATATACAAGGGAGTCAATGGTTAGGAGGGAAGCAGGAAAGTGGAGTTAAGGGAACAATCAGATCAGCCAAGATCTTTTGGAATTGCCAAGCATGCTGGATTGGCGGGAATGACCCACTCGTGCTTCTAATTCTGATATTCTTATAGTATTAAGATGGTCGCACATGCGCACTGCAGCACATTGCCCCTCCAAATATGGTGCACGTTCATCCCTGCCTGTCACCAGCTCCTGTGGGCAGAGTGGCGATAAAATCAACGCGCCAATGTTTTTCTCTCCTGGTCACCGGGACCCTGAAGCCTCGCCCATTACGTTACGTCACCGAGATGGCCGCGCATGCGCTCGGCTCCCCGCCGCCCTCTCAAGTCACCTGTGCGATTGTGTAACTTCCTGAGCCTCTAATAATGGTTCACCTGGGCCTGTTCCCAGGAACAAAGCCCCAGGGCTGTAAACAGGGAACCTGCAGACCCCGATTCTGGCCTTGAGGCCTACATCGGGCGCTTATAAAGCCTCCTCTCACTCCACTCCCCTCCCCGGCTCCATTCTTCCCTCCGCCCCGCCCGCTCTCACCAATTTCCAAAAGCCTCTCCCGCACTCGCAGGGCTCCGATCAAAGTGGCACTGCGCATGCTCCAGAGGTCAGCATGGCGCCTGCGCACTGGGCGCCTGCGGGATGTATAGAGCACATTCACATCCGCAAGGGATGTTGGGTAACAGTAGCGCCATTGACATTCGAAATGCAGAATAGAAAATAATTTTGTTACCCAATTGAAATAAATTAATTTAAAAACACATAAATTCTGTGCATTGCTATGTTCCATTTTTCAAAGTGATTTAAATTTCTGCTCTCCTGTGGGAATACGTTGACCTTTTAAAGCTTTTCCACTGGTTCCCCTCTCCCTCCTCCCCTCTCGGTGCTGACCCTCGCTGGGTTAAATCTCAAAGTCACTGGTTCCTCCCTCCTTGCATTTCGATCCCTGATACTGAATGTTCACTCTTTTATAGAATGGTACATCACAAATAGAATTTAATTCAGCTCATCACACCTGTGCCCGCTTTTTTGAAGATCCATCCAATTAATTCCACAGCCCTGCTGGCAAGGTCAGAACAATGTATATCTGCTGTAGTACTGCAAGTGGTGAAAGGAAAAGGCTTTTCAGGCTACTTAGACACACCCATCCCTGTGGAAAGATCAGTGTATTTAGCAGATATAAAGGATTCACTGAAATAAAAACAGAAAGTACTGGAAAAACTCAGCAGGTCTGGCAGAGTCATTGGAGAGAGAAACAGAGTTAACATTTTGAGTCTAATACGACTCTCCTTCAGAACTGAAATGGACAGATTTTCATCCTTTATTCTGACATTAAAACTTACTGCGTCTTGTTTCTTTATCACAACCATTACTGCTCCCTTTACCTTTCATTCAATTACATCTTTATTGTTAAATCTCTTCCGCCCTCTAAACTATCCCTGACCTTCTCTTTTGTTCGACCTGACACTATTTTTTCAACAGCATAAAACCCATCCCATTTCTACCTCTCTTCAGTTCCAAAGAAGACTCATATTTCACCAGAAATATTAACTCTGTTTCTCTCGCCACGGATTCTGCCAGAGCTACTGAGTTTTTCCAGAACCTTCTGTTTTTATTTCAGATCTTCAGCATCCACAGGTATATTGCCTTCAAATAAGAGTTAAGCACACAGAGTACCTGGTAGAGTTTAACTGAGTAATTCTACACGCCCCATATACCACAGTGACAAGGGCCAAGTTAAGAGAATATCTCTGGAATGACAGAGTCGATGAATTATGGAGTTAAAAAGCAAAGGTATTAATATCCTGTAATCTCACAAATACCAATTGGCTTGGATGTTGCAGTATGAAAGAACCCCACATAGTTGTCACATGAAAGAGGCAGTGTCCAATGGACATATTAAGGCCACACTACTGTTAAACTCCAGTGGGGTTCATGTGGATGGGCCTCGGTTTTATAAATAAGGACTGTATCAGACTCATGCTGTGGCTTTGCTTCTTGACAGCCATAGTACCTTTATTAAATACCCACCGCAATAGTTAGCCCAGAAGTCTGAGGTTATTGTGATCACAGCCCTTCAATCTGTTATTGATGGAATCTCCAACTATTCTGAAAATATCCTTTGGTTGTAATTCCCACAGAGAAAACCTACGTCTCTGGCAAAAAAGCACAGCTTCTCCACATCAGAAGGAAATCGCTAACCCATGACTCCAAACTTCGAATGATTTGGGATCTTGCTTGTAAGTGACTGGGACAAGTTGCTAATTGTAAGGTGAATGTACATCAACAGCAGGAGTAATGAAGAGGGCGATGGTAATAACCATGCTGACTGACTCACCAGGAAAGCTGCTTAAGAAGGGATTTCTTGGGATCCACTCAAAACACAATCATTGGCACCGGTATGATAGTCTCCAATTAAACCTGATTTAAAAACTTGTCAGGATCCTGACCCTGATGTGACTGTGGTCAAAGAGGCCGTACACCATAGCAAAGAATTTCCCTCAACTCTCACAACAAGTAGGGATTCAGTCATCCTCCACAATGAGGTTTTCAATCACAAGGATGGCACTAATTTTGATTTAGGTCACACCTTGATGGCTCAGAAAAGAATTAATTTTGCTTATGAATCAAATTAGGAGAGTGTTTCTCTGTTTCAAGTCCTCAATATGTTACATAATTACTCTTGGTGGCTGAGGATGCACCAGGATATCCATTACCACCTGAATCTGTGTCTCATCTGTATCCAAATTAATCCGGCCGTGCGAAATGTAAGATCCCAATGGGCACATCCCATCTGAATTGTGTCGCTGGGAAACAGGCAGGCCCACAACCCACAGTAAAGGAGGGGGACTGGTATATCCTGATAGTTATATGTATGTTGGCTGGTGAATTGAAGCTTTTCCTGCCAGTAAAAATGATGCAGTTGCAACAGCTAAAAGCTTGTGGGAACAAATCTTTACCAGATAGGACTTTCAGAAAAGGATAGAGAGTGATAATGATTCTCATTTCACAGCAGAAGTAATGCAGCAGCTGGATCATCTCGTGGGTGTGGAACAACATTTCCACATCCCCGACCACCCGGAGTCCATGGTCGGGAGCTTTAATTGCTCAGGAGAAAAGACACTGAAAAAAGCTGTCATGAAGGGAGCTGATGATCTGGTCAAAGCCAATGACTGGGTCACTGCCTTGCCTTGTGTCTTAATGACCATTTACTCCACTCCTGTTCACTGCCCCAGTCACAGCCTGGTTCAGCTTATGACAAGTCGACCAATCCAGATTGTGAATTCCCCCGGCTCCCACTTCCCATGGCTACTCAACAGACTCAGGACCAGTTTCTCCAGAAACTCCAACAAACTTTAACTTCCTTCCTGCTACAGGCAGTGGAGAAGATGGTGTTGCCCTTTTCAACACTTCCAGGGAGAACCGCCCCACCCATTACATTAACTGTTCGATGGGAGATGAAGTCATGTTAAAAACATTGTTAAGCAGGATTGCTCTGGGGGGTGGGGGGCTACCTGGGAAAATCCATTTGATGATCTAAATAGATTGGGATAAACAAATCTTATATTAGCAAATTGGAAATGAGGGAAGGAAATACAATATCTGTGTTACCATGGAGATCAGTGTAAACTGTACAAAACGAAAAGGTCAGATAATGAGAAGGAGAATAAACCCTGTGTTTGACTTTATCCAACAGGGACAAGATGTGGATGGTCATCGTGCTCCTGGACAGTGTCCAGGCTGAAGTTCTGTTGCTACTGTATGATCCTCCCCCAGATTGTCCTTTCTGAGCTCCAGCCAGGTGATGTTAAACACTCAGGTGGGAAAGACAAAAATCTACAACAATATGTTTAAAACAAAGCAGATTTATTTGATACAGAACCAGAATACTAAACTTCATTTCAATTATTAACATCAGAAGAAAGAAACACCAACTCTCAGAATGTACATGGTTCAGTCCTGGGTGTCATTTACAGCAGCAATAACAGCAGAATCTAACCTCTGCAGTCACTTGTGAACTCATTGGTGTCTCAGCAGGTGGGATAACTTTGTGAATCCGTTCCCACACTCTGAGCAAGTAAACAACCTCCCCCCAGTGTAAACTCACTGGTGTCTCAGGAGGTTGAAGGAATGGATGAATCCCTTCCCACACTCAGAGCAGGTGAACGGCCTCTCCCCAGTGTGTGTATGTTTGTGTGCTAGCAATTCACGCCTGCTTTTAAAGCTCTTCTCACAGTCAGAACATTTAAAGGACTTCTGATCAGTGTGAACCAGTTGGTGTGCAGTGAGGCAGGATAATCGTGAGAATTTCTTACCTCACACAGAGCAGGCGAATGGCCTCTCCCCGTGTGAAATCGCTGGTGTATCAGAAAGTCGGATGAATGAATGAATCCCTTCCCACACTCAGAGCAGGTGAACTGCCTCTCCCTGCTGGTGTGTCAGCAACTGGTACCTGCTTTTAAAGCTCTTCTCACAGTCAGGACATTTAAAAGGTCTCTTATCTGTGTGAACCAGTTGGTGAAAGTGAGGTGGGATGACTGAGAGAATCCATTCCCACAATCAGAGCAGGTGAATGGCCTCTCCCCCCACAGTGTGAACTCCCTGGTGGGCCAGCAGGTGGGCTGACTGAGTGAATCCCTCCCACAGGTACAGCAGGTGAGTGGCCTCTCTCCAGTCTGAACTCGCTGGTGTATCCGAAGGTCAGATGAATTAATGAATCCATTGCCACACAAGAATCAGGGGTATGGTCTCTCCCCAGTATGAATGTGTCGATGGATTTCCAACTGCAATTGCCATTTGAATCCCTTCCCACAGTCCCCACATTTCCACGGTTTCTTCATGGTCCTTCTGCCTCTCCAACTTGGAAGATCAGTTGAAGCTTCGTCCACACACAGAACACATGTACATTTTCTTCTCGCTGTGAATGGTGTGATTCTTTTCAGGCTGTGTACCAGAACACTGGAACACTTGCACTCAGGTGTGTGTGTCTCGGTGCTTTTCCGGTCACACTGATGTTTGAAATCTCTTCCCATGGACAAACATTTCTCCTTCCATGTTCAAAGGCCGATGATATTCTGGCCCTGATGAATCGAGTGCTCTGTCAGATCTTGGTAATTAGTTTTAGTTTCACAGCTGTGAATCCTCTCCTCCTAATACCTTGTAAAAAGAGTTTACACAGAATTACACAGAAGGTACAGAATAGACACAGGCTATTCTTCCCAACTAGTCACTGCTGGTCTTTACACTCCACAAGCTTCACCTTCCATTCCATCTCCCTCAGATCAGTCTTTCAGTTTATCTTTTTATTCCTTTTTCTCTTGTCTACTTTTCTTTTGAAATTATCTCAGTTTTTTGCCACAACCACTTCCTGTGGTGGTGAGTTCCACTTTCTAACCACTCTGAGTAAACACATTTCTCCTTATTTCCCTTTGGGATTTATCAGTAACTATCTTGTATTTCTGGCCCCTAGTTTTGGATTCTCCCACAAATGGAAACATTCTCTCCACATCTACAAGGTCCCACATGGCAGACTGGGAAGAAAAATAAAACCTCATGGGACCCCAGGGCAAGATACAAGTTGGATCCAAATTAGGCTCAATGGTAGGAAGTGATGGATGATGGGTATTTTCTTTGTGTGACTGGAAGGCTGTTTCCAGTGGGGCTTCACAGGGCTCAGTACTGGGTCCATCATTCCTGGTTTATATCACTGATTCAACTTAAATGTAGGGACATGAATAAGAAGTTTGCGCATGATACAAAAAACAAACGGATGTGTGCTTGGTAGTGAGATAGAAAGCTGGAGACTGCAGGGAGATAAGAATGTACTGGTCAGGTAGGCAAGACCATAAGATATAGACCATTCAGCCCATCAAGGCTGCACCATGGCAGATCTGATTGTGGTCTTAACTCCACTTTCCAGTCTGTCCCCAATCCCATGAACCTTTGATTGCCTTGTAGGTCAAAAATCTGTCGAACTCAGCCTTGAAATATTCAATGACTCGGCCTCCACACTCTCTGTGGAAGAGAATTCTAGAGATTAATGCCCCTCTGAGAGAAAAATATTCCTCCTCATCACTGTTTGAAATGGGAGACCCCTTGTTTTTAAACAGTGTCCCTTACTTATCAATTCCCCCATGAGAGGAAACATTCTCAGCATCTACCCTGCAAATCCCCTCAGAATCTTGTATGTTTCAGTAAGATCACCTCTCATTCTTCTAAACTCCAATGGATACAGACCCAATCTTTCTTCATAAGACAACCCCATCATCCCGGGAATCAGCCTAGTAAACATTCTCAGAACTGTTTCTGATGCAAGTATATCCCTCCTTAAGTCAGGAGACCAAAGTTGTACACAGTACTCTAGATGCAGTCTCACCAATGCCCTGTACAATTGCAGCAAGATTCTCCTACGTTTATACTCCATCCCCATTGCAATAACGGCCAACACACCATTTGCCTTCCTAATCACTTCCTGTACATGAATGCTAACTTTATGTGATTCATGTACAAGGACACCCAGATTCCTCTGTGCTGCAGTATTCTGCAGTCTCTCTCTTGCTATTTCAATAATATTCTGCTTTTCTATTCTTCCTGCCAAAGTGGACATCCTCACATTTTACCACATTATACACCATCTGCCTACTCACTTAACTTATCTATATCTGTTTGCAGACTCTTTGTATCCTCCTCACAACATGCCTTCCTACCTACCTTTACATCATTAGCAAATTTAGCTACAATACAATTGGTCCCTTCATCCAAGTCATTCGTATAGATCAGAAATATTTGAGGGACACTGATCCCTGTGGCACTCCACTTGTTACAGTTTGCCAACCTCAAAATGACCCATTTATCCCAACTCACTCTTTCCTGTCAGTTAGCCAATGCTCTATCCATGCTAATATATCACCCCCAACATCACGAGCTCTTATCTTGTGCAGTCACCGTTAATGTGAGAGTTCATTGAAGGCCTTTTGGAAATCCAAACACACTACATCTACTGGTTCCCCTTTATACACTCAGCTTATTTTATCCTCAAAGAACTCAAGGCTCCTCCTTCATTTTGGAGGTGAGGATGGGGTGGATGGGGAGAGGGAGAGTCCTTCAAAATAAACTAACTTAAGTTAGAAATATTAAAAGATCCAACACACTGTGTTTTTAATACAAAGCTGATTTGACTTTTGTCCAGAATGTTAATCACTCTAACTGGGCTGGACTTCATGAACATCAGAAACAGACCCAAATGGACAAATGGATTAACAACAAAATCCAATCAGATTAGTTACTTGTGAACTTGCTGGTGTCTCAGCAGGGTAGATGAGTGAGAAAACCTCTTCTTACACACGGAGCAGGTGAATGGCTTCTCCCCAGTGTGAACTCGCTGGTGTGTCAGCAAGGTTGATGACTGAGTGAATCTCTTCCCACAGTCAGAGCAGGTGAATGGTCTCTCCCCAGTGTGAACTCGCTGGTGCTCCAGCAGGTCAGCTGACTGAGTGAATCCCTTCCCACACTTGGAGCAAGTGAATGGCCTCTCTCCAGTGTGAACTCGCTGGTGTTTCAGCAGGGTGGATGAATTAGTGAATCCTTTCCCACAGTTGGAGCAGGAGAATGGTCTCTCCCCAGTGTGAACTCGCTGGTGCGTCAGCAGGCGTGATGACCGAGTAAATCCCTTCCCACACTCCATGCAGGTGAACGGACTCTCTCCAGTGTGAACTCGTTCATGCACAGTGAGGTCAGATAATTGCCTGAACCCAGTCCCGCAGTGAGAGCACCTGAATGGTCTCTCATCAGTGTGAACACGTTGATGGCGCATCAGTTCCCCTGAACTTTTATAGCACTTCCCGCAGTCTAGGCATTTAAAAGGTCTCTCGTCAGAGTGAACACGCTGGTGAGCCAACAGGTTGCATGACAGAGTGAATCCCTTCCCACACTTGGAGCAGGTGAATGGTCTCTCCCCAGTGTGAATGCGACAATGAATTTCCAGTTCAACTGGATAATTGAATCCCTTCCCACAATCCTCACATTTCCATCGTTTCTCCCCATTGTGACTGCATTTATGTTCTGACAGATTGGCTGATTGGTTGAAGCCTCGTCCACACACAGAACACATGTACACTTTCTCTTCACTGTGGATGGTGCTTTCTCCTTCCATGTTCAAATGGTGATATTCAGGTTATGATAAATTGGGCGACTTCATCATATCCTGATGTGATATTTAGTTGGGGTTTTTCGGATGCAAATCCTCACCTTCTAATACCCTGAGAAATTGATTTAAAACAGAAAAAAGGGAGTGAGAGACAACTCACAGAAACAAAACACAGGTTGTGAAATTAAGCTGAATGTATCTGGTAATTTGTGGGGACAGCATGAGGAAAAATCTGTTTGATTCTTGTAAAAACCCACCTGGTTCAGTAATGTCCTTCAGGGAAGCGAACCTGCCAGACAGTCTGGACCTACTCAAGACTCAGACCTCGATGGGAGGAGGGTGAGAGAAACAGGGCGAGAAGAAGGAGGGAGATTTTATGTGCCTTCAACACGACCAGAACTTTGGCAAAACCTCCCAAACCCTCAATCTCCAACATCTAAAAGTAAACCCTTCTCTTCTAACCCCCTGTAAAAGGAGTTTCCAAAACCCATCCCTGTCAGTCCAGGATAGAAATTCACAATATTCTCTCCTCCCGCTGACAGGGATGACCGCGCATGCGCACCACTGCTCATCGACACTGGTAAGGATGGCTTTAAATCAGACTTGTCAACAGGTTTAGTTCCGCGGTTGTTGCCCCGCTTGGACTAAATGCGGGACTGGTAGATTCTTAATCTTAGTCCGAGGCCTCCACTGGGTGTTTATGAGGCCTCTCCGCCCATTCCGCCACCTCCGTTACGCCCGTATGATCAGCCGTAATTCACTGATTTCGGAGTCGAGATGACCACCTTAGTGCGTTTCTAACACCCAAACTGCGCATGTGCCAGTTCATCCTGCGGTGCGCATGCTCTGGTCACAACCAACCACTGCGCCTGCGCCAGGGTTCCCTATAGTGAGTATAGGGCACATTCTGTATCGTCGAGACTGCTGAGTAAAACCTGCGCCATTGAAGGATGACATTATTCAATAGAACATTATGATTTGTGATTTAATGACGATACAGCCATAGGGCCAAGATATAAAATTATTAAATTAATTGATACAGCAAACAAAGTGGCACCCCACCATAATTCTGTCCTGGGTGTAATTCACAGCAGAACAAACCACTACAGTTAAGTGTGAACTCACTGGAGTCTCAGCAGCTGGGGTGAACAAGTGAATACATGGAACATTTAAACCATGCCTTCCCTGTAAGTGTGTACCTATTGTGGATAAATCCTTTGAACTTATGAAGCTGAGGTGTGAATAGGTGAGCAAAGTGAATAAATCCCTGGAATTAAAACTCGAATGATGATCATGAAACCATTGTTGATTTTCGTAAAAACCCATCTGGTTCACGAATGTTGTTTAGAGAAGGAAATCTACTGCCTCACTTGGACTGGCCTACATGTGATTCAAGACCCACAGCAATGTGGTTGACTTTTTTAAAAATGCACTCTGAACAAGGGCAGTTAGGGATGGGCAATAAATGCTGGCCTAGCCAGCGACACCCACATCCCACAAATGAATAAAAAGAAACACGTGTGTAGTATCTGTGTCGTCACTCTCCGGTGTGACTGTCCTGCTGTTTCAGAAAATGGGATAACTGAGTGAATCCATTTCTACATTCAGCTGGTGAACGATCTATTCATGGTGTGAATTTACCTGTGAGTTTCCAGCTCAGACAGGGATCTCAAACCCTTCCGGTGATGAATTCCAGATTCTCAACATTCTCCTGGTAAAAAAAAACTTCAAGTGCTGTAAATCTGAAATAAAAACAGAAAATTCTGGAATTTTCTGCAGAACTGGGAGCATCCACAGAGGGGAAATATAATTTACATTTCAGGTCTGTAACCTTTCATTAGAAATGTACTGTGTCGGTGCACAAAGCTGAAATGTTAACTATGTCTCCGAATCCACAGACGCTGCCAGACATAGAACCATAGAAAAGTTCCGTCACAGAAGGAGGCCATGCCAGATCGAGGACACCCAGGTGCCCTTTCTATTCCCACCTTCCTGCACCTGGCCCATAGCCCTGCAGCTTACAGCACCTTAGGTGAGGATTTGAAGCATTTTCTGATTTTATCTTCTGTTAAAGGAGTTTCTCCCGAATTGCACATTAGATTTGTTGGTAATAAACTTATATTTATTCTCATCCATCTGAAAATGGAACCATTTTCAACTTGCCAACCCTGTCAACAACATTTATAATCTTAAAAAACTCGATCAAGTCATCTGTCACTCTCTTTGCCAGAGAAAACATCTCCAGTTTGTTCAATCTTTCTTGATAGGTATAACCTGGCAGTTCTGGCATTATTCCAGTACATTTGAAACAAGCACAGCAGATGTAACAACCACCTTTTCACCTCTGTTCCTGCGTTCCAGGGCCACAAATACACTTTCTGGGTGATATAGCAATTTACTTGTAATTCTTCCAGTTTAGGATCATGTATTCACTGCTCATGATGTGATCCCCTCCATACTGAGGTGACTAAATTAAGATTGGGTAACTGCTTTGTGGAACATCACCATTCAATTTTCTAGTCATTTGCTATTTTAATTCTCAACCGCATTCCTGGTCTGACCTCTCTGTCCTCAGCCTCCTGCACTGATCATAATCACTACTCACATTATTTTAGACTGCAGGTGCTGGTAATGATTCTGCTGATGCTATTCATATTCCCTCTCGATCTGAATTTTATTTGTTCACTTGTCATATTAGTTTATAGTCTCATTATCACACAATTTTTTCTGACATTATCCTCCCCTTTGTCATTTAATCACTCCTGCTGTCCATTAGCAATGTTCTTTCCTTCTCTTCCCCTCTCTTTTCCCTGACTCTGTACTTGTTTGTGAACAATTACATCTCTAAATTCTTCAAGTTTGATAAAGGTTCACTCACCTTAAACATTGGTTCTGCTGCCCTCTCCATAGAGGCTATTTGGCCTGCTGAGTGTTTCCAACTGTATCTCTTTTAAATTCAGATATGCAGCATCTGCAGTGTTTTGTTTGAGGGTCACTGTGGAACAGTTTTCTCTGACTTAATGTGACCGGTTTAAAGAAGTTAAAGAAGGAGCTATTAAGGAATGAGGCAACAGTTACTGTCACCCTGTTCGAAAACAAATGGAACAAAATGCACTTTTTAAACTATTGTTTGATGGAATGTAGGATCACTGTCAAGACCAGCATTTATGACCAAAATCTAATTTACATTGAACTTTGTGGCTTGATCGGCCATTTTAAAAAGCAGTAAAAAGTCAGCCACATCACCGTGCGCCAGGAGTCACATGTAGGTCAGACCAGGTAAGGACAGCAGATTTCACCCCTTGAAGGAAATTAGAGAACCGGGTGGGTTTTCATGACAATCGATGATAGTTTCATGGTCACCATTACAGAGGCTAGTTTTGAAATTCAGACTTATTGATTAAATTTCTCCCACTGCCATGGTGGGATTTGAACCTGTGTCCGCTCGTCTGGGTTATTAGTCCAGTGACCTGATCACCTGCCCTTTGCAATTGAAACACAACATTTCCACATCGGATGAAACCAGGAATTTCACTTGTAAATCAAATATTATGATCACTGCACTATGGAAATCAGCGTCAAATATCCCTAACCAAGGGGAACTGACCATACATCTCTCAGTCTAATTCACAAAAAGGAACTGCTGGGAATACTGAGCAGGTCAGACCGAGTCTGTGGAGACAGAAACAGTTAATAGTCCAAGACAGTGAACTTCCATCAGGACAAGTTCACAGACATGGAAAGTGGGGGATGGGGAAATAATAAAAGCAAAGTCTGTGATTGGGAGAGACTAATTAACAAAGGGGATGAGGATGCAAGGCAAAAGCGATGGTAATGGAACTCGTGATGAAACTAGAGGTGGAAGAATGTTATGTATCTGTCATCTATTTCTGCTCTGATTGGAAATGTGTTGCTTCTCTGTTAACCCATTTCACTTCATTAAAAACTCTCAATCTTTCTCCACCATTATCTTTTACAAACATTTCATTGAATAAACATAGGCAGTTACATAGGATACAATCATCATTTTGAAGTGTTGAAACAATGCAACACATATTTTCATAACCATCTTGTTCATAGTTCATATTAATATTTTACAGATAATCTTTAATTTGGAGGATAAGGTTATTAACATTCTAGGCTTTTGAAATTGCCACAACACCTCAAGAAATGGCAGTTCAAAGGGTGACACATGTTTGTTTAACATGGTCTGCATAGAAGAGGGAGAGAGAGAAAAAAAACTATAAAATGGCAGGTGAACTCATTTGGCTAGAAATCTGGAGACTGTATGAACTGTATTGTCCTGACTTTGTTAAAAAGGTAATTTTTTTAAGCAGACTTCACGGTTAAGAAGTTTGATTAATTAATGTAAATATCTATTGGTACATAGGCTCTCTTTTGAAATACCATCATCCATTGTATATTAGACCACACTTACAAACTTGTCCCTTGTACTTCCAGTGAAGTCGAGGGCAGTTTTCAGTGGCTGCTTCAGTCGACTGAAAATCAGAGTGATGCACAGAAACAGTGTGGTTCTGATGAAAGGTCACAGACTGAAATATATGCAAACTTTGTTTCTTTCTCCACAGACGCAATCAGATCTGCTGAAAATTCCAACACTTTCTGTTTTTCATTCAGATTTCCAGCATCTGCAGTATTTTTCTTTTCCTGAACTGGAGAGTGCTGAGAAGGTGGAGCTCATTGCAAGAAGGGTTTCAGATCCCCGTCTGAGCTGGAAACTGATGCGTAAGATCACAGCATGAAAAGATCATCACCATCTGGAGGTGGAAGGGGATTCAGTCGGTCATCCCTTTTACTGACACAATAGCAGTCAGACTGCAGAGAGACTTTTCAGATGTTTCACGAGTGAGAAAGGATTTGCTTAGTTTTCTCATCAATTTAGGAAGTTCAAAGGATTTGATTCATAATCAGCGCTTTCTTACTAGAAAGAGACATCTTAAGCGTTCTGAGCCTTGGGAAAAAAATCATTTGTTTTCCCCACGTTCTGAGACTCCAGTGATTTTGAATTTAATTGTTGAAGTGTTCTTTTCTATTAATTACACCCAGAACAAAACTATGGTGGAGGACCCGTGCACTTTGGTTGCTGTTTCAATTAATGTGATAATGTCATATCTTGACCCTAGGACGCCAATCGATCACAAAACACGATTTTCTATTCAACAATATCGCTGTTCAATGGCCGGGGCTTTACCCAGCATTCGCGGCGGGGCAGAATATGCCCTATCCTCGCTGCAGGAAGACCTTGCGCAGGCGCAATACTGGGTGTGAGACGAGCATTGTGGGTGCTTTTAGAGAAGCATGCGCAGTTGCTGCCTGCATCAAGAGCTGGTCGAAGGACTTGACAATTTCCTAGTGTAGGCAAGTAACTGAAGCTGGTAGATGGGGAGGATTGGAGGCGGTGGAGTGGGCAGTGAGATTTTATACAGATCCACTGGCGGCTTCGACACCCGAATAAATTGCAGTGGCCCCGCTGCTATCTTTACCGGGATCAATGTGCAGCAGGGCGCATGCGCGGTCATCCCTGCCAGCAGGAGGAGAAAATTTTGAGCCTCTCTATCCTGGACTGACAGGGATGGATTTTGGAAACTCCTTTTACAGGTGGTTAGAAGGGGAGGATTTACACATAGCAAACTCAAACCAAGAGAAATGTTTGTCTCGTCTGACATAGGTCTTTAAAATAAAAACAAAAATTGCTGGAAAAACTCAGCAGGTCTGACAGCATCAACGGATAGAAAGACAGAGTTAATGTTTCGAGTCCACATGACTTCTTCAGAACTCAAGTCATATTGACTCGAAATGTTAACTCTGTCTTTCTCTCCACAGATGCTGTCAGACCTGCTGAGTTTTTCCTGCAATTTTTGTTTTTGTTTCAGATTTCCAGCATCCACAGTATTTTGCTTTTATCTAGGTCTTTAAAATCCTCATTAGGATGGGCAGGTCAATGCGGACAGAACGTTTCCACTTGTTGGTCTGTCCAATGCTGGAGGTCTTGCGTACACAATAGTTACAAGTAAATCCAATAGGAAAACTGAAGATATTTCTTTCCTGAGGCAGCTATTAAAATGTGGAACTCGCTGCTACAGGAAGTGGCTGAGAAAAATATCTGAGACTCTTTCAGAAAGAAACTGGATGAGAACATGAGAGAAAAGGGAGTAGAAAGATCAGCTGAAAGGCTGAGATTAGGTTGGCAGAATGGGAGGAAATTCATGTGGAGTAGAAATTCCAGTACAGACTAGATAAACCGAATGGCCTGTTTGTGTAATGTATACTCTGTGTAATTCGTTGTAAACTTCTTTTACAGAGTAATAGAAGAGGAGGATCTGCAGACAGGAATATCAAACCAAACCTCACGTCTGACAGAGTCAACTGGTTCATTGGGACCTAAAGATTTGTACATCTGAAGGGATTTAATCGACCATCTCAGCTGGGAATCAGTGAGAGGCTGTTCACCTGCTCCTCCTGTGTGAAGGGATTGATACAGCTGGTAAACATGCTGACATGACAGTGAGCTCACAACAGTGAGAGGCTGTTCACTTGCTCTGCTTGTGCGAAGAAATTCATGTGTTCATCCAACCTGCTGGCACACCAGCTTGATCACTTTGACGAGAAGCCTCTTCAATGCTCTGACTCTGGGAAAAGCATTAAAATCTCTGAGGAACTGGTCCAACACCAGCGATCTCACACTGACGAGAGACCGTTCAGCTGCTCCCACTGTGGGAAGAGGTTCAGGCTGTCCTCCCGCCTCGTGGAGTACCAGCTCCTTCACACACACGAGAGGCCGTTCAGCTGCTCTCACTGTGGGGAGTCGTTCAGTGAGTCAGTGCATCTCACTGAGCACCAGCGAGTTCAAACCAAGGACAGGCCGTTCAGCTGCTCCCAGTGTGGGAAGGCATTCACACAGTTTTCAAGCTACACTAAGCACCAATTGGTTCACTCAGATGAGAGACCTTTTAAATGCTCCGAATGTGAGAAAACCTTTAAAAGAAGTATTGATCTGCTGAGACACCAGTGCATTCACACTGGGGAGAGGCCGTTCCCCTGCTTTGTGCGTGGAAAGAGATTCACTCATTCTTTTCACCTTCTGACAAACAGGAGTGGTCACACTGAGAGAGACCATTCATCTGCTCCGTGTGTGGAAAGAGTTTCATTCGGTCATTCAGCCTCCTGATACACCAACGGGTTCACACCGGAGAGAGACCGTTCACCTGCTCCATCTGTGGCAAGGGATTCACTCGTTCAAACCAACTTCTGATACACAAGCGAGTTCATACTGGAGAGAGACCGTTCACCTGCTCCGTGTGTGGGAAAAGATTCACTCAGTTAGCCAACTTGTGGACACATCAGCGTGATCACACTGGGGAGAGGCCGTTCATCTGCTCCGTATGTGGAAAGAGTTTCTCCGTTTGTCCTACCTTGAGGTACATGAGCGATTTCACACCGGTGTGAGGCCATTCACCTGCTCCATGTGTGGGAAGAGATTCGCTCATTCATCTCCTCTGGTGAGACACCAGCGCAGTCACACCGGAAAGAGGTCATTCACCTGCTCTGTGTGTGGGAAGGGATTTACTTGTTCATCTTATCTGGTGAGACACCAGCGCATTCACACAAGGAAGAGGCCATTCACCTGCTCCTTGTGTGGGAAGGGATTCACTGAGTCAACCCACCTGCTGAGACACCACCGCATTCATATGGGGTTGAGGCCATTCTCTTGTTCTGTGTGTGAGAAGGGATTCACTAAGTCATCCAACCTGCTGAGACACTAACGTGTTCACACTGGGGAGAGGCCATTCACCTGCTCCGTGTGTGAGAAGAGATTTACTCGGTCATCTGATCTACTGAAACATAAGCGACTTCACATGTTACCAGAAAAGTTGGATTCAGTTGTTAATGCTGAGGATCATGTCCAGAACTGAACCTTTTCTCCTTTCTAACTCTAGATTATTTCAGTTCTCATACCTTCAGTTACTCTCAGCTCCCTGTACCTCCCAGAGTGTCTCAACTTTTTACGATTTACATCAATGACTTAGATGAGGGGAGTGAAGACATGGCAGCTAGATTTGCAGAGGACAAAAAGATAGATAGGAAAGTATGTTGTGAGGAGGACATGAGTTTGCAGATGGATATAGGTCGGTTGAGTGAGTGGACAAAGATCTGGCAAATGGAGTTTAATGTGGGAAAATGTGAAGTTCGCTTTGGCAGGGAGAACAAAAAAGCGGAGTATTACTTCAATGGAGAATGGCTGCATAATTCTGAGGTACAGAGGGATCTAGGTGTTCTAGTGCATGAGTCACAAAAAGTTATTATGCAGGTACAGCAAGTAATTAAGAAGGCTAATAGAATGAGATCCTTTATTGCGAGAGGAATTGAACATAAATGTAAGGGTTTCACGCTTCAGTTATACAGGACATTGGTGAGATTGCACCTTGAATACTGTATACAGTTTTAGTCTCCTTATTTAAGGAAGGATAGAAATACATTGGAGGTGGTTCAAAGGAGGTTTACTGGACTGATACCTGGAAAGATGGGTTGTCATATGAGGAAAGGTTGGACAGACTGAGCTTGTTTCCACTGGAGTTTAGAAGAGTGAGGGGTGATTTGATTGAAGTATACAAGATGCTGAACGGCCTTGACAAGGTGGATGTCAAAAGGTTGTTTCCCCTTGTGGGTGAGTCCAGAACTAGGGGGCACTGTTTTAAAATCAGGGTCGCCCTTTCAGCACAGAAATGAGAATTTTTTCTCTCTCAGAGCGTTGTGCAACTTTGGAACTCTGCCTCAGAAGGCGGTGGAGGCAGGGTCACTGAATATTTTTAAGGCATAGGTAAATAGATTCTTGTTAGGTAAGGGAATCAAAGGTTATCAGAATTGAAACACAAGATCAGTCATGACATTACTGAATGGTGGAACAGACTCAAGGGGCCAAATGGTCTACTCGTGTTCCTATTTCTCATGTTATTATGTCTCTCTTAGCCTTAGCATCCAGTGAAGGTAACGATAACACACCCAGGATCACTATTGCTGAAATTTTGCTGAACATTTCTGAAAAAAGAGACATCCTGTTGAAGGTTTTCATTTTGCACTCATCAGGACAGGTTTGTAAGAATACCAATTGTAAGTGGAACAGTGATTTACACTGCATGAGAAGAGGGGCATGATTGGTTGGCAAGAGAACTCTGATGGGTGGAGGTGTTACCATGGAGAACGCACCAGGCAGTAGTTAACTGCCAAGCTTTTGTTAAAATTCAAACCAGGCCGATTCTGGTTGGTCATGGCATTGTCATGGGGAATGAACCATGAAATGGCTGTCCCCAAGCTTTTGTTTCATTGAAAATGGTGCAATGTGTGGACATGTTCTTTGCAAACAGAGAGAGCAGGACAGGTGTGTGAATACATGAGTTTCTAGCATGTATGAATGAGCTATACTGCAAGCCTGATTGATAATCTTAAATTGTTTGTCAGTGTCATTCTTAGCCTAATCAGATTTGTTTAGTAAGTGCTGTCCAATTGCAGAATCACTTATCATGTTGGACACTTTGTTATGAATTTTGTGAGCCTGGGCTGGTTGAGTATGGTCAGTACTTTGCCTGTTGGGAACAGCCGAAGGGACGCACTGTTTGACAAGAATGATACCAGAAATGTATGTGTTTACATATGAGGAAAGGATTGACAGGCTGGGTCTCTTCTCTCTTGGATAAGAGAGACTGAGAGGTAACCTAATAGAGGCCTTTAAAATGATGAAAGGTTTTGATAGAATACAGAGAGAATGCTTCCTCTTATGGGGAAGAGAGACCATCAATATAAGATAGTCACCAAGAATTCAATAGGGAATTCAGAAGAAACTTCTTCACCCAGAGATTGGTGAGAATGTGGAACTCGCTACCACAAGGAGTGGGTGAAGTGAATAGTGCAGATGTATTTAAGGGGAAACTGGACAAGCGCAAGAGAGAGAAGGGAGTAGAGGGTTACAATGATCAAGTTAGATGAGGAAAGATGGGAGGAGGCTTGAGTGGAGCATAAACAAAGGCTGAATGACATGTTTCTGTGCTGTATATCCTCTGTAATCCTATGTAATCGAGCTCTGAATCCTCTGTATTATTTCTGTTTGTGTCAGGAAGCAGCATGGCATTAACCTGAAGACTAAACTCAGACTCTCCCAGGCCATTGTCCTGACCACCCTGCTGTATGGAGCAGAATCCTGGAGCCACATCAAAGCTCTGGAACGCTTCCACCAAAGACATCTGAGGTCCATCATGAGAGTTCGATGGCAGGACAAAATTGCAAAACAATGAGATTCTCTATCATGCTGGGCTCAACAGCACGGAGACCATCCTCCAGAAAATTCCACTTAGATGACCTGGCCATGTCCCCCACATGGATGATGACAGAATCCCCAAACAGATCATCAATGGTGAACTGTCTCAGGGTAAACAGCATCAAGGTGGTCAGTATAAATGATACAAGAACACCCTTAAAAAGAGCCTTACAAACTTGTGCATTGCAGACCACCTCTCTGGGGAAAACACTGCAGCCGTTCGGCCCATGTGGAGGCAAACACTGAAATTTGGTTCAGCATGTTTCAAGGACCATCTACACCTGACTTGCAACATCCGATGTGCCCAGAGGAAGACCAGAGGTGGAGCAGCTGCAGAAGTTCCCCCCGGCACCAACTACGACAACTTGAACTGCCGGTTCTGTGGGCATACATGTCGATCCCACATCGGACTCTTCAGTCATGACAGGAGCCACAGAAAATGATTCAATCATTTACAGCTTGGACATACTCGAACAACAAGGAGCCTACCACAACATTATCCCTGTTCTCCGGATCGGGGAACTATACTCTGTCTGTATGATTGCAGTGCTGTTAATAAAGTCAGGAAAAGACAATCTGTTATTGTGAGTTTGATTATCTGGTGTCTGAAACAACAAGGTTCAACATTTAGATTCAACAAGATGAACAAGGAAACACATCACAGCCCAATACTCCAGCTTGATATTCCCAGGAGAAAGTCTGTTATCCAACACCTCGAGTTGACAAAACAGAGCAAGATCCCAAGTATAAGAAACCCTCAAATCATTTGTAAGTACCTTTCAAGTCCTGACAGATTCCAACCATCAGTTTCCATTACATTGAAGTCAATGGAAGGTGAGAGAGCAGTTATTCTGGAACTATAAAGAACACTAGTTAAACTACAGCTAGAGTACTGAGTACAGTTCAGGTCACCACATTACAGGAAGGATGTGATTGTGTTAGAGATGGTACAGAAGAGATTTATCTGGGTGTTGCCAGGACTGGAGAATTTTAACTGTGAGGAAAGATCTGATAGACTCTGATTATTTTCTGTGGAACAGAGGAGGCTGAGGGGAGATTTAACTGAGGTGTATAAAATTATGAGGGGCCCAAAAAGAGTGGATAGAAAGGACCTATTTCATTAACAGAGAAATCATTAACCGGGAGAGAGATTTAGACTAATTGATGGAGGATTAGAGAGGAGTTGAGTAATATTCTCACCCAGACGGGATCTGGAACTCACTGTCTGCAAGGGTGGTAGAGGCAGAAACTCTCAGCACATTTAAAAAACACTCCAATATATGCTGGAGGTGCTGTAACCTACAGGGCTACGGACTAAGAGCTGGAAAGTGGGATTAGACTGGATAACCGATTTTCAGCCAGCACACACATGATGGGCTGAATGGCCTCCTCTGTGCTGTAAATTTCTATGATTCTGTGGTGACAAGTGGTTCTTGTGTTTTTATCTGAGACAGGCCTCAGCCCAGTCACTTGCTCCAAGTGTTGATGTGATGGTTCAAGCTAAGAGGTGCCAGGTATCGGGAGCAGCTGGAGCAGTAAATAAATGGAAATGTCAGTAAATCCTGATAGAGTTTATTTGTATCTAGTTCTATTTTAATAGCTTCTGCTGAATGTGGCCCTCACCCAATGCCAGGATATCGGATCAGGGTCCCCATGGAAAATGAGTTTGACACTCCTGAGATGGACAATGTCAATGGGATCCTCAGAATCTCTGTAACCTCCTTCAGCCCCACAACGCTCTGTGTAAATACAAGGTGTTGTTGTTGGATTACATCCAGAGATAGACAATGTCAACCCGATTCCCCTCATCCACAAACACAACAACTTCTCCACAAAACATAAACAGGTTTGCAAGTTGTGACCTTCTTTTCCGGAAGCCGTGTTGAGGATCTCTAAGGGCTCCTTCTCTTCCCCAGTGATCAGAAACAGCATTTCTTAGAATCCCTTCAAGCGTCTTTCCTGTGATTGAGGTCACACTGCTGAGCCTGTCGTTCCCTGGCTCTGATATGGAAACTGAGAACTACATGAGCTGCCTTCCAATCTCAGGGAACAATCCCCGGCTCTCTTGAGCTGTTGAAGATTAGGCCAAGAGGCTCAGAGAGCTCCCGCCCCATCTCTTTAAGCTGCCTTGGGTGGGTAGCATCTGGACCTGGAGTACCATCTAGTTTGAGATTTCCTATTTTATCCAGGATGACAATCACTTTCTACTTTAATATTGATGATGTTATTGTCGACAGCAAATCCCACAGCTGGAATCTGAACATCATCCACAGGAGCGCAGACTGATGTAAAATTGTCATTTAACAGTTCTGTTATATCCTGGCAACCAGCTTCAATCTGTCCTGAGCTGAATTTCAGTGACTCAAAACCCTCTTTCACCATCTTCTCATTTCTGATGGACCTGGAAAAGCTGTCACAATTATTCCCACAATTGTTCACCACCTTCTTTTCCAAAGACATCTTCACTTCTCTAACAGCTGCTTTTGCCTCCCTCAATTGTGGGTGAAATTTGTCCCTATTCTCCTGGACACTGAATCCATCTTGTTCTAAATTGCGTTCAATGTCAGACAGTGCAGGGAGTCAGGAATCATTCACCCCTAGACCTACATTGACAGGTAAAACCCCAGACAGCTCCTCAGTAAGGATCCCTTGGTTTTTCACCATGTATTAGTCAGGATACTGAAACCCACCTTTCTGACAGTCCAATCCTGGAGGCCCCATTCCCTGATCTTACAACCTTCAGCAGGGTCAGTGGTGGAGTTCCACAGTGGGAGTGATCCCAGAGTAACAGTTGGGATTGCACCACCATGGATATCCTGAGTTGTCTAATTATAGTTATCCTGGTGTCTAACACACGCACATCAATAAAACGGAATTCCTGAAAACACGCTGCAGATCCTCCTTTATCTGAAGATCAAATATCTGTGTTATAATTGTCCCAGCAGTTAACCGGCTCCTGTGAACTCCACCATCTGCTCTTTCAATGCAGATTTTAACAAATGTCTTTCAACTAAATCAACATTGTCCTGAAATGGTAGCTGTCATATAATTACCACAGTCATTTTCAGGCTGGAAACTTAAACCTGCCATTTCACTTTCAAGTCAAGAACACATCACAGTTTTACACCAGTCTCTGATTTGACAGCACATTTCCAGCATTCACCATTGAAAAACAGAAATTGCTGCAAAATCTCAGCAGGTCTGGCAGCATCTGCAGAGAGAAAAACAGAGTTAACGTTATAAGCCCAATATGGCTCTTCTTCAGTTCCAAAACATTAACTCTGTTTCTGTATCCACAGATGCTGCCAGACCTGTTGAGATTTTCCAGCAATATCTGTTTTTATTTTAGACATCCACAGTATTTTGCTTTATTTCACAGTTGTTCTTCCTGATTCTAAACACAGTTACAAAGGAGCCTTTTGTCCCATCTGATCCATGGAAAAAAGCAGCTGACACACATTTCTTCCACACTTCAGGATTAACCCACTCAAAATCTCTTCAGTGTCAGTGAAGAGAGATGCAAAAGACCAAAGTGCCATTTGTCCCTCTCAGTGTGACCCTAAAGGACTGTGTCCAGGCTGAAGTTCTGTTCCTGCTTTATGATCCTCCCCCAGATTGTCCTTTCTGAGCTCCCACCAGGTGATGTTAAACACTCAGGTGGGAAAGACAAAAATCTACAACAATGTGTGCAAAACAAAGCTGATTTATTTGACATTTATCCAGAATGTTAAACTCCAGCCCAGTTAGAGAGATAATGAATCTCATCAGAAGCAAACTCCAGCTCTCAGAATGAACATGGTCCAGCCCTGGATGTGATTAACAGATGCAAGAACAGCAGAATCCAACCCCTGCAGTCACTTGTGAACTCACTGGTCTCAGTAGGTGAGATGACCGAGTGAATCTCTTCCCATGCATGGAGCAGGTGAACCATCTGTCACCAGTGTGAATGTGTTTGTGTGTCAGCAGGTCCACTTTGCTTTTAAATCTCTGTTTCACACAACTGAGAAAAGGTTTTTTTTATCAGTGTGAACAAGTTTTTGTGTTTTAAGGTGGGATGACTGAGTGAATCTCTTCCCACACATGGAACAGGTGAACGGTCTCTCACCAGTGTGAGTGTGCTGCTGGACACTGAGTTCACATGATCAACATTACCCAGTGAGAGCAACTGAATAGTCTTGTCAGTGTGAACACGTTGATGGTGTATCAGCTCCATAGGACTTTTATAGCACTTGCTGCAATCCAGAGATTGAAAAGATCATCCATCAGTGTGAACTCGCTGGTAGGTCAATAGATTGAATGAATTGGGAATCCTTCCCCACACATGGAGCAGGTGAATGACCTCTCCCCAGTGTGAACTCGCTGGTGTTGCTGCAGGATGGACAATCACCTGAACCTCTTCCTGTACTGAGAGCAGATGAATGGAGTAGAACCAGAGTGAATGCTCTGGTGCATCATCAGTGAATATAGGTTTTTAATCCTTAGTCTAAGCATTTAAAGCCTCTCTCTGGAGTATAAACTTGCTGGTGTGTATGGAGGCTGGATTGAGAAAGAGGCGGACAAGGAGGAAATCCCGGTGAGCTAGTGGAAGGGAGGGAAGCAGCAGAGGCAGCTGATCGGATTGTCTCAATCTTAGTGACAAAGAAGCTCCATGAGCTTCTCACACTTGTTCTTGTGGGTGAGGATGGAGACAGGTGAGAGGGAGAGCCCGTCAAAAGGAACTAACTTGGGTTAGGGATATTAAAAAGGCTTAACATACTGTGGGTTTAACACAAAGCTGATTTATTTGACTTTTATCCACAATATTAACCACGATAACTGGACTGGAATTTATTAACATCAGCAGAAAAAGACCCCAATGGATATGGTTCAGTCCTGATGTGATTAACAGCAAAATCCATCACTGTAGTTATTCATGAACTTGTTGGTGTCTCACCAGGTGAGATGAGCGAGCAAATCTCTTATTACACACTAAGCAGGTGAATGGCTTCTACTCAGTGTGAATTCTCTGGTGTGTCAGCAGGCAGGATGAGATAGTGAATCCCTTTCCAGACTCACAGCAGGTGAATGGCCTCTACCCAGTGTGAGTGCGCTGGTGCATCAGCAGGTTGCATGACTGAGTGAACCCCTTCCCACACTCAGAGCAGGTGAACGGCCTCTCCCCAGTGTGAGTGCGCTGATGTTTCTGCAGGTTGGATGACTGAGTGAATCCTTTCCCACACTCGGTGCAGGTGAATGGCGTCTCCCCAGTGTGAACTCGCTGGTGTGTCAGCAGGTTGGTTAAGGTAGTGAACCCTTTCCCACACACACAACAGGTGAACGGCCTCTCCCCAGTGTGAGTGCGCTGATGTATCAGCAGGTTGGATGAGGCAGTGAAACCCTTCCCACACTGGGGGCAGGTGAGTGGTCTCTACCCAGTGTGAACTCGCTCGTGTATCAGGAGGTTGGTTAACTGAGTGAATACCTTCCCACATTCAGTGCAAGTAAATGGCCTCTCCCCAATGTGAATCCGCTGGTGTACAGTGAGCTGAGATGATTGTCTGAACCCCGTCTCGCAATGAGAGCACCTGAATGGTCTCTTGTCAGTGTGAACACATTGATGGAGCATCAGTTCACTGGAACTTTTAAAGCACTTCCCATACTCTGGACAATTAAAAGGTTTCTCCCCAGTGTGAACTCGCTGGTGTCTCAGGAGGTGGGATGACCAACTGAATCCTTTGGCACACACGGAGCAGATGAACGGCCTCTCCCCAGTTTGACTGTGTTGATGAGTTTCTAGCTCAGACGGGAATCTGAATCCATCCTCACAGTCCCCACATTTCCATGGTTTCTCGCCAGTGTGGCTGCGCTTGTGTTTCAACAGGTCAAATGATCATCTGAAGCCTCGTCCACAGACAGAACACGTGTATGGTTTCTCTCCACTGTGAATGGTGCTTTTTCCTTCCACAATCAAAATCCGATGGTATTCAGGTTATGATAAATTAGGCAACTTCATCAGATCCTGATGTGATGATTGAGTTTCCCAACAGTGAATCCCCCCCCCCCCTTCTAATACCCTGTGAAATTGATTTAAAACAGAAAAAAGGGAGTGAGAGAGAACCCAGAAAAACACAAGGGCAGGTTGTGAAATTGAGCTGAATGAATCTGTTAATTTGTGAGGCCAGGACTAAGAAAAAATGAACATGAAAGCTGCTGGACTGTCATAAAAACCCAGCTGGTTCACTCATGTCCTTCAGGGAAGGGAACCTGTCTGGGCCTCCACAACAATCTGTTCTCTATGGGAGGGGACAGAGAGAGGTGGGGAGGTGGGAGAAATGGGGGGATGAGGCAAGGAAGAGGGATTTTATGTATCTTCAACTCAACCAGAACTTTGACATAATCTCCCAAATCCTGACACTCTACCACCGAGAAGGATCAGGATAGCAGGTTTATGGGAACAGTCTCACCTCCAAGTCACACACTGTCCTGACTTGTCTGACATCCAGAACTGGATGAGACAAATTTCCTTCAATTAAATATTGGGAAGACTGAAGCCATTGTCTTCAGTCCCACAACAAACTCGAATCCCTGGCCACCGGCTCCATCCCTCTCCCTGGCAACTGGGTGAGGTTAGAGCAGACTCTTCACAATTTCGGAATAATATTTTACCCCAAGATGAGCTTACAACCAGATATCCCCATCATCACCAAGACCGCCTATTTCCCCCTCAGTAACATCACCCGACTCCACTCATCTGCTGCTGAAACCCTCACCATTCCTTTGTTACCTCTATACTTAACAATCCTAATGCACTCACAGCCGGCCTCCCATATTAAACCACCCCGCTCCATCCCCATAATCCAGAGGTTATCCAAAGCTCTGCTGCCCGTGTGCTTACACACCAAGTCTTGTTCACCCATCACCCAAGTGCTCGCTGACATACAAAGGTTTCTGTTAAGAAGCATCTAAATTTTAAACTTCCCATCCTTAATTTCAATTACTTCCATGGCCCCTCCCTCCCTCCCTCTGTAATCTCCTCCAGACTCACAACCCTCCGAGATCTTTGCGCTCATCTAATTCCTCAGCATTCCTGATTTTAACTGTTCCACTATTAATTGGCTGCACCTTCAGATGCCCAAGGCCATAAACTGTGGAATTTCATCCCTGAAGCTCTCTGCCTCTCTACCTCACTTTCCTCTTTTCAGATACTCCTTAAAACCTACGCCTCTGACCAAGATTTTGGTCACCTGCCCTAATATCTCCTTATGTGGCTCATTGTCAAATGTTATTTTGTAACATTCCTGAGAAATGTTTTGGAATGTTTTATTACATTAAGGCATTATATAAAAACAAATTAAGTGTCATTGACTTGGACATTTCTCACCATTCCATCATCATCGCTGGTAGAAAATTTTGTAACTCCTTACCCAGCAGCATTGTGGGAGCACCTTCACCACACAGACTGCAGCAGTTCAGGAAGGTCAGATATCATCTTCCCCACAGGTAACTGGGGATGGGTAATATCTGCTGCTGGTCCTGTTAGTGATGCCCAAATCCAAGAATAAATTTTAAAAACTTATATGTAAATATGTATATGTAAAATAGATTAAAAACACCTCCAAAAATAATTGTTCCAAAAACAATACTCTTTTACATTGTCTACACAGTGTCTGTTTAGCAACCTGATTTCCCCTAGAAACTACCTCCCTTGCCAATTTCACATCTGAAATTGCCGGGCCTGACTGGGTTCTAAAGTTCTTGGGGTTAAACCTAACAGCTTCTGCTCCATCTCCACTCCAGCTCAAACTGTTGCAAAAAAGGCTTCCAAAAGGGAATTGGATAAGCACCTAAGGTAAATTGCTGGGCTATGAGGAAAGGATAGGGGAGTGGGACCAGCTGATTTGCTGTTGTAGAGAGCCAGCACAAGCATGACGGCGAAATGGCCACCTCCTGAATTGCAATCACTCAATGATCCTCAGATTCAATGAAAAAGGGCCTACACTGGAGGCCAGGGACCAACTTCTGCAACCAACACGCAGCCCATTACAAATCAGTTGTTAAATGGTCCATCTTTGTTTCTAGACTCAGTTCTGTGAGACACAGCTGCAATAAAACAAATGCAAAATACTGTGGTTGCTGTAAATCTGAAAGAAAAGGAGTAAATGCTGGAAATACTCCAGGTCAGGCAGTAACTGTATAAAGAGAAAGAGAGTTAACGTTGCAGGATGTGCCGAATCAATTACAGGGAATAAAAATTAAGCAGAATTTTATGGTCAACATAAGCTCAGAAGCAGAATAGGAATGATCTCTAGTGCAGGAAAAACAATTTCTACCACAGGAAGATAAAGCTGGTAAATCAGCAGTGAATGGCCGGGAGACGGGCGGCAGCGGAAACCTCATTTTGACACAGCTGGCAGAAATAACAGGGAAATACCAAACATGGTTAAAATACACCCATTATTCAAGGGACAGGAAGACTGCTGCTCTTGTCCTTCTAGATGGTAACAGTCGTGGGTTCGGAAAGTGCTGCCCAAAGGGCCTTGGTGAGTTCCTGCAGTGCATCTTGTAGATGGTACACACTGCTGCAACTGTGCAACGGTGGTGGAGGGAGTGAATGTTTGTGGACGGGGTGCCAATCAAGTGGGCTGCTTTGTCCTGGATGGTGTCAAGTTTCTTGAGTGGCATGGGAGCTGCACTCAAGTGCAGTGGGGAGTATTCCATCACACTCCTGCCTTGAGCTTTGTAGATAGTGGACAGGCTTTGGGGAGTCAGGACATCAGTTGCTTACCGCAGGATTCCTAGCCTCTGAACTGCTCTTGTAGCCACATTATTTATATGGCTAGTCCGGTTCAGTTTCTGGTCAATAGTAACCCCAGGATGTTGATAATGGATCATTTTCAGGTTGGTAAACTGTAACCAATGGAGTGACACAGGGATCAATACTCGGACCTCCAATATTTACTATCTTATGTTAATGACTTGGATGAAGAGAATAATTTTATTGTGTCCAACTTTGCTGACACTACAAAGATATAGGAAAATAAGTTGTGAGAAGGACACAAAGAGTCTTCATAGGTTTATAGATAGGGCAAAAAATGTCAGGTGGAGTTAAGTGTGAGAAAAAGTGAACTCGTCCACTTTGGCAGGAAGAATATAAAAACAGAATATTGTTTAAATGGAGAGAGGGATCTTGGTGTCCTTGTCCACAAATCACAAGCTAGCGTGTAGGTACAGCAAGTAAATAGGAAAGCAAAGGGAATGCTGGGCTTTATTGCATGGGGGTTGGAGTATAAAAGTAGGGATGTCTTGCTGGAACTGTACAAGACATTGATGAGACTGCACCTGGAGGTACTGTGTACAGTGTTGGTCTCTTTACCTAAGGATGAATATACTTGCATTGGAAGCAGTGAAGAGAAGGTTCGCTAGGCCGATTCCTGGGATGAAGAGGTTTTCTTATGTGAAAAGGTTGAGCAGGTTGGGCCTCTATTCATTGGAGTTTGGAATAATGATAGGTGATCTCATTGAAACAGATAAGGTTCTGAGGGGGCTTGACAGGGTAGATGCTGAGAGGATGTTTCCCCTCTTGGGGGAATCTAGAAATGGTGGGGGGGGGGGTGGGAAATTGGGGGGTGCACAGTTTAAAAACAGGATCAAAGATAGAAGCAAAATACTGTGAATGCTGGAAATCTGAAATAATATGGTCTCAAAACATTAGCTCTCTTTCTCTCTCTACAGATGCTGCCAGGCCTGCTGAGTTTTTCCAGCATTTTCTGTTTTTGTATTAAAAATAGAGTCTCCCATTTCTGAATGAGATGAGGAGGAGCTTTTTTCTCTCTCAGAGGGTTGGTTGTCTTTGGAATTCTCTTCCATAAAGAGAGATGGAGACTGGGTCATTAAATATATTCAAGGATGAGTTTGACAGATTTTTGAACAACAAGGGAGTCAAATAGTTATGATAGCAGAGAGGAAGTTTATGCCACAGTCAGATCATCCATGATCTTATTGAAGAATGAAACATTCCTGATGGGCTGAATGACCTGCTTCTATTTAATATGATCTTACGAATTAAACATTGTAGCCTGTGCCTAAGAATTCCCTATTTTATTGAAGTGCCAGCACAAGTAAAATAAATGGTCTGAAATATCCATGAGAATTTGATCCTTACTATTACTCACAGAATGGATTCACTCAGTCATCCGGCCTGCTGAGACACCAGTTCCCATGTGACTACAGGGGTTGCTTCTGTTGTCGTTGCTGCTATGCATGGGACTCTGCACTTCCCACTAATTCCCACTCATTGTCTTTCTGGTTGATAGTGGAAGGTTCGTGTACTTGTTTTATGTATAAATTAATTTCAGACTTTACTGGTTAGCTCTCCAAGCCACCACAGCAAATAAAATCATTAAAAATAGTATTTTAACAGGAATATAAAGATTAATCACCCAACACACGAATTGAAATGATGATGCTGGGATTAAGATCCCCATTATCTGCCAGTTGAACTACACAGGCTGTGTAAAATCTCCCTTAACACACTGGATCTGGGCGTCATACTCATATCAAATCTCATTGAGATTATGATCCTGCCAATCAGGGAAGAATTGTTTCTTGAAAATTATGCTCTTTGATGTGTTTCAGTGGAATTCCCATTATAATACCACTTGGTCGTATTACTGGCAAAATATACATATCTCAGTTCTTTTTAATATTCGTTCATGGGATGTGGGCATCACCAGCTGGGCCAGCATTTATTCCCATCCCTAATTGTCCTTGCGAGCTGAATGTCTTGCTAGGCCATTTCAGAAGGTATTTAAGAGTCAGCCACATTATTGTGGGTCTGAAGTCACATGTAGGCCAGACCAGGTAAGGATGGCAGATTTTCCCTTAAAGGACATTGGTGAACCAGATGGATTTTTACAACACTCGACGATGGCTTCATGGTCATCATTAGACTTTTAATTCCAGATTTTTCATTTAATTCAAATTTCACCAATTGCTATGGTGGGATTCGAGAATTACCCCGGGCATCTGGAGTATTAGTCCAGTGATAATATCACTACGCCACCGCCTCCCTAGTATTGAATTTTAACACTGGAATTCTTATGGGAAATGCTTACAATGCAGCATGTGAGAGAACACAGCCTTCGATAGATCCAAACTCTGCTGCGACCAGTACGCATGCGCAATCATTCCTGATGCCTTTCGGATTGGTGGCAGGAGTTGAAGTGAATGAATAATTGTAAACGAATTGCGCATTCGAATGGCGGGGATTTTACCCAGCATCCTCTGCGGTGGAGACTGTCCCCTATCCTCAAAACAAGGGCCCAGTGCGCAGGCGTAATACCGCAAACTATTCGAGCATGCGCAGGATTGCGATCGGGGAAAAGTTTGTTTGTTGTTTGGCAGCCGGTAAGAGGCGACAGTGGCGAAGTGCTTGGGGGGGTGAACCGGCGGGTGGGCGGGTAGGGTTCATTAACAGCCGATGTCGGCTCCAAAATCCAAATAAAAACCTCCAGGTCCCGCGTTTGCAGATCGGAGGCTTTTACTCTGGGAACAGGCCGGGGTGAATGGCCGCCATTTTGTTTCAGCGGGGATGAATGCGCAGACGTGGCCTCTTGTTGTGGCAGAGTGGGCGGGGCTTCAGGATCCAGTGACCAGGAGAGAAAAATGATTGATTTTATTGTCAGTCTGCAGACAGGAGCTGGAGAACTGAACCCAGGCAGAGGAGAGGGAGGGAGAGAGAAAACTGGGAGTGGAGGAAAGAAATGATGGAGATGGTGAGATGGGTTTGGATTTCAGCCCAGGAAGGAGGGAGAGTGTGTGGGATGGGGATTTACAGCTTTGGGTGAACAAGAGAGGAAAAATATTTCATAGAAACTACCTGTTCTAAATTTCTATCCTGTACTGACAGTAAATAATTTTTAAAACTCTTTCCCAGGTTATTAGAATGAGAGGAATTAAGACAGGAAACTGAAACCAAACACCACAGCATGATCTGACAGAATCATCAGGACCTCAATATCATTGGCCTCTGAATGTGAAGGAGAAGCATTTGTCTGTTCTGTTTGTGGGAGAAGATTTCAAACATCAGTGTGACTGGAAAATGACCGAGACACACACACCTGAGTTAGAGCATTCAAGTGAGGAAAGAGCTTTAACAAGTTACTCAGCCTGATAGACATTATACCATTCACATTGTACACCAGTCTACAGTGGGGAGAGACCGTTCACCTGCTCCGTTCTGTGTGTGAACAAGGTTTCAACTGATTGCCCAGCTGGAGCAACACAAAGACACGGGCACCATGGAGAAACCGTGGAAATGTGAGGACTGTGATAAAGGATTCAATTATCCATCCCTTCTGAAAAGCCATCGCAGTTCTCATACTGGGGAGAAACCATGGAAATGTGAGGACTGTGATAAAGGATTCAATTATTCATCCCTGCTGGAAATCCATCGACGCATTCACACTGGGGAGAAACCATTCAACTGTTCCGTGTGTGGGAAGGGATTTACTCAGACAACCTCCCTGATGTTACACCAGAGAATTCACACTGAGGAGAGGCCCTTCAGCTGCACTTACTGTGGCAAGAGGTTCATCAGTACATCTGCCCTCACCATACACAAGCGAATTCACACCGAGGAGAAACAATTCAGTTGCACAACCTGTGGACAAAGATTCAGATCTTCATCCACCCTCAGAACACACCAACGAGTTCACACTGGGGAGAGACCGTTCATCTGCTCCATGTGTGGGAAGGGATTCACTCAATCATCCACCCTCATTGCACACCAGCGAGTTCACACTGGGGAGAGGCCGTTCACCTGCTCCGTGTGTGGGAAAAGATTCACGCGGTTATCCGTCCTCCAGTCTCACCATCGAATTCACACTGAGGAGAATCCATTCAGCTGCACAGCCTGTGGAAAGAGTTTCAGGCAGTCATCCAACCTCACTGCACACCAGCGAGTTCACACTGGGGAGAGACCATTCACCTGCTCCGTGTGCAGGAAGGGATTCACAAAGTCCTACAACCTGATGAGACATCAGCAAGTTCATAAGTGACTGCAGCAGTTGGATTCTGCTGCCTTTGCTGCTGTTAATCACATCCAGGATTGATAGTCTGAAAATAGCTGGTTTGTTTCTGCTGATGTAAAGAACCCCTATAACTGGCTGGAGTTTAATATTCTGGAGATGTCACTGAATTTCAGGGCCGCACTTCCCCTTTTTAAAGCACCGCCTGTGATCTTTCTCCTTAATTCAAGAGCTCTCCCCAGGAACACGTTTACAGACAAATTATGGACTTTTACTTCAATCCTAAATTGATCTTTGCTACAAACTCTACAATTCAGTGTCTGAAAGGTTCCACTGATTAACATCTCCAATTAGAAAGTGCTGATTAATCCTTGCTGACATTCTTCACAGCAACACCTCCATTATGAAATTAAATTACCAAGAAACGTTAACCAAAATAGTAAAATGTTTTATAGGCACATCAATAAAAGCTTCATCAATCAACATTGATATTGACGAAAGCAAAATACTGCGGATGCTGGAAATCTGAAACAAAAACAGAAAATGCTGGAAAAGTTCAGCAGGTCTAACAGCATCTGTGGAGAGAAAGACAGAGTTAACGTTTCGAGTCCGTATGACTCTTCAGAGCTAAAGGGAAGTAAAAATGTGATGAAATTTATACGGTTTAAGGGGGGTGGAACAGGTGGAGCTGGGTAGAAGGCCAGAGATAGGTGGAGACAAAGGAGAGATTGCCAGAGATGTCATAAACAAAAGGTCAAATGGGTGTTAATGGTAGTGGTACTAGCTAAAGGAGGTGCTGATGGTGGCATTAAGGTCAGAAAGCAGAATGTGGTAATAGCAGGACAAGTATAAGCACTCTGGAAAGAACAACATGAAGAAGTGACATGAAGATGGCCCTAGTGGGAGTGGGATGGGGGGAGTGGACGGTCGTGGGAAAAAATGATCGAAAATTGAAGAAAAGGTAGGGAGACAACAATGAATAAAAATGAAAATAAATAAAAATAAGTGAATAAAAATAAAAATTAATATTGAAACGGGATAAAAAGAGGTGAGGATGAAGGAGCGTGTTCATGGTCTGAAGTTGTTGAACTCAATGTTAAGTCTGGAAGGCTGTAAAGTGCCTAATTGGAAGATGAGGTGCTGTTCCTCCAGTTTGCGTTGGGCTTCACTGGAACCTGTCCAGCTATTACCACATTCTGCTTTGCGACCTTAATGCCACCATCAGCACCTTCTTTCGCCAGTATCACTATCGTTAACATCCCTTTGCCCTTTTGTTCATGGCTTCTTTCTCTCCACCAGATGCTGTTAGATCTGCTGAGTTTTTTCCAGCATTTTCTATTGATATTGATTGGAAGTCGCTGAGTTCAATCATTTCTGACACAGCAGCAGTAACATTTGGTAAAGGTGGAACCCACAACAAAGGCTGGTTTGAGACCTACTCAGCAGAGATGACATCTATCATTGAAGCAAAAAGCAAAGCCCACCTGATGCACAACATAAACCCAACAGCTAGAACACTGCATAACTTGAAAGTCTCCAAGACAGTGGTGGAAAAGACATGAAGATATTATGCCAATAAAAACTGGATTAGACTACATCAAGAAATCCAAACTGTATTTGACAACAGAAATCTATGTGCTGTGTATGATGGGATCAAGAGTGCGCTTGATCCGACCATCACCGAAGTTGACCCCCTGAAATTGGCAGATGGTGAAGTACTCAATGACAGAAGTAAACAGACGTCCCGCTGGGCTGAACACGATTGTGAGCTGTATTCACGTGAGGCAGACATCTCCCAGCCTCTGTTTGACTCTCTCCCACAGCTTTCTGTCATAGTTGAGTTGGACAAGGAATCCTCATCACTTGAGCTTGAAAGAGCCATTGATTACTTAGCAAACAGAAAGGCACCCGGCAAGGATGGACTTCCAGATGAACTGCACAAGAACGGAAAGTCCCATCTCCTGCCACACCTTCATGACCTCCTCCAGCAAAGGTGACAGGAAATTGCAACAACTACAGGGACATCTACTCCTTAGCATCACTGGGAAGGTCTTTGCTGGGGTCATGCTTAAAGAATTCATCTACTTGCAGACTGAGGGTATCCAGGAGCACAGTGCGGTTTCTGTGCTGCCAGATCTACAGTGAACATAATCATCTCCATACATCGGCTACAAGAGAAGCGTAGGGAACAGGATATACCTCTTTACCTCACTATCGTAGATCTCAGTAAAGCATTCGACACCGTTAGCAGGGCAGGGCTCTACAAGATTCTGGAGAAAATTGACTGTCCCCCGAAGCTGCTCAGTCTCATCCACTCCTTTCGTGACAACGTGCAGTGACTGTACAGTTTGACGGCACCACTTGTGACAGTTTCAGGGTGAAGAATGGAGTAAAACAGGCGCCTACACCGAAAACAACAGCCCACAACGACACCTGATCACCACGAATAATAATAACTTCTATCAGGGAGATAGAACAGGGAGATGTGACATTGATAATGAGATGAGTCATGAGATAAATGTATTTAAAGTCCAGAAAGGGGTTGTTAAAATCAGTGCTTCCCAAATTTTTTCCTGGTATGATTCCATTTTAATTCCTTAGACTTTGTGTGACGCCAGAGTGAAAATTTGAGGGGACGAGAGGTGTTTTGCGGTGTGGGGCGGGGGAATTATGAAAGTATTTTGAAATGTTTTCATATTCATTTACGGAATGTGGGCATCGCTGACTGGGCCAGCATTTATTGCCCATTCCTAATTGCCCCTGAGAAAATTATTAGTGTAATAGCCTCCTGATTATTCAACTTATAGGATCCTGATTATTGATACAATTGGCAAATCACTTTAATGTAATAGGATCCTGATTATTGATGCCAAAGGACTCTGATTATTCATTGAAATAATTCTGATTATTAATGCATTAGCATCCTGATAATTTCAATTATTTTCCAATCATTGAAGCAGTAGGCAGCTGATTATTAATGCAATCGGAGCCGTGTATCAGAACCGTGTAATTAATGTAATAGAATCTGGACTATTAATGTAATAGGATCTTGATTATTAATGTAATAGGATGCTGATTATTTAGACAATAAGATCCTGATTGTTGATGCAATAGGCATCAGACCATTAATGTAATAGTATCATGATTATTAATGTGTTGGGATCCTGAATCTTAAAGTAATTAAACTCTAAGCATTAATGTAATAGGAACCTGAGCATTGATGTAATCGGATCCTCATTACTGATGCAATAGATTCTGATTATTAATGTAACATTTTCCTGATTATTAATAAGTTATGATCCTGATTATTAACACAGTATGATCCTGATTATTAACACAGTATGATCCTGATTATTAATGTATTATCCTTATTAATAACATATTATGATCCTGATTACTAATGTAGTATCCTAATTATTAACACATGATCCTGATTACGAATGTGTTATCCTGATTACTAATACACTATGATTGATTATTAATATGTCATGACCCTGATTATTAATACATTATGATTTTGATTATTGAAGAAATCGGCTTTTCAGAGAAAAATGAACACCAACCTTTTCACAAACTCTTTTTGCAGCAGCAATTGGGCCTGAGAGAGTAGACCCTTAGGCCACACCCACCAATAAAACAGCACCAGGATTTAAAGGGGCCTCGCAGCTGTCAGGAAACAGTTGGAGACCCACGGCAGCCATTACTGCCTCGGAGCTCACGAGCGCAAAGTCTCATCTCACACCCCATTGGAGGTCACGTCCCTCGGTTTGAGAAGCCCTGACTGAGATTCTAAAATGGAAACGGGGTCTTAAAATTCTTGTCACAGTTGAAGCATTTAAACCCTCTTTCTGTCCCCAGCATGAACTCGTTGGTGTGTTTGGAGGTTGGATGACCAAGTGAATCCCTTCCCACACAAGGAGCAGGTGAACAGCCTCTCCCCAGTGTGCAGGTACTGATGACTTTCCAACTCAAATGAGTAATTGAATCCCTCCCTACTGTGACTGTGTTTGTGTCTTGTCAGGCCAGATGATCAGCTGAAACCTCATCCAGGGATATGGAGAAAGAGTGGGGTAGTTGTATTAACTGGATTGCTCTTTGAAAGAGCCAATGCACATTCGATGAGCCGAGTGGCCTCCTTCTCTGCTGTACTATGATGAGATTCTATAACAGTATAATGATTCATAATAAACACCATACGATCGGACCACAGAGCTCACAGTTGCCATTTGGCCCATTGTCTCTACTGTCTATCTGAAAACGTTGACATTCTGTCCCATTCCCCGATCTCTCTCCTGAGCCCTGAAAATCTTTCATTATGAAGTATAAGTCCAAATCACTTTTGAAAGTTACTATTGGATCAGCTTCCACCAGTCATTCAGAAAATGTGTTCCAGATCATCAGAACTCGCTGAGTAAAATAACATCTCATGAAGTTTTTGCCAAATATTTTAAATCTGTGTTCTGCAGTTACCATCCATTCTGCCAATGGAAACAATTTCTCCTGATTTGATGAAAATTCTTCAAAAATGTCCACACCTCTATTAAATATCTCCTTAACTTTCTCTGCTCGAAAGAGAATCATCCCAGCTTCTCCAGTCTCTCCACATAACGGAAACCCCTCATCCCTGATACTATTCTGCTTAATTTTCCATGTGTTTTTTTATTTATTCATGGAATGTGGGCTTCGCTGGCTGAGCCAACACTTACTGACCATCCTTAGTTGCCCTTGAGAAGGCGGTGGTGAGCTGCCTTCGTAAACTGCTGCGGTCCATGTGGTGTAGGTACACCCAGAGTGCTGTTAGGAAGGGAGTTCCAGGATTTTGAGCCAGCGAGAGTGAAGGAACGGCGATATATTTCTAAGTCAAGATGGTGAGTGACTTGAGGGGAACTTCAAGGTGGTGGTGTTCCCATCTATCTGCTGCCTTTGTCCTTCTAGATGGTTGTGGTCATGGGTTTGGAAGTTGCTATTTAAGGAGCCTTGGGAATTCCTGTGGTGCATCTTGTAGATGGTACTCACAGCTGCTACTGTGTGTCAGTGGTGAAGGGAATAAATGTTTGTGGATCGGGTGCCAGTCAAGAAGGCTGCTTTGTCTTGGATGTTGTCCGGCTTCTTGAATGTTGTGGGAGCTGCACTCATCCAGGCAAGTGGGGAGTATTCCATCACACTCCTGACTTGTGTCTTGCCATTGGTGGACAGGCTTTGGGGAGTCAGGAGGTGGGTTACTCATCGCACCATTCCTACCATCTAACCTGCTCTTGTAACCACAGTATTTATATGGCTAGTCCAGTTCAATTTCTGGTCAATGGTAACCCCCAGAGTGTTGATAGTGAGGGATTCAGTGATCAAGAGGCGATGGTTGGATTCCCTCTCGTTGGAGATGGTCGTTGCCTGACACTTGCGTGGCACGAATGTTACTTGCCACTTGTTGGCCCAAGCCTGGATATTGTCCAGGTCTTGCTGCATTTGGACATGGGCTGCTTCAGTAACTGAGGAGTCGCAAATGGTGCTGCACATTGTGTAATCATCAGCGAACATCCCCACTTCTGATCTTATGATGAGATGAAGGTCATTGATGAAGCAGCTGAAGATGGTTGGATCAAGGACACTAAGCTGAGGAACTCCTGCAGTGATGTCCTCGAGCTGAGATGACTGACCTACAACAAGAACCATCTTCCTTTGTGCTAGGTATGACTCCAACCAGTGGAGATTTTCCCCCCGATTCCCATTGACTCCAGTTTTGCTAGGACTCCTTGATGTCACAACCTCTCAAATGCGGCCTTGATGTCAAGGGCAGTCACTCTCACTTCACCTTGAGAATTCAACTCTTTTCATGTTTGAACCAAGGCTGTAATGAGATCAAGAGCTGAGAGGCCCTGCTGGAACCCAAACTGGGCGTCAGTGAGCAGGTTATTGCTAAGAAAGTGCCACTTGATAGCACTGTTGATGACCCCTTCCATTACTTTACTGATATTCGAGAGTAGACTAATGGGGCGGTAATGTGTGCAACGAGACCTGGGTGTCCTCGTACACCAGCTGCTGAAGGTAAGCATGCAGGTGCAGCAGGCGGCAAAGAAGGCAAATATGTGTTGGCCTTCATAGCCAGGGGATTCAAGTACAGGAGCAAAGATGTCTTGCTGCAATTGTACAGGGCCTTAGTGAAACTACAGCTGGAATACTGTGTGCTGTTTTGGTCTCCTTATCTGAGGAAGTATGTTATTGCTATAGAGGGAGAGCAGCGAAGGTTTACCTGACTGATTCCTGGGATGGTGGGACTGACATATGAGGAGAGATTGAGACGGTTAGGATTATATTTGGTGGAGTTTAGAAGAATGAGGGGGGATCTCATAGAAACCTATAAAATTCTAACAGGACTAGATGCAGGAAGGATGTTCCCGATGGTGGGGGGATCCAGAACCAGGGGTCATAGTCTGAGGAAATGGGGTAGACCATTTAGGACTGAGCTGAGGAGAAATATCTTCACCCAGAGAGTGGTGAGCCTGCTGTGGAATTCGCTACCACAGAAAGTAGTTGAGGCCAAAACATTGTATGTTTTCAAGAAGGAGTTAGATACAGCTCTCGGGATGAAAGGGTTCAAAGAATGCGGGGAGAAAGCGGGAGCAGGCTATTGAGTTGGATGATCAGCCATGATCATGATGAATGGTGGAGCAGGCTCGATGGGCCGAATGGCCTACTCCTGCTCCTAGATTCTATGTTTCTAATTGGCCAGGTTGTATTTGTCCTGCTTTTTGTGAATGGGACATACCTGGGCAATTTTCCACATAGCTGAGTAGATGCCAGTTTTGTAGCTGTACTGGAACAGATTGGCTAGAGGCAAGGCAAGTTCTGCAGCACAAGTCTTCAGTACTATTTCTGGAATATTGTCAGGGCCCATAGCTTTTGCATGATCCAGTGCCTTCAGCAGTTTCTTGATATCACGTGAAGTGAATTGAATTGGCTGAAGACTGGCATCGATGATGCTGGGGATATCCGGAGGATGCCGAGATGGACCAGCCACTCCGCACTTCTGACTGAAGATTGTAGCAAATGCTTCAGCCTTATCTTTTGCACTGATGTGCTGGGCTCCTCCATCATTGAGGATGGGGATATTTGTGGAGCCTCCTCCTCCAGTGAGTTGTTTAATTGTCCACCACCATTCCCGACAATGTTGCAGGACTGCAGAGCTTAGATTTAATCCATTGGTTGTGGGATCACATAGGCCTCTCTGCTGCTTGGCATGCAAGTGGTCCTGTGTACTTTCTCCAAGGCCTTGACACCTTTCCTGAAGTGTGGTGCTCAGAACAGAACACAATATTTTAGTTGAGGATTAAAAATTGATTTATAAAGATTCAGTGTGACTTCCTTGCTTTTGTACTTCATGTCTCCATTAATAAATGGAGGACCCCCATTAGTTTTTTTTTAAACAGCTTGATCAACTTTTCCTGCTACCTTCAAAGATTTGTGTCCATACACTCCCAGGTCACTCTGTTCCTGCACTCAGTTTAAAATTGTACCATTTAATTGGCTGATTTCTTACCCGAAAGGACATTTGTGAACCAGATGGGATTTTACAACAATCAGCGATAATTGCATGGCACCATTACTGATACTAACTTCCACACAAAGAAGACCAAATGCTTTCCATCTGATTTAGGTCACAGTGTTGATGGATAAATAATATTTGTAAATTTGTTGCTAAAAATATCTGCAGAAAGTTTGTGTGGAATGTGAACCCACGTTCCCAGATCATAAGCCTCAGGAATACTAGTCCAATGATGTTATCACTGTGCCACCATCTCCCAACTATTTGGAGTGAGAAAGCACACAGGTAGCAGAGTTTTGGATTATCTCATTTTTCCAGGTTGGTGGGGAGGGGGCAGGGTGAATGTGAGAAGCTGGCCAAGAACATATTAGAATAGTCAAAGCATGGGTATGAGGGGGATTTCAGCAGCAGATGAGCTGGGGTAGGGTGGAGATAGTTGACGTTATGGAGGTGGAAAATCTGGTATTAATGATGGTGTGGATATGTGGTCAGAAACTCATCTTGGGATCAAATCTGACACCAAGATTGTGAAGAGTGTGGTTCAGCCTCAGACAGTTCCCAGGGAGAGGGATGGACTCAGTAGTTAGTGAACGGAATTTGTAGTGGTGACTGAAGACAATGGCTTTGGTCTTCCCAATTTTTAATTGGAGAAAATTTCTGCTCATCCAGTGCTGGATGTCGGATAAACCGTTTGATAAGTTAGTAACAGTGGAAGAATGGAGAGGGATGGTGGAGATATGGTGGGCGTAGTCAGTGTACATGTGAAAACTAGCACGGTGCTTTTGGATGATGTCACCTTGTGGCAGTGGGTAGATGAGAAATAGGAGGGACCAATGATAGATCCTTGGGGGACACCAAGTTCAAGGACTTTGGATGGGAAATGGAGGTTGGAGATGGAGCGGTAATTAGCAAAGATGGTGGGGTCAAACATTGTTTTTTTTTAGGATGGGAGGCGACAGTGGATTTAAAGGTGACAGGGACAATATTGGAAGTGGGAGAGAACTGTTAACAATATCAGCTAACATGGAGAAGTTGGGTAGTCAGCAGTTTAGTGAGAAAGGGGTCAAGAGAGCAGACGTCTGGTGCCTAAGCAGGGTGGATCACTGAGTGTATCTCTTCCCACACACAGAGCAGGTGAATGGTCTATCCCCAGTGTGAACTCGCTGGTGTCTCAGCAGGGTGGGTCTCACAGACATGATGAGCTCTGACACGCTTGACCGGAGAGCGGAGAGAAACTGGAGAAAGATGTGAGTTCAGAACTTGGTAAAAAGCGACTTTAGAGACAGTTTGGTCCGGTGGGCGAGTGGAAAGAAGAGGAGCAGCAGAGGCAGCTGATCAGATTGTCTCAATCTTAGTGACAAAGATGCTACATGAGCTCCTCACATTTGTTTTGGAGGTAAGGGTGGAGGAGACAGGGAGAGGGAGAGCACTTAAAAAGGGCCTAACTTTTGATAGAAATATTAAAAAGACTTGACACACTGTATGTTTAACACAAAGCTGATTTCTTTGACTTTTATCTATAATATTCTCCTTATGACTGGGCTGGAGTTTATGAACATCAGCAGAAACAGACCCCAGTGAATATGGTTCAGTCCTGGATGTGATTAACAGCAAAATCCAATCATTGTAGTTGTTTGTGAACTCGCTGGTATGTCCACAGACTGGAAAACTGAATGAATCTCTTTCCACACGGAGCAGATGAATGGTCTCTCCCCAGTGTGAACTTGCTGGTGTCTCAGCAAGGTGGATGACTAATTGAATCCCTCACCACACTTTGAGCAGGTGAATGGTTTCTATCTGCTGTGAGCGCGCTGGTGTATGGCAAGACGAGATGATCGTCTGAACTCAGTCGCACAGTGAGAGATCCTGAATTGTCTCTCGTCAGTGTGAACACATTGATGATGCATTAGTTCCTGGGAAGTTTTATAACACTTCCCACAGTCTGGGCATTTAAAAGGTCTCTCGTCAGTGTGAACTCACTGGTATGTCATCAGTTGGCTGAAGAAATGAATCCTTTCCCACATTCGGAGCAGGTGAATGCCCTCTCCCCTGTATGAACTTGCTGGTGTTTCTGCAGATGGGATGACTGAGTGAATCCCTTTCCACTCTCAGAGCAGGTAGATGGTCTCTGCCCCGTGTGAACTCGCTGGTGTGCCAGCAGGGTGGATAACTTTGCAAATCCCTTCCCACAGCCAAAGCAGGTGAATGGCCTCTCCCCAGTGTGACTGCGCTGATGAGTAATCAAATCCCTTCCCACAATCCCCACGTTTCCATGGTTTCTCCCTGTTGTGACTGCACTTATGATCTGACAAGTCAGATGATCAGTTGAAACCTCGTCCACACACACAACACGTGTACGGTTTCTCCTCACTGTGAACGGTGCTTTTTCCTTCCACGTTCAAATTTAGATGATATTCAGGTTATGATACATTCGTTTGCTCTGTCAGATTTTGATGTGATGTTTGGTTTCTGTTTCCCGACAGAAAACCCTCCCCTTCTAACACCCTGTGAAGTGAATTTTAAATAGAGAAAAGGGAGTGAGAGAGGGCCCACAAAAAACACAAAGGCAGGTTGTGAAATTGAGCTGAATAAATCTGGTAAATTGTGGGGCCGGCACTAGCAAAAACTGACCATGAAAACTGCTCGATTGTCATAAAAATCCAACTGGTTCACTAATGTTCTCCAGGGAAGGGAACCTGCCACCCAGTCTGGAGCTACACAAGACCCTGGCCTCTAAGGGAGAAGAAGGAGAGAGACAGAGAATTGGGCGAGGCAGGAGGTGAAGGAGAGGGATTTTATATATCTTTTTATATATCTACAACTCAACCAGAGCTTTGACAGAATCTCCCAAACCCTAAAGTCCCACCACCTAGAAGGGCCAGGCTGGCAGGTATATGTGAACACCATCAACTCCAAGTTTCCCTCCAAGTCACATACCGTCCTGACTTGTCTGACATTCATTAATGGATGAACAGAAATCTTCTCCATTTAAATATCATGAAGACCAAAACCGTTGTCTTTAGTCCCCACTGCAAATGCCACTTCTTAATCATTGATTCCATCCCTCTCCCTGGCAATTGTCTAGGGTGAACCAGCTGTTCACAACCATGGAGTCATATGAGATGAGCTTCCAACTGGCAATGGAGTATAATGTGGGAAAATGTGAAATTGTCCATTTTGGCAGGAAGAATAAAAAATAAGCAAATTATCTAAATGTTGAGAAATCGCAGAGCTCTGAGATTCAGAGGGACCTGGGTGTCCAAGTGCATGAATCACAAAAGGCAACTATGCAAGTACAGCAAGTAATCAGGAAAGGTAATAGAATGTTATCATCTACTGCGAGGGGAATTGAATGCAAAAGTCGGGAGATAAAAGCAAAATACCGTGGATGCTGGAAATTGAAACAAAAACAAAAATTGCTGGAAAAACTCAGCCGGTTTGACAGCTTCTGTGGAGAGGAAGACAAAGTTAATGTTTCGAGTCCGTATGACTCTTCGTCAGAACTAAAGAGAAATAGAATTATGGTGAAATATAAGCTGTTTAAGGCGGGGTGGGACAGGTGGAGCTGGATAGAGGGCCAGTGATAGGTGGAGGCAAAGGAGAGATTGCCAAAGATGTCATAAACAAAAGGTCAAAGGGGTGTTGACGGTGGTAATATTAACCAAAGGATGTGCTAATGGTGACATTAAAGGTAGAAAGCAGGATGAGCAAGCGACAGATAGCCCGAGTGGGGGAGGAGTGGGGGGAGGCAATCGAAATAGGCTAAAAGGTGGAGATAAAACAATGGATGGGAATAAATGTTTAAAATAATCATAGAAATAGGTGTGAAAAGAATATATATATATATATATAAATAAATATAATTATTAGAAAAATGTAGGGAGGTTATGCTTTAGTTGTACAGGACACTGGTGAGACCACATCTGGAGTATTCTATACAGTATTGGTCTCCTTATTTAAGGAAATATGTAAATGCATTAGATGCAGTTCAGAGAATGTTTACTCGCCTAATACCAGGAATGGGAGGGTTGTCTTATGAGGAAAGGTTGGACAGGTTCGGCTTGCATCCACAGGAGTTTAGAGAAGTAACAGGCTGAAACCAGGTCCTGAGGTGTCTTAACAGAGTGGACGTGGAGAGGATGTTTCCTCTTGGGGGAGAATCTACAGCTCGGGGTCACTGGTTAAAAATAGGGGATTGCACATTTAAGAGAGATGGGGAGAATTTTTTTCTCTCAGAGGGTTGGGAGTCTTTGGAACATTCTTCCTCAAAAGGCAGTGGAAGCCGGGTCTTTGAATATTTTTAAAGCAGAGCTGGATAGATTCTTGATTAACAAGGAGGTGAAAGGTTATCTGGAGTAGGCGGGAGGTTACAATCAGGTCAGCCATGATCTTTTTCAATGGCTGAGCAGGCTTGAAGGGCTGTGTGGCATTCTCCTGGTCCTAGTTCTTATGTATGTGCCACATATCAGCATCATCACCAAGACAACCTATTTCCACTTCAGTGACATTGCCCAACTCCACCCCAGTCTCAGTTCACCTGCAGCTAAAACTCTCATCCATTCCTTTGTTACCTCTAGACTTAACTAACCTAACGCACTCCTGGCCGACCTCCCAAATTCAACTTCCCTGTAAACATGAGGTCATCCAAAACTCTGCTGCTCGTGTGCTTACTCGCACCAAGTCTTGTTCACCCATCACCCCTGCGATCACTGACCTACAAATGTTCCTGGTCAATAAGCAACTACATTTTAAAATTAAAGTTTTCACTCTTGTTTTAAAAGTCCTCCATGGCCCCTTCCTGTCTCAGTAATCTCCTCGAGGCTCACAACCCTCCGAGATCTCTGCGCTCGTCTTACTCCGACCTCCTGAGCATTCCTGATTTTAACTGTTTGACCTTTGGTGGGCACGCCTTCAGCTGCCAAGGACATAAGCTATGGAATTTCCTTCCTAAACACCTCCGCTCTCTACCTCACTTTCCTCCTTTAAGATACTCCACAAAACCTACCTCTTTGGCCATCTGCCCTTGCATCTCTTTACATGACCCCTGTGCCAAATGTTGCTTTATAAAACTCCTGTGAAAACCCCCAGAACATTCTATTACATGAAAGTGCTGTGAAAATGCATATTGTTGTTGTCACCTTTCTTCATCACCACTGGGTGAATAACCGGTAACCCCTGATCTAACAGCATTATGGGAGCACCTTCACCACATGGACTGCAGCAGTTCAAGAAGGTCAAACATCATCTTCTCCACAGGTAATTGGGCGTGGGTAATATCTGTTGCTGGCCTTGTCATTGACGCCCAAATCACAAAAAACCTTTAAAAGTATGTATGTTAAACAGTTAAAAAATATTTGAAGAAATACTTGTTCCTTTAACAATATCCTTTTCCATTACACTGACAGTGTTTGTTTAACAACCTGATCTCTCCTGGATAAAAGCTCTGAAGAAAGTCATACAGAATGTTAACTCTGTTTTTTTCTCCACAAATGCTGTTAGACCTGTTGAGTTTTTCTAGCATTTTCTGGTTTTGATTATGAAAGCTGATTTGTCTCCAACTCCAAGAGAAAATTGGACCTTTCTGTTTGTGGCTTTAAACAGTTGAAATCCTGTGGGTGTGGAGCAAACATTTCAACATTTGTTAGTGAAATGTGTGAACATGAAGAAACAATGTACAAACAATTCAAGGGCTGACTTCAAGGAATAATTGGGCAGACAGGAAATGTCATCATTATGAATATACAAACATATGAAATAGACCAGAGGTCGGCCATTCAGCCCCTTGAGCCTGCTCCGCGATTCAATAAATTCATGGCTGATCTGTTTGTATTTCGAGTTTCAACTTTTCAACTACCTCTGATTAAGTTTGATTCCCTTGGCTTACAAGAATCTATCTTCCTCTGCCTTAAAAATATTCAGTGATCCCGCCTCCAATGCCCTTTGACTTCCAAAGTCGCACAACCCTCTGAGAGAAAAAAATTCTCCTCATCTCTGCCCTATCAGGGTGACTACTAATTTTAGAGCAGTGCCCCCTGGTTCTGGACTCACCCACAAGAGGAAACATCCTTTCCACATCCAGATAATCAAGACCATTCAGGATCTTATATACTTCAATCAAATCACCTCTCACTCTTCTAAATTCTAGTGGAAACAAGCCCAGCCTGTCCAACCTATCCTCATAAGACAACCTGCTCTTTCCAGGTATCAATCTAGTAAACCTCCTCTAAACTGTTTCCAATGCATTTACATTCTTCCTTAAATAAGGGGACCAAAATTGCGCAAAGTATTCGAAATGCAGTCTCACCAATGACTTGTATAACTGAAGCATAATATGCTTACTTTTATGTTCAACTCCCCTTGTAAAAAGAATAGCATTCCATTAGCCTCCTTGATTACATGCTTTACCTGCAGATTAACATTTTGTGACTCATGCACAAGAACACCTTGATATCCCTCTGCACCTTGGAATGCTGCAGTCATTCTCCGTTTAAGTAAAATTCTGCTTTTTTATTCTTCCTGCCAAAGTGAACAGCTTCACATTTTCCCACATTATACTCCATCTGCCTGCTCACTCAACTTATCTATATCTATCTGCAAATTCCTTATGTCTTCTTCAAAACATACTTTGCTACCTATCTTTGTGTCATCTGCAAATTTAGCTACCATGCCTTCACTCCCCCCAACTAAGTCATTGATGTAAGTTATAAAAAGTTGAGGCCACAGCACAGACCCCTGCGGGATTCCACTCGTTATATACTGTTAATTAAACAAATACCCATTTATGCATACTCACTGTTTTCTGCCAGCTAGTCAATCCTCTATCCAGGCTAATATGTTACCCCCCAAGACTAGAACAAGGAGAGCCCCTGGTTTCAATAAGTGAATTGACAGAAAGGTTAGGACAGATTAGGGAGAAGATTAATACTGTCACCATTCAGAACAACACAGACTATAAAGGAACAATTGATCTCAAAAACAATCTCTTGTAGTTTGTAGTTAAGGAGGGGGTGTGCTGAATCAGATTTAAAGGGGTTAAATATGGTTTCCACGCTGGACATTCACAATCAAAGCTTCAAAAATTAGACATGAAATCCCTCAACATTAATCATGACAAGTGGGAAATTCTAGCTGATGATCGATGCAAATGACACCAGCTGTGGGCAGGGTTTCACCACCACACCGACATGTGATTTCAGAAGCTCCCAAGCAGGCACCATCTCTGCAAACAAGATGTCAGCTGAGATTATCCCACAACATAAGTAATGAATACCTTCATATGTGGCACTTTTGACAGGCTTTGCCTTTCCAGAATTGGGTTGTTCAGCCATCAGATGAAATGCAACAGATCATCTCGTCTGACCTCACCAATGGTCTGAGGCTGCATTACCATTATCTCTCACAGAAGAAAGGATGCCAAGCATATGGAACAATCACATTAAAATCAGGAACTCAGATGGGGATATGGATTGGTGTTAGGCGGGAAGCCTTAAAATCAGAGTGACGGTATTTGAGAACTGATTCCTGTGATAGCAGCAATCCCATCGCTATCTGTTAGTAAGACTGATGGGGGTATTTAAAGTGAAGGCCGTAGGTATGCTGGAGGATGGTGTACACTGGGAATTTGTGAAATATCAGAGGATAATAGTGAGGGGAAATGAAGGGATCTGGAAAAAAGAACACTCTTCCTGTTGTTATAAAGGAAGTGGGAACTGGTTGTACAGATGTCAGTTTTCACACAACACACACAAACAAAACAAAAATGGGTAACTTCCCATCGATCAGGTGGACAAAGATTTGCCTCACACCAGCTAACCTGACTACTGACTAAGATAAAGTATCGGAGCCTGTAATGACCAAAAAGTTCAAAGTAGAAATTCAAGTAAATATTCCCCTCCAGGTACTGCGAGCAGTTTTGATTATCTAATTCCAGCACTTTCTCTGAACCTTAAATCTATAATGAACAACAGCTTGGACAGAGGCAGCAATGAAAAGTTGAGCGATCAATAGATATTGAGCAATCAATGGCCACCCAGGTGATCAGCCACAGTGGGAGATTTTAGACAATACAGGACAATATCCTTGGCTAATTGCAGCCTCTTCCACTTGGTATTACAGATGATTCCCCTTACATTGATGATCTGGTTGAAGGTCAGGACACCAAACAGAATGGATGGAAATATTGTTACAAACTCCCTGTGAACCTAACCTTCTGGTTTCTGTTTTGTAACCACCTTTCCATCCATTCTGCTGCCTGACCCTTCACTCCACACAGGCTTATATTGATCACCTTGTAGATTGTGCACACTGTTATGGATAACAAGCTGGTTACAAAACAGAAAAAAAAGAGGTTGAGAGCAACTACTCAGACTGGCAGAAAGTCGGAAGTGATATTTCACAGGAAGCAATGCTGGGACCACAGTTATTCACAATTTACGTAAACAATTTGGACGCAGAAATCAGAAATCCAATTTTAAAGTTTAGTAGCAGAATTATAGTAAATTAATAGATAATAAAACTTTGTCGCACAGTTCATTAAATCTATAAATTCAGTAGCAGACTGAACAATTATAAGAGGAAGTGATGAAATGAGCTATTTATGAATTAATTGATTACCAAATTGGGAGGTACAGTTAATACTGAGGAAGACTGCAACAAAATCCTGGGATCCTAAACGCACATATCAATAAAACAGGGAATTCTTGGAAACATTCTGCAGCTGCTTCTTTATCTGGAGATCAAATGTCAGTTGTATAATTGTCCCAGCAGTTAAAAGGATCCTGTGAACTCCTTCATGTGTTATTTTAATATAGTCTTTAAATTATTTTAACTGTATTTTATCATGTTAAAGGAGCTATATCAATATAAGTTATTGTTGATGCTGGCTTAAAGTGGTGGGCTCAGGGCTGTCAGTAAAAAACCCTAAAAACTTCACAGAATAATCACCATGGTCATTTTTAAACTGAAGACTTAATCCTGCTGTTTCAGTTTCAGTCAAGAACAGAGCACAGTTTTACACCAATTTCTGATTTAACAGCACGTTTCCAGTCTGCCTGACTCAGGTTGTACAACCACAGTTGTAAAGGAGCCTTCTGCTCTGTTCCTCAGAGCTTTGAAACACAATGGTTACAAAACAAAAATCAGGGGTTTAGATTTATAGAGAGTTTGTATTTTTGCATCCATTTTTCTATGTGGCCTTGGACTCGACACAGCCTGACCTTGGTCATCTTTAGACTGTACGTACTGCACAAAAGCAGCTGGGACACATTTCTTACACGCCTGAAGATTAAATCAGATGGGAAAGGCAAAAAGGTACAACAATGTGTTAAAAACAAAGCTTGATATTTATCCAGAATATTAAACAGCAGTCCATTTATATGGTTTATTAACATCAGGAGAAACAAACTCCACTGTCAGAAAGAAAGAATTCAATCCTGAACATGATTAACACAAACAGTAATCGCAGAATCCAACTTCTACAGTCACCTGTGAACTCGCTGGTGTGTCAGCCAGGAGCCTGACTGAGTGAATCCCTTCCCACACTCGGAGCAGGTGAACGGTCCCTCCCCAGTGAGTTTGCTGGTGTCTCTGAAAGTTTGATGAATGATTGATTGCCTTCCTCCACACGGAGCATATGACTGAACTCTGCTCAGTGTGAATGTGATGGTGTCTCAGAAGGCTGGGTGAATTATTGAATCCCTTCCCACATTCAGAGCAGGTGAACGGTCTCTCCCCGTCGATGAGTTTCCGCTTTTGATGGTGAATCAAATCCATTCCCACAGTTCCCACATTTCCACGGTTTCTCCATGGTGCCGGTGTCCTCGTGTCCCTCCAGATTGGATGATCAGTTCAAACCTTGTCCATACAATTTCTCCCCGCTGTGAATGGTGTGTTGCTTTTTCAAGCTCTGTAATTGGTTAAAACATTTCTCCTTCTATATTAAAGATTCAATGATATCGAGCTCCTGATTTATTGAGTGATTCTGTCTGATTGTGATGTGATGTTTCATTTGAGCTTCCCGTCTGCAAATCCTCCAATTCAATCCTATTATATAAAAGGAGATTATTAATGTCAGCACAGGATAGAAACTCAGAACAGAACAATTCTAGTTTCTTTTTCATTATTTGTTAATAAGATGAGAACGTCACTGGCAAGGCCAATGTTTGTTTTCCATTCCTAATTGCCCTGAGAAGGTGATGTTGAACCACGTTCTTGAACCACTGCAGTCCATGTGGTGTAGATGCCACTAGGAAGGGATATCAAGGATTTTGACACAGACAGTGAAGGAATGACACTATATTTCCAAGTCTGACCTTGTGATGGAGGAAAGGACATTGATGAAGTAGCTGAAGATGGTTGGGCTGAGACACTACCCTGAGGAAATCCTGCAGTGACGCCTTGGGACTGAGTTGATTGGCCTCCAGCAACCATCTTCCTTTGTGCAAGATTTGACTCCAGCCAGAGGTTTCCACAATGATTCCCATTGAGTACAATCTTACTGGGCTTCCTTTATGCCACACTTGGTAAAATGCTGCAGGGATGTGAAGGGCAGTCACTCTCACCTCACCTCTAGAGCTCTTTTGCCGCTTACCTTAAACCTGAGCTGTCTGCCGATCAATCCTTTGACAGTGGAAATAGTATTTCCATATGAAGAGGGTTGGCGTCTTGCAGGAGGGCACAGGCAGACGAGACCATGGGAAGAATTGAACAAGAAAGATCATTTTAAAGTATTCAGCTAGTAGGCATCTTCACCAGTACAAACTGTGATTCACCACTAAAAGAATGAATGTTTCTTTATATTTTTTTATTATGTGGATATCACTGGCTCTTGAGAAGATAGTGGTGAGCTGCCATGAATGTGTAGAAGGGTGAGAGCTTGTCCCTCTAAATGCCACAAATGGACACACAATGAGGAGGAAATCAATCTCTATCTTTAATTAACAGCAACATGGAACGAGGAAAATGAATGCCTTTAACCACCTCATCAACTTGGTACTGAAGTGTCTGACATTTATAAAAGGAACTCCAGAAAACAAAATGCTGACAAATGTTAAAGTGATTTGTTAATAAAATAAATTTTGAGTTAATTTTTAAAAGATAAGTTGTTTACGAGGGTTTCACCTTGACTCACTAGACTGGACAACTCTGGATCCAGTCCTGAAGTTCCAGAATTGGTTACAGAACCCAATGTTCCCTTGGGCCTCTGAGTTGTCTTCCTGTTAGTTCCCAGCACAACCAATCAGCACTCAGCAAGATTACACTGATAAAGTTAAGGGGTTGGGAGGGAAAAAAAAACAACTGAGGCCATGAATCTAAGTTGGGGAATAAAAATAGAGAAATGTTTAAAGAAAACCATTTAAAACAAATCAAATGAATTATTGCTCTTAATGTCTTCATTTTGCAAGAGACTGGAGAGGGGAGTGGGGGTGTACAGGTTTGGAGGCGGTGGTGGGAGGTAAGAAAGTTCATTGCTTTATATCATTCTATTCTTCCATGAGTGTGAGACATGAACTTTCCCTCCATTTATTACATAAATGGTGGACCATACAGCCCAGTATGCATGGCGAGAATGAATACGGTATATCGCCATCAGTTGGGCCGAAATGCGCAGCCTGAGCGATAACGGTGCAGAGACGTTTGTCGCTGGGCAGCCGGTAAGAGGCGGCGGCAGTGAACTGGTGGGTGGGCAGAGAAGGTTCATTAACACCGCCGTAGGCCGCAAATGCCGAAAAATTATCTTCCAGTCCCGCGTTTGCAACTCAGGGTTTTTTTATTTGGAGGTCCAGGTTAACGATCTCCATGTTGGTCCAGCAGGGAGCAGGGTGAATGTGAGACCATCCTGGTGCCTTCCAGAGCTTCGGGGTCCCGGTGCCCAGGAGAGAATGTGATTGACTGATTGATTTTATTCTCACCCTGCACACAGGCGCTGGAGAACTGAACCCAGCCAGAGTAGAGGGAGGGAAAGGAGTGCGGGTGCAGGAAAGAAATGGTGGAGATTTCAACACAGGAAGGATATAGAACCTGTGGGACGGGCGTTTAACGTTTTAGGGGAGCAAGAGAGGAAGAAAAATTCCATAGAAACTCGAATCGTACATTCTGAATTTCTATCCTGTACTCAAGGTGATGACTTTTGTAAACTCTTTTTACAGGGTATAAGAAGGAAATATTTGCAGACAGGAAGCTTAAGCCAAAGTCACTTCAAGATCTGATAGAGTCTTTCGAGTTACCAGACCTGAATATCATCAGCCTTTGAATGTAGAAGGAGAAATGTTTACCTGTTCTGTCTCTGTGGGATAAAAAATCTAACTTTAGTGTAACTGGAACCTTCTGTGCTATTCTATTTAACAGCACTGGGACACATGCACACACAAGTAAGAATGTTCCAGTACATTGACTGTGGAAATAGCTTTAACCAGTTACATGGCCTGAAAGAACTTTGAACTATTCACAATGGAGAGAAACTGTATACATGTGTGTGTTGATGAGTCTTCAACTGATCATCCAAACTGGAGAGACACAAGGACACCGGCTTCATGGAGAAACCGTGGAAATGTGAGGACTGTGGTAAAGGATTTTATTATCCATCCCTGCTGGAAAACTATCGACGCAGTCACACTGGGGAGAAGCCGTTCATCTGTTCTGTGTGTGGGAAGGGATTTACTCAGTCAACCTGCCTCATGTCACACCAGAAAATTCACACTGAGGAGAGGCCGTTCAGCTGCACTTCCTGTGGCAAGAAGTTCAGGCAGTCATCCCATCTCACTGCACTCCAGCAAATCCACTCTGAAGACAGGCCGTTCAGCTGCAGTTACTGTGGAAAGAGATTCAGACAGTCATCCAGCCTCATTGAGCACCTACGGGTCCACACGGGTGAGTGGCCATTCACCTGCTCCGTGTGTGGGAAGGGATTCACTTGGTCATCTGGCCTTAGGTCACACCAGCAAACTCACACTGAGGAGAAGCCATTTAGCTGTACTTCATGTGGAAAGAGGTTCAGATGTTCATCCAGCCTCATTGAACACCAGCGTGTTCACTCTGGGGAGAGACCATTCACTTGTTCCGTGTGTGGGAAGGGATTTACTAGGTCATCCAGCTTCCAGAAACACCAGCGAATTCACACTGAGGAGAAGCCATTCAGCTGTACTTCCTGTGGAAAGAGTTTCAGGCAGTCTTCTGACCTCAATATGCACCAGCGAGTTCACACTGGGGAGAGGCCATTCACCTGCTCTGTGTGTGGGAAGGGATTCACAAAGTCTTTCACTCTGCTAATACATCAACGCACTCACACTGAAGAGAGGCCATTCACCTGCTCTGGATGTGGAAAGGGATTCACTCAGTCATCTAACCTATTGGCACATCAGCGAGTTCGTAAGTGTCTGCAGGGGTTAGATTCTCCTGTTATTGCTCCAGTTAATCACCTCCAAGATTGATTGAAAATATTTGCTTTATTTCTGCTGATGTTAAATTCCAGCCAGTCATAGTGTTGTGAATATCTAGTTCATGGTTTGTATGTTTCAGAATATAACTCATTGTTTTATGAATTAGAGTTTTATATAGAAATTAAGGCAAAATATATTTGAAACTGGTAGAATCAGCCCTGAAGTAAATGCAATTCAAACAAGCTTGGTGTTTATCACACATCCTGGGGGTTATCATTGACCAAAAACTGAACTGGGCTAGCCATATAAATACTGTGGCTACAGGTCAGAGGTTAGGAATCCTGAGGTGAGTAACTCACCTCCTGACTCCCTGAAGCCTGTCCACCATCTCAAAGGCACAAGTCAGGAGCGTGATGGAATACTTTCCACTTGCCTGGATAAGTGCATCAATGCTCAGGAAGCTTGACATCATCCAGAACAAAACAACTCCTTCATTTACACCCCATCCACAAATATTCACTCTGTCCACCACTGATGCACAATGTCAGCAGTGTGTATGATCTACAAGATGCACTCACCTAGGCTCTCTTGCACCTTCCAAACCAATGGCCATTACCATAGAGAAGGACAAGGGCAGCAGATACATGAGAACACCACAATCTGAAATTTCCCCTCCAAGCCATTTACCATCCTGACTTGGAAATACATCACCATTCCTTCACTATCACTGGGTCAAAATCCTAAAACTCCCTTCCTAACAGCACTGTGGGTGTACCTACACCACATGGACTGCAGTCATTCAAGAAGGCAGCTCACCACCACCTTCTCAAGGGCAATAGAGGATGGGCAAAAAATGATGGCCTAGCCAGCGATACCAACAACCTATGAATGAATAAAGAAAAATAAAACGTTGGGGCCATGTTGACTCAAGAGTATAACGGTGTGAAAGATTAGATCATAAAACAGCAGGTGGCCTTACTTAGCTAAAGAACTGGAGACATGTTATTCACAGTTATTCCAGTAAAATTTGTTATTCATGGTTTCTCAAGATTAAAGAAAGCTTTGAAATTAAAAAATAGTTAATTTGCATTTGTACCCGTGTCACATCATCATGGAGATGATGGAGCTTAAGGAGTGGGCTTAAGAAGAATCAATTCATTTTGATGTTTGCTGAGAGTTTTAGTAGTTGCAGTTTGGACCTGGTGTGTGCAGCTTGCAACTCACTGAGGAAGATAGCCAAAGTAAATGACACTAAGATAAAGGCCAAATACTGCAGATGCTGGAAATCTGAAACAAAAACAAAAAACGCTGCAAAAACTCAGCAGGTCTGACAGCATCTGTGGAGAGAAAGACAGAGTTAACTTTGCGAGTCTGCATGACTCTTCAACAAAGTAAATGACAGTTTGATGGGCCTTGTAGGGAAATTGATGTTTAATGATTAGTTTTAGTTGAGATCACATAATTAAAGCATATTGATTTTTTAACCTGGTAGTATACTATCCTTTTAAACTGTAACCAATGAAGGACACCAGCAGTGAATATCATATGTTTCTGCTTGGCTTCATTTGATAGAGAGGACACAATGGGATTTTAAACACAATGAGGTAACATACTAGTTAATTCCAACAACTGATGAAGAGGCCCTTGTTGCACTTATCTACATAATAGAGAGGCACATTGAGTAGCCGCCTTCATGGTTGAATGGGCAAGTTTATATTCCACCACATCTTAGAACCTTATCAGAACCAGGTGTTATCAGGAGAGAAAGAATAGCAACAGCTGTGTCTGACATTAAGCTAGATTTACTTTGTAGTGTTTTAGAAGAAAGCAATTAAATTTGACTCAAATGTATTCTTTGTATTAAGAACTAACTTTTGTTACAACATGTGACTAGTTTTGTAACTGTGTAATCTTTATAGACATTTATCACTCAAGACTATGTATTAATTGAATGTATAAGGAGACTTATCACCTTACATTTTAAACACTGATTACTGTTCTGCACTTACATTTCATACTTACTCTGTATAACTTCTAAGTATTAGTACTTTGCAATCTTTTGTATTAGGCATACATAGTTTTAAGGTTATAAGCAACTTTTCCAAATCATCCTTTTGTTTTAAAAGTAAAATAACTCATTCTAATTACCAACAACCACAGAGAGAAAAACATCACCCAGCAGATGGCCTGCAAAAACGGTTATTGATAAGGGTTCTGAGATGATGAGCTCGGGATATCATTCATGAGGACATGATAGCATGCCTCCCCTATCCTAAACAAATGGTCACAGGAAGATATCATAAAACACCCTTTTGTCTGAGCTAGAAGTTATTAAAATAATAGAAATAATCTCTATTGAGAAGCAATATCAATTGATGACCATCACCTTTGAGGCCAATCATAGATTTGATCATGCACACCTTAAGCCAATTAGAAAATAGCCTCACCTCATTTAGACCAATCAGAATGCAATAACATCATTGATTGCGCTGTGGGTTGTGGCTTTGAAAGAGTTAATAAGCAGCAGCTTTCACTGGCCAACGCACGCTGAATTTGAAACTGAAGACTGCTTGGCAGCTGAAAGCAGAAGGTCAGAAGCCAGAGAGAAGACTTGAGTGTTGACCTGTGCCCAAAGCTGAACCAGGAAATAAGAACCATGCTACGCCTGTAAAGTTACTGCCTCGCTGTGCTAAGTATTAACTTATAACTTATTAAAGTTTCCTGAGATACATCATTACACTGTCTCCTGTTGCCTGAATGGTTAAAGTCTCAAATGAACAAAATTGGAATTCAAGTTCAAAAGAACTTACAGGAGGACCAGGAGCTGCCACTTGGTCCTCCTGTCCCACCCCCTCTTCCTATTGGTCCGAAGCTGCCATCAATCATCCAGGCATTGCGAGCTGTCACGTGAGGTAATTGGATGGAGCCTCCTTCTCTGCTATTCTGTTAGAAGATTCTATGGTTTGTAATAATTTTATATCGTATAATAATGAAATGATTCACAGTAAACATCATATCAGAATCATAGAGCACAGATGGTGGCCATTCAGCCCACTGTGCCTGTATTGTTTCTAAAAATGTTACCAATTCGATTCACTTCATGTAATATCGAGAAACAATCACACAGTGCAGAAGAGGCCCTTCGGCCCATCGAGTCTGCACCGACACGTGAGAAAAACATGACCTACCTACCTAATCTCATTTACCAGCACTTGGCACATAGCCTTGAATGTTATGACGTACCAAATGCTCATCCAGATACTTTTTAAAGGATGCAAGGCAACCCACCTCCACCATGATCCGAGGCACTGCATTCCAGACCGTCACCACACTCTGGGTAAAAAAGTTTTTCCTCATTCTCCATAAACCTCCTGCCCCTCAACTTGGACTCGTGTCCCCTCGTGACTGACCCTTCAAATAAGGGGAACTGCTGCTCCCTATCCACCCTGTCCGTGTCCCTCATGATCTTGTACACCTCGATCAGGTCACCCCTCAGCCTTTTGTGCTCCTACAAAAATAGCCCAAGTCTTTCCAACCTCTCTTCATAACTTAAATGTTTCATCCTAGGCAACATCCTGGTCAATCTCCTCTGCACTCCCTCCAGTGCAATCCCATCCTTCCTATAATGTGGCGACCAGAACTGCACACAGTACTCCAGCTGTGGCCTCACTAAGGTTCTATACAACTCCAACATGACCTCCCTACTTTTGTAATCTATGCCTCGATTGAGAAAGGCAAGTGTCCCATATGCCTTTTGCAGCACCCCACTAACATGCTCCTCCACCTTCAGAGATCTATGGACACACGCGCCAAGGTCCCTTTGTTCCTCAGGACTTGTGTCATGCCATTCATTGAATACTTCCTTGTGAAATTACTCCTTCCAAAGTGTATCACCTCACACTTTCCAGGGTTAAATTCCATCTGCCACTTATATCTGCCCATTTGACCATCCTGTCTATATCTTCCTGTAGCCCAAGACACTCAACCCCGCTGTTTAACCACCCGGCCAATCTTTGTGTCATCCACAAACTTACTAATCCTACCCCCCAACATAGTTATCTATGTAATTTATATAAATGACGAATAATAGGGGACCTAGCACAGAACCCTGTGGTACGCCACTGGACACTGGCTTCCAGTCATTAAAACATCCTTCTGTCATCACCCTGTGTCTGCTACAACTAAGCCAATTTTGAATCCACATTATCAAATACGCAGTGTCCCATGTGCATTTGCCTTCTTTATAAGTCTCCCATGTGGGGCCTTGTCAAAGGCTTTGCTGAAATCCATATAAACTACATCAACTACACGACCCTCATCTACACACCCGGTCACCTCCTCAAAAAATTCAATCAAATTTGTTAGGCATGACCTCCCTCTGACAAAGCCATGCTGACTATCCCTGATTAAACCTTGCCTCCCCAAGTGGAGATAGATTCTGTCCTTCAGAATTTTCTCCAATAGTTTCCCTACCACTGACGTGAGACTCACTGGCCTGTAGTTCCCTGGCTTTTCTCTACAACCCTTCTCATATAGCAGAACCACATTAGATGTTATCCAGTCCTCTGGCACCTCCCCCGTGACCAGATAGGAATTAAAAATTTGGGTCAGAGCCCCTGCAATCTCCTCTCTTGCCTCCCTCAGCAGTCTGGGACACAAATCATCCGGACCTGGATACTTGTCCACTTTTAAGCCCGCCAACACCCCCAGTACCTTGTCACTCCTTGTATCAATTTGCTCAAGAACCTCGCAGTCTCTCTCCCTGAGTTCGATACCTTCATCCTCGTTCTCTTGGGTGAAGACGGATGTGAAGTATGGGCTCCACCCATAGATTGCCCCCGTGGTCCCTAATGGACCCTACTCTTTACCTGGTTATCCTTTTCCCATTGATATGCTTATAGAATATTTTGGAACTTTACCTACTTTTACGCCAGTGCGTTCTCATATCCCCTCTTTGCTTTCCTAATTGCTTTCTTAAGCTCCACCCTGCACTTCCTGTACTCCACTAATGCCTCTGTTGATTTGATTCCTTAGTACCTGCTAAAAGCCTAATTTTTCCTTCTCAGCATATACTGAATATTTCCGGTCATCCATGGTTGTCTGGGCTTGTTATTCCTTCCTATCACCCTGGAGGGAACATGTTGAGCCTGTACCCTCCCCATTTGCTTTTTGAACGCCCCCCACCACCCCCAACCCCAACTGCTCCTCTGTAGATTTTCCCACAAATAGCTGTTCCCAGCTCTAAAATCCGCTCTCCCCCAATCCAAAACATTTTTTTAACTTGTCAATTTCTTTATCCATAACAAGCTTGAACTGTACCATGTTGTGGTTGCTATCACCAAAATGCTCCCCCACCACCACCTCAGCCACCTGTCCGGTTTCATTCCCCAGAATTAAGCCCAGCACTGTGCCGTCCCTTGTTGGACCCTCTACATGTTGAGCTAAAAAGTTCTCCTGTATACATTTCAAGAAATCCACTCTACCCAAGCCCCTAATACTATGTCTATCCCATTTAATGTTGGGGAAGTTGAAATCACCTGATATAATTACCCTATTGTTATTGTTTTAACACACATCCGCAAATTGTGCACATATTTGCTCCTCAATTTCCCGCTGACTATCTGAGGGTCTATAATAAACACCTAACAATGTGGCTGCCCCTTTTTGATCCCTAAGCTCTACCCACAAAACTTCATTCGATACCCCCTCCAAGATATCATCTCTCCTTACTGCAGTAACTGACTCTTTAACTAACAATGCAATGCCTCCTACTCTTTTCACTCCCTCCCCTGTCTCGCCTGAAGATTCTATATCCCGGAATGTTGAGCTGCCAATTTTGCACCTCCCTCAACCATGTCTCAGTGATGGCTACTAAATCACAATTCCACATGTCAATCCTCACCCTTAACTCATCCGTTTTACCTGTAACACTCCTGGCATTAAAGTAGAGACCATCCAGCCTTGCCTTACCCCCTTGAAACTTAATGCAGCTGTTCTCCCTCTGACTTGATTGTTTTACTGTATTATAATGTGTCCCTATTCTGCTAACATTCTGTGTCCCCTCCCTGCTGAATTCATTTAAACTCCTCCTTTAAATAGCACTAGAAAACCCGCAAGGATGTTAGTCCTGCTCTTGTTCAGATGTAGACTTTCCCGCTTGTACAGGTCCCACCTTCCCCAGAAACGGTCCCAGTGATCCAAGAATCTAAAACCCTCCCTCCTGCATCAACTCTTAAGCCACGTATTCATCTGCATTATTCTCCTATTTCTTAGCTCGCTAGCACATGGTACTGGGAGTAAACCAGAGTTTACAAACCAAGAGGTCTTGCTTTTTAGTTCACTGCCTAACTCCCTGAATTCTTGATGCAAGACATCTTCATTGAACACCCCTAATTCTGACTTCGTGATGGATGGAAGGTCATTGGTGAAGCAAGTGTAGATAGTTCAACCTTGGACACTCCCCTGAGGAACTCCTGCAGCTATGTTCTGGGGCTGAGATGATTGGTCTTCAATAACCACAACCATCTTCCTTTTTAGAAGGAAGAAAACAGATCCCAATGAACATGGTTCAGTCCTGAATGTGGATAACAGGTAAACAAAATAATAGTAGTTACTCGTGAACTCGCTGGTGTGTCAGTAGTTGGGGTGATTGAGTGAATCCCTTCCCACACTCGAAGCAGGTGAATGGTCTCTCCCCAGTGTGAACTCACAGATGTAACAGCAAGTTGGATGAGGTAGTGAATCGCTTCCCACACTCGGAGCAGGTGAATGGTCTCTCCCCAGTGTGAACTTTCTGGTGAGCAATCAGGTAGGATGACTGAATGAATCCTTTCCCACACTCAGAGCAAGTAAATGGTTTCTCCCCACTGTCCCCAGGATCTTGTATACTTGATGTACTGCGCTCTCAACCTGTCCTGACACTTTCTATGATTTGTGTGCATATACTCCCAGCACCCTTTTCTCCTCATGCACCCCTTTAGATTTGTACCCTTTATTTTACATTGTCCATCTGCCTTCTTCCTACCAAAATGAGTATCTTAATATTTTTCTGCATTTAATTTTCATCTGCCACTCGTGAAGGCATCAGTAACAGATAAATTATCAATATTAAATATAGAAGAGTGGAACAAATACAATTTGTTCAATTTCATCTTCCAAGGATAAGACGGATGTTCCTCATGATTGAGCAGAAAGCATTGCACCAGGAAACATTTGCGGGACAGACACTTATACATTGAGAAATTCAAAACAAGCTGAGGCACCAGGCTGAAACAAACAGTTGTCTCCCTGCAACAAGTGACATGGCCTCTCAGTCCAACCATTGGAAACCTCCAAACTCCCTGGTAGCTAGCACTGCCCTGGTTGTTACACAATTATTTATTCTCTGTAAGATCCCAGTCCAGGAACATCATTGTTTTAAACTAAATGAAGGAAATGAACTATTAAATCACGTGCTCTTGGCAGGGCCCTGTTAAACTCCTTCATAAACATTTTCCTCTGTAATATAATGCCCTCGATTGAAGGTTTGTTGAGCAAAAGTAATGTAAAAATAGTAAGATTGAAAAAATAACACTTCCATAAATTTGATATGAGGATCAATTGCATAATTACATCATGTTCATATGGTAAAGTATATTAGGAACCCAAGTCCAAATCGTCATTTGAACCTTGTGAACTAAATCAAACTAGGCATGGATTCTGCAGAAATTGCTTTTTCAAAAGGGAATTGAGCAATTTAATGAAAGGGAGGAAAAAACAGGTTTATTAAAAGAAAGAAGCAAATTGTGATTAATTAGTTTGCTCGTTTAAAAAGGGGACAGAGGTCGCGTGGTGGAAGGGCCTCTTATGCGATTGTTTGAATACACAGTGCTCAGCCACTTTATGATTACGTGGTTATGTCAGCCTTGCTGCAGCATTCCTGCTAATTGCAGCTGAATCCATTTCTCTGCAACAGACACCCAGAGTGCTGCTGCTTTGCAGTGCAGTTTAACATTCCAGACAGGCTCAACAGAAACATGACAATTTCTGTAATATAGTGGTTATCACATTCGCCTAACACATGAAAAGTTCCCGGTTTGAAGCCATGCATTGTTAAAACTTACTCATTCAATCATGAGCATAATCTGCATTGTTGAAGCTTACTTGAATATCCTATATTACAGGCATATTGCACTTAAGCTCACCGAGGACATGCTGAGATTTCATAACACACTTCAGTGCAGATAAATGTTTGTATTTCACTGCGCTCACATATTAGCAGCTCGCTCAGACAACAACAGAAATTAAGCTGTCTTTCGACACAGATTAACACATAATGTGTGCTCATAACAGCAGACAAAGGGGGATCAGATCTAATTAACTCATCATTCTCAAATTTGTTCCCTGTAAAATTCTTTGATTTTGTTGAAATGTTGACTGTTGTGCTAAATCTCAAATCAGACCCATATCTTTTGTTTGCCAGTCACGTTTGCAATTCGATGTTGTTTTATATTCCAGAGGGTCTCAAGGCAACCGAGGGCATCAATATCAAATTAAAAAAATATCAATACTGAATCCCCCTGATCCAGGACCAGTAAACCATTCCAAGGAGACTGCCACCTCCAGCCACAGAGATTAGCATACTCTTGCTTCTCCCTATCCATTTGTCCAATCAGGGACCAGTAAACTGTTCTCACCTGTGATGGGTTATATGTCCTTTCTGCCTTTTTAACTAATGTATCTTATCTAAACTGTTGCTTCTTAATAAAATGCTTCAAAATCATCTATGACTTTTACTCCCTTTTTGGGTAATCTGTGACTCCTGGACTAAAATCTTACACTTGTCCATGAGAGTAACTGAAGGTACAAGAACTGAAATAATCTAGAGTAATGATGAAGTGTTATTTGTGGTTCAGTGTTTGCATTCTTATCTCTCAGTTGAGAGGCTGTGGGTTGAAATCCACATCCTGAAACATGTGTATAAAATCCAGGTTGATATTTTGATGCTGTACTGAGGGAGCACGGCACTGCCAGAGATCCCGTCTTCCAGATGAGACTTTCAACTATGGTCCCACCTGTCCTCTCAGTTGGGTGTAAAAGTTCCCAGGATGTTATTCCAAGGAGCAGGTGATTTCTCCCTGCTGTACTGCTTCATTTTTATCCTCAGCAAACATAACTGAACAGATTATCTGGTCACAATCACATTTCGATTTGTGGGATCTTGCTGTGCACAATTTGGTGACTCCATTTCCTACATTATAACGGTGACTACACTTCATTGACTGTAAAGCACTTTGGGACATCCTGAAGTTGTGAAAGGCGCTATATAAATACAAGTCTCCATTAACAAAGGAGAACAGGCCCAAAAATACAAGTCGGTAACAGGACATCAATCAGTCTCCTCTTCTCTTAGAGAATCAAGGACTGGAACACTGTGTTTGACACGAACATGATTTATTTAACCTATACCCAGAATATTAAACTCCATCCCAGTTACAGGGATTACTAACACCAACAGAAACAAACTCCAACTTTCGAAATGAAATGGTTCACTCCTGGTTGTGATTAACAGCAGCAATAACAGTAGAATCCAAGTCCTGCAACTTGTGAACTTGCTGGTGTGTCTGCAGGGTGGATGAATGAGAGAATCCCTTCCCACACATGGAGCAGGTGAACGATCTTTCTCTGGTGTGAATGCGCTGGTGTTTCAGTCTGAGGGAATGCTGAATGAATCCCTTCCAACACACAGCAGGTGAATGGTCTCTCTCCAGTGTGACTGCGATGGTGAGTCAGCAGGTCCATTTTGCCTTTAAAGCTCTTCTCACAGTTGGAACATTTAAACGGTCTCATGTCAGAATGAACACTTTGGTGCGAAGTGAGGTGGGGAAGCTGAGTGAATCCCTTTCCACACTCAGTGCAGGTGAACGATCTCACCCCAGTGTCAATGCGCTGGTGTCTCAGCAAGGTGGATAATTGAGTGAACCCCTTCCCACACACAGAGCAGGTGAATGGCCTCTCTCCGGTGTGAACTCTCCGATGATCCGACAATTTGCAAAACTGAGTGAATGACATCCCACATGCAGGGCAAGCGCATAGTTTCCCCCAGTATGAACTCGCTGGTGTAACTGAAGGCTGGATAACTGAGTGAATCCCTTCCCACACATAGCACAAGTAAGCGGAGTCAGAGCGAGGCAGTGGATGGGGAGGATTTGGAAACACTTTGTGGATCCGCAAACCCTGAGGAATAATTGTCAGCTCCTGGTTTGCAGCTGCGGGGCTTCTCCCTCCCGGGAACAGGCCCATGTTAACGGCCGCCATCCTGGGTCAGCGAGTGGAGGATGGTTCACATCAGAGGATGTGGGAGGGGGGACAATAAATAAGAGGTTACACTTTGGGCTCAAATCAATGAGGATCTGATCTGTGGGAAGGAAGGAAACACTGGGAGGTGGGCGGGGAGGATTCAGAAACGCCCGCTGGAGGCCCCAAACCCCCAATAAGACTCATTGATTTTATTGTCAGTCTGCAGACAGGAGCTGGAGAACTGAACCCAGGCAGAGGAGATGGAGGGAGAAAACTGGGAGTGGAGGAAAGAGATGGTGAGATGGGTTTGGATTTCAGCCCAGGGAGGAGGGAGAGTGTGTGGGACAGGAATTTACAGCTTTGAGGGAACAAGAGAGGAAGAAATGGTCCATAGAAACTCGAATTGTCTGTTCTGAATTTCTATGCTGTGCTGACAATTAAGAGTTTTGTAAACTCCTTTTGCAGGATATTAGAAGGGGAAAATTTACAGAGGGAAACTCAAATCAAGCTTCACATTAAGATTTAAACCACCACTCGATTCATCAGGACCAGAATATCATCGGCAATTGAATGTGGAAGGAGAAATACTTGTCTGTTTTGTCTGTGGGAAAAGATTTCAAACATCAGTGTGACTGGTAAAACACTGAGGCGCACACACACACCCGAGTGAGAGTGTTCAGAGCACTGATTGTGGAAAGAGCTTTAACCAGTTACATAGCCTGAAAAAACATCACACCGTTCACAGTGGGGAGAAACCATACACGTGTTCTGTGTGTGGACAAGGCTTTAACTGATTATCCAAAATGGAGAGACATAAGGACTCTGGCACCATGGAAAAACCATGGAAATGTGAGGATTGTGGTAAAGGATTCAATTATCCATCTCAGCTGGAAATCCATCGATGCATTCACACTGGAGAAAAGCCATTCACCTGTTCCGTGTGTGGGAAGGGATTCACTCAGACAACCAAACTCATGTCACACCAGCGAATTCACACTGAGCCATTCACCTGCCCTGTGGGAAGGGATTTACTCAGACATCCTGTCTTATGTTACACCAGCGAATTCATACTGAGGAGAGGCCGTTCAGCTGCACTCACTGTGAAAAGAGGTTCAGGTCTTCATCTGACCTCAATATACACCAGCAACTTCACACTGGGCAGAAGCCATTCACTTGCTCTGTGTGTGGGAAGGGATTCATTCATTCATCCGGACTTAGGTCACACCAGCGGGTTCACTCTGAGGAGGAGCCATTCAGCTGTACTTTCTGTGGAAAGAGTTTCAGGCATTCATCGGCCCTTGCTGAACACCAGCGAGTTCACACTGGGGAGAGGCTGTTCACCTGCTCTGTTTGTGGGCAGGGATTTACTCAGTCATCCAGTCTGCTGAGACACCAGCGAGTTCACACTGGGGAGAAGCCGTTTAGCTGCACTTCTTGTGGAAATAATTTCAGGCAGTCATCCACCCTCATTGCACATCAGCGAGTTCACACTGGGGAGAAACCGTTCACCTGCTCTGTATGTGGAAAGGGATTCACTGTATCATCCGCCCTTGAGTTACAGCAGCAAATTCACACTGAGGAGAAGCCATTCAGCTGCATGGACTGTGGAAAGAATTTCAGGTGTTCATCTGCTCTCCTGGCACATCAGAGAGTTCACACTGGAGAGAGAACATTCATCTGCTCCGTGTGTGGGAAGAGATTCACTCGGTCCTTCAACCTAGTGACACATGACCGAGTTCATAAATGATTGCAGAGGTTAGATTCTGCTGTTATCACTGCTGTTAATCACATCCAGGATTGATAGTCTGACAATTTCAAGTTTGTTTCTGCTGATGTTAACAACCCCTATAACTGGCTGGAGTTTAATATTCTGGAGGTGTCACTGATATTTGGGGCTGCAGTGTCTCTTTTTAAAAGCACCATCTGTGAACATTCCCCTGAATTCATGAACTGCTGGAAGGTTGGATCCGTTCCACAGGACATGCGTGACACAAAAATCAACACATTTTACAAAAACAAAGGGGACAGAGGAGATTGCAGCAAAAACTTTGTCCACCAAAGGTCCTCAGTCTCATCCACTCCTTTCAAGACAACATACCCTGTGCTGTACAGTTTGACGGCTCCACTTCTGACAGTTTCAGGGTGAAGAATGGAGTGAAACAGGACTGTGTCCTATGCCCCACTTTGTTTGCTATTTTCTTCTCCATCTTCCCTGCAGATTTGGAAGGAGTTTCCCTGCATACTCAGTCAGATGGTAACCTCTACGATCTGTCCAGGCTGAAAGTGAAGACAAAATATATTCTGTCTCAATCAGAGACCTCCTCTACGCTGATGATGTCGTGCTTGTGACTCACACAGAAACTCAGTTACAAAGACTCGTGGACTGTCTCTCCCATGTCTGTAACTTGTTCACCCTTACTGTAACCATCAAGAAAACTGTGGTTTGGGGACTGGGTGTCACACCTCCATCCTTGATCATACTAAGTAACACCCCGCTGGAAATTGTCAGTGAAATCTGTGACTTTGGGTCCACAATGACAGACAATCTGTCTCTTGATGCAGAACTTGATACACACGGAGGGAAAGCGGCTCCACCTTTGGCCGACTCATAAATTGTACATGGAATAACATCAAGCTGTCTCTCAGCACCAAGATGCTTGTTTCTTGAGGCCTGTGACCTCAGCACCTTGTTGTCTGGCTGTGAAACATGGACGATTTACAGTGATCAGGAAAGGAAGCTCAACAACTTTCACCTTCGCTGTTTGCGGCACATTCTGGGCATCTCAGGGACAGAATCAGGAATGCAGCAGTCCTCTCAAAGACAAATCTCCCAAGTACGCGGGCTCTCATCAAGCAGAGGTGACTTCACTGGCTCTGAAGAAGAGTCATATCAGACTCGAAACGTTAACTCTGTTTCTCTCTCCACAGGTGCTTCCAGACCTGCTGGTTTTTTCCTGAATTTTCTATTTCTACCTCATAAGAGGCTTCTGGCCTCTCTTCCATGGTCTTGACTGTGTCTGGGTGGCTTTGGAGAGGGAGCATGTGGTGTCCACTCGTACGGCTGACACTTTCCACCAGCGGATACCTCAGGGTACAGAATGTCTCAGAGATACTGGAAGCGACATTCTGGTTTAGTTAGGAAGGTTCTCTTCACTCTAGTTGGGGCTTTGATGCTGATTTTGGGCTCTTTTAGTTCAATCAGACAACATGTTTGAGAGAACAAGAGGAGAAAGAATGTCAGAAAGAAACTAGAATTGTCTGTTCTGAATTTCTATCCTGAACTGACAGTGATGACTTTTGTAAACTCTGTTTGCAGAATATTAGAAGGAGATGATTTGAAGATGGGAAACTCAAACCAAATATCTCATCAAGATCTGACAGAGTCACTGCTTCATCAGGACCTGAATACTATCGGCCTTTAAATGTCGAAGGAGAAATGTTTGTTCTGATTGTGGGAAAAGGTTTCAAGCATCAGCGTGGCCAGAGAAGCACCGAGACATACACACCCGAGTGAGAGTGTTCCAGTGAACTGAGTGTGGAAAAAGCTTTAACCAGTTACACAGCCTGAAATAACATCACACCATTCACAGTGAGGAGAAACGATACACGTGTTATGTTTGTGGATGAGTCTGCAACTGATTATCCAACCTAGAGAGACACAAGGACACTGAGACCACAAAGAAACCGTGGAAATATGGGGACTGTGGGAAGGGATTCACTTGCCCATCCCAGCTGGAAGCTCATCGACGCACTCACACTGGGGAGAGACCGTACACCTGCTCTGTGTGTGGGATGGGATTCACTTCATCATCCAACCTAGTGACATATCAGCGGGTTCACACAGGGGAGAAGATATTCACCTGCTTTGTGTGTGGGAAGGGGTTTTCTCAGTCATCAAATCTGCTAACACACCAGCAAGTTCACACTGGGGAGAGGCCATTCACCTGCTCTGTGTGTGGGAAGGGGTTTGCTTGATCGTCTCATTTGCTGACACACTAGTGACTGCAGAGGTTGGATTCTGTTGTGAATCACATCCTTTGTTTCTGTTGCTGTTACTACCCCTTGTAACTGGGCTGGGGTTTAATATTCTGGATATCTGTCAAATAAATGAGTTTGGATGAAAGCAGACAGTGCTGTTGTAAAAGCATAAGAGAAGGGAAGAGAAGTGCAAGAGGAGTGTCTCCAGCTGCAGCTCCTGGAAGCCCGGGTTTCAGAGCTGGAGCAGTGGCTGGGGACACTGTGGAGCATCTGTGAGGTGGAGAGTATAATGGATAGTACGTATAAAGAGGTGGTCACACCACAGGCTAAGAGTCCACAGGCAGGAAGGGAATGGGTGACCACCAGGCAGAGCAAGAGGACTAGGCAGGCAGTGCAGGAATCTCCTTTGGCTATTCCCCTGTAAAACAGATATACCACTTTGGATACTGTTGGGCGGAATGGCCTCTCAGGAGAAAGCAGCAATAGCCAAGTTCATTGCACCGAAGTTGGCTCTGCTGCACAAGGGAGGAGTAAAAAGTGCGGGAATGCAATAGTTATAGGGGATTCAATTGTAAGGGGAATAGATAGGCATTTCTGTGATGCAAACGAGACTCCAGGATGGTATGTTGCCTCCCTGGTGCCAGGGTCAAGGATGTCTCAGAGCGACTGGAGGACATTCTGAAGGGGGAGGGTGAACAGCCAGTGGTCATGGTACACATTGGTACAAACGACATAGGGAAAAAAAGAGATGAGGTCCTGAAAGCAGAATTTAGGGAGTTGGGAAGTAAGTTGAAAATGGGACCTCAAAGGTAGTGATCTCAGGATTACTACCAGTGCCACGTGCTAGTCAGAGTAGAAATAGCAGGATATCTCGGATGAATACGTGGCTGAAGACATGGTGTGAAGGCGAGGGTTTCAGATTCCTGGGACATTGGGACCAGTTCTAGGAGAGGTGGGACCAGTACAAACTGGATGGGTTACACCTGGGCAAGACCAGGAATGATGTCCTGGGGGAAGATTTTCTAGAGTGGTTGGGGAGGGTTTAAACTAAAATGGCAGGGGGATGGGAACCTATGCATGGAGTCAGAGGAAAGGGAATCAAGGACAAGAACAAAAGATAGAAAGGGGAATAAGAAAAGTGATAGAGAAATCAAGGGCAAGACTCAAACAGGGCCTAAGTTAAAAAAGTGGGAATGGGACTGTTAATGTTAAAAAGACAAGCCTTAAGGCTTTGTGCCTTAACGCAAGGAGCATTAGCAATAAAGTGGATGAATTAACCGCGCAAATAGATGTAAGCAGGTATCATATAGCCGGGATTACGGAGATATGGCTGCAGGTTGACCAGGGATGGGAACTGATCACCCAGGGGTATTCAGTATTTAGGAAGGACAGACAAAAAAGGAATGGTGGTGGAGTTGCATTGCTGCTGAAAGAGGAAATTAACACAATAGTGAGGAAAGATATTAGCTCCAATGATGTGGAATCTGTATGGGTAAAGCTGGGAAACACTAAGGGGCAAAAAGCGTTAGTTGGGGGTGTATACAGACCCCTAAACTGTAGTGGTGATGTTGGGAATGGCATTAAACAGGAAATTAGAGATGCATGCAAAGAGAAACATCAGTAATTATGGGTGACTTTAATATGCATATAAATTGAGCAAATCAAATTAGTAAGAATACTGTAGAGGAGGAATTCCTGGAGTGTATACAGGATGTTTTTCTGGACCAATACATTGAGGAACCAACTAGAGAACAGGCCATCCTAGACTGGGTATTGTGTAACGAAAAAGGAATAATTGGCAATCTAGTTGTGCGAGGCCCCTTGGGGATGAGCGATAATAAAATGATAGAATTCTTCATCAAGATGGAGAGTAATGTAGTTGATTCTGGGACTAGGGCCCTGAATCGTAATAAAGGAAATTATAATGGTATGAGGCACGAGTTGGCTATGATGGATTGGGAAACGTTCCTTAAAGGGATGACGGTGGATAGGCAATGGCAAACATAGGTGAACTGCAACAATTGTTTATTCCTGTCTGGTGCAAAAATAAAACAGGAAAGATGGCCAAACCATGGATTACAAGGGAAATTAGAGATAGTACTAGATCCAAGGAAGAGGCATACAACTTGGCCAGAAAAAGCAACAGGCCTGAGGATTGGGAGCAGTTTAGAATTCAGCAAAGGAGGACCACGGGATTGACTAAGAAGGGGAAAATAGGCTACGAGAGTAAGCTTGCAGGGAACATAAAAACTGACTGTAAAGGTTTCTATAGGTATGTGAAGAAAAAAAGATGGGTGAAGACAAATGTAGGTCCCTTACAGTCAGAAACAGGAGAATTTATAATGGAGAACAAAGAAATGGCTGACCAACTAAATACATACTTTGGTTCTGTCTTCATAAAGGAGGACACAAATAACAAACCAGAAATGTAGGTGAACACAGAGTTTAGTGAGAGGGAGGAACTGAAAGAAATCAGTATTAGTAGGGAAATGGTGTTGGCGAAATTGATGAGATTGAAGGCCGATAAATCCCCAGGGCCTGATAATCTACATCCCAGAGTACTTAAAGAAGTGGCCCTAGAAATAGTGGATGCATTGGTGGTCATCTTCCAAGTTTCCATAGACTCTGGAACAGTTCCTACAGATTGGAGGGTACCTAATGTAACCCCACTATTTCAAAAGGGAGGTAGAGAGAAAGCAGGAAATTATAGACCAGTCAACCTGATGTCACTAGTGGGATGAGGATTCTGATCTCTGTTTGGGAAACTATGAACAAATGGCTCCTTGTAAAATGAGCTCAGTGTTACATTGGGCAGGAAGAGAACCAGAAACCAAAATGGGACAAGAGACTGAGTTTAAATTAGTTAGGGAGAGAAAGAAGGAAGTAGGAAGGAAACCATGGGAGGTTTGGAGAAACCACTTTCATGTTTGCTCATTAAATCTCCACACAGTAATTCTGGATACAAGGTTAACATCTGGTATTCTGTATGGTCGGTCAGGGTGATTCAGATTGATAGATAATTAAGTCATACGGACTCAAAACGTTAACTGTGTTCCTCTCCACAGATGCTGTCAGACCTGTTGAGTTTTTCCAGGTATTTTTATTTTTGTAATAGATAATTGGTTTGGTTCGATAGATAATTGGTTATTGGAAAATTCATCACGGTGACAGATACTGAATTATGATGATGATACAAATGAAACAAGTAATCATTATTCATGATGTAGTTATAGACAATATTAAAATGAAGTGAAAATATTAATCAGTTAAAGGATTGCACAATTATGATCATTTCAGCATAAAGTCATTACAATATGTTACAAAATGCAGGACTCCTTAATTTATAGAATAGAAATGAAAGGTCTCCTGCACTCTGCATTTTCTATTAAAGTCCTTCGATCATATGTTGTCAGTTTGAGTTCATTAAACTCTCAATCATTTACATCCTATTTATGAGTTTTATACAGTGCGCTTATTTGCAGGTGGTATCTTTTCTCCTGAACTCCATTATACATTTACTTCCATGTGTTTGGGCAGTGCCTTTGAGAGGTGGGATTCTGGAGATTTCTGCTGAAGTCCAGATAGAGTTTTTCCCACATTTCAGCAAGGGAACACACATTCAGACGTTTGTTTGTGTAATGTTTTGTCACGAGTCATGAATGAAGTGAATTATCGAACATTTTGCTATCTCTATAGGATTTGTTGAAAGGATACAGAAATAATTAATTATCCAACACTTTATCTGGATTTTAGCCCAGGGAGGAGGGAGTGTGTGTGGGATGGGGATTTACAGCTTTGGGGGAACGAGAGGAAAAATGTTCCATAGGAACTAGAATTATCTGTTTTGAGTTTCTCTCCTGCATTGTCAGTGATGATTATTGTAATTTCCTTTTACAGGGCTTTAGAAGGGAAAGATTTGCAGATCGGTAACTCAAACCAAAAATCACATCAAGATCTGACAGAACGACTCAATTCATCCAGACCTGAATATCATCGGCTTTTGAATGTGGAAGGAGTCATGTTTATCTGTTCTGACTGTGGGGAAAGATTTAAAACAACAGGAAAAAGCACCGAGACTCACACACACCTGAGTGAGAGTGTTCCAGTGCACTGGTTGTGGAATGAGCTTTAACCAGTTACACAGCCTGAAAACAAACAGAACCATTTGCAGTGTGGAGAAACCATACATGTGTTCTGTGTATGAACGAGGCTTCAACTGATTGTCCAACCTGGAAAGACTTAAGGACACAGACACCATGGAGAAACCATGGAAATGTGGGGACTACGGGAAGGGATTCAATTACCCATCACAGCTGGAGATTCATTGATGCAGTCACACCTGCTCGGTGTGTGGGGAGGGATTTATATTATCATCCAGCTTACATATACACCAGAGGACTCACCACCGGGGAGAAGCCGTTAACCTGCTCCGTGTGTGAGAAGAGATTCAATTTTCTGTCCCAGCTGCTGAGACACCAGCTCATTCAAATTGATGAGAGGCTGTTTAACTGCTCTGATTGTGAGAAGAGCTTTAAAAGACGAGAAGACCTGGTCAAGCACCAGTTTGCTCACACTGAGAGACAGTTCAGTTACTCCCACTGTGGGAAAGTGTTTAGACAATCACTAAACCTCATAAAACACCAACAACTTCACACCAGGGAGAGGGCACCCACCTGGTCTGTGTGTGGGAAGGGATTCACTCGACTATCTCACCTCAGCTCACACCAGTTTGTTCACACTGATATCAGACCTTTCCAATGTTCAGAATGTGAGAAGAGCTTTAAAACCACAGGTGATCTGCTGCAACACCAGTGAATTAACACTGAGGAGAGGCCATTTACCTGCTCCATATGCGAGAACGGATTTATTTGTTTGACCAACCTCAAGCTGCACCAGTGAGTTCACTCCGATAGGAAACCTTTCAAATATTCTGACTGTGAGAAGAGCTTTAAAACTACAAGGGATCTGTTGATGCACCAGCGCATTCACACAGGGGAGAGGCCACTCACCTGCTTCATATGTGGGAAGGGATTCACTTGTCTAGCTCACCTCAATTCACATCAACTTGTTCACACTGATAACAGACCTTTCAAATGTTCTGAATGTGAGAAGACTTTTAAAACCACAGGTGTTCTGCTGAGACACCAGCAAGTTCACACTGAGGAGGGGCCATTCACCTGCTCCATGTGTAGGAAGGGATTCACTCGTTCATCCCACCTAATGAGACTCTAGCGAGTTCATAATTGAACAAAGGGATTGGATTTTGCTGTTATCACTGCTGTTAATCACATACAGGACAACCAGGTTCATTCTGACATTGGACTGATGTTAATAACCATGTAACTGGGCTGAAGTTCAATTAATTTGACAGATCTCAAGATATTCATGTTGTTTGAAACACAGAGTGTTGTGTCCTTAATTTCTCTAAGATAAGAGGAGAATAATTGATGTTCTGTTGCTGACTGCTGGATTTTTGGGCCTTTTCTCTTTCTAACTCAAGATTAATTCAGTTCTCGTACCTTCGGTTAATTTCATGGACAACTCCCAGCTCCCCATACCTTCCAGAATGTCTCTCCTGGTCTTGGGATCTTGGGAAGATATCTGTAACACTCCCAGGATCAATAAACACAAAACCCAGCCTGTTAATCACCTTCAACTACTGAACTTAGTGTCTGGCCCCACAGCAAAAATCAAATAAATCAGTTTTGTGTTAAACACACAGTGTGTTTATTATTTTAAATATCTGTAACACAAGTTAGTTCTTTTTGAAGTTCTCTCCCTCTCCCATGTCTCTTCCAACCCCACCTTTATAATGATTAAGGTTCGGGAGTCATGGATTAAACAAAAAAAGTGTTCGAGTTCCTCAGTGATTTTAAAGTTGTTTATTAATTAGTAAGCAGTTTATTAAGAAGAACCAGATTAGATATGATCATAAACTAAATGGATATAAAATTACACTTGAGCCGTGACAGGTGAGAGTGGTTTTGATAGCAGTCTCTTGTTTGATGTTTGCAGCTGCTTTCTCTTTTATTCTGTCTTCTCGAGCTGACTGAGGGGTTAGGAAGTTAGGAATGTTTCTGCCGATGAGGACTGCCCCCTTTCCCTGAGCACCCGTTAAAATACTTTATTTCTAGGGGCTGGTAGTTTACCCCATGTCAATCACTTGTTCGATTCCCCATCTGGTCAGTGACCAGAGGCAAGGTAGCCATGGTGTCCCCGCCTCCCCCACCCCCACCCCTTGTCCATCACTTTGCTTCAAGATCATCTTGCAGCTTATCTTGTGCTTGGTGCCACCTGTTAACTCCTGCCAGGCACTTGTCTAGATTCTTCTTGCCTGTTATCTCTGTTTGTCCCTGGCTCTGGCTGCTAAGAACTGTTTTTTTCAAAGTGAGAGAAAGAGAAACAGCAGAGACAAAGTAACAACCTTCTTTCAGACAGTCTTGTGCAATACTTGCTGATTCTATAATAATTCTGTAATATTCTTAAAGATACATCTCTTACAGCACCCCCCTTTGAGAAGGAAATATCCTCACATCTGTTTCTGACTAACCTAATTATTTCTACACTAGAGCTCGTTTCCCTAATTTCTCGATAACATTCCATAGATAACATACTAAAGCTCCTGGAATTATCAGAATCATCGTGAAAAATATTAATCTGAATCACCCTAATTTATCTATACAGAATAACTGACGTTAACCTTGTTTCCAGAAGTTTCTGTGTAGAGAGTTAACGAGCAATCGTGAAGGTGGTTTCTCCAAACCTCCCAGGGGTTCCTTCCTTCCTTCTCTCCCTCTCTACGTTAAAGTCAGTCTTTTGTCCCGTTTTAGTTTCTGATTCTTTTCCTGCCCAATGTAACCCTGAGCTCATGTTTTACAAGGACCAAATATTTTGATAGCTTCCCAAACAGATCAGAGTCCTCCTGAAACAAAAACAAAAATTGCTGGAAATACTCCCAGCATCTGTGGAGAGAAAGACAGAGTTAACGTTTCAAGTCCGTATGACTGTTCTTCAGAGTCTTTCCACAGATGCTGTCAGACCTGCTGGGTTTTTCCAGCATTTTTTGTTTTTGTTTCAGATTTCCAGCATCCGCAGTATTTTGATTTTTTATCAGAGCCCTGCTCATTGATTTGATCCCGAAGTGTAACCTTTTAAATGAATTCATCTCAGTTGGGTAGCAGACAATAAACTATTGCCTGTTTGGAGTTTCAATGGCGCTGCCGTTACCCAGCAATCCTCGCGAATGTGAATATGTCCTAAAAGAAAAACAGAAATACCTGGAAAAACTCAGCAGCTCCGGCAGCATCGGCGGAGAAGAACAAAGTTGACGTTTCGAGTCCTCATGACCCTTCAACAGATCTGTTCCTCTCCGCCGATGCTGCCGGAGCTGCTGAGTTTTTTCAGGTATTTCTGTTTTTGTTTTGGATTTCCAGCATCAGCAGTTTTTTGTTTTTATCTCTGTGAATATGTCCTGTTCACTTGATAGACCCCAGTGCGCAGGCGCAGTGCTGGGCTGTATCTGGAGCGTGCACAGTGTCACTTTGCTCAGAGTGCGGAAGATGCTTTTATTCAGTGGGTGAGAGTCGGTGGGGGAGGGAGGAATGGAGCCGGGAGTGGAGGGGAGGGAGGTGAGGCGAGGCCTCATGTAAACGCTAGGTGTAGGCCTAAATCCTGGATTAGAACCTCCTTGTCCCGCTTTTGCAGCTCCGGTGCTTTCCCCCGTAGGCCGTTAACGGCCGCCATCTTGGGGCAAAGGGCGCATGCGTCTTGTGTGTCTCACCGATTTGGAGCCAGGACAATGGCCCATGACGTCACTGAGGAACCTCCTCTGGTTTGAGGGGAGCTGTGAACATGAGAATCAGGAGCAGGAGTCGGCCATTCGGCCTGTCAAGCCCGCCCCACCATTCAATAAGATCATGGCTGACCTGACGCAGGCCTCAACTCCTAATAGCCCTCAACTCCCAAGTGGGGGCAACTTTGGGCACAATGTCAGATTTTACTGGTTTGGAGACTGGGTCTTGCCTGGTGTTTTCTCACAGTGTATGCATTTGCTTAAAGTATCTTTCAAAACTTAGGGAAAAATGACCTAATAACTGTTTGATAAGCATCTCTGCTCCTGGCTGCTGCCGACCCTGCCACTCGTAATGACTTAACGGAGTCAGACAGTACAACTGCGCATGTACAGCATTGGTAGCAAACACAGCCGTCGAAGGGCAGGAGGACGCATGCATGACCGCCATCTTTAGAAGCGATGTGCAGCAGAGGGCATGTTCCTGGCAGCAGGAGGAGGGAATGTTGTGTCTCCTGTCAATCCAAGATGGCCACCAGTACCCATCTGCACATGCGCACTGCTCCAGAAATCTAATGACTTCACCGCTGGAGCCTGCAGCCTGGAACCTGGAGTGGGAGAAAGGAGAAGAATGAGGAGAGGCAATATAGTCTAACTCTCACAGCAATCTACAATCCATGAACATTACTGTGACAGCGATAAAAAGTTTCCAACATGGCTGCAGTAAGAGATCCCACAAGGAAAATATTTTACTTTCCCATCTGCATATTCTCCCCTTCAAAACCCCTGTAAAAGGAGTTTCCAAAATCCATCAGTGTCAGTCCAGGATATTTCACCTCTTTTCTATTTTTACTTAGTTCTGTTGAAGGGTCATTCCTATCCGCAGATGCTGCCAGACCTGCTGAGTTTTTCCAGGTATTTTTGTTTTTGTTTTAGACGTTCACAATATTCTCCTCCTGCTGACAGGGAGAACAGCGAATGTGCCCTGCCGCACATTGCCCCCTATAAAGATGGCAGTCACTAACCTGGGTCTGCCATCAGCATACAAATGTGCATGTATCACACTGATAGAAAACACAGCCAGGGGAGAGTGTTGTGGATTCTTATCCTGGCCTGACAGTGATGGATGTTGGAAACTCCTTTTCCTTGGGGTCTGAAGGGGAGGATTTACCAACAAGTCAAATTAAGAGAACCAAGAGAATTGTCTCCTCTGAATCTCGATCTCCTTTCACAGGGTGTTAGAAGATCTGAAGACTGCCAGATTTTTCTCTGACTCCAGTGCTTCTGATATCTTTCCAGCTGCAGGCTCCAGCAGGAGATTTTAAATTTGAAAACAGTGAAATTGTTTCAGAGGTGAGTGTTATTGAGCATTCTTAACAGTTTAGAGTTTTTAGTGCTGTGCTCTGGTTCCATGGCTCAGGGGCTGGTGTGGCTCCTTTACTGTGGATCTCAATCCATGTCCATCCATTCCTCTGTTTCACCTCTGCCCTCCCTGATCACCTCTTTGTCGTGGTCTGACTTCCTCTGTCTCTTCTAAAGGGTGTGTTTTAACTATGTTTGATATTTTGCTGTTATTTCCACCAACTGTGACTAAGTGAGGTTTCCACTGCTGCCCATCCCCCCAACTATTTACTACTGATTTACCCGCGTTATTTGCCCGTAGTCAGGAATTGTTTTCTCCTTCACGAGAGATCATTTCTCTTCCACTTCTAATCTTATATTGACCATCAAATTCTGGTCCATTTTTATTCCCCATAATTCATTTTTCACATCCTGAAACATTAACTCTGCTTCTCTTTCTCCAGTTACTGCCTAATCTGCTGAGTATTTCCAGCATTTGCTCTTTTTATTTTAGATTCCCAGCAACTGCATTATTTTCCTTTTGTTTTATTGCAGACGTTTCTCACAGAACTGAATCTAAAAACAGAGATGGACCAATTAAGAACTGATTTGTATTAGGTTGGGTGTTGTTTGCAGAGTTTGGTCCTTGGCCTCCATGCTAGGTGCTTATTCACATAATCATTGTGTGATTACAATACAGGAGATCATTCAGCCTGTCATGCCCGTGCTGGCTTTCTTCAAGACCAAACTGCTCAGTCGCATTCCCCTGCCCTTTCCTCGTAGCCCAACTTTTACCCTCAGGTGCTTATCCAATTCCCTTTTGAAAGCCTTTGTGGCATCAGTTTGAGCTGGAGTGGAGATGGAGGAGAAGGTGCTGGGTTTAACCCTGAGGTCTTTGGAACCCAGTTGGACCCAGAAATTTCCAATGTGAAATTGTCAAGGGAGGTAGATTCCAGGGGAGATCAGGTTGTTAAATGGACACTATCCGTACAATGTAAAATAATGTTGTTTTTGGAATAGATATTTCTAAAGATGCTTTTAATCTATTTTACATACACATATTTTGAAAATTTATTCTTGGGGTTTTGGTATCACTAACAAGATCAGCAGCAGATATTACCCATCCCCAGTTACCTGTGGAGAAGATGGTGTTTTACCTTCTTGAACTACTGCAGTCCGTGTGATGAAGGTGCTCCCACAATGCTGTTAGATAAGGAATTACCGGACTTTCACCCAGTGATGATGGAGGAACAAATCAACAGCAATAATGTGTATTTAGATTTCCGGGGTGTTTCACAGGTGTGTTACAAAGCAACATTTAACACTGAGCCACATAAGGACATATTAGGGCAGGTGACCAAAAGCTTAGTCAAAGAGGTAGGCTTTAAGGAGCATTTTAAAGGAGGAAAGTGAGATGGAGAGGCAGAGAGGTTTAAGGGGGAAATTCCAGAGCTTCGGGCCTTGGCAATTGAAAGAACAGCCACCAATGGTGGAGCGATTCAAATCGGAAATGCTCAAGGGGTAGGAATTAGATGAGCACTGAGATCTCGAAGGGTTGTGGGGCTGCAGGAGAGTACAGAGGATGATCATAGCCATAGAGGGATTTGAAAACTAGGATGAGAATTTTAAAGTTTGGTGCTTAAATGAGAATCTTTGTAGGCAGCATGCACAGGGTAATGGGTGAAGAAGATTTGATGGAAGGAAACACATAGGCAACAGAGTTTTGGATGAGCTCAAGGTTACAGAGAGGTTGAGTATGGGAGGCCAGTCACAAGTGTGTTGGGATAGTTAAGTCCAGAGGTAACACAGGAATGGATGAGGGCTTTAGATGAGGGTGGAGTCGGGCAATGCAGCTGAGGTGCAAATAGCCAGTCTTGGTGATGATGCAGATGTGGTTGGAAGCTCATCATGAGTTCAAATATGACATCAAAGTTGTGAACAGTCTGGTTCAGCCTCAGACAGTTACCAGGGAGAAAGATGGAGTTGGCGGGTGGGGAGTGGAGTTTGTAGTGGGGACTGAAGAAAATGGCTTCAGTCTTCCCGATATTTAAATGGAGGAAATTTCTGCTCGTCCAGGACTGGATGTCGGACAGGTCGGAATGATATGTAATTGGGAGGGGAACTAGGAGTTGGAGGTGATGCAGACCGGGTGGCAGGTTACCTTCCCTGAAGGACATTAGTGAACAAGTTAGGTTTACAACAATCTACATATACCTGCTCCCTTGGCCTTTCTGGGTTGAGGGTTTGGGAAATTCTGTCGAAGTTCTGGTTGAGTTGTGGATATATAAAATCGCTCTCCTTTACCCCCCTCACTCTCCCATCTCTCTCTCATCTCTCCTTCCAGAGAGGCCAGAACCTTGTGTAGGCCCAGACTGGGAGGCCTGTTCCCTTCCCTGAAGGATTTTAGTAAACCAGTTGGGTTTTTACGACAATCCAGCAGTTTTCATGGTTACTTTTCCCTAGTGCCGGCCTCGCAAATTACTAGATTCATTCAGCTCAATTTCACAACCTGCCTTTGTGTTTTTGTGGATTTTCTCTCTGTCCCTTTTTTCTGTTTTAAATCAATTTCACAGGGTATGAGAAGAGGAGAATTTGCAGTCGGGAAACTCAAACTAAACATCGTGTCAGGATCTGACAGTCTCCGAGTTTATTGCAATCTGAATATCATCATCAGATAGTGAACATGGAGGGAAAAAGCACCGTTCACAGCAGAGAGAACACACGTGTTCTGTGTGTGGGCAAACCTTCAAATTTTCATCCAACCTGCAGAGACACAAGGACACCCGCACCACGGACAAACCATGGAATGTGAGGACTGTGCAAAGGAATTCAATTGTCCTGTTAAGCTGGAATCTCATTTGCACTTTCACACTGGAGAGAGGCCATTCACTTGCTCTGAGTGTGGGAAGGGATTTACTCATTCATCCCACCTGCTTCGGCACCAGTGCATTCACACTGGGGAGAGGCCGCTCACCTGCTCAGCATGTGGGAAGGGATTCACTCAGTCATTGAGCTTGCTGAGGCACTGGGGAGAGGCCATTCACCTGCCCCTTTTGTGGGAAGGGATTAATTAGTTCGACCAACCTGCAGAGACACCAAAAGGTTCACACTGGGGTGAGACCTTTTAAATGCCCAAACTGCAGAAAATGCTATAAAAGCTCCCGGGAACTCATGTCCCATCATCAGATTCATGCTAATTCGACGCCATTCAGGTGCTCTCAATGCGAGACTGAGTTGAGGAAATCAGCTTAACTCACTGAACACCAGTGAATCCACACTGCGGAGAGGCCATTCACCTGCACAGAGTGTGAGAAGGGGTTCATTAATTCAACCAACCTGCTCAGATACAAGCAAGTTCATGAGTGATTGGATTTTGCTGTTAATCACATCCAGGATTGAATTATGTTCTTTGGTGTCTGTTTCTGCTGATGTTAACAAACTCCACCATAATTATAGTGGTTAATATTCTGGATAGAAGCCAAATAAATCAGCTTTGTCTTAAACAAAATGTGTTGAGTCTTTTTAGTGTCTCTGAAACAAGTTAGTTCCTTTTGAAGGGCTCTCCTGCTCCCCTGTCTCCTCCATCCTCACCTTCAACAACAAGTGTGAGGAGCTCATGGAGCTTCTTTGTCACTAAGATTGAGACAATCTGATCAGCTGCCCCTGCTGCTTTCTGGCCTTCCACTAGCACACCGGGACAAACTGCCTTTAAAGTTACACCCCCCACCACCTGATCCAAGAACGTCCCTCTTTCTCTAGGCTCCCTCCCATCTCCCCTCATACCCTCTCAGGGCTCATCTTGTCCATGAGACCCACCTCCTGCTCCATCAACCCTATTCCCATGTAAATTGATCTTGTTAACAGTTCTCTCTTTTCAGTTGTTTTCCCGCTTTCCTTTCAATCTGCCGCCATCGCCACCTCCTCAAAACACAGACCCTTGTCTCCACCGCCCTTGCAAACTAAAGCCCCATCTCCAACCTGCCTTCACTCTTCAAAGTTCGAGGTCATTTTATCGACTCCCAATCCTCTGTCCATCATTCCTGAAAGTCCGTGTTTGAATCCCTTCCAGCAGATTTCAGCCTCTGCCACAATATGGAAACAGCTCTTAAAGTCACAAATGACATCCCCTGTGACTGTGACAAAGGTTAAGTAACCCTTCTTGTTCTTCTGGACCTGTCTGCAGCCTCGACATGATTGACCACACAATCCCCCTGCACCTCTCCATTGTCACTCCATTGGGACTACCCTCGCCTGATTCCTTGTAATCTGTCTAATCACAGTCAGAGGATCACCTTCAATGGCTTCTCTTCCTGCTCCCACACAATTACCCCTGGTGTCTGAGGATTTCTCCTTGGCCCCTCCTATTTCTCATCGACATGCTGCCCCTCAAGGACATCATCTGAAAACACTTGGAAAACTCATCACCTTTCTTGACTCCTCCACTGTTGCTAAGGGCCAGGCAAATTCTCTGGGGACACAGGTTCAAATCCCACCACTGCAACTGATGGAATTTAAATTCATATAATGCAATCTGGAATTGAAAAGTAGTCTCAGTAATGGTGACCATGAAACCATCACCGATTGTCTTAAAAACCCATCTGGTTTACTAATGTCCTTTAGGGAAGAAAACCTGTCACCCTTTTCTGGTCTGGCCTATATGTGTCTCCAGACCCACAAAAATGTGGTTGAATCTTTACTACCCTCTGAAAAGGCCTAGCAAGTCACTCAATTCAATAATGGACAATAAATTCTGGCCTTGCTAGCAACATCCACATCCCATGAAAGAACAAAAAACAAGACTACAAGCTTAGAGTGCTATAAACATCTGGTAATTCCCATTATCGGTCTGTTACAGACCCACTGATAGAGATTCATTGTAAGGTTTAACTAACAACAATTACATGTTGTAGACGGTAGGGGTTGTAACTTGCTCTGTGTTATTTTGCAATCCCTATCTCAGCAGAATCTCATTCTCATTTCTCAAGATTTAGAGAAACCGAGACTCGGTCCCTAATGGCAGCCGGATTGCCCACAATTCCATGCGCCTCAGAAACTGCTCTATCTGCCGCGGGTTGGCCGGATGGGTCGTGCATGCTCGGAGGGTCCTGGTCTCTTTGAGGTTGTTCCCAGAGAGAAGCCGGAAGTGGCGGATAGTGAGAGTGGAGAATGTTAATTGTTTAATATTCAGCTCTGGGGCCACACTCGGGATTTGTAAACCCCTGGAGAAGCTCTGAAGAAGATTCATATGGACTCAAAATGTTAATTCTGTTCCTCTCTCCGCAGGGAAGGCAGTGTTATTGTTACTGGACTGGTAATCCAGAGACCCAGAATAATGCTCTGGGGACCCAGGTTCGAATGCCACCATGGCAGATGGAATTTGAATTCAATAAATATCTGGAATTAAAAGTCTAATGATGGAGCCATTTTTGTAAAAACCCGTCTGGTTACTAATGCCCTTTAGGGAAGGAAATCTGCTGTCCTTACCTGGTCTGGCCTGCATGTGACTCCAGACCCACAGCAACATGATTGACGCTTAAATGCTAGCCTAGTCAGTGCTGCCCACATCTAATGGATAAAAAAGATGCTGAGTTTTTTCAGCTCTCTCCGAAGACCTCACAATGCTTGAGTGATTGACAGCAGCTCTGGACCAATAGGGAGAGAGGAGGGTCTGGAGGAACAATCGGAGTGAATGAGGGGCGGGCCTTGCGGGCAGAATGTGCCCGTACCTCACGAAGGAAATGCCCGCTCAGACTCATGCACAGGAGAGAATGTTGTGAATTTCGTCCTGGACTGACAGGGATGGATTTTAGAAATTCCTTTTACAGGGGGTTAGAAGGGGAGAATTTACACACAGCAAACTAAAACCAAGAGAAATGTTTGTCTCTTCTTATTTCTATCCTGAATTGACAGTGGTGGCTTTTGTTAGCTGAGGGATTACAGCTTTTGGGAAAGATTAAATGAATTGGGGCCTTTTTCGTTAAAGAACAGGAGTCTCAGCAGTGACCTGATAGAAGTCTAACATCATCAGTTGGTAAGAAAGGGGCGATGTGGAGAGAATGTTTCCATTTGTAAGGGAGTCCAAAACTAGGGCCATGAATAAACTTGGAGTCATAAGTACAAGATAGTTACTGATAAATCTGAGTGGGAGATCAGGACAAATTTCTTTATTTACAGGTTTAGAAGATGAACCCGTTAATACAGGAAGCAGTTGAGGAAAGCACTGAGATGCTTTCAAAAGGAAACTGGACAAGCACACGAGAGAAAAGGGAATGGAAAGATCAGCTGAAAGACTGAGATGAGGTCGATGGAATAGGGGAAGATATGTGTTGTGCATAAAGTTGGGCCGAATTATTTGTTTGTGTATTATATATTCTAAATAATTAACTGTAAACTCTTTTTACAGAATATGAGGATCTGCAGATGGGAAATTTAAACTAAACATCATGTCAAGATCTGACAGTGTCACTTGATTCATCAGGAGCTGAATATCATCAGCCTTTGAAAGTGGAAGGAGAAATGTTTCTGTTCTGACTGAGGAAAAAGATTTTAAACATTGGCGTGACTGGAAAAACACCGAGACATACACACCCCAAGTGAGAGTGTTCCAGTGCACTGACTGGAGCTTTAGCCATTGACACAGCCTGAAAAATCATCACTTCATTCACAATTGAGAGAAACCATAGACGTGTTCTGTGTGTGGACAAGGCTTCAACTGACCATCCAACCTGAAGAGACACAAGGACACCCGCACCATGGAGAAACCGTGGAAATGTGGGGACTGTGGGAAGGGATTCAATTATCCGTCTGAGATGGAAACTCATTGAAGCAGTCACACTGGGCAGAGCATGTTCACCTGCTCCATGTGTGGGAAGGGATTCACTCAGTCATCCAGTCTCTACAAACACCAGCATGCTCATACTGGCGAGAGGCCATTGACCTGCCTTGAATGTGGGAAGGGATTTAATGCTTTATTAAACCTCCAGACTCACCATCGGGCTCACTCTGTTGAAAGACCGTTTAAATGTTCTGACTGTGAGAAGAGCCTTAAAAGCAGAAAGGATCTACTGACACACCAACGCACTCACACTGGGGTGAGGCCATTCACCTGCAATGTGTGTGGGAGGAGATTCACTCAGTCATCCCACCTCCTGACACACAAACTTGTCCATAGTGAAAAGAGAACTTTTTAATGTTCTGACTGTGAGAAGAGTTTTAAAAGCAGAAAGGATTTACTGAACCATGAACGCAGTCACACTGGAGAGAGGCCTTTCACCTCCTCTGTGTGTGGCAAGAGATTCACTTGTTTATCCCACCTTCTGAAACACCAACTTGTTCATACTGATCAGAGACCTTTTCATTGTTCTGACTGTGAGAAGAAATTTAAAAGCAAAAAGGATCTTCTGAAATACCAACACATTCACACGGGTAGAGACCATTCACCTGCTCTATCTGCGGGAAAGGATTTACTGGATTAGCGCACCTGCTGAGACACCATTGAGTTCACACTGGGAAGAGGCCATTCACCTGCCCTAAACATGGGAAGGGATTCACTCAGTTATCCACCCTGCTGAGACACCAGTGAGTTCAAAAGTCACAGCAGGAGCTGGATTCTGCTGTTATTGCTGCTGTTAGTCACATTCAGGACTGAACCGTATTAATTCTGACTATTGGGGTGTTTTTTTGCTGATGTTCATAACTCCTGTATTGTGGGTGGAGCTTAACATATTAATACATCAAATAAATCAGCTTTGTTTCAAACAAACAGTGTGTCGTCTGTTTGATTTCTCTAAGATGTCATGAGTATGTTCCCTTAAATCCAATAATGAAATGTATTTAATAGAAAACCAACAGTTAAACACTTCACATGAACTAATTAGCAGGAATCCATCAGGAAGATGAGGAAACACGCTTTACTTAATATGTTAGGATCTGGAATATTCTGCTTGAAAGGGGATAGGAGCATGTTCAATAATAAATATCCAAAGTGAGTTGGATCTCCAGTTAAAAGGTAAAGTTTGCAGGGCTCTGAGAAAAGGGCAGGGGAGTGTGGGCTAATTGGCAGCTCTTTCAAAGGTGATCACAACCCCATAAGGCAGCTCTATGTCAACAGGAGAAAGGCTGATGTTCAAATCCCCGAGAATAACAAGGAAGTTATGAGAAATCAGAATAAAACACTGGTTCAGCCTCAAGTGGAGTATTATGTCCAATTCTGGATACCACACTTTAGGAAGGATCTGAAGGCATTGAAAAGTAGGCAGAAAAGATTATTGAGAATGGTTCCAGGAATGAGAAACGGCAGTTATGAGGATAGATTGGCAAAGATGGGGCTGATCTGTTTAGAGAAGAAAAGATTAAGAGGAGATTTGATAGAAATGCTCAGAATCATGAGGGATCTGGACAGAGTAGACAGGGAGAAACTGTTCATATTGGCAGAAGGGCTGAGGACCAGAGGACATGGGTTAAAGATGAATTGAAAAAGATGCAATGGTGACATGAGGAAAACCCTGTTTATGCAGTGAGTGGTTAGAATCTGGAGTGCACTGACTGAGAGTGCGGTGGAGGAAGGTTCAATCATGATTTTCAAAACAGAATTGGATAATTATCTGAAGAGAAAAAATGTGCAGGACTTTGAGGAAAGGGCCGGGGAGTGGGACTGGCTGAGTAGCTCGTTCAGAAAGCCAGCGCGGGCATGGATACGATGGGCTGAATGACCCCTTTCTATTCTGTAATCATTCAATGATTCTGATGAAGGCTCTGGGGAAAGGGCAGGGGAGTGGGAGTCATTGGCAGCACCTTCAACGGTCGTCCCAGCTCCACAATGCAGCTCTATATTGGCAGGAGACACTCTGATGTCCAACTCTCCAAGAATAAAGAAAGATCTCAACTCTCCAAGAATCCCTTCAATTTTCTGTAAATATCTTCCAAATGCTGACAGATTCCTTCCTTCTTTTGAAATTCTATTTCCTTGTGCCAGGGATGCAGACAGTGCTGGACACAGAGGGAGCAGCAAACCTGGTTTAGAGTGGACATGCTGGGCATATCCCTCCTGAAGTATGGAGGCCAAAACTGTACAAAGTACTCCAGGTGTGGTTTCACCTACTTTTATACTCCAACCCTCTTGCAATAAAAGCCAACATTCCAGTTGCCTTCCTAATTTTTTTTTACTGTACTTGCATGCTAACTTCTTGTGATTCATGTACCAGGACACTGAGTCCCTTTGTACTGCAGCATTCTGCAGTCTCTCTCTATTTAAATAATTCTCTGCTTTCCTATTCTTTCTGCCAAAGTGGAAACCCTCACATTTTCCCAAATTATGCACCACCTGTGAGTGTTTTCCCATTCACTTAACCTAGCTCATTGCCTCCTTCTCACAACTTAATTTCCTACCCATTTTTGTATCGTCATCAAATTTGGCTGCAATACACTTGGCCCATTCAACCAAGTAATTAAGACAGGTTGTAAATAGTTGAGGTCCCAGCACTGATCCCTGTGGCATTCCAACAGTTACAGTTTGCCAACCTGAAAATGACCCATTTATCCAGACCCTCTGTTTCCTGTTAATTATCCAATCCTCTATCCATACACCCCAACACCTTATCACTTAGCTTGTGCAGTTAACTTTTATATGACAGCTTATTGAATACCTTTTCGAAATCCAGATACACCACATAGACTGGTTCCCTTTTATCCACCCTGCTAATTACATCCTCAAAGAACTCCAATAAAATTGTCAGAAAACAATGTTGTCTCTGTCTGATTATACTATGACAGTGACTGTTTTTGGAAAAATTTTCAGAGGAAGAGGACTTACACACAGCTAAATCAAACCAAAAGAAGAGTTAGGTCTGAATTTCTAGCCTGAACTTCCAATGATCGCTTTTGGAAACTCCTTTTACAGCAGGATTTGCAGACAGGTATCACAAACCAAGCATCACATCAAGATCTGACAGAGTCGCCCGATTGATCAGGACCTTAACATCATCAGCTTTTGAACATGGAAGAAAGAGCCCTATTCAAAGTGGAGAGGTAAGATACACGTGTTCTGAATGGCCGGTAAGGTGGCTGTCCATTCCCATTGTGTGAGTTTGTGGGATCTCATCTAACTCTCCCTGTTGAAGCCGAACCAACAGATCGGCTGGAATTAAATGGTTCCAGGCATGGAAGAAGCGTTAAGCAGCCTGTGACTTCTTGCACGAATTCACATTATTCCCCAAGGGATCAGATCAAAGAGAAATAATCGCTACACTGTGTAAATTCCTGAAAAAATCCCTGTTGTCTGTCCTGAATGAATCCATTTCACTAACAAATGTTGAAATGTTTGCTCCTCACCTATAGGGTTTCATCTGTTTAATGCCACAAACAGAAAGGTCCAGTTTTCTCCTGCAGTTTGAGACACATCAGCTTTCAAAATGATGCAGAGTTTCAGCCAATGAGGGAGATCTGGTCTCAGCCCCGCCCCTCATTCACTCCAATTGGTTGGACGACCAGCCGCACCTCTCGGTCCTCCAGTCTCTCCCCCTCTTCCTATTGGTCCGAAGCTTCCGTCTATCATTACCCAGTCATTGTGATCTGGAGCATGCGCAATGCGGGTGATGGCCACGGACAGCAGCTTCTCTCTCGGGCAGGGGCAGCAGTTGGAAAAGTGATCTAAAGTCCGCCCACTCAGTGTTCCTACACGAAAATTGCAGCGAATTGACCCTTTTCCTTCACCCCAGTAATTAATTGCAAACGAATTGGGACTCTCGATGGCAGGGACTTTACCCAGCACCGCTCGCGGTGGAGAATGTCACCTATGCGCGTTACAGGAGAGCTGTGCGCAGGCGCACAGCGGAACACTGAAGCATGCGCAGTCCGAGAGATGGTGATGCACAGAAGCTTGTTTGTCTCAGTTGAAACCGGTAAGTGGAGGCCGCGAGGCGAGGGAGCCGGCGGGTGGGCAGAAAGGTATTAATAACACCGGTGTAGGCCGCAAGCACCGAATAAAAACCTGCAGGTCCAGCATTTACAGTTCCGGGGCTTTTTGTCGGAAACAGGCCCAAATTACAGCCACCATCTTGGGAGATTCTTCAGGGTCCCTGTGACCAGGAGAAGAAATAATTGACTTTGATTTTATTGTCAGTCTGCAGACAAGGGCTGGAGAACTGAACCCAGGCAGAGGAGAGGAAAGGAGAAAACTGTGTGTCGAGGTAAGAAATGGTGGAGATGGCTTTGGATTTCAGCCCATGGAGGAGGGAGAGTGTGTGCGATGTGGATTTACAGCTTTGGGGGAACAAGGGAGGAAAATATGTTCCTTAGAAACTAGACTTGTCTGTTCTGGATTTTTATCCTGGACTGTCAGTAATGACTCCTTTTCCAGGTTATTAGAATGGAGGATTTGCATACAGATCATGTCAAGATCTGACAGTCATTCAATTAATCAAGACCTGAATATCATCAGCTTTTGAATGTAGAGGAAGAAATGTTTGTCTGTTCTGTCAATGGAAAAATATTACAAACATCAGTGGAAAAGCACCACGACACATACACCCAAGTGAGAGTGTTCCAATGCACCGACTGTGGAAAGAGCTTTAACCAGTTACACAGCCTGGATAAACATCACACCATTCACAGCAGAGAGAAACTAAAGTGTACAGGTGTTCTATGTGTGGATGAGGCTTCAACTGATCATTCAAACTGGACAGACACAAGGACACAAACACCATGGAGAAACCATGGAAATGTGGGGATTGTGGAACTGGATTCATTTCCCCATCCCTGCTGGAAATTCATCGGCATATCCACACTGGGGAGAGGCCATTCACCTGCTCTGTGTGTGGGAAGGGATTCACTCGGTCATCCCACCTTCTGACACACCAACTTATTCATTTCGATAACAAATCTTTTAAATGTTCTGACTGTGAGAAGTGCTTTAAAAGAAAAATGGATCTGCTGACGCACCAACGCCTTCACACTGGAGAGAGGCCATTCACCTGTTCTGACTGTGGGAAAAGATTCAGCAGTTCATCCAATCTTCGTACCCACCAGCAAGTTCACACTGGGGAGAGGCCATTCCCTTGTTCCATTTGTGGGAAATGATTCACTCAGTCATCTGCTCTGCTGACACACCAGCTTGTTCACAGTGATCAGAGACTTTTCAAATGTTCTGACTGTGAGAAGTGCTTTAAAGGTCCAACAGATCTGCTGAAACACCAGTGAATTCACACTGGGGAGAGGCCATTCACCTACTGTGAGCGTGGGAAGGGATTCACACGGACATCCCACCTTCAGAAATACCAGCAAGCTCACTTGAATAAGAGACATTTTAAATGCTCTAACTGCGAGGAGATCTTTAAAAGCAGAAAGAAACTGATGCAACACCAGCGCTCACACATAGGGGAGAGACCGTTCACCTGCTCCGTGTGTGAGAAGGAATTCAAATATCTATCCTTTCTGTTGACACACCAGCGAGTTCACACTGGAGAGAGGCCGTTCACCTGTTCTGAGTGTGGGAAGGGATTCACTGTGTCATCCAATCTGCTGGGACACCAGCATGTTCATAAGTGACTGCAGGGGTTTGGATTCCACTGTTATTAATGTGGCTAATCACCTCCAGGACTGGACAATGTTCATTTTGACACTTGGTGTTTGTTTCTGCTGTTAATGATCCCTATAACTGGGCTGGAGATTAATATTCTGGATAAATGTCAAATAAATCAGCCTGGTGTCAAACAGATAGTGGGTGGATTGTTTGTTTCTCCAGGATAAGGGGAGACTAATTGAAATCATGTTCTCGACTGTTCTTTTTCAGGGCCTTTTCTCCTCTGTTCAAGAAAGATTTGTATTTCTGTAGAGCCTTCCTTGACTTCTGGATGTCCCAAAGCATTTTACAGCCAATGAAATTCCTTTGAAGTGCAGTCAATATTGGAATGTCGGAAATACAGCAGCTAATTTATGCACAGGGAGATCCCATAGACCGCAAAGAAAATCTGTTTGAGTGATGTTGATTGAGAGATCAACATTGGTCAAGACTCTGGGCAGAGCTCCCCTGCTCATAAAAATAGCAGCAATGGATCTTTTATACCCATCAGTTGAAGATCTCATCGAACAGTGCAGTGCTCCCTCAATACTGCAGTGGAATCATAATTGTCATTGACATCCTTCCTTCTACATGACATGATGGATGTGCAGCAAATCAAATCTGTTGGGGATGGGGGAGCTTCATATGGTTCACTTTTACTGATGGCTGAAGAGACCAATCTGTGAGAGGCAGGTTCTGCCACAAGTGTCAGATACGAAGTGGTTCTCAGGTGTGGTTCTGGGTTGTTGTTTTCAGTGTTGGCATCTGTTGCCAAGCTGCTGCAGTCACCAGGGATGAGAATGGCTAAAGACAGAAAGATCTGAAAAATTATTGGTGACAAGAAATTATATAATTCTAGCAGTTTCTATGATCTGTAGTGAACACAGATTCTTCTAAGCCGTTTCAAATGGGTGGAATTATTCAACTTCAAGTGGGTAGAACTTGAGTTTTCCCTTTGTTTACCTGCTATTACCATCAATGCCTTTGTATCAAGTCACCAGAGTGAGATGAGCATTCAGTGCAGTTAGTGCCTGTAATAACAGGATGAAATCCATACAAACAACAACATGAGCTTGCTGGGTTATGTACATGTGAAGCGATGTAAAGGATTATGTCAGTGTGTCACCAGCTATTTTCCAATGTGACACCATTTTAACTCACCAACACCTTTGAGGGCAATTAGGGATGGGCAACAGATACTGGTCTTTCCAGTGATGCCCACATTGCATAAACAAAAATCTGTACGATAAAACTCTTAAAAATTAATGTGATCCCAGACACCAGCAAAACAAAACAATGAAGCAGCTCAGTAACATTCAGCATATAATTATTAAACTTCAACACATCGTACATAATATCAGTATGAAAGTGTGTGTTTCCCATGTACTTTGTAAAAGTGTTATTATTTTATACAATTGGAGGTGAAGCTGGCTCAGTGAAGCTCCTCACACTCCCATCCACACTCCCCCCCGCCACACATTATGATCAGCTCCTCTCCTCCCACTACACACAAACACACACATGCCCTTCTTTTCAAATCCTCTCCCCCAATTCACTCAGCAGCCTCTCCACGCACCCCACTCATTCAGCAGCCCCTCCTCTCAACACCTCCATACCCCCAACTCACTCAGCAGCCCCTCTTCCCAACCCCTCCACACCCCCTACTCAATCAGCAGGCCCTCCTCCCAATCCCTCCACACCCCCCACTCACTCAGCAGCCCCTCCTCACCCCCCACACACTCAGCAGACGCTCCATACCTCCAACTCACTCAGCAGCCTCTCCACACCACCCACTCACTCAACAGCCCCTCCACACTCCACACTCACTCAGCAGCCCTTCTCCCAAGCCCTCCATACCTCCAACTCACTCAGCAGCCCCTCCACACCCCCCACTCACTCAGCAACCCCTCCTCCCAACCCCTCCACACCCCCCACTCACTCAGCAGCCCCTTCTCCCAACCCCCTATTCACTCGGCAGCCCCTCGACAGCCCCACTCAATCGGCAGCCCCTCCCAATTCCTCCACATGCCCCACCCATCAGCCCCTCCTCCCAACCCCTACTCACTCGGCAGCCCCTCCACACTCCCACTCACTCAGCAGCCCCTCCTCCCAATTCCTCCACACCCCCAACTCACTCAGCAGCCCCTCCTCCCAACCCCTTCACAGCTCCAACTCACTCAGCAGCCCCTCCTCCCAACCCCTCCAAAGCCCCTACTCACTCGGTAGCCCCTCCCCTAAACACCTCCACACCCCCCCTCACTCAGCAGCCCCTCCTTCCAACCTCTCCACACCCCCCACCCACTCAGCAGCCCCTCCACCCAGCCCCTCCATACCACCCACTCACTTGGCGGCATGGCCTTTCCAACAGTCTGACAGCAACATGGAGCCACCCTAGGGTCCCACAGGCCCCTTCGTGGTCCGGTCATCATGACTGAAAACTGGAGCTGATTCACTCTAATCAGCTGAGAATCAGGGCTTTGCTGTTCCCACCCAGTTAGCTGGCTGTACTGTGTCAAAGCAAGTCCCTGTAGTTTTATCCTCCTATGCAAGAACTCGCATTCGAACTTGATTCAATGAACAATCATATAATAAATAAAAAATGAATTCATCTGAATTAACAACAAGAACGAGTTGTCAAATTAATTTCAGAATATCAATGATTCTAGACAAGATTGTTCTGAGTCTATTTCCTAAAAGTACTTAATGAATGAATGGTTAAGGAATAACACAATTGACAATAACTGTATGTTTGATTCATAATATGCTGCTGTTGCATTGTTTAAGAAAGATCTTGTGTCTTGAGTCTTTTTTTTGCAATGGGCAAGTATCGCAACATCTTGCATTTTAAAGCTATTTACAATATAACATCTCAGTGCTTAAAGAAAAAACCTTTGTATCTCGTGAGTTTTTTTAAATGCAGCAACAAATTCTGTCATTTCTTTCTGTCATGACAAGTGGATCCTGACCCCGAGTTACTTACGGGTATATTGAACTTTTTAAAGGAAGATGCGTTTTTTTTTTAAAAGGGCACAAGCTGGCTGTGACTGTAAAGTAACTACTTGCTGGGAAAATTCCTGTGTAGCTGACAGTCGACCAACTAGTCCAGAAAATAGAATGTCACACCGAAAAGGGTGTCAAGGCCTACTTCAGACAGAGACATTTCAAAGAAGGGATGCAATGCAAAAACTGAACTGTAACCTCCTGTGGTTGCAGACATAAAGAGGGCTGATTGCCATCTCAGCAAAAACCATCTCCTGTTGAATTATATCCCAGACTGTGACATGATTTGAGTTGAAAGAAAGCAGTTTCTGGGCGAAAGACATGTTTTTTTTCCCCTTCCAGGAATACACAAGCAATGGAGTTAAAAGCCAACTGTAACCCTGGTCTCTTTGCGCTTCTCTGGTGCTCTGTTCTTGTGCGAGAGTGTGCTGTGAAGGTCACAGCTGAAGAACATCAACTAGGCATCCATGTAGTTGCAGGTAAAAGAAAATCTTTCTTTCTGATTGCTGGAAGCAAGTCACAAATCAGCCAAGTCACAAGTCAGCAAAGCCACAGTCAAAAAGGAAACAGGACAACTCCTTTCAGTGAGCCTGCAGAACTAAGAATCTCGAAAACAATTGCTCATCTGCCAAAGTCAGCGCTACCGGAATCATCCAACTTAACGAGCATAACTTTTCGCCATCTACTCCTCACAAACAAGCCAAAGACTGATTCATATATTTTTAACATCTATTTTTGGACTCACTTATCATTTTCACTCTGTGTGTTGCGTTTTCATTATTCTTCTCGCATTTTAGTGACTAATAAACGCACTCTTCCTTCGACTCAAGAAAGCCTGGATAAATTGGCTCCTTCTAGAACATAAATACATTTGGACTGGGAAAAGTTATGCATGAGGGAAAGGATCCTGTTTAAATTAACCTTGTTATGACCAACCAAGAGGGTTGAATAAAGAAGGGGAGCCAGTTCATCCCTCCTCACCCAGGAGCTTAACAATTTGGGGGAATTCATCTGGGATCATAACAAATTGGGGGACCTCACCCAGGGACCAGTCGTAACACCTTTATTGCTGGAGATCAGAAGTCAACAACCTTCACGTTTCCTTCCAATGTACAAGTTTAAGCATCTCACTCTCGTTTAACTTGACAAATCTGTAATAACACACAATGCAGAATCCACCTCAATAACCTTGGGAATTTTCAGTTTTGACACATTTTCATTTACATCCTCTGCAGCCGTTGTTTCCAAATGTGCCAGAGAAAAAAAAGACTTCTGCATCAGACTGAACTCTGCTGCTTCCCCAGAGTCTCCGGGCCCTTCTGAATCCTGGCTCCACCAAGCAGCCAGCAGCAGAGTGCAACCTCCTGGTGGGATGAATGGCACCCTCCTTGAGTTTGCTCCCAGCCTCGTTACCGGCAGACTGACAGATTTTCTGGGCCTTCCGAGACTCTGTCCTTCCGGCTTTGGCCTCACTGGAGGAGGCGACGGCCAAGAGGAGGCAGAGGTCAGGAAAGAAATTAAAAGAGCAGAATTACATTATCCAAATGTCGGAATTCTGCCAAATGGTGGAAATTTATAATCCATGTTTGTGAGATCTAGGATAGTAAGATAAAGAGGTATACCTGTTCCCTACAATTTGCTTGTAGCTGGTGATTGGAGAAGATCATGTCCTCTGTAGATCTGCCAGCACAGAAACCGCACTGTGCTCCTGGATATACTCAGTCTGCATGTAGGTGAAGTGTTTTCAGCATGACCCTAACAAAGGCCTTCCCAGAGACGCTAAGGAGTGAGATGTCCCTGTAGTTGTTGCAACCTCATCTCTTGCCTTTGTTTTTGTTTATTGTGACGATTTATTGCATCACACATGTCCTGTGGAATAGATGCTAACCTCCAGCAGAGGATGAGGAGGAGGTCATGAAGGTGGTACTTTCCATGCTTGAGCAGCTCAGCTGCAATTCCATCCTTGCCGGTTGCCTTTCTGCTTGCTAGACAATCAATGGACTTTTCCAGCTCAAGTGATGAGGTTTCCTTGTCCAACTCAACCATGACAAGAAGCTGCTGGGGAGAGTTAAACGGAGTCTGTCTCATGGGAGTACTGCTCACAATAGTGTTCAACCCAGTGGGACATCTGTTTACTTCCGTCAGTGATTACTTCACTATCTGCCAATTTCAGGGAGGCAGCTTTGGTGATGGTCAGACAAAGCACACTCTTAATCTCGTCATACATAGCACGAAGATTTCTGTTGTGACAGGCAGTTTGGATTTCTTGACACAGGCTGATCCAGTGTTTATTTGCACAGGGTCTCCCTGTCTTTTACATGACTGTCTTGACTAATTTCAAGTTATGCAGTGTTCTAGCTGTTGGGATTGTGTTGTGCATCAGGTAGGCTTTGCTTTTTGCTTCAATGACAGATGTCATCTCTGCTGAGTGGGTCTCAAACCAGTTTTTGTTGTAGGTTCCATCTTTACCAAATGTTGCTGCTGCTGTGTCAGAAATGTTTGAATCAACGACTTCGAAACTTCATCAATATCAATGTTGATTGATGAAGCTTTTATTGATGTGCTGGTAAAATATTTTACTGTTTTGCTTAATGTTCCTTGATACTTTTATGCATAATGTAGGTGTCACTGTGAAGAATGTTTAAGTCAGTAAGAATAGTCAGCAAGGATTAATCAGCATTTTCTAATTGGAGATGTTAATCAGTGGGACCTTTCAGACACTGAATTGTAGATTTTGCATCAAATATCAATTTAGGATTGAAGTAAAAGTTTGTAATGTTAGTGTAAATGAGGTCTTGGTGAGAGTTCTTGAATTGAAGGGAACCATCACAGATGGTCCTTTGAAAAAGGGACATTCAGCCATGAAAGTCAGTGACATCTCCAGAATATTAAACTCAAGCCAGCTATAAGGTTGTTAACATCGGCAGAAACAAACCCAATATTGTCAGATTATCAATCCTGGATGTGAATAACAGCAGCAACAACAGAAGAATCCAATCACTGCAGTCACTTATGAACTCGCTGGTGTGTCAGCAGGCTGGATGAATGAGTGAATCCCTTCCCACACACAGAGCAGGTGAATGGCCTCTCCCCAGTGTGAACTCGCTGATGTGTAGTGAGGGTGGATGACTGCCTGAAACTCTTTCCACAGGAACTGCAGATGAATGGCTTCTCCTTAGTATGAATTCGCTGGTGTGACAGCAGACTGGATGAATGAGTGAATCCCTTTGCACACACAGAGCAGGTGAACGGTCTCTCCCCAGTGTGAACTCGCTGGTGTGCATTGAGGTCGGATGAAAATCTGAACCTCTTTCCACAGTAAGTGCAGATGAAGGGCCTCTCCTCAGTGTGAATTCGCTGGTGTTTCAACAGATCAGAGGAGGCAGTGAATCCCTTCATACATATGGAACAAGTGAATGGTCTCTCCCCAGTGTGAACTCGCTGGTGCCCATTGAGGTTTGATGAACACTTGAACCTCTTTCCACAGGAAGAGCAGCTGAATGGCTTCTCCTCAGAGTGAATTCGCTGGTGTGACATAAGGCTGGCTGACTGAGTGAATCCCTTCCCACACACGGAACAGATAAATGGCTTTTCCCCAGTGTGACTGCGTTGGTGGTATTTCAGCAGGGATGGATAATCGAATCCTTTACCACAGTCCTCACATTTGCACGGTTTCTCCATGGTACTATTGCCCTTGTGCTTCTTCAGGATGAAACCTTGAAGATTGAAAATCAGTTGAAGCCTTGCCCACACACGGAACACATATATGGTTTCTCCTCGCTGTGAATGATGCAATGTTTTCTCAAGCTGTGTAATTGGTTAAAGCTTCTTCTACACTTAGTGCAATCAAACACTCTCACTTGGATGTGTATGTATCTCGGTGCTTTTCCAATCACACTGATGTTGAAATCTTTTCCCACAGACAGAACAGACAAACATTTCTCTGTCCACATTCAAAGGTCGATGATATTGAAGTCCTGATGAATCGAGAGATTGTCTGTTCCTTGATATGATCCTTGGTTTGAATTTCCTGTCTGCAAATCCTCCCTTTTCATTACCTTGTAAATTGAGTTTTCAAAAGTTACCACTGTCGATGCAGGACAGGAATTTGGATCAGACAATTCTAATTTCTATGGAATATTTTTTCTTCTCTTGTTCCTTGAAAGCTGCAGATTCTGTCCCGTACACTCTCCCTCCTCCCTGGGGTGAAATCCAAATAAAGTGTTGGATAATTCTTGCTGTATCCCTTCAACAATTTTCATTCTTGTATTTCCCCAATAAATCCCCACCTCACACACTCTCCCTGCTCCCTGGGCTGAAATCCAAACCTATCTCCATTTCTTTCCTCCACTCAGTTTTCTCCTTCCCTCTCCTCTGCCTGGGTTCAGTTCTCCAGCTCCTGTCTGCAGACTGACAATAAAATCAATGAGTCAATGATTTTTTTTCCTCCTGGTCACCTGGACCCTGAGGTCCCGCCCATTTCTCTTCCCTCACCGATGCTAGCCGCTCCCTGAACAAGCCCCGCCTTCTTCCGCCAAGATGGAGGCCGGTTGCCTGGGTCACCGGGGAGGATGCTCCGCCCTGACCCCCCCCCCCCCCCACCTCCCTCCACTCGCAAGATGGTGGCCAGTGATCCTGCTCTCCTGCGCCTGTTACCGTGTGGTAAACACAGGGCCTGGGCCTCTTATTGGGGGTCTCAGGCCTACCCCAGAAGTTGATCCAGTTCCCAGTTCAGCCGCGGTTTCCATTCCTACCCTGTGCTCACAATCTCCTCCCGCCTCCCGAACCATCCGCTCCTCCTCATTCTGGCACTATGACTGACACTGAGCATGCTCAGAGAGCGCACCCACACTGCACCTGCGCACTGGACTCCTATAGTCATTGATTGGGGACTTTCTGTGGTGCGGGATGTTCTGGGTAAGTAATCTGCCATTGATACTGTCAAGAAGATATAATAATTCTCATAATGTTATTGGAATTTATTGTAAAATAGTACGATGCGTCTATGTGCCTATATATATAAATATATATGTATATATGTGTGTGTGCTTGTGAGATTTAATTGAATTAGAGGCAGAAAGTCTGGGTGCTTTGATCTAAAAATAAAGTTTAGGTTTGAAATGTTAATAAGATAAACACGGGGAAATTTAGAAACATAGTTGTCAAGGGAACATTTGTATTTTGAAATAAGCTAGACTAGATTGTTTTCAAAGGAGGGGTGACATGTGTCACCTAGCCAAGTGAAATTTAGAAACAGTTTATTTTTCCCAAAGATTACTGGTAAAACTGAGTGCTCTGAGAAGGTTTTATTATCAGGGAGATAAAGTCCAAAGACATAGTGAATCATTGGGCATTTGCATTCAAAGAGAAAGGTATGTAGAAAGAAGAGAAGACTGTTTGTAAGAGAAGGCTTTTTAATATCATACAAGTGTGCGAAAAGTCTTCAGCATCTGTGCCTCAAGCTGTTGTCCTCAAAGGACTGAAGTTAAGAAAACTCACTTGGGATTCGACTTGCTCAAGGTATCATGTTTTTTTTGCCCATGTCTTTTAAAATCTATGTGTCTCACTGTTGCCTTAACAAAAGTGTAACTGGAAGTTAGATTGATTAGGGGATTAAGAAGTTATCATAGTAGTAATTTGTAGATCTATGTATGTACTTAAAATCATTTCTCTTATTAATAAATGCTTAATTTTATTTTATAAAAACCTACAAGACTTGGTGGTTTTACTGCTGAATTCAAGGCATCGCAAGTTGCAAAACAAGTTTTGACAGTTGTTTCAAGTTTCCCTCTGGGATTTGAACAGCTCGGCATTTACCACCTGCTGTGTCATAACAGATAGCTTGAATTAGTGTCAGAAAATTTAATGTATTGGCATTCCAGACGAGATCAGGGCCAGGAGGTGCTATGCATAAAATAAGTACTTAAAGTATGTAGATACCCGAATGGCTGGACCTTCTTCCCAGATGTATTCTCTGCAATTCACTCCCACCTCCACCTGCAATTTCAGATTGGAAAAAAGGTCAAAAGTTGAAATCCACAAAGATCAGTGTTTAGACAAACAACTTGCTGAGTTTTTCCATCACTTTCTGTTTTTATTTCAGATCTCCAGCATCCATTGTATTTTGCTTTTATTTCAGTGCTGTTACTCATAACTTACATTGATGATGTGGACTTGTGAACAAGTAACTCATTATCACATTTTACAGTTGATACCAAACTGGGGATGAATATCTAAAACAGAGCACAATGAAACATGATGCAAGAAGACGTTAGAAAACTTGCAGTGTGGTCAGTTAATTGGCAAATGAACTTTAACATGGATAATATGCAATAATGCATTTTGGTAGGAAAAGTACAAACATCTCCTGCACCTTGGAGAACAAGAAAGTTAAAGAACAATCTCGGGGATACAGTGAGTAAATAGTTAAAACATCATCACAAATCAGCAAATCAATTAGAAATGCTCACAAAGGACTGGGATTAATTTCCAGAGGTATGGAATTCAAAAATGGTGAAATTGCGTTCAATTAGTATCGGACACTTTGCACAGTTCTGGTCCCTGTACTATAAAAGGACAAAGAAGCACCATAGAAAATGCAAAAAGATAATATAAGAATTGAGAGATTACAGTTATTGAGAAAAATTAAACAGATATTAACTTTATTTCTTAAAAAAGATAAGACTTAGAGGTGACTTGATAAGAGATTTTTGAAATTATGAATAGTTTGTAAAGGGTAGATGTGGAGCAAATGTTTGCATTTGCAGGAGAGTCAAAACTAGGGCCATAAGAACAAGGTAGTTCCTAATAAATCCAACAGGGAAATAAGGAGAAATGTCTTTACCTAGAGAGTGGTTAAAATGGGGAACTCGCTACCCCACAATGCAGTTAAGGTAAATACTTTAAGATGTTTTCAAAAGGAAACAAGATGAATACATATGAGAAATGGGATTACAAAGATGAGATGAAAGGCTGAGATAAGGTAGGATAATTGGAATGTGTCTTGTATGAAATATAAACACCAGCACAGACTCATTAAATTGAATGCTCTGTTTCTGGACAAGATATTCTTTGTAATCTCCTACCGGCTCCTGATCACCATATTCCACATCCACCACTTGTACCATACATGGTCAGAGTACAGCCTGCTGCTGAGTAATTGGATTGGACTCATGTTGTCATTGATGGGGTCCTGTAGACATTCTTCCAGTGGAAAGTTATGGATTATAACAGTTGAAAGTTCAGTTGCTGAACATAATTTTTCATCAACAGATCAACAACGGACTGAATGGCCTGTTTCTGCAATGTAATCCATGTACTGTTTCTGATATGGCAGACTTGGATTAATGCTTAGGTATATATAACTGTGGCTGAGGAGGTGAATTAATACTTGGGCCCACAAAAGCCCCCCACCATAAACTCTGTTCACCTCATCACCAGCTCCATCCCCCTTCCTGGCCACAATCTGTGACTGAACCAGACCAATTCTGAGTTTCCTTTCTGAACCTGAGCTGAGGGCTGAGCTAATGACAGCATGTCCTCTCCATCACAAAGATCACCTCCTTCCATCTCTGTCACATCGGTTGTCTCCATCCAACCTCAGCCCATTTCCTGCTGAATTTCTCATTCATGCCTTTCTTATCTGAAGATTTGACTATTTCAATTCTCTCCTAACAAGGCTCCCATCTTACACCCTGCATAAACTTACACTCATACAAACATTTTCTGCATGGTCAGCAGTTTTTTTTTTAATTCATTCATGGGACGTGGGCTTTGCTGGCTGGGCTAGCATTTATTGCCCATCCCTAATTGCCCTTGAGAAGGTGGTGGTGAGCTGCCTTCTCAAACTGCTGCAGTCCATGTGGTGTAGGTACACCTACAGTGCTGTTAGGAAGGGAGTTCCAGGATTTTGACCCAGCGACAGTGAAGGAACGGCGATATATTTCCATGTCAGGATGGTGATTTTAATGGTAACAGAGTGAATAGAGCAGAAGGTGGGTTAGCTCTGGTTGGAGTAATTGGAAGAAGTGCGGCTCAGTGTGATGTGATAGAAAAGTGTCACTGAAATTGAAAAGGAGGAATCTACAGTACAGTTGTGAGACCAGCCTTGTAATAGAGCAGAAACTTGGACAACATCAAGTAGAGAGGAACAACAACTGGATACTAATGAGATACAGATACTGAGATGGATGTGTGGCGTGACAAGAAAGGACAAGATCGGAAACCAGTACATGGTGTGGAACAGAAGGAAGAAAACGAGAACAACAACAACAACATTTTTTCCTTCTTTCTCGGGATGTGGGCAAGCTGGCTAAGCCAGCATTTATTGCCCATCCCTAGTTGCCCTTAAGAAGGTGGTGGTGAGCTGCCTCTTGAACCGCTTTAGTCCACGTGGTGCAGGTAAACCCACAGTGCTGTAAGAGAGAGGGTTACAGTATTTTGACCCAGCAGCAGTGAAGAAACGGTGATATATTTCCAAGTCAGGATGGTGAGTGGTTGGTGGGGAACTTGAAGGTGGTGGCCTTCCCATGTGTCTGCTGCCCATGTCCTTCTGGATGGTAGATGTTGCAGGTTTGTCGAAGGAGTCTTAGTGAGTTTTTGCAGTGCATCTTGTAGATGATGTCACTGTGGATCACTTGTGGAGGGAGTGAATGTTGAGGGTGGTGGATGGGGTACCAATCAAGCAAACTGCACTGTGACGCATGATGTTCAGCTTTGGGGGTGTTGAAGCTGCACTCATCCAGGCAAATGGAGAGTATTCCATCACACTCCTGACTTGTGACTTGTAGATGGTGGGGAGGCTTTGGGGAGTCAGGAGGTGAGAGACATGTCGCAGAATTCCCAGTCTTGACCTGTTCTTGTTGCCACACTATATATATGGCTAGTCCAGCTCAGCTTTTGGTCAATGATAACCCCCAGGATGTTGACAGTGGGGAATTCAGTGATGGTAAAGCCATTAAATGTCAAGGGGAGATGGTTGAATTCCCTGGTTGGAGGTGGTCATTGCCTGGCACTAGTGTGGAATGAATATAACATACCACTCATCAGCTCAAGCTTGGATGTTGTCCAGGTCTTGCTGCATATGGACACGGACTGCTTCAGTTTCTGAGGAGTCGTGAATGGTTCTGAACATTGTGCAATCATCAGCCAACATCCCTATTTCTGACCTTATGATGGAAGGAAGGTCATTGATGAAGCAGCTAAAGATGGTTGGCCCAGGACACGACCCTGAGGAACTCCTGCAGCGATGTCCTGGAACTGACATGATTGACCTCGACCAACCACAACCATCTGCGTTTGAAGAAGGAAAAAACAGATCCCAATGAACATGGTTCAGTCCTGAAAGTGGTTAACAGCAAAATAAATGTACAAGAGTTACTCGTGAACTCGCTTGTGTTTCAGTAGGTTGGCTGACTGAGTGAATCCCCTCCCACACTCAGAGCAGGTGAATGGTCTCTCTCCAGTGTGGGTGCGCTCATGTCTCAGCTGGTTGGCTAACTCCATGAATCCCTTGCCACACTCAGAGCAGGTGAATGGTCTCTCCCCAGTGTGAATTCGCTGGTGTGTCAGTAGATGGGATGACCGAGTGAATCTCTTCCCACAGTCGGAGCAGGTGAATGGCCTCTCCCCGGTGTGAATTCGCTGGTGTTCAGTGAGATTAGATGATTGCTTGAATCCAGTCCCACAGGAAGGGCACCTGAATGGTCTCTCATCAGTGTGAACACGTTGATGGGACATCAGTTCCCAAATACTTTTATAACAATTCCTGCAGTCTGTGCATTTAAAAGGTCTCTCCCCAGTGTGAACTCGCTGGTGTGTAAGCAGGTTGGATGACTGAGTAAATCCCTTCCCACACTCGGAGCAGGTGAATGGTCTTTCCCCAGTGTGAACTCTTTGGTGTGTCAGCAGGTGGGATGACCGAGTGAATCCCTTCCCACACTTGGAACAGGTGAACGGTCTCTCCCCAGTGTGAACTCGCTGATGTGTCAGCAGGTGGGATGACTGACTGAATCCCTTCCCACACTCAGGGCAAGTGAACAGCCTCTCCCCAGTGTGAACTCGCTGGTGGGTCAGCAGGTGCGATGACTGAGTGAATCTTTTCCCACATTCAGAGCAAGTGAATGGTCTCTCCCCAGTGTGAACTCGTTGGTGTATCAACAGGGTGGATGACTGAGTGAATCCCTTTCCACAGTCCCCACATTTCCACAGTTTCTCCCTGTTGTAACCACACTTATGTCTCGACAGGCCAGATGATCGGTTGAAGCTTTGTCCACACACAGAACATGTGTACAGTTTCTCTCCACTGTGAACGGTGCTTTTTCCTTCCATGTTCAAAGGCTGATGATATTTAGGTGACAATAAATTGAGCAACTCTGTCAGATCCTGATGTGATATTTGGTTTGAGTTTCCTGACTGCAAATCCTCTGCTTCTAATATCCTGTGAAATTGATTTAAAACAGATAAAAGGGAGTAAGAGAGACCCCATAAAAACACAAAAGCAGCATGTGAAATTGAGCTGATTGGATCTGGTAATTTGTGGAACTGGTACAAGGAAAAAGTGACCAAGAAAGCTGCCAGATTGTCACAAAAAAGACAATTGGTTCACAAGTGTCCTTCAGGGAAGGGAACCTGCCTCCCACTCTGGATCTGGATGCACACAAGAGTCTGTGAGGAGAGAGGGAGAGGGGGTTAAGGAGAGGGATTTTATATGTTTACAACTTGACTAGAACTTTAACAGAATCTCCCAAATCTTCAAACTCAACCATGTAGAAGGACCAGGTGGTGGGTGCATGTGAACACCATCGCCTCCAAGTTCCCCTCCAAATCACACACTGTCCTGACTTGTCTGATGTCCGGTATTGGATGAACAGAAATGTCTTTCATATAATTGCTGGGAAGAATTTTTAAAAATTCATTCGTGGGATGTGGGCATCTCTGGATAGGCCGACATTTATTGCCCAACCCTCATTGCCCTTGAGAAGGTGCTGGTGGGCCGATCAAATTGGCTGAAGACTGGCATCTGTGATGCTGGCGACCTTTGGAGGAGGTCGAGATGGATCATCCACTCAGTACTTCTGGCTGAAGATTGTTGCAAATGCTTCAGCCTTACACACTAGAACACCTAGATCCCTCTGCACCTTGGAATTCTGCAGTCATTCTCCATTTAAGTAACATTCTGCTTTTTTATTCCTCCCACCAAAGTGAACAACTTCACATTTTCCCACATTATACCCATTTGCCAGATCTTTGCCCAATCACTCAACCTATCTATATGTGTCTGCAACCTCCTTATGTCCACTTCACAACATACATTCCTACATATCTTCATGTCATCTGCAAATTTAGCTACAATGGCTTCACTCCCCTCATCTAAGTCATTGATATAAATTGTAAAAAGCTGAGATCCCAGCACAGATCCTGTGGGACTCCATTCATCACATCCAGCCAATCAGACAAAGACCAACTTATGCATACTCTTTGTTTTCTGCCAGCCAGCCAATCTTCTCTCCATGCTAATATGTTACACCCTACACCACGAGCTTTATTTTTTGTGATAACCTTTAATATGGCATCTTATCAAATGCCTTCTGGAAATCCAAGAACAGCATGTCTACAGGCCCCCCTTTATCATCACCAAGACTGCCCATTTCCACCTCAGTAACATCATCCAACTCCATCCTCGTCTCAGTTCCTCTGCTGCTGAAATTCTCATCCATTCATTTATTACCTTTCGACTTAACTATCCTAATACAATCCCGGCCAGCCTCCCACATTCAGCCTCCCTGTAATCTTGAGGTCATACAAAACTCTGTTGCCCATGTGCTTACTCCATCAAATCGTGTTCACCCATCACCACTGTGCTTGCTGAGGTACAAAGTTTCCAGGCTAAGAAGCACCTAAATTTTAAATTTATAATCTTTGCTTTCAAATCCCTTCATGATATCGCTCCTTCCTATCTGTTTGATTTCCTCCAGCCTCATACCCTCCAAGATGATTCTTAAAACCTATCTCTGAGCAAACTTTTGGTCATGTGCACAAACACCTCCTTCTGTGGGCTCAGTGTCAAAAGTTGCTTCATAAAACTCCTGTGAAACACTTTGGAGTTTTCAATTACACAAAAGGCGCCATATAAACACACGTTGTTGTTGATTTGGACATATGTCACCATTCCTTCATCATCAGAGTGAAATTCCTGTAACTCCTTATCTCACAGCATTATGGGCGCACTTGCACCACACAGACTGCAAAGGTTCAAGGTCAAACATCATCTTCTCCACAGGTAACAGCGTTAAACAATTCTATGACTCAATGATTCTTTACAGACATTCCCTGTTCATAAGCATGTCCCCTTCCTTTTTAAGTACTCCATGCTCCGTCATCATTTCTTTCATTTGCAGACATTTCCGGATAATCTCAATGTTTAGAGACGCTCCCTAACCTTTATCACTTTCCCTCCATTTACAGACGCTTTCTGAACAAGCTAACACTGCGCATGCGCTGGGCCTCGCCTGCCTCACTCCAGAGTCAGACCCGAGCGGGAGAAACCGGAAACCGGGCATTCGCGGATAATGTTCACGGTTTTCTAGTCGCTTCTTAGGTAGAAAACGTTGCCGGTTTTATTTTGGGCTCTGGATCGCACTCGGTCTTTGTAAAAACCTCCATTTTAAACCTACTCGCTCGAGCTCTCTTACCATCTGTCGCCATCGCCTGCGCATGCTCAGACCACAATGCCCAGGTAATGATTGACGGCAACTCGGGACCAATAGGAAGAGGAGGCGCGGCTGGAGTACCGCCTGGAAGCGGCTAGTCCTCCAACCATTCGGAGTGAATGAGGGGCGGGGCTGAGGCCGGAACTCGAAATGAGGACTCGAAACGTCAACTTTGCTCTTCTCCGCCGATGATGCCAGACCTAAGTTTTTCCAGGCAATTCTGTTTTTGTACCGGATCTCCCTCATTGGCTGAATCTCTGCATCATTTTGGAAGCTGAATTGTCTCAAATTCCAGGAGAAAACTGGACCTTTCTGTTTGTGGCTTTAAACAACTGACCCTGTGGGTGTGGTGCAAACATTTCAACATTTGTTACTGAATAGATTCAGTCAGGACAGACAGCAGGAATTATTAAGGGAAATTAGACAGTGTAGTGTATGTTTTCCTTCGAAGCCATCCCTTGGAGAACAGTGTGAATTAGTGGAAGAATTCGCAGGCTGCTTAAGCCCCCTTCCGTGTCTGGAACCATTTAATTCCAGCCGATTTGTTGTTCCGGCTTCAACCGGGAGACTTTGAGAAGCTCCCACATCATTGGAGAGAACAGCCAGACATACCAGACACAACTATCCTGCCTGATGTCAACCCAGAATGAGCTAGGAAGACATCTCCACTCGCTAGGACTGTGTGCAGAGGGGTTTCTGGCTCAGAGGCGGGAATGTTTCATTTTTATCAAAAACCCTAAATCCCTCAAGTTCCATTTAACTGACAGGGCCTCTTCGTTTCTAAATCCACTTCATTGTTTAAATAAAGTCTTGATTTTATGTTTGCAGCCTAATGGTGACACTTACATCATCTAACCACTCCCTTCCTTGTGAGAGTGCAGAACTACAATAGCTGAAAAGCCACACCCTTGTGTATCCTCTACCAAGCCTCTCCTCAACCCCTCAGAATCAAACTATTCCTATATTTGCCCAGTGTTTTCATTATACTGCAATGAAAGGTCTCTGTTTATTATGCTTATTTATTGTGAATCTAATAAAGCTGCTTCAATGGTCATTCTAATTCAGTATGCATTATGTTTAATCTTGGGCTATGATGTCTGCTTCTGTTTCTGCTCATCTTCAAGTTCAGTCTGGATTTACTGGAATGAACTTTCTGTGGTCAGAATTCAGTTAAACAACCTGTTCATCTGCAGGTATTCTCTCCCTGATGCCTGTGTTAGTTATGCAGTCGTTGTTTAATACTTCGTCAGCAGCCTCTCAACTCAAGGATGACATTTACTCAGGGTGGTGAGTTTCTGCCATGGGTGTTCTTTTGACTGAACAGACGGATTCTTGACCTGCAGCTTTTTGGACTCATGGGGCAGGAATCCATGAAGTATTGGGATCTGGAGTGCAGAATTTGCTTCCATTTCTTTCCTTCTCTGCTGCTGCTCTGCCTCATCATGAAGACATGACTCAAAGTGTGATGCAGCTTGTTGGGAAAATTGTCTCCATTCTGAATAATTGGGAGAAAGCTCCTCCAGGTCATTAAGGTCAATGCTGCTGCACTTCAAGATGAGCAGGCTGCAGAAAATTGGTTTGTATTTCATTAAATATTGAAGTTTCAGTGGTGATATGATGCTGGTTTTTAAAATGATCAATGTGCTTGTGAGAGTAGATACAGAGAAATTATTTGCTCTGCTGGGGGATTGAAAACAAGGAGGCAGAATCAAAACAATAGAACCTGAAGTGAAATCAGAAACAACGTGTTCAGACAAAGGTGATGAAAATCAGGACCAACCTCCCCAAAAAGCTGTGGATGCTGGGGGTGGGGTAGGGATTGTGGGTGGGGGTGGTCAATTGAATTTTTCAAGACATGAATCGATTGAATTTTGTTAAGTAAAGATAGCAAAGTAATTTGATCAAAGATGGGAAAAAGGAGTTGTGGTTGTCATGTGGCTGTAAGACACTGTCTTTAATATTTAACAACACAAGTGAATTATCGAACTTCTCTTCACATTTAAATGTAAATGTTTTGATAATGTTTCTGCTCAGTTTCAAATCAGGGTCCTTTTGCGTGTTTGGTGAATGTGATAACCACTACAGCACAGAATCACTGCGCTGCCGAAACCCAATAGATCTGTCCACAATGTTAACCTGCACCGTCATGAAGCAGCACTTTGGGTCTTTGATTTGAAGAAATGGAATTCAGCTGCTATAATCAGTAATGCTGGAATCAGACTGATTTAGCAATGTCATCATAAAATGACACAGCACATTAGGAGTCAATTCGGCCCATCGTGTCTATGTCAGCTTTTTACAAAAAACTTTCCAATCAGTCCCAATTTCCTTCTCTTTTTCCAGAATCCTGATTTTTCTCCCTTTCAAGTCATTGTCCAGTTCCATTTTGAAAACTCTGAGTGAAGGGAAGCAATATTGAAAGATATTAACAAGGATCATTAACAAGGTTTCCCTGACCTAATGACATGAAGAGTTGGATTCGAGATTCTCATATAGTTTTTGAACAAAAAAAGTATTAATGAAGCTGATTTCATACTGAAATTTCAAAAGAAGTTTAATCAGACCAAGCATGCCCTCATTTTTCTCAGTCACTCTATACAATCCAATCCCCCCCCTTTCTGTATAACCTTGAACAGATGCCATTATAGGAAAGGGGTAGTGTGGCCGAGTGGTCTAAAGCTCCAGCCTCTTTGGAGACATGGGTTGGAATCCCACCGCTGCCGGAGTTTCAGACAGTTCATCTTTTCAGTCAATTTAGCCAAATTCTTCCATGTGTGTCCGGGACATGTGCAGTGCTCCATTCTGGTGGAAAGATCGAGGAGAAGCAGCAGAAATTGCAGGGCAGCCAGGAATAGGTGGAGCTGCATGTCTTCATTCGCTGCTGTAACCATTGTATGCTCTTAGGTACAGAACATTAAAAGGTACATGGTGCTTGTGTACAGAGCTGAGCGGTTAAGGTAATTGGGTTTGAAATCCTTCAGAGTTTTCTGATACAAGTTCACATCCTGCCAGACTACATTTCTCAGTGCTTCTGATTTAAGAATGATTTATTGAATTAATTATCTAGTAAATGGACGAAAAGATTTTCCAAATGCTCCTGTGTATTTTTCATTTCCGTTCTGTTCATCTGCAAGCATTCACCAAAGTTGCAGGTGGAAATGGAACAAAAATGGAGCCAATTTGATGACACCCATGCTTTCTGGATGTTTGTCTCCCCTGACGCCTTTGCCACTCTCGATGTCTGTGTGTGTGTTCCTCACCATGTGTCAATGTGGTTCAGTTCCCTGAGCGGGTAAACACATTTTTACCTTCGCAACCTTGACTCACTTCCATTATGTATCTTCATGGAAATGGCACAGAGAATAACAGTTGGTTTAAAAGGTGCAAGAGGAGATTGACCTTTCTGTATTCTTTCAGCAGTTGGCTCCATAGCTCAGTGATTAGCGCCTTGGCCTTGTAAACCAGGGATCATGAGTTTAATCCTTGCTAGACCTCCAGTTGAATTTAGCTTCTGCTGAGGTTAGCTGTGGGGGAGAAAACAAATTGGCTTTTAGGAGATTTGGGCAACAATGATAGCAGATAAAGCATAATTTCATCATAGGTGAAGGTGTTTGATTTAAAAATTGGTAAAGTGAGTAGTTACGCGATGAACTGAAAAAGCAGGGAGGTTATGCTTCAGTTGTACTGTGCACTGGTGAGACCACGTGTGCAGTAGTGGTCTCCTTCTTTAAGGAAAGATGCAAAGTTAGAAGTAGTTCAGAGAAGGTTTATGAGACTAATACCAGGAATGGGTGGGTTGTACAAGCAGATTCTCTCTATTCCTACATATATTACTGACATAGTTATGCATTGTAAATGGGACAGATTAGGCTTGTATCCACTGGAGTTTTGAACAGTAAGAGGTGACTTAATCAAAACCTTTAAGATCCTGAGGTGTCTTGATAAGGTGGGTGTGGAGAGGAAGTTTCCTCTTGTGGGAGAATCTAGAACTGGAGGTCACAGTTTAAAAATAAGGGGTCGCTCATTTAAGACAAGAATGAGGAGGGTTTTTTCTCTCTTGGAGACCCAGGAGTGTTTGTAACTCCTTTCCTCCAAAGGCATTGGAAGCAGAGTCCTTGAATATTTTAAAGGCAGAGCTAGAATTTTGGTTAATGAGGGGGTGAAAGGTTATTGGGGGTAGGAAGGAGGTTACCATCAGATCAGCCATGATCTTATTGAATGGTGGAACAGGCTTGATGGGTCGAATGGCCTACTCCTGCTCCTAGTTCATATTTTTACATGTTCTTTGAGTCCAGGCTGTTTACCAACTCAGTGCCCATATGTCACAAAGTCGAGAATGTTTGAAATTTTCACTGAGCAACATGTAAACAGACAATGGATTCACTCGGTGCGATGGTGTGTTCCAGTTCTATATGTGCAATCACAGAATCAATTTCTATTTGTTGCTTTAAACCCAATATTTCTAATGGGTTGGATGTGATGCACGTTTGATCTAACTTATCTCATTTTCTTTGAAATAAATATTCGTAAAACTATTTGCCTGGGACCTTACTGGAAAATCAGCAGGGCTGGCAGTGTTTGGACTACATTTCCTTGTAGCCAAAGGACACAAAGCAAAACTGTGTCGGTAATATAAGTAGAAGCAGGTATAGAGAGAACGTACTTGGCCCTAGATGGTGTCAAACCACCAATGTTTGGGTTAACAGCTGAATTTGCTAAACAAGATGTTACACAAACACCCTGTGACCCAGTGGTTAGGAGTCGGTGCTCTCAACGCCCAGGTTTGATTCCCAGTCTCGCTGTTGTGCAAAATATCACAAACAGAAACTAATTACTGATTCAAAAAAGTCTATCAACCCCAACACCTCATCCCCTTCCCACAGCACCTTCCCATACAATCGCAGGAGGTGTAATACCTGCCCCTTTACCTCCTCCTTCCTCACTGTTCAAGGGCCCAAATACTCCTTCCAGGTGAAGCAGAGATTTATTTACATTCCTTTCAATTCTGTCTACTGTATTCACTGCTCCCAATGTGGTTTCCTCTATGTTGAGGAGACTAAACGCAGACAGGCTGCCTACTTTGTGGAACACCTTCACACAGTCTTCAAGCATGACCCAGACCGGCCTGTCACTTGCCATTTCAATTCACCATCTCACTTTCATGTCCTCAGCCCTCTACAATGTTCCTGTGAAGCCCAATGCAAGCTGGAGGAACAGCACCTGATCTTCTTTACAGCCTTGTGGGCTCAGCATTAAGTTCAACAAATTCACGCCATGAACTCTGTCCTCCATGTTGTATTTTTCCACCCACCATCATCCCCTCGCCCAAGAGTCAGTCTGTATCTTGTTCTCAGACAGAGCTGACCCTTTGGGCAGGATTTTCCGGCCCACCTGCCGCCAGGATCATCCGGTCCTGCCGAAAGTCAATAGACTTTTGGCTGGTCCGCAAATCTCCCGCAGCTGGTCCCGCCATGACGGGGCCACAAATTCCCAAACTCTTGCTGCAATTAGCACATTCAGCTACTTTGCTTCCAGACAGTGCTGACATTTATTCTGCGATCAGCACCTGCTTTAGTCGTGAATACTATCATTATCATTCCCTTTGTCTTCTGTTCCATGACATCTTTGTCATTTATTCTCTCCAACATATGCCTGACCTTTTATTTTGCTCCACCTGCTCCCTCCCCTACTCCTTCACCAGCATTAAAACCATCACATTCCGAGTTCTAAGAAGAGTCACATGGATTCGAAACGTTAACCACATCCCTGTCTCCACAGGTGCTGCCAAACCTTCTGAGTTTTTCCAGCATTTTCTGTTTCTTTTGTCAGATTTCCAGCAGCTGCAGCATTTTGCTTCTATTATAAAAAAAAATCATATTCGACACAAACAATAACTCTGTTTCTGTCTCCACAGATGCGAACAGACCTGTTGATAACTTTAGTGCCCTCTGTTTTTATTAGAGCACGAATTACTGGCTTTATCATAATATAAAATATGTAGCAAGTTGGCGAAATAAGTGGAATGATGGGCAGAGTTAAAGTTCCACATGGATGATATTAGACAGAACTGGAAATGTCTGACATGGAGAGTGGGAGTTAAAAGGTGTAACATGAAAGTGGAAGAATTTGATGTCAGTCAAATCCTTTTCATGGTGAAAGTCTGCCATGCACTACCTTGTAAGTTTCACAGGAGCTGCAATGATTAGGTTGGTGGATTTTGGATGTGGAAATTTGCATTTCTACAGCTTCTGGTACTATTTCGCCACACTGTCGATCTCATATTCCAGCCAATAGCAATGGTTGTTTTAATTGTCTGAAGAAGTAATTTGTGTTCTATTTGAACATGTCATTTTGTAGGAGGTCTCTGTTGAAAGTGGTCTGGAATGAAAAAACAATGGCAGAACTAACCTCGATAAATTCTATTTCAGGGCATTTTCCATGATGGTCTAGTGGTTAGCGTTCTCCACTCTCAGCACCATAACCTAGGCTCCATTGCCAGTCATGGAATAAAGATTTATTACTCCTACTAAAAAGACATGCTTTAATTCCTGATTGAAAACAAAAAACGCAACAGCTTTTTCAGAATCAGTGGAGTGAGTTGAAGTTTCCCATCAGAACCTGCTCCAGGTCAAGAACAAATACAGATACTGAGCTGGAAAGTAAAAGAAAAAAAAAAGGAGGGCTGTGATAGGTTGCAAAGTTTTGGCTGTGGAGATGTTGGTGCAAGGCAGAATATGAGTGGGAATGGGGCAGATTTTACTGAAGCATTGTGTGTAGTTCTGAGAATGGCACCTTAGAAAGGATCAATATTGATCATGTAAACAGCACTGTGCCAATCCACCAGGATTGGGATGTAAGTGGACATTTTACCCTCCATAAGATTGAGGTCATTCGAAACAGCTGCATCTAAATTTGCAGCAAGTCCCATTTCCCTATCACCTCCGTGTTTGCTGACATATACTGGCTCCTGGTCAAGCAGTATCTTTAGTTAAAATTCTCCTCCTTGTTTTCTAATCCCTCCATAAACTTGCTCATCCCTATCTCTAATCGCCCAGAATCTCAAAACCCTCTGAGATATCTGCGCTCATTCCAAATCACAATTGCACCACTATTTGTGACTGTGGTTTCAGTTGCCCAGGCTCCAAGCTCTGGAATTCCCTCCCTTCATCTCTCTGCCTCTTTACCTCATTCTCTATGTCACTCTTCTCCTTTTAGACACTCCATAAAACTTACCTCTTTGACCAAGCTTTTGGTCATCTGATCCAATATCTTCTAATGCGGGTCAGTGTCATACTTTGTTACGTAATGCTCCTGTGGGATGTTTCGCTGTGTTAATGGCGCTGTATAAATAAAAGTTGCTGTGGCTGTATTGGTTAAGGAGAGCATTGCAGTGCTGGAGAAAGAGGATGTCCCAGAGGGTTCAAGGGCAGAATCAATTTGGCTAGAGCTAAGGAACAAAAAGGGTGCAATTACATTGCTGGGTGTAGTCTATATGCCACCAACTAGTGGGATGGATGTAGAGGAACAGATCTGCAGGGAAATTACAGGGAGGCGCAAACATCATAGAGTAATTATAATGGGGACTGTAATTACCTCAATATTGACTGGGATAGTGTAAACAGTGGAGAGGGGAAAGAGTTCTTAGTGTGTTTTCAGGAGAACTTTCTATGGCAGTGTGTGTCCAATCCAACAAGCAAGGAGGCACTTCCAGAACTCGTTCTTGGAAATGAGGTGGGCCAAGTAGATCAAATGTCAGTGGGGGAACATTTAAGAGACAGTGATCATTGTATTATAAGGTTCAGGATGACTGTAGAAAAGGACAATGGGCATAAAAGCAAAATACTGTGGGTGCTGGAAATCTGTAATAAAAAACTTGAAATGCTGGAAAACCTCAGCAGGTCTGACAGCACCTGTGGAGAGAGAAACAGAGTTAACATTTCGAGTCCATATGGCTCTTCTTCAGAGCTAAAGAGAAGTAGAAATTTGATGAAAGTTATACCGTTTAAGGGGGTGGAGCACGTGAAGCTGGATAGAAGGTCAGCGATAGGTAGGGACAAAGGAGAGACTGACAAAGATGTAAGGGACAATAGGCAATCCAGAGTAAGAATAATTAACTGGGGAGAGCCAATTTCAATGGGACAAGAATGGAGCTGGGCTGGATAGACAGGAACCAAAGGTTGGCAGGAAAAGCTGTAACAGAATAATGGGCTACCTTCAAAGAAGAATTGGTCTGGGCAGTCAAGCTATATTCCCTCAAAAGAGAAAGGTAGGGCAAACAAATACAGAGCTCCCTGGATGAAAAATGAGATAGAAATTAAGATTAAAAAGGAAAAACTGTGATTATCAGAGGTGTCAGGTAGAAAATACAATTGAGAACCAAGCAGAATACAGGAGGTTCAGAGGAGAGGTGAAGAAGCAAATAAGAGAAGCGAAGCGGGATTATGAGACAAGACTCTCAGTCAGGGAATGAAGCTTACAGCAACATTCAGTTAATGTTGGGAATCTGAATTAAAACTGAATATGCTGCAAATACTCAGCAGGCCCAGCATATATGGAGAGAGAAATTGAGTTGTATTATGATCCCTGCTGATGTTACTACTGGACAAATCATATATTAGAGTGGAACACGGCTTGATAGATCCTAATTTTTATTTTTTGTTTAGAAACGTGGAGGGCAGCTACTAAACAGAGTCACAGAAGTCAGCTGATGAACTTTTAACAAAAGCATAAAGCATTTATTAAACAAGAAAAGATTAACTATATTACAATACTCCTTCACCCACAACTATATCTTTTCAGATATATGCAGATTTGTAAGGATGACACAAGTTACAAAGGCTATCTTATACTCTAATGTTCACAGTTAGTACACACTCTATGTAAACCAATAGGAGACTTGTGGTCAGGTGCACCACACTCTGAAACCAAGTGACAGATGCCACCCCAAACAGATGCAATGGATTTTCATCAAATCCTCCTTCCCCAGACACTTATCACACCATGAGCCAACCGGTCTCAATGAACTCGATCTTTGCTCTCAAAGAACCTGCATGGAATCTTCTCCCAAATGACATGTGTTAAGACCATAGCCCATAAGACATAGGAGCAGAAATTAGGCCATTCGGCCCATTGAGCCTGCTCCGCCATTCAATCATGGCTCAGATGCCTTCCACAAGGTTCCACCTCCAGGATTTCAAACTCTCCATCTGATGTACCAATCCCCTGGATCGCCACGTTCATTCAAGCCTTCTTCCACACACTCTCTCTCTGGTTCAGCCATGCCAACAGAACACCACTGCTTCACATGCCATAGTAAAGGGTTACAGACCTTCAACTGTCTACTTGGATCATCTGACTTCTTGCAAGCCTATTTTGCCTTAAGTCTGCTTGCTGCAGCTTTCTCCCCTTTAAGCCTGGAGCCTTCCTTTCTGCTCCTTGCTTTCACTTGCACTGAACAGGATCTTTTCCAGATTCCTGTCCTTGTCCTTAGATTTAACTGTCCTCTTAGGACCTTTCCTGTTCTACTCCCTGATTTTGGGGACTTTCTTCTTTAGTTTTTGGAACCTGCTCCTGAGTGTTCCATCTCCTGTGTCTAGCTTCTCCTGGCACTTGACTTCAACTGAACTCAAACTGATTTCTCTGTGTCTCTCTGTCTGGGTCCCCTGTTGCTAGGCAACACCACCATTTTTTTTCTACCTTGTGTTTGTTTAACTCCCCTTCAAGAGTCGTAAAAACCTAATTGAAATGCAGGCATCGTTTAAAGTGAAACTGACACTCAAGCTCCACCCTTTCTTAACACACAAATACAGAAATACAAAACAAATTTAAACATAAAGCTAAAACTCATTCCTAACATCCACAAATACAAATATATCTTACTTAAACTATCTCTACTTCCTAACAGTTGCAGCAGCAAGTAAATGAGGTGGGGTGAAGACAGGTGGCGTTATGGAGATTGAAATATCTGGTATTAGCGATGGTTTGGATATGTGGTCAGAAGCTCATCTTGGGGTCAAATCTGACACCAAGATTGTGAAGAGTGTGTTTCAGCGTCAGGCAGTTCCCAAGGAGAGGGATGGACTCGGTAGTTCGGGAAAATAATTTGTAGTGGTGACCGAAGACAATGGCTTCAGCCTTCACAATTTTTAACTGGAGGAAATTTCTGCTCATCCAGTACTGGATGTCGGATAAGCAGTTTATAATTTAGCTACAGTGGAGGAATGGAGAGGGTTGGTGGTGAGGTAGAGCTGGGCATTGTCAGTGTACATGTGAAAACTAACACGGTGCTTTTGGATGACGTCACCTAGTGGCAGCATGTAGATGAGGAATAGGAAGGACCAAGGGTAGATCCTTGGGGGACGCCAAGAGCATGAACTTTGGAGAGGAAAGGACAGTTGAGATGGAGTGGTAGTTTGCAAAGATGATGGGGTCAAAGGTTGATTTTTAGGATGGGCGATGTCAGTGGATTTAAAGGTGAGAGAAACAGTACCAAAAGAGAGAGAGAACTGCTAACAATATCAGCTAATGTGGGGAAGATGAATGATCAGAAGCTTAGTGAGAATAGGGCCAAAGAAGTAAAAGGTCAAGGACAAGATGAGCTGTGAGGCCATAACAGGAGAAAAGAGCAAAACTGGAAAAATATGTGAGTTCAGGGCTCAGATATGAGGGACCTTTAGAGACAGTTTGTCCCAGTGGGCTAGTGGAAGGGAGGGGAGCAGCAGAGGCAGCTGATTGGATTGTCTCAATCTTAGTGACAAAGAAGCTCCATGAGCTCCTCATACTTGTTGTTGGAGATGAGGATGGAGGAGATGGGGAGAGGGAGAGCCCTTCAAAAGTAACTAACTTACGTTTGAAATATTAAGACTCAACACACTGTATTTAACATAAAGATGATTTATTTTACTTTTATCTTCAATATCAGCAGACACAGACCACAATGAACATGGTTCAGTCCTGAATGTGATTAGCAGCAAAATCCAATCACTTGTGAACTCGCTGGTGTTTCAGAAGGTGGGACATCTGAGTGAATCCCTTCCCACACTTGGAGCAAATGAACGGTTTCTCCCCAGTGTGAAGTCGCTGGTGCATCAACAGGTGGGATGACCGAGTGAATCCCTTCCCACACTTGAAGCAGGTGAATGGTATCTCCCTAGTGTGAACTCACTGGTGTCTCAGCAACGTGGATGACTGACTGAATCCCTTCCCACACTCAGAGCAGGTGAACACTCTTTCTCCTGTATGAGTGCACTGGTGTACATTGAGTTGAGATGATTGCCTGAACCTAGTTCCACAGTAAAAGCACCTGAACGGTCTCTCATCAGTGTGAACATGTTGATGGAACATCAGCTCCTCGGAGCTTTTATAGCATTTCCCACAGTCTGCGCACTTAAAAGGTCTCTTGTCGGTGTGAACTCTTTGATATGTCATCAGGTTGGATGAATTAATGAATCCCTTTCCACACTCAGGGCAGGTGAACGGCCTCTCCCCAGTGTGAACTCGCTGGTGCGTCAGCAGGTGGGACGAACAACTGAATCCCTTCCCACACTCGGAGCAGATAAATGGCTTCTCCCCAGTGTGAGTTCGCTGTTTTACAGTGAGGTCAAATAAATGCCTGAAACCAGTCCCACAGTGAGAGCACCTGAATAGTCTCCCATCAGTGAGAACTCTTTGGTATGCCAACAGGTTACATGAATGAGTGTCTCCTTTCCCGCATTCGGAGCAAATGAATGGCCTCTCCCCGGTGTGACTGTGCAGAAGAGTTTCCAGTTTAGATGGGTGATTGAATTTTTTCCCACAGTCCCCATATTTCCACACTTTCTCCCCATTCTGGCTGAATTTATGTCTCACAGGTCAGATGATCGGCTGAAGCCTCGTCCACACACCGAACACGTGTATGGTTTCTCTCCGCTGCAAACTGAGCTTTTTCTTTCCATGTTCAAAATCCAACGATATTCAGGTTACAATAAATTGGGCGACTCCATCAGATTCTGAAGTGATATTTGGCTTCAGTTTCCTGACTGAATCCTCCCCTTCTAATACCCTGTGAATTTAATTTAAAACAGAGAAAAGGGAGTGAGAGAGATCCCACTAAAACACAAAGGCAGATTGTGAAATTGAGCTGAATGAATCTGGTAATTTGTGGGGCTGGCACCAGGAAAAAGTGACCATGAAAACTGCTGGATTTTCATAAAAACCCAACTGGTTCACTGATGTCCTTCAGGGAAGGGAACCTTCCAACCAGACTGGGCCTATGCAAGACTCTGACCTCCATGGTAGGAGAGACAGAGAGAGGTGATAAAGGCAGTGTGTGAAGGAGAGGGATTTTATATACCGACAGTTTGACCATAACTCTAACAAAATCCCCTAAACCACTAACCTCCCACCACCTAGAAGGACCAGGGAAGCATGTGTATGTGCACACCATCACCTCCAAAGAAGAAGAAGAGAAATGATCTCTAATGCAGGAAAAGCAATTCCTGACCATGGGAAGATAAAACTGGTAAATCAGCAGTGAATAGCCAGGGGATAAGCAGCAGTGGAAACCTCAATTAGACACAGCTGGTAGGAATAGCTGTAAAGCACCAAACATGGTTAAAAGATACCCATTGCTAAAGGCAGAGGAAGTTACACAATGGCAGGGATCGAGGACAGCAGAGGTGAAACAGAAGGAGAGATGGACATGGATTCAGATCCACAGAAAAGGAGCCACACCAGCCGCAGAGCAATGTAACCACAGCACAGCACTAAAAGCACTAAATTGTCAATGAATGTTCAATAATACTCACCTCTGAAACAATTTTAGTTTTCAATATTAAAATCTCCTGCTGGAGTCTGCAGCTGGAAAGATATCAGAAGCACTGGAGTTAGAGAAAAATCTGGCAGTTTTCAAATTTGCTAATTCCCTGTAAAGGGAGATTACAAAATATGTAAACATAGTCGAGGTTAGAGAATTAGAAGAGACAAACATTTCTCTTGGTTTGAGTTTGCTGTGTGTAAATCCTCAACTTCTAAACTCCTGTAAAAGGAATTTCCAAAATCCATTCCTTTCAGTCCAGGATAGAAATTCACAACAATTCAAGAGACCCCTCTCTTGCCCAGGATTACTTAAACAAGGGCATAGGTGCATTGGAAGCAACTCTGAGAAGTCTTGCTTGGCTGTTCCCTGGAATGAGGGTATTTATCTTCTGAGGGAAAGTTGAGTTGGTTGGGCCGATACTCATTGGAGTTTAGACAATGAGAGGTGATCTTATTGAAACATGCAAGATTCTGAGATAGCTTGGATAGACACTGAGAAGATGTTTTCCCTCACAGAAGGATCTAGAATCGGGGGCACAGTTTAAAAACAAAGGATCTCCCATTTAACACTGAGGAGGACAAATTTCTTCTCTCTGAGGATTGTCAGTCTTTGGAATTCTCTTCCCCAGTGAGCAGTGGAGGCTCATCATTGAATATATTCAAAGCTGAACAGCCATGACATTACTAAGAGGGGAAGCAAACTTGATGGGCCGAATGGGTGCTCCTAATTCTGATGCTCTTATTTTTATGTTCTTCAGACATCCACCCATACACCCTGCAGCATTTTGCCCATCCTTTAGTCTGGGCCTATCATTAGCTCTTGTGCAAAACTTCTTCAAGGTAGGCATTTCTTGAAGAGGAGTGGCAGTCAATTAAACACAGAGATAAAAACGAAAAACTGCGGATGCTGGAAATCCAAAACAAAAACAGAATTACCTGGAAAAACTCAGCAAGTCTGGCAGCATCGGCAGAGAAGAAAAGAGTTGACGTTTCCAGTCCTCATGACCCTTCAACAGAAGTGAGTGAATATTAGGAGAGAGGTGAAATATAAGCTGGTTTAAGGTGGGGGAGGGTGGGGGGAGAGAAGTGGGGGTGGGGTGGTGCGGTTGTAGGGACAAGCAAGCACTGATAGGAGCAGATAATCAAAAGATGTCACAGAAAGCGGGTTTTAGTAAACACCTTGTCAAACTCTTTTCTTCTCCACCGATGCTGCCAGACCTGCTGAATTTTTCCAGGTAATTCTGTTTCTGTTTGGATTTCCAGCATCCACAGTTTTTTGTTTTTATCTCTGTGTTTAATTGACTGCCACTCCTCTTCAAGAAATGCCTACCTTGAAGAAGTTTTGCTCCTCTCTGTGACAAGATATCCGAATCTCTCTTTTGCCTTGTTCACCTTCATTGCTTTCCATTTCTCTCCTGGTGTTTGACAAGTTGTTTACTAAAACCCGCTTTCTGTGACACCTTTTGATTATCTGCCCCTATCTCTGCTTGCTTGTCCCTACAACCACACCACCTCCCCCACACTTCTCTCCCCCACCACCTTAAACCAGCTTATATTTCACCCCTATCCTAATATTCACTCAGTTCTGTTGAAGGGTCACAAGGACTCGAAATGTCAACTCTTTTCTTCTCTGCCAATGCTGCTGAGTTTTTCCAGGTAATTCTGTTTTTGTTTTGGATTTCCAGCATCCGCAGTTTTTTTGTTTTTATTTCTATTGGTGTCCTCTGGTTCTAATCTTATCTAAAATATGACTTGCTAGAAACAGCCTTTATTGCAGATCTTCAGTTTTAATGTGTGCAAGCGCCTTTACTATACAGAAATGCTTAATACAGTTATTAGAATTATTTATGAACAGAGGACTTAAAAGCAGGAGTAGGCTATTCAGCCCTTTGAGCCTGCTCCGCCATTCAATAAGATCAGGGCTGATCTGGTTGTGTTTCAACTCCAATTTTCTATGTGTCCTCTATAACCTTTAACTCCCTTGTCTATCAAAAAATCTGTCTAACTCTGCCATAACCCAGCTTCTACTGCTTTCTGGGGAAGATAATTCTACATTCCAGCAACCCTTCAAGAGAAAAACTTTCTCCTCATCTCAGTCTTAAACGGAGGCCTCTTATTCTTAAACTGTGTCCCCTGGTTCTAGTCCCTCCTACAAATGGAAACATCGCCCCAGTATCTGCCCTATCAAATTTGTGTCTTCCACATCTGGCTTCCCTCTATTTACATTCTCCACCTCGGGCCTGAAATGTATTATTCACTCTGTAGCTTCAAAGATTATTTCTTTGTCAGTGCAAACATTTCCATGATATTCTTTCTCCTTGTAACCTACCTAAGAATTATCTTCATCAAGGAGAACATCAATATAAGAATTAACTTCACCTGTAAAATCAGGAGGAAAATAATGGCTGAAATTATCCAAGGATGTTGTCCTGTATTATATAATATCTTTCGCTGGGGCTGTTCACAAGGGTGGCAGTATAACTCTCAATGTTGTTTTTTTGTTGTTTCTCTGCCAGATGTTATTCAATATTAATTTAAGGTTCAGAGAAAGGGGTGGAATTGGACAGCCAAAACTGCTTGCAGTCCCTTAAGGGTAATGTTCACTTGAATTTCTGGAACATTGTGGCTCTTATCCCAAGTATTGATCAAGTTGGTCGTTGTAAGGCAAAATGTTGTCCACCTGATCAGACAGGAAGCATCCCCATGTGTATCTGTGAGCATATGTTTGTGTGTGTTTGTGTCTGTCTGTGTGCCTGTGTATGCGAGTCTTGTTTAAACCTGACATTTACACACGCAGACCCGACTTCTCCTGGAACAACATGAAGAGTCTGCTGCTTTCCAGATCCTTCCTTTCCCTTCACTATTATCCTCAAATAGTTCACAAATTCCTTTTGTACATCATCCACCAACACGTCTACGTTCTCCATTTTAAATACTCCCATCGATCAAACCAACAGAGAGCAATGAGATTGCTGCTGTCACAGGATTCAGTTGTGAATTATCAACTTGATTTTAAGGCTTCCTGAAGTACATACGAGTATATGACTTAGGAGCAGAAGGAGGCCACTCGGCCCCTCAAGCCTGCTACGCCATTCTAGAGATCACGGCTGATCTGATTATAACCTCAAATCCACAGTCCTGCCTACCCCCGATAACCATTCACCCTCTTGTTCATCAAGAATCTATCTAGCTCTGCCTTAAAAATAATCAAAGACTCTGCTTCCACCACCTTTTGAGGAAGAGAATTCCAAAACCCACAGCCCTCTGAGAGAAAAACATTTCTGCTATCTCTGTCTTAAATGAGCAACCCCTTGTTTTAAACAGTGACGCCTAGTTCTAGATTCTCCCACAAGAGGAAACATTCTCTCCACATCCACCCTGTCAAGACCCCTCAGGATCTTAAAGATTTCAATTAAGTTGCCTCCCACTCTTCTAAATTTCAATGGATGCAAGCCTGACCTGTCCAGCCTTTCCTCATAAGACAACCCGCCCATTCCTGGTATTCGTCAAGTAAACCTTCCTTGAACTGCTTCTAACGCATTTACATCTTTCATAAATAAGGACACCAGTACTGTACACAATACTCCAGATGTGATCTCACCAATGCCCTGAACAACTGAAGCATAACCTCCCTACTTATGTAATCAATTCCCCTCACAATAAATGGTAATATTCTATTAGCTTTCCTAATTATCTGCTGTACCTGTATACTAACCTTTTGTGATTCATGCACTAGGTCCCTCTGAATCTTAGAGCTGCTCAATCTCTGACCATTTAGATAATATGCTTCTTTTTATTCTTCCTGCCAAAATGAACGATTTCACATTTGCCCATGTCATACTCCATTTGCCAGATCTTTGCCCACTCACTTAACCCATCTATGGCACTTTGTAGCCTTCTTACGCCCTCTTCACAACTTCCTTTTCTACCTATCATAGTGTCATCAGCAAATTTAGCAACCATTCCTTCAGTCCCTTCATCCAAGTCAGTTATATAACTGGTAAAATGCTGAGGCCCAAGTGCTGATCCCTGTGGCACACCAGCCGTCACATCCTGCCAACCAAAAAAAGACCCATTTATGCCAAATCTCTGCTTCCTGTTAGCTAGCCAATCTTCTATCCATGCCAATATGTTGCCCTCTGCACCATCAGTTTTTATTTTCTGCAATAACCTTTGATGTGACACTTTATCACTGATCCAAATCTGCCCACCTAATCACCATCTATGTTCCAGATTTTAATATTATTGTTCAGGGTAGAAAACGTACATCATTTAATCCCGTTAAACCTGATTCAGCACAAAATACTACAAGAGATTGTCTTTAAGATCCGTTTTTTTTTGTTTATGTGTAGTTCTGAATGATAACAGTATTAAACCTCTCCCTAACCTGTCCTAACCCTTCTGCCGGTTTCATTTATTGAAACCAAGGACTCGCCTTGTTCTAATGGTGACATTCCCTGTCTGCCCAGTTATTCCTTTAAGTCACATCTTGAATTGGAGAGAGCAAACGTAAACTGGGCGACCGCTTTGCAGAACACCTGCGGTCTGTCCGCAAGAATGACCCAAACCTCCCTGTCGCTTGCCATTTCAACACTCCACCCTGCTCTCTTGCCCACATGTCTGTCCTTGGCTTGCTGCATTGTTCCAGTGAAGCCCAACGCAAACTGGAGGAACAACACCTCATCTTCCGACTAGGCACTTTACAGCCTTCCGGACTGAATATTGAGTTCAACAACTTTAGGTCTTGACCTCCCCCCTCCATCCCCACCCCCCTTCTGTTTCTTCCCCATTCCTTTTGTTTTTTTCCAATAAATTATATAGATTTTTCTTTTTCCCTCCTATTTCCATTATTTTTAAATCTTTTATGCTCCCACCACCCCCACTAGAGCTATACCTTGAGTGCCCTACCATCCATTCTTAATTAGCACATTCGTTTAGATAATATCACCAACTTCGACACTTATGTGTTCTTTTGTTCTGCCGTCTGTGACATCTTTTGATGATCTGCTTCTATCACTGCTTTTGCCTACAACCACACCAACCCCCTCCACTTCTCTCCCCCCACCCAACCCCCCCGCCCACCCACCACCTTAAACCAGCTTATTTTTCAACCCTTCCTGGGATTCACCTAGTTCTGTCGAAGGGTCATGAGGACTCGAAACGTCAACTCTTTTCTTCTCTGCCAATGCTGCCAGACCTGCTGAGTTTTTCCAGGTAATTGTTTTTGTCTTGAATTGTTTGTGGCTTGTTTCATCATGTTCCCAAATTTCACATAAATATGTTGAAATGTTTGCTCCACACCCACAGGGTTTCATCTGTTCAAAGCCACAAACAGAAAGATCCAGTTTTCTCCTGGAGTTTGAGACAAACCAGCTTTCAAAATGATGCAGAGTTTCAGCCAATGACGGAGATCCGGGCTCAGCCCCGCCCCTCATTCGGATTGGTTAGAGGGGCAGCAGCTCCCTTTCGGACCGCAAAACTGCCCCTGTTCCTATTGATCCGGAACTGCCGTCAATCAGCCGGACGTTGTGAGCTGGAGCTTGCGCAGTGTGGCTGACGGCCTTGCGGGAAGAGGCGCCTGTTTGTTCTGGAGAAGCTGAGTCAGAGCGAGGCGGTGGGTGGGAGGATTTGGAAACACTTTGTGGATCCGCAAACCCTGAGGAATAATTGTCAGCTCCTGGTTTGCAGCTGCGGGGCTTCTCCCTCCCGGGAACAGGCCCAGGTTAACGGCAGAGATAAAAACAAAAAACTGCGGATGCTGGAAATCCAAAACAAAAACAGAATTACCTGGAAAAACTCAGCAGGTCTGGCAGCATCGGCGGAGAAGAAAAGAGTTGACGTTTCGAGTCCTCATGACCCTTCCACAGAACTAGGTGAATCCAAGAAAGGGGTGAAATATAAGCTCGTTTAAGTTGTGGGGGGTGGGGAGAGAAGTTGGGGGGTGGTGGTGTGGCTGTAGGGACAAACAAGCAGTGATAGAAGCAGATCATCAAAAGATGTCACAGACAACAGAACAAAAGAACACATAGGTGTTCTCTGTCTCAATCTCTGGTGATAGACTGTCCACCAATATATCCATTAGAAGCCTACCGACTCCCACAGCTACCTCGACTACAGCTCCTCACACCCCGCTTCCTGTAAGGACTCCATCCCGTTCTCTCAGTTCCGTCGCATCTGTTCCGATGATGCTACATTCAAAAACAGTTCCTCTGACATGTCCTCCTTCTTCCTTAACCGAGGTTTTCCACCCACGGTCGTTGACAGGGCCCTCAACTGTGTCCGGCCCATCTCCTGCGCATCCGCCCTCACGCCTTCTCCTCCCTCCCAGAAACATGATAGGGTCCCCCTTGTCCTCACTTATCACCCCACCAGCCTCCGCATTCAAAGGATCATCCTCCGCCATTTCCGCCAACTCCAGCATGATGCCACTACCAAACACATCTTCCCCTCACCCCCACTGTCGGCATTCTGTAGGGATCGTTCCCTCCGGGACACCCTGGTCCACTCCTCCATCACCCCCTACTCCTCAACCCCCACCTATGGCACCACCCCATGCCCACATAAAAGATGTAACACCTGCCCCTTCGATTCCTCTCTTCTCACCGTCCAAGGGCCCAAACACTCCTTTCAAGTGAAGCAACATTTCACTTGCATTTCCCCCAACTTAGTCTACTGCATTCGTTGCTTCCAATGCGGTCTCCGCTATATTGGAGAGACCAAACGTAAATTGGGCGACCGCTTTGCAGAACACCTGCGGTCTGTCCGCAAGAATGACCCAAACTTCCCTGTCGCTTGCCATTTCAACACTCCACCCTGCTCTCTTGCCCACATGTCTGTCCTTGGCTTGCTGCATTGTTCCAGTAAAGCCCAACGCAAACTGGAGGAACAGCACCTCATCTTCCGACTAGGCACTTTACAGCCTTCCGGACTGAATATTGAATTCAACAACTTTAGGTCCTGACCTCCCTGCTCCATCCCCACCCACTTTCTGTTTCTTCCCCCTTCCTTTTGTTTTTTTCCAATAAATTATATAGATTTTCCTTTTTCCCACCTATTTCCATTATTTTTAAATATTTTTAAATCTTTTATGCTCCCCCCACCCCCAATAGAGCTATACCTTGAGTGCCCTACCATCCATTCTTAATTAGCACATTCGTTTAGATAATATCACCAACTTTGACACCTTTGTGTTCTTTTGTTCTGTTGTCTGTGACATCTTTCGATGATCTACTTCTATCACTGCTTGTTTGTCCCTATAACCACACCACCCCCCTCCACTTCTTTGCCCCCCCCACCCCCCCACAACACCTTAAACCAGCTTATATTTCACCCCTTCCTTGGATTCACCTAGTTCTGTGGAAGGGTCATGAGGAGTCGAAACGTCAACTCTTTTCTTCTCCGCCGATGCTGCCAGACCTGCTGAGTTTTTCCAGGTAATTCTGTTTTTGTCCAGGTTGACGGCCGCCATCCTGGGTCAGCGAGTGGAGGATGGTTCACATCAGAGGATGGGGGAGGGGGGACAATAAATAAGAGGTTACACTTTGGGCTCAAATCAATGAGAAATCTGATCTTTGGGAAGGAAGGAAACCCTGGGAGGTGGGCGAGGAGGATTCAGAAACACCCGCTGGAGGCCCCAAACCCCCAAAAAGACTCATTGATTTTATTATCAGTCTGCAGACAGGAGCTGGAGAACTGAACCCAGGCAGAGGAGAGGGAGGGAGAAAACTGGGAATGGAGGAAAGAAATGGTGAGATGGGTTTGGATTTCAGCCCGGGGAGGAGTCAGAGTGTGTGGGATGGGAATTTACAGCTTTGGTGTGACGAGAGGAAGAAATGGTCCATAGAAACTCGAATTGTCTTAACTGAATTTCAATCCTCAACTGAAGGAGATGACTTTTGTGATCACATTTTACAGGGTATTGGAAGAATGCAAAACTCAAACCAAACATCGCATTGAGATCTGGTTGAGTCCCTCAGCTAATCGGCAGTTGAATGTGAGAGGAGAAATGTTTGTTTGTTCTGTCTGCAGGAAAAGATTTCGAACATCAGTGTAACTGGAAAAGTACCGAGACACACACATACCTGAGTGAGAATGTTCCAGTGCACTGACTGTGGAGAGAGCTTTAACCAGTTACACAACGTGAAAAAAGAACACACCATTTACACCAAGTGGGAACCATACATGTCTCCTGCGTAAACAAGGCTTCAACTCATCATTCAACCTGGAGAGACACGAGGATACCCACACCACGGGGAAACCGTGGAAATGTGGAGACTGTGGGAAAGGATTCAATTACCCATCTGAATTGGATATTCATCGACGCAGTCACACTGGAGAGAGGCCATTCACCTGCTCTGAGTGTGGGAAGGGATTTGCTTACTCATCCAGTCTCTACACACACCAGCGTGTTCATACTGGTGAGAGGCCATTCACCTGCCTTGAATGTGGAAAGGGATGTAATGCTTTATCAAGCCTCCTGATTCACCAGCAGGTTCATTCTGAGCAGAGACCTTTTCAATGTTCTGACTGTGAGAAGAGCTTTAAAAGCACAAAGGACCTGCAGAGACACCAACGCATTCACATGGATGTGAGGCCTTTCACCTGCTCAGTGTGTGGAAAGGGATTCACTCAGTCATCTCACCTTCTGACACACCAACTTGTTCACTCTGATCAGAGACCTTTTAAGTGTTCTCACTGTGAGAAGAGTTTTAAAAGTAAAAATGATTTACAAGCCCATCAACGCACTCACACTGGGGAGAGGTCGTTCACCTGCTCCCTGTGTGAGAGACAATTCAGACTTTTATCCCAGCTGCTGACACACCAGCGGGTTCACTCTGATAAGAGACCATTCCAATGTTCTGACTGTGAGAAGAGCTTTAAAAGCAAACAGGATCTAGTGACACACCAGCGAGTTCACACTGGTGAGAAGCCGTTCACCTGCTCTGTGTGTGGGATAGGATTCACCCGTTCATCCCACCGTCTGAGACACCAGCGCGTTCACACCGGGGAGAGGCCATTCATTTGCTTTGTGTGTGGGAAGGGATTTCCTGATTCACCCCACCTTCTGATACACCAGCGAATTCACACTGGGGAGAGACCGTTCACTTGCTCTACATGTGGCAAGAGATTCACTCAGCCATCCCAGCTCACTGAACATCAACTTGTTCACACTGATCAGAGACCTTTCAAATGTTCTGATTGTGAGAAGAGCTTTAAAAGCAAGAAGTATCTGCGAACACACCAGCAAATTCACAATGGGGAGAGACACTTCACCTGCTCCGAGTGTGGGAAGGGATTCACTCAGTCATCCCACCTTCTGAGACACCAGCAGGTTCACAATGGGGAGATGCCATTCACTTGCTCCATGTGTGGGAAGAGATTTGCTCGTTTATCCAACTTGCTGAGACACCAGCGAATTCACACATGACTCCACAGGTTCGGTTCTGCTGTTGTTGCTGCTGTTAATCACATCCAGAACTGAACAATGTTCATTCTAACAGTTAGGATTTGTTTCTGCTGATGTTAACTTCCCTGATAACTGGGCTGAAGCTTAATATTCTGGACAGAGATCAAATAAATCTTGATGACAAGCTAATTGATCAGCCAGAGTCAATCCGAATGGTGGAGCAGGCTCGAAGGGCTGAATGACCTGCTCCAGTTCCTGTGTAGTTTCTGCCCAGACTTCTCTCACTCTCTAACTCTGCTCCAGTGCTGGTTTCTGGTGAGGTGTCTTCTCCCCAGTTCTCCCATGACTTTCCATTGATCAGCTGGTGTTTGAGTCCCAGTTTATTAGGGACAGGAGAAGGTAATTTACCCGCTCGAGCCTGTTCTGTCATTCATTGTAGTCATGGCTGATCTGTGATCTAACTGCATTTACCCAGATATTATTTTAATCCTAGTTTCCCAGTCTGTTACAGTTTGATTAAAAAATAACTTTTATTTACATCTCACCTATCGGAGAATGTCCCAAGGCGAAGCAGAAACTGACATCCAAAAAAAAATTGACATGGAGTCAAAGAAGGAGATGTTAGGAGGGCTGACTAAAGGCTTAGTGTAGTGTAAAGGGTTAATATTAAATATGTAAATCTTCCACATCATCATTGATGTAAGATCATGTGACAAGTGTGCTGAGAAATGGTTCTCTGTGAAGCCTCGTGCTCAGCCTTGTACTGTACATAGAAGAATGTGCAATGAAAGGTTAAATTTACCAACAGCTTTGCCCCAAGCAGTCTCTATCGATCCTAACCAATTTCCTTGTCTGTTTGATCTAAACCTGTCCGAATGGTGTTCACCTCTGTCACCTCTACATTAGCCTCCTTTTTTCCAAGGAGAACAACTCCAGCATCTCGAACCTGACCTTTTGGCTAAAATCCCTCATTGCTGAAACCATTCTGGTAAATCTGCTCTGCACCCTCTCAAGGACCATCACATCCTTCCTAAAGTGTCGTGACTATACATGGATACAATCATCCCATTGTGCTTTAAACAGAGCTTTATAACTTACCTACTTTTAACAAAATGGCTCTGTTGCAAGCCAACTTAATATCTACCTTTTTAATGTACAATCACTTTTTCACTGTTTCTTTATTTCTTTTATATTAATCAATGTAGACCGGTTGTGGTGTAACCCTGTGTGTGGAATCTGTCTCATGGTGGTAACATGGAACATCAAGGTGAAAGAAGAACCCAAACTGAAGCTATTTGAAGAAATGTACTAAACTGCAGTGTAGGCTCAAAAAACAAAGCATGATGGTCAATTTAGTCAAGTCACAGCCTTGCCAGAATTAGCAATGTCTGCAAGATGAATTAAATTGTGCAGGAGAAATGGCCTCGAACTGTGAGAAAGATAGGCCCCTTTGGTGCTCGTCAGAGGTAATAAAGATGTCTGTCTGTACCAGCCTGGGGATTGATAACAGTGTTGGAGATAACAAAGTAGAGTCAGGCTGGTTCTATTCCTTCAAGCATGACGAGGCCCAGGACATAAGGACAAGGGAGAAGGCAATGATATTGAAAACCAATTTTTAAAAATTATTCGTTCATGGGATACGAACGTTGCTGTGAGAATTTATTTCCCAGCCCCAATTGCCTTTGTTCAGAGACATTTAAGAGTCAACCATATTGCTGTGGGACTGGAGTCACATGTAGGCCAGACCAGGTAAGAACGACAGATTTCCTTCCCTTATGGACGTTAGTGAACCACATGGGTTTTTTTGACAATTGACAATGGTTGTTAGGAAAGGAAACAGTTAAAGAATTCAATTGCTAATTATTAGGTTGTTTAACTAAGTACCCATTTGGTTGTATAAAAGGGTTAACAGCTGAGACTAGTCCGATCTGTGAGGAGTTTTTTGACAACAATAAAACTCTGAAGGAGTCTGTCTTGGTTTCGGTCTTCATTTCTAAACATCTATTGGAGCTTAACAGTGTTTGAAGAGGATGGTTCCTGCTTGTAAACAAGAAGATTGGAAACTAAGCTTTCTTTGGACAAAAGACTGTATTTGGAGTTAACCTTTTGAGCAGAGTGGTTTCGAGTCACTCAAAAAACAAAAAAAAAATGGATGAATGAAAATGTAGATTGTCGGGGTTTGATTACCCACTGATGTTTTCTGAGCATCAACCATGTGACCAATGGAAAAATGAAGTAACCATGTGGACACGGGTTACGTCCTTGCCAAAGGAAAAACAGGGGATGGCTTTCGCTACCATATGAAAGCAAAATAAGATGCAAAGTATTTTCGGAGTTGGAGCCTGAGCGTTTGGACACACATGAAGGTTTTGAAACTTTATTAGATTTTATGGATAACATCTATCAAAAAGATGGTTTATTAAGTGCTTACAAAGCATGGTCCAATTTTGACAAATTTAGAAAGTTGGAAGAAAATTCCATAGAAGATTAAATAATGGAATTCAGTGGACTATATGCGACAATGCAAAACTTCCATCCAGAAATTCCCCAATCAGTGCTGGCATTCAAGTTACCCGACTGTGCCAAAGTATTGAATATGGACAGGCTACTAGTTCTAATGGGAGTTAAGTTTGCAGAGGGATATACACTGTTGGAACAGATGTCAGAAGCACTAAAAAAAAATTCCTTTCTAACAGTGTTCATGGCACAAATGAGCCATTTGGTGGTAAGACAGAAAATGGAGGAAATTGGAGTTAACGGGATGGTGAGATAGTTTAGAGTCAGGACACAGGTGTCAGTCAGAAAGGAGATTTGTAATTAGAAACAATGGGGATAGAAACACCTTTGACAATTATGGCAGGAGAAAAGAATTTACGTCAAAAAAGTGAACCGCAGAAATGCCCAGGGTGTGGTCAACTGGTGTTTTAAATGCGATTCAAAATACCATTATGCAATGAACTGTCCTAAACAATATAATAAGGTGTTTGAAATTAAACATGAGACAGAAGAAGAAGATGGAGACATTGACCAAGGAGAGAGCATCGTATTGGTTACAAGAAGTTTCAGCCTGGTGATGAATGTCTTAATGGCAGAGTCCTTCAACTGTGTGGTGCTAGATAGCAGAAGCACATCCACAGTCTATGAAATAGACTGGTTAAAATGCTACCTGGAGCCTTTAAATGACAAGGACCAGAATAAGGTTAAAGAATTTGAGAGTTCCACCAGTTTTCGATTTGGAGATGATAATACCCTAAAATCTTTAAAAAGATTCGTGATCCCTTGTAAGATAGCTGGAGTCAATCATTTCATCAGCACGGATGTAGTGTCTAGTGAAATACCATTACTGTTGAGCAGACCCTTGATGAGGAAAGCGCAAATGAAGCTGGACATGGAAAATGACAAGGCCATTGTATTTGGAAAACCTGTGGATTTACAATTTATGCAATCTGGACACTATTGTATTCCTTTAATGAAACCTAATTTTTCTACTAAGGAAATTAAAGGAGTTATTAGCATCAGGGATAGGAATTTGGAAGACAAAAAGCAAATTGTGTTAAAATTGCTTCGGTGGTTTTCCCACCCTTCTTTGCAAGGATTAAAATTTTGCGAAGTGATGCAGGAATAAGGGATAGAGAGTACATTAAACTTATCGAGGAGATAAACGATAGATGTGATATCTGTAAGAAATACAGAAGGACACCATCATGGCCGATAGTGAGTCTACCTTTAGCGAGGGATGTCAATGAAGTTATGGCGATGGAATTAAAGGTGTGGGATAAAGAAAAAAACATTTTTATTTTACATTTTGTACATTTGGCAACAAGGTTTAGCCAACTGACAATCATATACAGTAAAAGAAGAGAAAATAATTGTGGATCAGGTAATGGAGAAGTGAATAGGAACTGGATTGGGACCACCAGCGAAATTCCTCACAGATAATGGGGGGGAATTTGCTAAGGACAAGTTTCGGGATATGTGCGAAAACATGAATATAATAGCTATGAATACCGAGCTGAAAGCCCCTTTAGTAATGGAGTGTGTGAATGGAATCATGCAGTTATAAATGAGATGCTTCATAAAATATTGGTGGAAAGACCAAGCTGTAAATTAACATCTGCTCTAGCATGGGCTGTCCATGCCAAGAATTCACTGCAGATGTTTGGGGGCTATAGTCCATATCAGTTGGTTTTTGGTAGAAACCCAAAAATTCCTTCAGTCCTGAGTGATCATCCTAGAGCTTGGGAGGGAACTATGATTAGCTCTAACTTGTCTGAGCATCTAAATGCACTACATGCAAGTGGAAGCACGTCCCTTTAAGCCAAAGTTTCAGAAAGAATCTGGCAAGCTCTAAGACTTAATGTATGACCATTAGAAACTATTTTCAATCAGGGAAAATTGGTATACTATAATAGAGAAGGACTGAATGAGTGGAAAGGCACGGGAAAGATTATAGGTAAAGATGGTGAAACAGTCAATGTACAACATGGGAACTAGTCTATTCGGGTGCACTCAGCAAGGTGATTTGGTGCAGACTACAAATTTGCAAGTTTGGAAAGTGTAGGAAGGGATGAGGAACCATGTATTTCTCTAACCTGTATGTAGCATGATTCTGAAGACCAGGTAACTGAACTTAACGGGGTATCTGAAGATGGAGACAGTAATTTGGACAAAGAAGATGAAGTGATTTGAACAGAGGACGATTGTTGAAAGCTGGCACTAAAGTTACATACTTGCCAGAAGGGGCCAGTCAATAGCAGATGCGATGATGGTAGGTAGAGCAGGGAAGGCCACTGGAAAATATAAAAACTGATTAAATGTACGGGATAAAGGGCAGGAGGTTAGGCCTATGGATTGGAAACATGAAGTGCAAAAATGGAAGGCACGGAAATGCAGCATCAGTCCAGACAGTGAGTCTGGGAGTGAACATGCGTCTTGGTTGAAAGAACATCCATAAGTGGGAGAGGGCGACCAAACAGTAACAGTCCAGAGCATTATAGAAGGCAGGATAGAGGGTGTAGCTTAACAACGCCAAGGAATATGGCACAGACTGGTAACGCTACAAGGAGCAGAAGCCTATGTGATTGAGAAATCTTAGTAGCTTCAAATAAATTAGACAATAAATTAATAAAGGATGCCAAACAGCAAGAACTACAGAGTTGGAATGAATTTGGGGTATACACAGAGGTGCCAGATACGGGACAACCAGCTCTGTCTCAAAGATGGATATGCAATAAAAAGGTGCTTCCTAATAGGACTTACAAAGCTAAAGCCAGGCTAGTGACATGAGGGCTTGAAGATAAATTGGGTGATCAGGATATAAGAGTCGATTCACGTAGGGCAGAGAAAGTTATGCTGAAGATCTTTTTAGCTCTATCAGCTACAAATGCTTGGGAATGTAAGTCCATTGATATGAAAGCTGCTTTTTTGCAGGGACACCAACTTCGAAGGGAAGTTTTCCTCCATCCACCAAAAGAGGCACCAAATGCAGAAGGGACTCTCTGGAAGCTAAATGAAAGCCTATACCGTTTAAATGTCACCTTCAGAGTTTGGCATTTCTCAGTGAGGTCAGTTTTGTTAAAGTTGGCATGTCTTCAGTTGGAAGCAGACCTGGCAATGTTTTATTGGCACCATGGAGGGAACTTGCAGGCATCCTTATTTTTTTGTGGGATGGTAGTAGCGAATTTGAAACCATTGTCATTAATGGGCTCAGAACGGAGGTTAAAATTGGAAGTCAGGCTTTTGTTGCATTTAAGTACATTGGATTGGAAATCAGGCAGAGAGGATCACACATCCTTTTACATCAGCAATCCTACTTAGAGAACATCAATCTCATTGCAATTAGTCATGGTAGGGTCTCCCAGAAAGATACAGCAGCTTCTGAAATGGGAAAAAAGGAACTCAGATGTCTAATTGGGAAACTCAATTGGCTAGGCAAACAAACAAGGCTGGATGTCAGTTTTGACGTTTTGGAATTGAGCACTAAACTGAACAATCCGAAGGTTGAAGAAATCATTCAGGAAAACAAAACATTGGCAAAATTAAAAATGGAGCAGTGTGTTTTGAAATTCCCATCTTTGAGTGATGTTAGAAAAATGAAACTGATTGTGTTCAGTGATGCATCTCATGCAAATCTTTGTGATGGATTTTCGAGTGCGGGAGGATTTATGATATTTCTCAGAGGGAAAAAGGCAAATGCTGCCTTTTGGCATAGGAATCTTAAAATATATGAAGAGTTGTAAAAAGTGTGTTAGCAGCAGAGACTCTCGCCCTTGTTGAGGCAGTAGATATGGCATTCTTCATATCAAAGATACTGGCAGAAGTTTTAAATGGAAAAGGGTATTCAGGAACAGCACCTATCGAATGTCTTGTAGATAATAAGTCACTCTGGGAAAATGTTCACTCTACAAAGTGCGTTAATGAGAAAAGATTGCGAATTGACATTGCAAACTTAAAACAGATGTTTCAGAAGAAGGAGATTGCCAAGATCGAATGGATTGATAGCAGCTACCAATTATCTGACTGCTTCACCAAAAGAGGAGCGAGCTCCAGAAGTTACTTAGAGGTCCTCAAAGAGGGATGTCTTTTTCTTTAAGAAAAACAAACTCCTTTTCTGTGGAAATATCTATACATATGTTTTTTTTAAGGAGGGAAATAAGGTGAATTTATTGAATGAAAAAATATATATTGATGTTTGTTCGTACTTTTTTTGTGATTATGTCAACTTAAGAGTAACTTTCTTTATAAGAGGGGAATCTGTTAGGGAAGGACATGGTTAAAGAAGTTCAGTTGCTAATTATTAGGTTCTTTAACTAAGTACCATTTGGTTGGACAAAAGGGTTAACAGCTGAGACTAGTGGGAGCTGTGGAGAGATTTGACAAACAATAAAAATCTGTCTGAAGGAGTCTGTCTTGGTTTCAGTCTTCATTTCTAAACAACTAATGGAGCTTAACAGAAATGATGTATAACACAGAGAATTCTGAGGCTGAAGGTAATTACAATGATCATGCTGAAGGAATTTTACTAGTCACAAGGAGCTTTGGGTCCAGTCCAATGATGAATATCTTAGTCACAGACAAATTCAACTGTGCTGTGTTAGATAGTGACTGCACCACGACAGTATGTGGATCAGACTGGTGAAAATGTTATCCAGACTCACTCATGGTGAAGATAGACACAAAGTTAAAGAGAATGAAGGTTATCCTTGTTTCGATTTGGTAATGTCACACATTGTCCTGAATCTTAAATTGGACTCTGATCATTAATATAATAGGATTTCATTGTTGCTGCAGTGGGATTCTGATTATTAATCTAACAGTATCCTATTATTGATACATTACGATCCTGATTATTAATACATTGTGATCCTGATTATTGAAAAAAATCAGCTTTCCAGAAAAAAAATGAACACTGACCTTTTCACAAGCTTTTTTTGCAGCAGCAATTGCACCTCAATTGGGTCCATTGGGCCGTGCCCAACAACAACAAGAAAATTTAAAGGGGCCACACAGCTGCCAGGAAGCAGTTGGAGCTCCTCAGCAGCCATTGCTGCCACAGAGCTCACAAACCCAAAATCTCATTTCTGATCCCACTGGGGGGTCACAGACCCTCAGTTTGGGAAGCCTGACTTATACTGAGACTATTAAATGGGAATGGTGCTTTTAAATCTCTTGTCACAGTCTAATCATTTAAACCTTCCCTCTCTCCAGTATGAACTCACTGATGTGTTCAGGGGCTGTTTAACCAAGTGAATCCCTTCCCACAAATGGAGGAGGTGAACAGCCTCTCCCAGGTGTGCATGTGCTGATGACTTCCTAACTCAAATGAGTAATTAAATCCCTTCCCACTGTCCCCACGTTAACACGGTTTCTCCCCAGTGTGTCTGGGCTTGTGTCTTGACAGGCCAGATGATCAGCTGAAACCTCATCCAGGGACATGGGGAAAGAGTGGAGGAGTGGGATTAACCGGATTGCTCTTAGAAAGAGCCAGTGCAGATTCGATGAGCCGAGTGGCCTCCTTCTGTGCTGTACAATGATGAGATCCCATGATTCTAGAACAGGATAATGATTCACAATAAACACCATACAATCGATTCATAGAGCTCAGAAGGTGGCCATTCAGCCCATTGTGCCTGTACTGTCTCTATGGAAACTTTACCATTCTGTCCAACTCCCCTGACCTTTCTCCTGAGCCCTGAAAATCTTTCCTTATTTAGTAAAAGTCCAAATCCCTTCTGGGAGTTACCATTGGATCTGCTTCCACCAGTCATTCAGACAGTGTGTTCCAGATCATCAGAACTCACTGAGTAAAATAATCTCTCCTCATCTCCATCCTGGACTTTAAATCTGTGTTCTGTGGTTACTATCCATCCTGCCAATGGAAACAATTTCTCCTGATTTGATAAAAAATCTACAAAAATGTCCACACCTCTATTAAATCGCTCCTTAACCATCCATGCTCTAAAGAGAACAATCCCAGCTTCTCCAATCTCTCCATATAATGGAAACCCCTCATCCCTGATACTGTTCTGGTCAATTTTCCGTGTACTCTCTCCAAGGCCTTTGCATCTTTCCTGAAGTGTGGTGCTCAGAACTGAGCACAATATTTGAGCTGAGGATTAAAAAGTGATTTATAAAGATTCAGTGTGACTTCCTTGCTTTTGTACGTCATGTCTCCATTAATACATGGAGGACCCCATTAGATTTTTCTTAAACAGTTTGATCAACTTTTCTTGCTCCCTTCAAAGATTTTTGCCCACACACTCCCGTTCCTGCACTCTGTTTAATATTGTACCATTTAATTGGCTGATTTCTTACCCTAAAGTACATCAGTGAACTAGATGGGATTTTACAACAATCAACAATAATTTCATGGCACCATTATTAATACTAACTTCCACACAAAGGCGGGAAACATTTTCTGTCTGATTCAGTTCACTGTGTTTATGTATAAATACTATTTGGAAATTTATTGCTAAAAATGTCTGCAGAAAGTTTGGGTGGAATGTGAACCCACGTTCCCAGATCATAAGCCTCGACCTCTGGAATACTAGTCCAGTGACGTTATCACTGTGACACCATCTCCCCTCCATTTAGAGTGAGAAAGCACAAGGACAGCAGAGTTTTGGATAGCCCAATGTTTCCAGGCAAGGGGGGAGGGGGGATACAGGGTGAATGTGAGAGGCTAGCCAGGAATGTATTAGAATAATCCAGTCATGGGTATGAGGAGAATTTCAGCAGCAGATGAGCTGGGGTGGGGTGGAGACGGGTGATGTTCGGGAGGTGGAAATATCTGGAATCTGCTATTAATGATGGTGTGGATATGTGGTCAGATATTCATCTTGGGGTCAAGTCTAACACTAAGATTGTGAAGAGTGTGGTTCAGCCTCAGGCAGTTCCTAGGAAGAGGGATGAACTCAGTAGTTAGGGAACGGAATTTGTCCTGGTGACCGAGGCAATAGCTTTGGTCTTCCCAATTTTTAATTACAGGAAATTTCTGCTCATCCAGTATTGGATGTCAGATAAGCAGTTTGATAATTTAGGAACAGTGGAGGAATGGAGAGGGATGGTGGTGAGGTAGAGCTGGGCGTTGTCAGTGTACATGTGAAAACTAACACGGTGCTTTTGGAAGATGTCACCTCGTGACAGCATGTAGATGAGGAATAGGAGGGGCCAAGGATATATCCTTGGGGACACCAAGTTCAAGGACTTTGGAGAGGAAAGGGAGGTTGTAGTTGCAACAGTAGTTTGCAAGGAAGGTGGGGTGAAAGGTAGGGTAAGGATGTTGTATTTAAAGATGAGAGGGGCAAAATCAGAAAAGAACCATTAACAATATCAGCAACATGGGGAAGATAGATGGTTAGCAGCTTAGTGGGAATAGAATCGAGGGACTAGGAGGTGGGTCTCCTGGACAAGATGAGCTCTGACAGGGCATGATGCAAGATAGGAAAGAAACTGGAGAAAGCTGTGAGTTCAGGGCTCGGAAAGAAGGGAACTTTGGACACAGTTTGGTCTGGTGGACTAGTGAAAGGGAGGGAAGGAGAAGAGACAGCTGGTCGGACTGTGTCAATCTTAGTGACAAAGAAGCTCCATGAGCTCCTCACACTTGTTATTGGAGGTGAGGATGGAGGAGACAGGGGAAAGGGAGAACCCTTCAAAAGGAACTAACTTGTGTTGGAGATAGTAACGGGGGAGATGGTGGTGGCAATGTAGTGGTATTGGCATTGGACTAATAATCCAGAGACCCAGGCTGGAGACCTGGGTTCAAATCCCACCACGGCAGATGGTGGAAATTAGGTTCAATAAAAATCTGGAATATAAGTCTAATGATGACCATGTAACCATTGTTGATTGTCGTAAAAACTCATCTCATTCACTGATGCCCTTTTGGGAAAGAAATCTGCCGTCCTTTCCTGACCTGGCCTACATGTGACTCCAGACCCACAGAAATGGCCTAGCAAGCCACTCAGTTGTATCAAACCACTGTGAAGTCTGTAAGGAATGAAACTGGACCGACGCCACATGGACAGCAGTGGTTCAAGAAGACAGCTCACCACTACCTTCTCAAGGGAAATTAGGGATGGAGCAATAAATGCTGGCCTAGCCAGCAAGGCCCGCATCCCATGAATTAATTTTAAAAAAAAGATTCAACACACTGTGTGTTTAGCTGATTTATTTTTCTTTTGTCAACAATATTTTCCCCGATGACTGGTCTCGAGTTTATTAACATGAACAGAAACAGACCCCAATAAACATGGTTCAGTCCTGGATGTGATTTGCAGCAAAATCTAATCACTGTAGTTACTTGTGAATTCGCTGGTGTTTCAGTAGGTTGGATGACTGAGTGAATCTCTTCCCACACTCAGAGCAGGTGAGTGGCCTCTCCCCAGTGTGAATTCGTTGGTGTACAGTGAGGTCAGATGATATCCTGAACCCAGTTCCACAGTGAGAGCACCTGAACGGTCTCTCATCAGTGTGAACACGTTGATGGCGCATTAGTTCCCCGGAACTTTTATAGCACTTTCCGCAGTCTGGACATCCAAAAGGTCTCTCGTCAGTGTGAACTCGCCGGTGTCTCAGCAGGTTGGATGAGTTAGAAAATCCCTTCCCGCATATGGAGCAGGTGAACAGCCTCTCTCCAGTGTGAATTCGCTGGTGTGTCAGCAAATTCGATGATCGAGTGAATCCTTTCCCACATTTAGAGCAGGAAAACGGCCTCTCCCCAGTGTGAATTCTCTGGTGTACAGTGAGTTGAGATGATCGCTTGAACCCAGCCCCGCAGTGAGAGCACTTAAATGGTCTCTCATCAGTGTGAACCCGTCGATGGGACATCAGTTCCCAGGAACTTTTATAGGACTTCCCGCAGTCTGAGCATTTAAAAGGTCTCTCGTCTGTGTGAACACGTTGATGGTATATCAGTTCCCCAGAACTTTTAAAGCACTTCCCACAGTCCAGACATTCAAAAGGTCTCTCCCCAGTGTGAATTCGCTGGTGTCTCAACAGGGTGGATAATTGAGTAAATTTCATCCCACACTCTAAGCAGGAGAATGGTCTCTCCCCAGTGTGAACTCGCTGGTGTTTCAGCAGGGTGGAGGAATCAGCGAATCCTTTCCCACACATGGAGCAGATGAACAGCCTCTCTCCAGTGTGAACTCGCTGGTGTATCACCAAGATCGATGATCGAGTGAATCCCTTCCCACATATGGAGCAGCTGAATGGTCTCTCTCCAGTGTGACTGCGTCGATGAGTTTCCAGCTCAGATGGATAATGAAATACCTCCTCACAGTCCCCACATTTCCACGGTTTCTTCCCCGTGTGACTGCGCTTGTGTCTCGACAGGCCAGATGATTGGCTGAAGCCTCGTCCACACACAGAACACATGTATGGTTTCTCCCTGGTATGAACGGTGCTTTTTCCTTCCATGTTCAAACTCTGATGATATTCAGGGTAGGATAAATTGGGCTACACTGTCAGATCCTGATGTGATGTTTGGTCTCAGTTTCCCTAATGCAAATCGATTTAAGACAGAATAAAGAGAGTGAGAGAGAACCCACAAAAACACAAAGGCAGGTTGTGAAATTGAGCTGAATGAATCTGGTAATTTGTGGGGCTGGCACTAGGGAAAAGTGACCATGAAAACTGCTGGATTGTTGTAAAAACCCAACTGGTTCACTAATGTCCTTCAGGGAAGGGAACCTGTCATCCAGCCTTTTTAAAATGTTTCTGTTTATTCATTCTGGATGATGTGGGCTTGCTGGGCCAGTATTTATCACCCATCCTAATTATCCTTGAAAAGGTGGTAGTGAGCTGCCTTTTTCAACTTCTGCAGTCCATGTGGTGTAGGTACACCCACAGTGCTGTTAGGGAGGGAGTTCCAGGATTTTGACGCATCGACAGTGGAGTAACGGTGATATATTTCCAAGTCAGGATTGAGAGTGACTTGGAGAGGAACGTTCATGTTCCCATCTATCTGCTGCATTTGTCCTCCTAGGTGGTAGTGGTTCTAGGTTTGGAAGGTGCTGTCTAAGGGGCCTTGATGAGTTTCTGCAGTGCATCTTGTAGGTGGTACACAATGCTGCCAGTGTTCGTCGGTGTTAATGTTTGTGGATGGGGTGCCAATCAAGTGGGCTGGTTTGTCCTGGATGGTGTCAAGCTTCTTGAGTGTTGTTGGTGCTGCACTCATCCAGGCAAGGGGAGAGGATACAAAACTCTTCCCTAAATGGGGACAGGAGAGTGAGAGAGGATTGGGAGCAGAAGCAGAGGACAGGGCTTTTATACATCTACAACTCGAACAGAACTTTGACAGAATCTCCCAGATGCTCAACTTCCACCACCTAGATGGACTGTGGTGTATGTCAACGCCATCACCTCCAAGTCACACACCATCCTGACTTGTCTGACATCCAGTACTGGATGGGCAGAAATTTCCTCCATTTAAAAATTGGCAGGACTGAAGCCATTGTCTTCAGTCCCCACTACCAACCCCTAGACACTGACTCCAGTCCTTTCCCTGACAACAGTCTGAGTCTGAAACAGATTGTTCAAAATGTCAGTGTCATATTTGATCCCGAGACAAGCTCACAGCCACATATCTGCATCATCACCAAGACTGGATTCCACCTCAGTAACATCGTCAGACTCACCACCAGCGTGCTTGCACCACTGCTGTACAACATCTACACGAATGACCAACCTATAGATGGTGTCACACGCCGTTTTATATATGCTGATGACTTATGTGTCACTGCCCAAAGCACTGATTTTAACACCATGGAGAAAACGCTTTTGAGACCTTGGAGGGACTAACATCCTACTATGAAGAAAACCATCTTCACGCAAACCCATCAAAGACGCAAGTTTGTGCATTCCACCTCAGAAACCGTGAAGCCAAATGCCAGCTTAAAGTAACCTGGTGTGGAGCAACACTGACGCATTGCGAGCGCCCTATCTACTTCGGAGTCACCCTTGACAGATGCTTCACCTTCAAGAACCACATCGAAAAGACAAAGGCAAAAGTGAGCGCACGAAACAACATCCTGAATAAACTCACTAACACAAAATGGGGAGCAATCTCGAAAACATTGCGAACCAGCGCACTTGCTTTTTGCTATTCCACTGCCAAATACGCCTGCTCTGCATGGGAAAGATCTACTCATGCTAAGAAGATGGATGCTGTTCTAAATGCAAGCTGTCAACTTATCACAGGTTGTTTAAAACCAACAAACACCAACAGCCTTTTTATCCTGGCGGGTATCGCTCCCCCTGATATAAGAAAAACGGTAGCCAGCAAGAAAGAGCGACTCCGTCAAACATCAGATGAGAGGCACCCTCTACATGGTCATACACCAACACCCAGCCGCCTAAAATCAAGGAAGAGCTTCATGAACAGTGTTGTTCCATTACAATCAACCCCATCTGAAGTCCAAATCACTTTGTGGAAAGACCGGCTCGCCAGTCTTGAACACACCCCAGCTTTGGAAATTCTACCGGATGAAAGCCTTCCCCCAGGAGCTAATTGCAACTGGGCAACCTGGAAGTGCCTTACTAGACTTAGGACTGGTGTAGGTCATTCAAAGGTGTCACTAAGCAAATGGGGATATACAACCAGCCCAACAACTTGTGAATGCGGAACTGTACCACAGATTATGCAACATCTCCTGCAATGTCTATCGCTAGAGGAACCCTGCACTGTTGCAGATCTTGCCGAATTCAACAACAAGGCGCAAAAATGTGTCCAGTTCTGGCTGGGCCATGTATAGACTGTCTGTGGACACGAAAAGAAGAACCCCAGTCTCAACTCATCACAGCATCTTTACAATGCAGAAGGAGGCCATTCGGCCCATTGAGTCTGCATTGGCTCTCTGAAAGAGCATTCCACCTAGTTCCACTCCGCTGCTTTATCCCTGTACTCTTGCACATTCTCTCTTTTCAGACAGCAATCCAATTGCATTTTGAATACTTCGATCGAACTTGCCCCACCATCCCTTTGTTCCAGACTCCAACCATTCTCTCGGTGAAAAAATTTTTCTTCACATCACACTTACTCATTTTACCAATTATTTGGAATCTGTGCCCTCTAGTTCTTGGTGTTCTCTTGAGTGGGAACAGTTTCTTACTATTTACCCTGTCTAAACCCCTCAGGATCTTGACTACCTCTATCAAGTCTCCTCTCAGCTTTCTTTCCTCCAATGAAAACAGTCCCAATCTCTCCAATCTATCCTCATAGCTACAGTTCTTCATCCTGGGAATCATTATTGTGAATCTTCTCTGTATTCTCTCCAATGCCTTCACATCCTTCAAGTATGGTGCCCAGAACTGGATGCAGTACTCCATATGAGGCCTAACTAGTGTCTTTTACAAGTTCAACATGATCTTCATACTCTTGTACTCAATGCCCCTATTAAGAAAGCCGAAGATACTAGATGCTTTATTAACTGCTCTCTCAACATGCCCTGCCATCTTCAATGACTTATGTACGTCTACACCAAGGTCCCTCTGTTCCTGCACCTCCTTTAGAGACTCTCCCTTTATGTTATACTGTCTCATCATACATTTCCTGCCAAAACAAATCACCACACACTTCTCTGCATTGAACTCCATCTGCCACTTCTCTTTTGATTCCCTTTTATGTTTACTGCCAGCCTCTTCTCATGCTCTCTCCTTGCTCTTATTAGTTTCTTCACTCCCCCTCTGGTCCTTCTATATGCAGCCTGATTCTCCATTGAATTTTCTACCTGCCATCTGTCGTATGCGCACTTCTTCCTTTTCATCTTTACCTCTATCTCTCTCATCATCCAGGACACTCTGGATTTATTTGTCCTAAGTTTCCCCTTCAAGGGAATATGCCTTAACATTGTCTGCAATACTTTTTCTTTGAAGGTGGCCCCATTGTTCAGCCACTGTCTTTTCTGCCAGCATTTGATTCCAACTCACTCGACTCAGATGCATTCTCATCCCATTGAAATTGGCTTTCCCCCAATTAATTATCCCTGCTCTGGATTGTTCCCTGTCCTTTTCCATGATTAACCTAAAACTTCTGATACAATGGTCACTGTTCCCTAGAGGCTCTCCCACTGATAGTTGATCCACTTGGGCCAACTCATTTGACAGAACTAGGTCCAAAAGAGCATGTCCCCCTGTTAGACAGGAAACATACTGCTGTAGAAAATTATCTTGAACACATTCCAGGAACTTTTGTCCATCTTGTCCTTTTGTACTATTCCTATCCCAGTCTATATTTGGATAACTGAAGTCCCCCATTATGATTACTCTATAACTCTTGCACCTCTCTGTAATTTCTTTGCAAATTTGTTTTTCCAAATCTCTTCCACTAGTTGGTGGTCTATATCCTGCACCAATCAATGTTCTTGCACCTTTCCCATTCTTTACCTATAGCCAGAGAGATTCTGTCCTTGACCCTCTAGAACATCCTCCCTCTCCAGCACTGTAATGCTATCTTTAACCAATATTGTCACTCTCCCCCTTTTCTTCCTTTCCTGTTTCTCTCCTAAACACCTTATACCCAGGAATATTTAACACCCAGTCCTGCCCTCCTTTGAGCCAGATCTCTGTTACAGCAGTAATATCATAATTCCATTTGTTAATCTGTGCTTGCAGTTCACCAATCTTACTAATCCCATTCTGTGCACTCACATACATGCACATTAGCCCTGGTTTAGGCTTTTTTGACTTTCCCGCTTATTATGACTCCATCTAATGACTGAGTGTTGCCTACTCGAACTCTATCAAACTCTCCAAGTATTCGATCTACCTTGATGGAACTCTCTGATATACCCTCATTATCAGTCAATACTTCACTACTTCCCACTGCCAGTTTTTCTCCTTTGCACTCTGAATTTCCCCTCAGGTTCCCAACTCCCTGCCAATCAAGTTTAAACCCTCACCAACAACACTAGCAAACTTCCCTGTGAGGATATTAGTCCCAGTCCTCTTAAGGTATAACCCGTACTTCTTGTAAAGGTCCCACGTGCCCCAGAACTGGTCCCAATGCATCAGAAATCTAAAGCCCTCCCTCCTACTCCATTTCTCCAGCCACGTGTTGAACTGTTCAATCTTCCTATTCTTATGCTTATTAGCATGTGGCACTGGGAGTAATCCTGAGATTCATGCTCTTGATGTCCTGCTTTTTAATTCCCTTCCTAACTCCCTAAAATCTGATTTCAGGACCTCATCCCTTTTCCTACCTATGTCATTGGTCCCAATGTGGACCACGACCTCTGGCTGCTCACCGTTCCCCAAAAGAATGTCCTGCAGCTGCTCTGTGACATCCTTGACCCTGGCACCAGGGAGGCAACATACTATCCTGCAGTAATGTCTATGGCAGCAGCCTGTCTGCTCCCCAAATGATGGAATTCCCTACTACTATAGCATTTCCACTCTTCCTCCTCCCCTCCTGTGCAGCTGAGCCACCCGTGGTGCCACGGACTAACTTTTGCTGCAGTCGTCTGAGGAACCATCTTGCTCAGCAGCATCCAAAATGGAAAAGTGGTTAGAGAGTGAGACATCCTCAGCGATGTCTCTCTTAGATACTATGGCAGTTACCCTTTCCCTCTCTGCCTGTGCACTTCTTAGCTGCAGTGTGACCACCTCTCTCAATGTGCTATCCACGTAATCCTCAGCCTTGTGGATGCATCACAGTGACTAGAGCCGCCGCTCAAGCTCCACAACTCAGAACTCAAGTTTCTGCAGCTGGTCACAGTTCCTGCAAATGTAGTTATCAAGGGCATTTTGTGCCTGCATGACTTCTCACCAAAGAAGGATGCACATTCCACATGGCCGAGCTGCACTGACATTTCATAAACTTCATACAAAGCATTTTCTATACTGTTTATTTACTAATTTGTTTTAATTATTTTCTTAATTTAGAATAATTCCTACGTGGGCTCCAATTTACTGTGTTAATCTCAGTCTTGCCCTTTCTCCTTAAAACTGACCTCTGCATCTGGTACCGTGTAAGTTTACCAGAGCAATTACTGTCAGTCCGTGATAGAACTGCAGACGAGAAATTCTTGGTTTGAGTTTCTTGTGTGTAAATCCTCATCTTCTAACCCCCTGTCACTCAGGATAAATTCACACCATTCATTCCTGCTTCCTGGCCCAGGATGACGGTGCATGCACCCAGCTGCACACTGCCCCTCAGTGTTGTTGGCAGTCCCTCTATTCGAAGATGGCATTTACTCAGGGTCTGCCGTAGGTCTCAGTGTGAATGAACAGACCCACAGATCTTTGGACACATGGGGCAGGATATCCCATGAGGCATTGGGATCAGCAGAGTCAGATTTGCTTCTTTTTCTTTCCTTCTCTATCGTTTCTCTGCCTCATCAATAAGACATTGGGCCTCGAAGGTTAATGCAGCTTGATGGACAAGTTGTCACCATTCTGAACAGTGGGTAACAAGCTCCTTCCAGTCAGGAAAAACATCGCCCCCTACAAAAATGGCTGCTGCGCATGCGCCCTGCTGCACGTTACCCCAAAAAAGATAAAAACAAAAAAACTGCGAATGCTGGAAATCCAAAACATAAACAAAAACAGAGTTACCTGGAAAAACCCAGCAGGTCTGGCAGCATGGGCGGAGAAGAAAAGAGTTGACGTTTCGAGACCTCATGACCCTTCCAAAAACGATGGCGGTCGTTCGTCTCTGGAAGCTGTTGGCCCGCTCCATGCAAATGGGGGCACCGGTAAGTTCTGTTTCGGGGTTTGGGCTTGTACGAAATATTTACGAAGCCGCCCCGCCCACTTATCGGATCCATCGCTCCCTCCGCCTCGCCATCTCCCTCTTACCCATTGTGAATCTGAAAAAAGCCACTCACCATCGCCATTAGCCCCACTGCGCATGCTTCAGTCAGCCTGGCCCCGCCTCTCGCTTACTCCGATTGGTTGGATGACCAACAGCTCCTGTTCGAACCTTCTTCCCGCCCCTTCTTCCTATTGGTTCTAAGCTGCCGTCAATCACCCAGGCTTTGTGACGGTTTCAAACGCTGAGAGCAATTTAACAGACGCAGCCTGACTTGCTGATTCTTGGCAGCATTTTCGGTTTGGGAATTAGAGCTAGAGATGGATGGTCAGTTCCCCTCTGTCCAGGGGATTCACACTCATTTCCCCAGTGCAGTGATTATCACGTTTATTTTACATGATAAAGTCCCCGGTTCAATCCTGACTGGAAACCTTGTATTTAAAATTGTTACCAATGAGGAATTATTTGTGGGTTTAGTTTCATTTCGAACAGGGTGACAGTTCCTGTTGTCTCAATCTTTAAAAGCTCCTTCTTCACCTTTAAATAGTTAACGATAAGTGAGAGAAAACTGATCCACAGTGACCCAAAAAAAGGATACTGCAGATGCTGGGAATCCGACCTCAAAACAGAAAATGTTGGAAACACTCAGCAGGTCAAACAGCATCTATGGAGATGCAAACAGAGTGAATGTTTCAGGTCGGTGACCCTTCACCAAACAGTAAGGATTTAGAGATGTAATAGTTTTCCAGCAAATAGTGTCAGGGAAAAGAGAGGGGGAGAGGAGGAAAGAACAAATGGTGTTGCGATAGAATGGAAGACTGGTGAGAGTAAATGATCAAGGGGATGATGATTCAAGGTGAAATTGGGCTATAATGAGACAAGTAAATAAATTAATAAGACAAGCGAACAAAGAAAAGAAAGGTCCAGATGAGGCATAACCGGTAACAACAGAATCATTGCTAAAACATACCATCTGAAAGAATGGGAGCTGTGATCTGAAATTATTGAAATGAATGTTGATTCTGGAAGGTTGTAAAGCGCCTAATCCAAGATGAGCTCCTATTCCATGACCGTCTATTGAGCTTCATTGGAACAGTGCAGAAGACCGAGGACTAGGTGGTCAGAGTAGGAGAGAGGGCGAAGAGTTAAATTGCTAAATGATCAGAAGCTCAGGATCACACTTGCTGAATGAATGGGGATGAAGCACATAACAGTCACCCAGTCTGGATTTAGTCTCCTCAGTCTTGGGGAGATTGCATCTTGTGCAGTGAAAACACACAATAATAAATAGCAAGAAGTACAAGTAAATCAGAGCATCACCTGGAAAGTATGTCGAAGGCCTGGAACATGGGAAGGAAGGAGTTGAAAGGGTGGGTGCTGTATCTCTGTGCTTGCTTGGAAATGACTCACAGTGATGTTCATAAGACCATAAGAAATAGAAGTGGTGGAGACCATACCCTGAGCCTCTACACCATTAAATGATCTTCCGCCATAATTCCATTTTTCTGCCCTATCCAAAAATCCATTGATTCCCCTGATATACAAATCTTCTTGGATTTGTGTCTTGAATATACTCAAGGCAGAGATCAATTCATTTTAATCTGGAAAATGCACAATGAAGATACACATTAATTGCAAGTTCTCCATATCACTGCTCAGCAATGATATTAACTCAACTTAACATGACCGAGTGTCACCACGGTCAAACCTTGTCATTCTCAGACACGCTATTCTTTATGTCATAATTGAAGAATTAAGAGTGAAATGGCCAGCTGATTCACCGTAAGGGGAAGACACAGCTTTGTAGATGCTCCGTAGTGTTACAGACTGGCTCGTTGGATCTGCTCACTCCGTTCCATCTTTTATTCAGCTCATGGGAAAATGACTGAAATGCTGTAACATTTGGGGAGTTTGCTGCTCAGATTAGCCCAGGTTTCCTTATTAAAAGGAGGACTGGAGAAGATGCAAGGAAAAATTACTGGAGTATTGCTGTAACTGAAAAAGTACACCTACCAAGAGAGATTGAACAGGCTTGAGATGTTTTCTCTGGAAAAGTGAGTGAGGGGAGACCTGATCAAGGAATTTAAGATAACAGAAGTGTTTTTACAGGGTAGAAAATTGGGAAATGTTTCCATTTACACAAGGTTGAAAGTAAATATAACTTAGAAACAAAGAAACTAGGAGCAGCAGTAGGCCATTCGGCCCTTCGAGCCTGCTCCACCATTCAATATGATTATGGTTAATTACTTAGTCAGTAATAAATCTAATGTGCAGTTCAGGAGCGAATTCCTTAACCAGAGATAAAACAGAAAATGCTGGAAGTACTCAGCATATCTGGCAGCATCTGGAGATTGAGAAACAGAGTTAATGTTTCATGTCTATGAACTGATGCAGTGCAGTTAGGATGAAAGGTCATAGACCTGAAATGTAAACTCTTGTCTCCCTTCCACAAATGCTACTAGATCTGCTGATTACTTACAGCTTCTTTTTGTTGCTGCTGATTCAGATTTCCAGCATCTCCAGTATTTTCCTTTGCTTTAACTGGATAGTGTTAAAAATGTGGGTCTCATTACCAGAAGAATTTCGGATGCTCGCCTGAGCTGGAAACTGATGAGTAAAATCCGACCACAAAATATCATTCACCAGCTGAATATGGAAATGGATCTTCTCGGTTATCCCATTTACTGACACAACAGTTCAGTCACGCTGGAGGAAGACCATTCAGACACTTCACTTGTGCGGAGAGATTTATTCAATTTTCCCACCTGCTAGTACTCGAGCTTTAGAAGTTCAAAGGATCTGTTGCACAATCAGCACAATCTTATTGGTGAGGAGCAGTTTAACTGTTCTGTTGAAGGAAAACAAATCAGTTGTTCACCCCACCCTCTGAGACTTCAGTGAGTTCACATCCGACAGGAATAAGTTCTCCTGTTAGTCATATCCAAGACAGAAATGTGGTGGAGGGCCCATGCAGTTTGGTTGTTGTGTGATTTGATTTTAATAAGTTTATCTGTTGGCCCTAATGGCTCCAATTGAAATCGGAACATGAAATAAAGAATAATTTCTAACAGCATGTCGTTCAATGGCTGGGCGTTTACCCAGCATTCTCCACGAAGAAGAATGTGGCCTATCCATACCACAGGCGCTTTCTGCGCAGGCGTATTGCTGGGCTGTAACCGGAGCCTGCGCAATGCGGTCACTGACTGGGGCATGCGCGGTGCGGGTTGTACTTGGCGTTAGACGGAGAAGGGAGAAACAATTAAGTGAGGGTGAGTAATGGAGCCGGTGGGTGGGTGGAGAGGATTAGAGCCATCGGAGTGGACGTGGAGGCTTCATAAACACCCGGTGGAGGCCTCAAAACCCGACTAAGAAACTACCGATCCTTTTTACACGGGACGGGGCGCGAGAGCTTGTGAACTGCTCTGGGTCACAGGCCCGGTCGCCATCTTGAGCGGGGTCAATGTGCAGCAGAGTGCATGCGCGGTCATCCCTGCCAGCAGGAGGAGAGAATATTGTGAATTTATGTGCTGGACTGACAGGGGTGGGCTTTGGAAACTCCTTTTACAGGGGGTTAGAAGGGGAGGATTTATACACAGCAAATTCCAACCAAGAGAAATGTTTCTCTCTTCAATTTCTATCCTGGATTTACAGTGATGGTTTCCATAAACATACAGGTTACTGGAAGTGGAAGATTGACAGACGGGAAACTCAAACCAAACATCACATCAAGATCTGACAGAGTCACTCATTTCATCAGGACCTGAATATCATCGCTCTTTGAATGTGGAAAGGAAAAGCTTTGTCTGAACTGTCTGTCAGAGAAGATTTCAGGTATCAGTGTGACTGGAAAAGCACTGAGACACACAAACCCTGGTAAGAGGACACATCAGTCGTCTCAATTTCTCTGCTCCTCTCACCCACTCTAACCTGTCTCTCTCTGAACTTGCCGCACTCCGTACTCTCAGGTCCAACCCAGACATTGTCATCAAACCTGCTGACAAGGGTGGTGCTGTTGTTGTCTGGTGCAATGACATCTATCTCGCAGAGGCTGAGCGTCAACTCGCAGACACTTCCTCCTACCTCTCCCTGGACCATGACCCCACCACTGAACATCAAGCCATTGTTTCCAGGACTGTTACTGACCTCATCTCCTCTGGAGATCTTCCTTCCACAGCTTCCAACCTCATCGTCTCCCAACCTTGGATGGCCCACTTCTACCTCCTATCCAAAATCCACAAACAGGACTGTCCCGGCAGACCGATTGTGTCAGTCTGTTCCTGCCCCACGGAACTCATTTCTTGCTATCTTGACTCCATTCTGTCTCCCCTTGTCCAGTCCCTTCCCACCTACATCCGCGATTCCTCTGACACCCTACATCATGTCAACAATTTCCAGTTCCCTGGCCCCAACTGCCTCCTCTTCACCATGGACGTCCAATCCCTCTACACCTCCATCCCCCACCGGGATGGTCTGAGGGCTCTCAGATTCTTCCTCGAACAGAGGCCTGAACAATCCCCATCCACCAGCACTCTCCTCAGTCCAGCTTAACTTGTTCTCACACTGAACAATTTCTCCTTAAACTCTTCTCTCTTCCTCCAAATGGAAGTGGCTATGGGTACCCGCATGGGCCCCAGCTATGCCTGTCTCTTTATGGGGTATGTGGAACATTCCTTGTTCCAGTCCTACTCCAGCCCCCTCCCACAACTCTTTCTCCGGTACATCGATGACTTTTTTGGTGCTGCTTCATTCTCTCGTCTGTACCTGGAAAATTTATTAATTTTGCTTCCAATTTCCACCCCTCTATCATTTTCACATGGTTGATCTCTGACACTTCCCTTCCCTTCCTTGACCTCTCAGTCTCAATTTCTGGTGATAGACTGTCCACCAATATTCATTACAAGCCTACCAACTCCCACAGCTACCTTGACCACAGCTCCTCACACCCCGCTTCCTGTAAGGACTCCATGCCATTATCTCAGTTCCTTTGCCTCCGTTGCATCTGTTCTGCTGATGCCACTTTCAAAAACAGTTCCTCTGACATGTCTTCCTTCTTCCTTAACCAAGGTTTTCCACCCACGGTGGTTGAAAAGGCCCTCAACCCTGTCCGGCCCATCTCCCACGCATCGGCCCTCATACCTTCCTCTCCCTCCCAGAAACGTGATAGGGTCCCCCTTGTCCTCACTTATCACCCCACCAGCCTCCGCATTCAAAGGATCATCTTCCACCATTTCTGCCAACTCCAGCATGATGCCACCACCAAACATATCTTCCCTTCACCCCCCCGGCGGCATTCCGCAGGGATCGTTCCCTCCGGGACACCCTGGTCCACTCCTCCATCACCCCCTACACATCAACCCCCTCCCAAGGCACCTTCCCATGCAACCGCAGAAGGTGCAACACCTGCCCCTTTACTTCCCCCCTCCTCACTGTCCAAGGGCCCTAACACTCCTTTCAAGCGAAGCAGCATTTCACTTGCACTTCCCTCAATTTAGTCCACTGCATTCGTTGCTCCCAATGCAGTTTCCTTTACATTGGACAGACCAAACACAGACTGGGTGACCACGTTGCAGAATATCTTCGGTCTGTCTGTAAGCATGACCCAGACCTCCCTGTTGCTTGCCATTTCAACACACCACCTTGCTCTCTTGCCCACATATCCGTCCTTGGCCTGCTGCATTGTTCCAGTGAAACTCAACGCAAACTGGAGGAACAGCACCTCATCTTCTGACTAGGCACTTTATAGCCTTCCGGACTGAATATTGAGTTCAACAACTTAAGATCATGAACACTCTCCTCCATCCTCCCCACCCTTTTCCAATCCCACTTTTTTCCAATAATTTATATAGATTTTTCTTTTCCCACCTATTTCCATTATTTTTAAATGTATTTCCATCCATTGTTTTATCTCTACTTTTTAGACAATTTCGATATCTTCCCCCCACCCCACCCCCACTAGGGCTATCTGTACCTTGCTCGTCCTGCTTTCTACCCTTAATGTCACCTATTAGCACATTTCTTAGCTAATATCACCACCGTTAACATCTCTTTGTCCTTTTGTCTATGACATCTTTTGGCAATCTCCACCTATCACTGGCCCTCTATCCAGCTCTACCTGTCCCACCCCCCCTTAAACTAGCTTATATTTCACCTCTCTTCTATTTTTCCTTAGTTCTGTTGAAGAGTCATACAGACTCGAAACGTTAACTGTGTTCCTCTCCACAGATGCTGTCAGACCTGCTGAGTTTTTCCCAGGTATTTTTATTTTTGTCCTGGAGAAGTGTGTTCAGTTCTGGGCAACAAACACCAGGAAGGATAGAATGGCCTTAGAGGGAGTGTAGCACAGATTTATCTGAGTGATCTGAGCTCCAAGGGTTAAATTACAGATTGAGATTACACAAAAGAGTCACAGAGTCATTATGACACAGAGGAGGCCATTAGGCCCGTTGAGTCTATGCCAGCTATGTAGAGCAATCCAATCAGTCCCATTCCCTTGCTCTATCCTCGTATCCTTGCAAGTTTATTTCCCTCATGCTTGTATCCAATTTCCTTTTGAAATCATTCATCATGTCCATTTCCACCCCCTCATAGGCAGTAAGCTGCAGGTCATTTCCACTCACTGTGTAAAAATATTCTTCCTCACATCTCCTGTACCTTTTACCCAAAACCTTAAATCTCTGTCCTTGAGTCCTTGTACGATCAGCTGATGAGAACAGCTTTTCTTTGTACACCTTATCTAAACCTGCCACAATTTTTGCACCTCTATCAATCTCCCCTCAGCCTCCTTTGCAGAAATCATTCTGGTAAATCTCCTCTGTACGTTCTCAGTGACCTTCACATCTTTCCTGAAGTGAGTTGACCAGAACTGGATGCAATTCTCAAATTGTGGCCTAACCAGAGCTTTATAAAAATTCAGCATTACTTCCCTGGTTTTGCTCTCAAAACCATCATTTATGAAGCTCAAGATCCAATCTGCTGTGCTAACCACTCTCTTAATACGTCCTGTCACCTTCAGAAATCAAAGACATGAACACCCAGGTCCCTCTGTCCATGCACACTCTTTAGAGCTGTGTCATGAGTTATATCTTCCTCCTCTCTATTCCTCCTGCCAAAATCCATCATCTCACTGTGAGGGTTGTAATGCCTGGAATTTAGAAGATTAAGGGCTGATTTGATCAAAGTTTTCGGGGTATTAATTGGAACTGACAGTGTAGATAGGATGAGTGGGCAGAATCTACACACAGAATCAGGTTCCAGCATCGTATCAGGGAGAGAGTTCCAGATCCTCACAACTCTCTGTTGGTGCACTTCCCTGTTTTTGTACTCAGTGCCTCTATATCTGAAGCTCAAGACCCCATATGCTTCACTGACTACACATCAATCTGCCCTGCCATAAGAAATCGGTCCCACAAATGGTTTAATCATCACTTGTACTCACAAAGCCTATGTAGTGATCCAACATTTAAAATAGTTCCTGTACTATGTGTCCTGAATACCACACACCCATCCCCAAGGTTATTCATCCCATCTACAAGAACCTCGATCTTCAGATGATAAGGGAATTATCCGGGGATTTCATAAGTCAGAATGCAGGGAGAGAGATGGGTGGACTATGACCACCCAGTAGCCATGACCCCAGTGTTAAGGCAGTTTTTGGAAAACACTGAAATCATTCCTGTGATAGTGACACCAGTAAAAAGGGTAGAGAGAAGAGAGGGATCAGTGACTGGGCTGGAATAGGGGCCACGGCTGGCACGGCCACTGGGAAGCACTTAGACATGGAGAATATGTGGGAACAGGACAAGGCTGTGAGGCAGCAATGGACAGGAATCTTCAGTAAAAGAAATAAAAGGCAGAGAGATGAAATCCTGGAACAACAAGAAGGAGTGAAATCCAGAAAAGAGATGGTGGACGGACTGATTGAGAGAAAGGGAACAGTCAGTGAGATCATTCAGCAGAATAAGATTGAGGTGAAAAGTCAGAACATTTCTAAAGCTGTTCCCTGTGTGATGTAAGGAGGGTTTTTATTGGATCAGGTACAACAAGGCCAGGAGGACATTGAAAAACAATACAGAGTCCAACAATAGAGAGCCCAAAGGGTCTGGAGGGGGGAGGATTAATAATCCCAGGGAGTCACAGGGCCAGGAGGACATTGAGAAACAATAGAGAGCCCAAAGGGTCTGGAGGGGGAAGGTTAATAAACTCAGGGAGTCACAGGCTGTACAAACTTCGAGTGTGAGCCCAGACCCATTTTAAAACAGTGAACAAATAAATCCCTGATTTTACTGAGACTCTTTTCTGTGTCCCAGCTTCTGTAAATACTGACTGGTAAGGGCTGGAATATCAGGAGGCTTCACACCACTGGCTGCTCTTGAGGAAGTGATCTCCAATCAGATTAATGTGCTTCTGCTGTGAGGAACAAAGTGTCCAAACCTCTCATTGTGCTTCCTGTCCAATATCTCCCTTGCCATGGATCTTCTGTTTTACCAACTGGGAAAATATTTGCCTGTTCACTGATTGGTCTTGATGGTGGCTGGTTTACCCAGAATGCCTCATGGGTCAGAAAGCCCCCTATCAATGAGAACAGGAACCCAGAGCGCCGGCATGGGGGCCGGGCTGTGCTCAGAGCATGCTCATTGCGGCTGGTGGAGACGGACTGGGCTGGAACAGGCAGCTCAAGAAGCCGGAGGAGATTGTGGACACAAGGGAGGAATTGGAGCTGGGTCACAATTAGATGATGTCAGATAATTCTGGAGGGTTGTAGGGCTGGAGATCCCCACAATGTCAGTCAGGGAGCACAGGGGATAATGGTGAACAAGACTTGGTGCGAGTAAGAACATGAGCAGCTGAGCTTTGGGTGACCTCCAGTTTCTATGAAGCTGAATCTGGGAGGCCGACAAGATGCACATTCGAATAGTCCAGTTTAGAGGGAACAAGGGAATGGTTTCAGCATCAGATGAACTGAGGCAGGGGCACAGCTGGGTGATGTTACTGAGGGGGAAATGGGTGGTTTTAGTGATATGTAGTCAGAAGCTCAGCTTGGGCTGAAATATGACAAGAAGATTGTGAACAGCCTAGTTCAGCCTCAGAGAGCTGCACGAGGGATGGAGTTGGTGTCTGGGGAGTGGATTTTGTAGTAGGGACTGAAGATAATGAGTTTCATCTTGCCAACATTTAAATGGAGGAAATTTCTGCTCATCCAGTACTGGATGTCCAACAAGTCAGGAGAGTGTGCAAGTTGGAGGGGAACTTGGAGGTGATGGTGTTCACATACACCCTCTACCCTGCTCCTTCTCGGTAGGGGGAGGCTGAAGGTTTGGCATATTCTGTCAAAGTTCTGGTTGACTTGAAGATGCATTAAATGCTCTTTCACCTTTCATGAAACAGCTTTTCATGGTCACTCTTTCCGAGTGTCAGCCCCACAAATGACCAGATTGATTCAGCTCAATTTTACAACCTGCCTTTGTGTTTTTGTGGGTTCTCTCTCACTCCCTTTCTTATTATCTACATCAATTTCACAGGGTTTAGAAGGGGAGGATTTGCAGTTGGGAAACTGGAAACCAAACATCACATCAGAATCTGATGCAGTCACGCAATTTATCGTAACCTGGATATCATCGGATTTTGAACATGGAAGGAGAAAGCACCGTCCGCAGTGGAGAGAAACCGTACACGTGTTGTGTGTGGACGAGGTTTCAGCCGATCATCTCGTCTGTCAAAACATAAATGCAGTCACAACAGGGAGAAGCCGTGGAAATGTGGGGACTGTGGGAAGGGATTCAGATCCCCGTCTGACCTGGAAAAGCATCGGCGCAGTCACACTGGGGAAAGACCATTCACCTGCTCCACGTGTGGGAAGGGATTCACAATTTCAGCCCACCTGCTGACACACCAGCGAGTTCACAGTGAAGAGAGGCCTTTTGGGTGCCCAAACTGTGGGAAGTGCTATAAAAGTTCTGGGGAATTGATGTCCCATCAGCGAGTTCACACTGACGAGAGACCTTTTAAATGCCCAGACTGCAGCAAATGCTATAAAAGTTCCAGTGAACTGATGTCCCACCAACGTGTCCACACTGACGAGAGACCGTTCAGGTGCTCTCAATGCGGGACTGGGTTCAGGCGATCATCTCAACTCATTGTACACCAGCGAGTTCACACTGGGGAGAGACCATTCACCTGCTCCGAGTGTGGGAAGGGATTCACTCAGTCAACTGACCTCCTGACACACCAGCGAGTTCACACTGGGAAGAGACCATTCACCTGCTCTGAGTGTGGGAAAGGATTCACTCAGTCATCCAACCTGCTGACACACCAGCGAGTTCACACTGGGGAGAGGCCGTTCACCTGCCCCAAGTGTGGGAAGGGATTCACCACCTCATCCAGTCTCCTGAGACACCACCGAGTTCACAGATAATTACCAGAACTGAAGGATGTTCATTGGGGTCTGTTTTTACTGATGTTAATAATCTCCAGCCCAGTTATAGTGGCTAATATTCTGGCTAAAAGTCAAATAAATCAGTTGTGTGTTAAAAACAGTGTTTTGAATCTTTTTAATATCTCTAACATAAGTCAGTTCCTTCTGAAGGGCTCTCCCTCTCCCCTGTCTCCTCCATCCTCACCCCCAAAAACAAGTGTGAGAAGCTCATGGATCTTCTCTATCACCAAGATTGAGACAATCCACTTAGCTGCCTCTGCTGCTTCCCTCCCTTCCACTAGACCAAACTGCCTTTAAAGTTCCCCCTTGTCCCAGCTGTGCACTCGCATCTTTCTCTACTTTCTCTCCCATCTCCTCTCATGTCCTCTGAGGTCTCATCCTGTCCATGAGACCCACCTGGTCTATCGACCCTGTTCCCACTAAACTGTTGATCAATCAACTTCCCCATAATAACTGAGTTTGTTAACATTTCTCTCTCTTCAGGCACTGTCTCTCACTCCTTCAAAAAACAAACCCTTGACCCCATCATCCTTGCAAATTATTCCCCAATCAGCAACCTCCCTTTCCTCTTCAAAGTCCAAGAACATTTTTTCACCTACCATAGGTCCATGGAAAGATCTCCTCATGCTAAGAAGATGGATGCCATTCTGAATGCAAGCTGCCGACTTATCACAGGTTGTTTAAAACCAACAAACACCAACAGCCTATATATCCTGGTGGGTATCGCTCCCCTGATACAAAAAGAATGGTAGCCAGCAAGAAAGAGCGACTCCGTCAAAAATCAGATGAGAGGCACCCTGTACGTGGTCATACACCTACACCCAGCCACCTAAAGTCAAGGAAGAACTTCAAGAACAGCGTTGTTCCATTACAATCAACCCCATCTGAAACTTGTGGAAAGACCGGCTCGCCAGTCTTGAACAACCCCCAGCGATGGAAATTCTACCGGATGAAAGCCTTCCCCCAGGAGCTAATTGCAACTGGGCAACCTGGAAGTGCCTTACTAGACTTAGGACTGGTGTAGGTCATTCAAAGGTGTCACTAAGCAAATGGGGATATACAACCAGCCCAACAACTTGTGAATGTGGAACTGTACCACAGATTATGCAACATCTCCTGCAATGTCTATCGCTAGAGGAACCCTGCACTGTTGCAGATCTTGCCGAATTCAACAACAAGGCGCAAAAATGTGTCCAGTTCTGGCTGGGCCATGTATAGACTGTCTGTGGACACGATAAGAAGAACCCCAGTCTCAACTCATCACAGCATCTTTACAATGCAGAAGGAGGCCACTCAGCCCATTGAGTCTGCACTGGATCTCTGAAAGAGCATTCCACCTAGTTCCACTCCCCTGCTTTATCCCTGTACTCTTGCACATTCTCTCTTTTCAGACAGCAATCCAATTCCATTTTGAATACTTCGATCGAACTTGCCCCACCATCCCTTTGTTCCAGACTCCAACCATTCTCTCGGTGAAAAAATTTTTCTTCACATCACACTTACTCATTTTACCAATTATTTGGAATCTGTGCCCTCTAGTTCTTGGTGTTCTCTTGAGTGGGAACAGTTTCTTACTATTTACCCTGTCTAAACCCCTCAGGATCTTGACTACCTCTATCAAGTCTCCTCTCAGCCTTCTTTCCTCCAATGAAAACAGTCCCAACCATTCCAATCTATCCTCATAGCTACAGTTCTTCATCCTGGGAATCATTATTGTGAATCTCCTCTGTATTCTCTCCAATGCCTTCACATCCTTCAAGTATGGTGCCCAGAACTGGATGCAGTACTCCAGATGAGGCCTAACTAGTGTCTTTTACAAGTTCAACATGATCTTCATACTCTTGTACTCAATGCCCCTATTAAGAAAGCCGAAGATACTAGATGCTTTATTAACTGCTCTCTCAACATGCCCTGCCATCTTCAATGACTTATGTACGTCTACACTGAGATCCCTCTGTTCCTGCACCTCCTTTAGAGACTCTCCCTTTATGTTATACTGTCTCATCACACCTTTCCTGCCAAAACAAATCACCACACACTTCTCTGCATTGAACTCCATCTGCCACTTCTCTTTTGATTCCCTTTTATGTTCATTGCCAGCCTCTTCTCATGCTCTCTCCTTGCTTTTCTTATTAGTTTCTTCACTCCCCCTCTGGTCCTTCTATATGCAGCCTGATTCTCCATTGAATTTTCTACCTGCCATCTGTCGTATGCGCACTTCTTCCTTTTCATCTTTACCTCTATCTCTCTCATCATCCAGGACACTCTGGATTTATTTGTCCTAAGTTTCCCCTTCAAGGGAATATGCCTTAACATTGTCTGCAATGCTTTTTCTTTGAAGGTGGCCCCATTGTTCAGCCACTGTCTTTTCTGCCAGCATTTGATTCCAACTCACTCGACTCAGATGCATTCTCATCCCATTGAAATTGGCTTTCCCCCAATTAATTATCCCTGCTCTGGATTGTTCCCTGTCCTTTTCCATGATTAACCTAAAACTTCTGATACAATGGTCACTGTTCCCTAGAGGCTCTCCCACTGATAGTTGATCCACTTGGGCCAACTCATTTGACAGAACTAGGTCCAAAAGAGCATGTCCCCCTGTTAGACAGGAAACATACTGCTGTAGAAAATTATCTTGAACACATTCCAGGAACTTTTGTCCATCTTGTCCTTTTGTACTATTCCTATCCCAGTCTATATTTGGATAACTGAAGTCCCCCATTATGATTACTCTATAACTCTTGCACCTCTCTGTAATTTCTTTGCAAATTTGTTTTTCCAAATCTCTTCCACTAGTTGGTGGTCTATATCCTGCACCAATCAATGTTCTTGCACCTTTCCCATTCTTTACCTATAGCCAGAGAGATTCTGTCCTTGACCCTCTAGAACATCCTCCCTCTCCAGCACTGTAATGCTATCTTTAACCAATATTGTCACTCTCCCCCTTTTCTTCCTTTCCTGTTTCTCTCCTAAACACCTTATACCCAGGAATATTTAACACCCAGTCCTGCCCTCCTTTGAGCCAGATCTCTGTTACAGCAGTAATATCATAATTCCATTTGTTAATCTGTGCTTGCAGTTCACCAATCTTACTAATCCCATTCTGTGCACTCACATACATGCACATTAGCCCTGGTTTAGGCTTTTTTGACTTTCCCGCTTATTATGACTCCATCTAATGACTGAGTGTTGCCTACTCGAACTCTATCAAACTCTCCAAGTATTCGATCTACCTTGATGGAACTCTCTGATATACCCTCATTATCAGTCAATACTTCACTACTTCCCACTGCCAGTTTTTCTCCTTTGCACTCTGAATTTCCCCTCAGGTTCCCAACTCCCTGCCAATCAAGTTTAAACCCTCACCAACAACACTAGCAAACTTCCCTGTGAGGATATTAGTCCCAGTCCTCTTAAGGTATAACCCGTACTTCTTGTAAAGGTCCCACGTGCCCCAGAACTGGTCCCAATGCATCAGAAATCTAAAGCCCTCCCTCCTACTCCATTTCTCCAGCCACGTGTTGAACTGTTCAATCTTCCTATTCTTATGCTTATTAGCATGTGGCACTGGGAGTAATCCTGAGATTCATGCTCTTGATGTCCTGCTTTTTAATTCCCTTCCTAACTCCCTAAAATCTGATTTCAGGACCTCATCCCTTTTCCTACCTATGTCATTGGTCCCAATGTGGACCACGACCTCTGGCTGCTCACCGTTCCCCAAAAGAATGTCCTGCAGCTGCTCTGTGACATCCTTGACCCTGGCACCAGGGAGGCAACATACTATCCTGCAGTAATGTCTATGGCAGCAGCCTGTCTGCTCCCCAAATGATGGAATTCCCTACTACTATAGCATTTCCACTCTTCCTCCTCCCCTCCTGTGCAGCTGAGCCACCCGTGGTGCCACGGACTAACTTTTGCTGCAGTCGTCTGAGGAACCATCTTGCTCAGCAGCATCCAAAATGGAAAAGTGGTTAGAGAGTGAGACATCCTCAGCGATGTCTCTCTTAGATACTATGGCAGTTACCCTTTCCCTCTCTGCCTGTGCACTTCTTAGCTGCAGTGTGACCACCTCTCTCAATGTGCTATCCACGTAATCCTCAGCCTTGTGGATGCATCACAGTGACTAGAGCCGCCGCTCAAGCTCCACAACTCAGAACTCAAGTTTCTGCAGCTGGTCACAGTTCCTGCAAATGTAGTTATCAAGGGCATTTTGTGCCTGCATGACTTCTCACCAAAGAAGGATGCACATTCCACATGGCCGAGCTGCACTGACATTTCATAAACTTCATACAAAGCATTTTCTATACTGTTTATTTACTAATTTGTTTTAATTATTTTCTTAATTTAGAATAATTCCTACGTGGGCTCCAATTTACTGTGTTAATCTCAGTCTTGCCCTTTCTCCTTAAAACTGACCTCTGCATCTGGTACCGTGTAAGTTTACCAGAGCAATCACTGTCAGTCCGTGATAGAAATGCAGACGAGAAATTCTTGGTTTGAGTTTCTTGTGTGTAAATCCTCATCTTCTAACCCCCTGTCACTCAGGATAAATTCACACCATTCATTCCTGCTTCCTGGCCCAGGATGACGGTGCATGCACCCAGCTGCACACTGCCCCTCAGTGTTGTTGGCAGTCCCTCTATTCGAAGATGGCATTTACTCAGGGTCTGCCGTAGGTCTCAGTGTGAATGAACAGACCCACAGATCTTTGGACACATGGGGCAGGATATCCCATGAGGCATTGGGATCAGCAGAGTCAGATTTGCTTCTTTTTCTTTCCTTCTCTATCGTTTCTCTGCCTCATCAATAAGACATTGGGCCTCGAAGGTTAATGCAGCTTGATGGACAAGTTGTCACCATTCTGAACAGTGGGTAACAAGCTCCTTCCAGTCAGGAAAAACATCGCCCCCTACAAAAATGGCTGCTGCGCATGCGCCCTGCTGCACGTTACCCCAAAAAAGATAAAAACAAAAAAACTGCGAATGCTGGAAATCCAAAACATAAACAAAAACAGAATTACCTGGAAAAACCCAGCAGGTCTGGCAGCATCGGCGGAGAAGAAAAGAGTTGACGTTTCGAGACCTCATGACCCTTCCAAAAACGATGGCGGTCGTTCGTCTCTGGAAGCTGTTGGCCCGCTCCATGCAAATGGGGGCACCGGTAAGTTCTGTTTCGGGGTTTGGGCTTGTACGAAATATTTACGAAGCCGCCCCGCCCACTTATCGGATCCATCGCTCCCTCCGCCTCGCCATCTCCCTCTTACCCATAGCGAATCTGAAAAAAGCCACTCACCATCGCCATTAGCCCCACTGCGCATGCTTCAGTCAGCCTGGCCCCGCCTCTCGCTTACTCCGATTGGTTGGATGACCAACAGCTCCTGTTCGAACCTTCTTCCCGCCCCTTCTTCCTATTGGTTCTAAGCTGCCGTCAATCACCCAGGCTTTGTGACGGTTTCAAACGCTGAGAGCAATTTAACAGACGCAGCCTGACTTGCTGATTCTTGGCAGCATTTTCGGTTTGGGAATTAGAGCTAGAGATGGATGGTCAGTTCCCCTCTGTCCGGGGGATTTACACTCATTTCCCCAGTGCAGTGATTATCACGTTTATTTTACATGAGAAAGTCTCCGGTTCAATCCTGACTGAATCTTTGTGTTTAAAATTGTTGCCGATGAGGAATTAATCGTGGGTTTAGTTTCATTTCGAACAGGGTGACAGTTCCTGTTGTCTCAATCTTTAAAAGCTCCTTCTTCACCTTTAAACAGTTAACGATAAGCGAGAGAAGACTGATCCACAGTGACCCAAAAAAAGGATACCTCAGATGCTGGGAATCCGACCTCAAAACAGAAAATGTTGGAAACACTCAGCAGGTCAAACAGCATCCATGGAGATGGAAACAGAGTGAATGTTTCAGGTCGGTGACCTTTCACCAAACAGGAAAGATTTAGAGGTGTAATAGTTTTCCAGCAAATATAGTGTCCGGGAAAAGAGAGGGGGAGAGGAGGAAAGAACAAATGGTGTTGCGATAGGATGGAAGACTGGTGAGAGTAAATGATCAAGGGGATGATGATTCAAGGTGAAATTGGGCTATAATGAGACAAGTAAATAAATTAATAAGACAAGCGAACAAAGAAAAGACAGGTCCAGATGAGGCATAACCGGTAACAACAGAATCATTGCCAACACCTACCATCTGAAAGAATGGGAGCTGTGATCTGAAATTGTTGAAATGAATGTTGATTCTGGAAGGTTGTAAAGCGCCTAATCCAAGAGGAGCTCCTATTCCACAACTGTCTATTGAGCTTCATTGGAACAGTGCAGGAGACCGAGGACTAGGTGGTCAGAGTAGGAGAGAGGGCGAAGAGTTAAATTGCTAAATGATCAGAAGCTCAGGATCACACTTGCTGAATGAATGGGAATGTAGCACAAAACAGTCACCCAGTCCGGATTTAGTCTCCTCAGTCTCGGGGAGACTGCATCTTGTGCAGTGAAAATACACAATACTAAATAGCAAGAAGTACAAGTAAATCACAGCATCACCTGGAAAGTATGTCGAAGGCCTGGAACATGGGAAGGAAGGAGTTGAAAGGGTGGGTGCTGTATCTCTGTGCTTGGAAATGACTCACAGTGATGTTCATAAGACCATAAGAAATAGAAGTGGTGGAGACCATACCCTGAGCCTCTACACCATTAAATGATCTTCCGCCATAATTCCATTTTTCTGCCCTATCCAAAAATCCATTGATTCCCCTGATATACAAATCTTCTTGGATTTGTGTCTTGAATATACTCAAGGCAGAGATCAATTCATTTTAATCTGGAAAATGCACAATGAAGATACACATTAATTGCAAGTTCTCCATATCACTGCTCAGCAATGATATTAACTCAACTTAACATGACCGAGTGTCACCACGGTCAAACCTTGTCATTCTCAGACACGCTATTCTTTATGTCATAATTGAAGAATTAAGAGTGAAATGGCCAGCTGATTCACTGTAAGGGGAAGACACAGCTTTGTAGATGCTCCGTAGTGTTACAGACTGGCTCGTTGGATCTGCTCACTCCGTTCCATCTTTTATTCAGCTCATGGGAAAATGACTGAAATGCTGTAACATTTGGGGAGTTTGCTGCTCAGATTAGCCCAGGTTTCCTTATTAAAAGGAGGACTGGAGAAGATGCAAGAAAAAAAAATACTGGAGTATTGCTGTAACTGAAAGTGTATACCTACCAAGAGAGATTGAACAGGCTTGACATGTTTTCTCTGGAAAAGTGAGTGAGGGGAGACCTGATCAAGGAATTTAAGATAACAGAGGTGTTTTTACAGGGTAGAAAATTGGGAAATGTTTCCATTTACACAAGGTTGAAAGTAAATATAACTTAGAAACAAAGAAACTAGGAGCAGCAGTAGGCCATTCGGCCCTTCGAGCCTGCTCCACCATTCAATATGATTATGGCTAATTACTTAGTCAGTAATAAATCTAATGTGCAGTTCAGGAGCGAATTCCTTAACCAGAGATAAAACAGAAAATGCTGGAAGTACTCAGCATATCTGGCAGCATCTGGAGATTGAGAAACAGAGTTAATGTTTCATGTCTATGAAGTGATGCAGTGCAGTTAGGATGAAAGGTCATAGACCTGAAATGTAAACTCTGTCTCCCTTCCACAAATGCTACTAGATCTGCTGATTACTTACAGCTTCTTTTTGTTGCTGCTGATTCAGATTTCCAGCATCTCCAGTATTTTCCTTTTCTTTAACTGGATAGTGTTAAAAATGTGGGTCTCATTACCGGAAAAGTTTTGGATGCTCGCCTGAGCTGGAAACTGATGAGTAAAATCCGACCACAAAATATCATTCACCAGCTGAATATGGAAATGGATCTTCTCGGTTATCCCATTTACTGACACAACAGTTCAGTCACGCTGGAGGAAGACCATTCAGACACTTCACTTGTGCGGAGAGATTTATTCAATTTTCCCACCTGCTAGTACTCGAGCTTTAGAAGTTCAAAGGATCTGTTGCACAATCAGCACAATCTTATTGGTGAGGAGCAGTTTAACTGTTCTGTTGAAGGAAAACAAATCAGTTGTTCACCCCACCCTCTGAGACTTCAGTGAGTTCACATCCGACAGGAATGGTTAGTTCTCCTGTTAGTCATATCCAAGACAGAAATGTGGTGGAGGGCCCACGCAGTTTGGTTGTTGTGTGATTTGATTTTAATAAGTTTCCTCTTGGCCCTAATGGCTCCAATTTAAATCGGAAGATAAAATAAAGCAAGATTTTCAACAGCGACGTCTTTCAATGGCGGAGCGTTTACCCAGCATTCTCCGCGAAGAAGAATGTGACCTATCCAGACCACAGGCGCTTTCTGCGCAGGCGTATTGCTGGGCTGTAACCGGAGCCTGCGCAATGCGGTCACTGACTGGGGCATGCACAGTGCAGGTTGTGCCTGGAGTTAGACGGAGAAGGGAGAAACAATCGAGTGAGGGTGAGTAATGGAGCCGGTGGGTGGGTGGAGAGGATAAGAGCCAGCGGAGTGGACGGGGAGGCTTCATAAGCACCCGGTGGAAGCCACAAATCCCGACTAAGAAGCTACCGATCTTATTTACACGGGACAGGGTGCGAGAGCTCGTGAACTGCCTGTTTCTCAGGTCCGGCTTAACGGCCGCCATCTTGAGCGGGGTCAATGTGCAGCAGGGCGCATGCGCGGTCATCCCTGTCCCTGTCAGCAGGAGGAGAGAATATTGTGATTTTCCATCCTGGACTGACAGGGGTGGGCTTTGGAAACTCCTTTTACACGGGATTAGAAGGGGAGGATTGACACACAGCAAATTCCAACCAAGAGAAATGTCTCTCTCTTCAATTTCTATCCTGGAATTACAGTGATGGTTTCCATAAACATACAGGTTACTGGAAGTGGAAGATTGACAGACAAGAAACTCAAACCAAACATCATATCAAGATCTGACAGTCACCCAATTCATCAGGACCTGAATATCATCGCCCTTTGAATGTGGAAAGGAAAAGGTTTGTCTCAACTGTATGTGGGAGAAGATTTCAGGTATCAGTGTCACTGAGACACACAAACCCTGGTAAGAGCACACATCAGTCGTCTCAATTTCTCTTCTCTCACCCACTCTAACTTGTCTCTCTCTGAACTTGCTGCACTCCGTACTTTCAGGTCCAACCCAGACATTGTCATCAAACCTGCTGACAAGGGTGGTGCTGTTGTTCTCTGGTGCAATGACCTCTTCCTCGCAGAGGCTGAGTGTCAACTCGCAGACACTTCCTCCTACCTCTCCCTGGACCATGACCCCACCACTGAACATCAAGCCATTGTTTCCATGACTGTTACTGACCTCATCTCCTCTGGAGATCTTGCTTCCACAGCTTCCAACCTCATTGTCTCCCAACCTTGGACGGCCCACTTCTACCTCCTATCCAAAATCCACAAACAGGACTGTCCCGGCAGACCGATTGTGTCAGTCGGTTCCTGCCCCCACGGAACTCATTTCTTGCTATCTTGACTCCATTCTATCTCCCCTTGTCCAGTCCCTTCCCACCTACATTCGCGATTCCTCTGACACCCTACATCATGTCAACAATTTCAAGTTCCCTGGCCCCAACTGCCTCCTCTTCACCATGGACGTCCAATCCCTCTACACCTCCATCCCCCACCAGGATGGTCTGAGGGCTTTCAGATTCTTCCTCGAACAGAGGCCCGAACAATCCCCATCCATCACCACTCTCCTCAATCTAGCTGAAATTGTTCTCACACTGAACAATTTCTCCTTAAACTCTTCTCTCTTCCTCCAAATGGAAGTGGCTATAGGTACCCGCATGGGCCCCAGCTATGCCTGTCTCTTTATGGGGTATGTGGAACATTCCTTGTTCCAGTCCTACTCCAGCCCCCTCCCACAACTCTTTCTCCAGTACATCGATGACTGTTTTGGTGCTGCTTCATGCTCTCGTCTGGACCTGGGAAAATTTATTAATTTTGCTTCCAATTTCCACCCCTCTATCATTTTCACATGGTTGATCTCTGACACTTCCCTTCCCTTCCTTGACCTCTCAGTCTCAATTTCTGGTGATGGACTGTCCACCAATATTCATTACAAGCTTAACGACTCCCACAGCTACCTTGACCTCACACCCCGCTTCCTGTAAGGACTCCATCCCATTCTCTCAGTTCCTTTGCCTCCATTGCATCTGTTCTGATGATGCCACTTTCAAAAACAGTTCCTCTGACATGTCTTCCTTCTTCCTTAACCGAGGTTTTCCACCCACAGCGGTTGAAAGGGCCCTCAACCCTGTCCGGCCCATCTCCCGAGCATCCGCCCTCATACCTTCCTCTCCCTCCCAGAAACGTGATAGGGTCCCCCTTGTCCTCACTTATCACCCCACCAGCCTCCGCATTCAAAGGATCATCCTCCACCATTTCCGCCAACTCCAGCATGATGCCACCACCAAACATATCTTCCCTTCACCCCCCCCGGCGGCATTCCGCAGGGATCGTTCCCTCCGGGACACCCTGGTCCACTCCTCCATCACCCACTACACATCAACCCCCTCCCACGGCACCTTCCCATGCAACCGCAGAAGGTGCAACACCTGCCCCTTTACTCCCTCCCTCCTCACTGTCCAAGGGCCCAAACACTCCTTTCAAGCGAAGCAGCATTTCACTTGCACTTCCCTCAATTTAGTCCACTGCATTCATTGCTCCCAATGCGGTTTCCTCTACATTGGACAGACCAAACACAGACTGGGTGACCGCTTTGCGGAATATCTTCGGTCTGTCTGCAAGCATGACCCAGACCTCCCTGTCACTTGCCATTTCAACACTCCACCCTACTCTCTTGCCCACATTTCCATCCTTGGCCTGCTGCAATGTTCCAGTGAAGCTCAACGCAAACTGGAGGAACAGCACCTCATCTTCCGACTAGGCACTTTACAGCCTTCCGGACTGAATATTGAGTTCAACAACTTAAGATCATGAACTCTCTCCTCCTTCCCCCCCACCCTTTTCCAATCCCACTTTTTTCCAATAATTTATATAGATTTTTCTTTTCCCACCTATTTCCATTATTTTTAAATGTATTTCCATCCATTGTTTTATCTCTACTTTTTAGACTATTTCGATCCCTTCCCCCCACCCCACCCCCACTAGGGCTATCTGTACCTTGCTCATCCTGCTTTCTACCCTTAATGTCACCTATTAGCACATTTCTTAGCTAATATCACCACCGTTAACACCTCTTTGTCCTTTTGTCTATGACATCTTTTGGCAATCTCCACCTATCACTGGCCCTCTATCCAGCTCTACCTGTCCCAGCCCCCCTTAAACCAGCTTATATTTCACCTCTCTTCTATTTTTCCTTAGTTCTGTTGAAGAGTCATACGGACTCGAAACGTTAACTGTGTTCCTCTCCACAGATGCTGTCAGTCGTGCTGAGTTTTTCCAGGTATTTTTGTTTTTGTTTTTGTCCTGGAGAACTGTGTTCAGTTCTGGGCAACAAACACCAGGAAGGATAGAATGGCCTTAGAGGGAGTATAGCACAGATTTATCTGAGTGATCTGAGCTCCAAGGGTTAAATTACAGATTGAGATTACACAAAAGAGTCATTATGACACAGAGGAGGCCATTAGGCCCGTTGAGTCCATGCCAGCTATGTAGAGCAATCCAATCAGTCCCATTCCTCTGTTCTATCCCTGTATCCTTGCAAGTTTATTTCCCTCATGCTTCTATCCAATTTCCTTTTGAAATCATTCATCATGTCCATTTCCACCCCCTCATAGGCAGTAACCTCCAGGTCATTCCCACTCACTGTGTAAAAATATTCTTCCTCACATCTCCCACACCTTTTACCCAAAACCTTAAATCTCTGTCCTTGAGTCCTTGTACGATCAGCTGATGGGAATAGCTTTTCTTTGTCCACCTTATCTAAACCTGCCACAATCTTGTGCATCTCTATCAATCTCCCCTCAGCCTCCTTTGCAGGAACCATTCTGGTAAATCTCCTCTGCACCTTCTCAAGGACCTTCACATCCTTCCTGAAGTGAGGTGACCAGAACTGGATGCAATTCTCAAATTGTGGCCTAACCAGAGCTTTATAAAAATTCAGCATAACTTCCCTGTTTTTGCTCTCAAAACCACCATTTATAAAGCTCAAGATCCAAATTGTTGTGCTAACCACTCTCTTAATACATCCTGTCACCTTCAGAGATCAAAGCCATGAACACCCAGGTCCCTCTGTCCATGCTCACTCTTTAGAGCTGTGCCATGAATTATATCTTCCCTCTCCCTATCCCTCCTGCTAAAATCCATCACCTCACTGTGAGGGTTGTAATCCCTGGAATTTAGAAGATTAAGACCTGATTTGATCAAAGTTTTCGGGATATTAATTGGAACTGACAGGTTAGATAGGATGAGTGGGCGGAGTCTACACACAGAATCAGGTTCCAGCATCGTTTCAGGGAGAGAGTTCCTGATCCTCACAACTCTCTGTTGGTGCACTTCCCTGTTTCTGTATTCAGTGCCTCTATATCTGAAGCCCAAGACCCCATATGCTTCACTGACTACCCCTCAATCTGCCCTGCCATAAGAAATCGATCCCACAAATGGTTCAATCATCACCCATACTCACAAAGCCTACATAATGATACAAGATTTAAAATAGTTCCTGTACTATGTGCCCTGAACACCATACACCCGTCCCCAAGGTTATGTCATCCCATCTTCAAGCACCTTGATGTTCGGATGATAAGGGAATTATCCAGGGATTTCAGAAGTCAGAATGCAGGGAGAGAGATAGGTGGACTATAACCACCCAGTAGCCAAGACCCCGATGTTAAGGCAGTTTTCGGAAAACACTGTTATCGTCCCTGTGATAGTGACACCAGTAAAAAGGGTGGAGGGAAGAAAGGGATCAGTGACTGGGCTGGAATAGGGGCCACGGCTGGCACGGCCACTGGGAAGCACTTAGACATGGAGAATATGTGGGAACAGGACGAGGCTGTGAGGCAGCAATGGACAGGAATCTTCAGTAAAAGAAATAAAAGGCAGAGAGATGAAATCCTGGAACAACAAGAAGGAGTGAAATCCAGAAAAGAGATGGTGGACGCACTGATCGAGAGAAAGGGAATGGTCAGTGAGATCATTCAGCAGAATAAGATTGAGGTGAAAAGTCAGAACATGTCTAAAGCTGTTCCCTGTGTGATGTAAGGAGGGTTTTTATTGGATCAGGTACAACAAGGCCAGGAGGACATTGAGAAACAATACAGAGTCCAACAGTAGACAGTCCAAAGGGTCTGGAGGAGGCGGGTTAATAAACCCAGGGAGTCACAGAGCCAGGAGGACATTGAGAAACAATAGAGAGCCCAAAGGGTCTGGAGGGGGAGGATTAATAATCCCAGGGAGTCACAGGCTGAACAAACTTCGAGTGTGAGCCCAGACCCATTTTAAAACAGTGAACAAATAAATCCCTGATTTTACTGAGACTCTTTTCTGTGTCCCAGCTCCTGTAAATACTGACTGGAAAGGGACCGGAATCTCAGGAGGCTTCACACCGCTGGCTGCTCGTGTGGAAGTGATCTCCGATCAGATTAATGTGCTTCTGCTGTGAGTATTTAATAAAGTGTCCGAACCTCTCATAGTCTTTCCTGTCCAATCCACCACTTGCCATGGATCTTCCATTTTACCAACTGGGAAAACAATTGCCTGTCCACTGATTGGTCTTGATGGCAGCTGGTTTACCCAGAGTGCTCCATGTGTCAGAAAATCCCCCACCATGAGAACAGGCACCCAGAGCGCCGGCATGGGGGCCGGGCTGTGCTCGGAACATGCTCAGTGCGGCTGGTAGAGACAGACTGGGGTGGAACAGGCAGCTCAGGAGGCCGGAGGAGATTGTGGACACAAGGGAGGAATTGGAGCTGGGGGTGGGTCACAATTAGATGATCGCAGATAATTCTGGAGGGTTGTAGGGCTGGAGATCCCCACAATGTCGGTCAGCAAGCACAGGGGATGATGGTGAACAAGACTTGGTGCGAGTAAGAACATGAGCAGCTGAGTTTTGGGTGACCTCCAGTTTCCCTGGAGTTGCATCTGGGAGGCCAAAAAGTTGCACATTCGAATAGTCCAGTTTTGAGGGAACAAAGGAATGGTTTCAGCATCAGATGAACTGGGGCAGGGGCACAGCTGGGTGATGTTACTGAGGGGGAAATGGGTGGTTTTAGTGATTTGTAGTCAGAAGCTCAGCTTGGGCTGAAATATGACAACAAGATTGTGAACAGCCTGGTTCAGCCTCAGAGAGCTGCAAGAGGGATGGAGTTGGTGTCTGGGGAGTGGATTTTGTAGTAGGAACTGAAGATAATGGCTTCCCTCTTGCCAACATTTAAATGGAGGAAATTTCTGCTCATCCAGTACTGGATGTCCAACAAGTCAGGAGAGTGTGCAAGTTGGAGGGGAACTTGGAGGTGATGGTGTTCACATACACCCTCTACCCTGCTCCTTCTCGGTAGGGGAGGCTGAAGGTTTGGCAGATTCTGTCAAAGTTCTGGTTGACTTGAAGATGCATTAAATGCTCCTTCACCTTTCATGAAACAGCTTTTCATGGTCACTCTTTCCTAGTGTCAGCCCCACAAATGACCAGATTTATTCAGCTCAATTTCACAACCTGCCTTTGTGTTTTTGTGGGTTCTCTCTCACTCCCTTTTTTATTATCTACATCAATTTCACAGGGTTTAGAAGGGGAGGATTTGCATTTGGGAAACTGGAAACCAAACACCACATCAGAATCTGACGCAGTCACGCAATTTATCATAATCTGGATATCATCGGATTTTAAACATGGAAGGAGAAAGCACCGTCCGCAGTGGAGAGAAACCGTACACGTGTTGTGTGTGTGGACGAGGTTTCAGCCGATCATCTCGTCTGTCAAAACATAAATGCAGTCACAACAGGGAGAAGCCGTGGAAATGTGGGGACTGTGGGAAGGGATTCAGATGCCCGTCTGACTTGGAAAAGCATCGGCGCATTCACACTGGGGAAAGACCATTCACCTGCTCCACGTGTGGGAAGGGATTTACTCTTTCAAACAACCTGCTGAGCCACCAGCGAGTTCACAGTGAAGAGAGACCTTTTGGGTGCCCAGACTGTGCAAAGTGCTATAAAAGTGCTGGGGAACTGATGTCCCATCAACGTGTTCACACTGACGAGAGACCATTCAGATGCTCCCACTGTGGGACTGGGTTCAGGCAATCATCTCAACTCACTGTACACCAGCGAATTCACACTGGGGAGAGACCATTCACCTGCTCTGAGTGTGGGAAGGGATTCACTCAATCATGCAACCTGCTGACACACCAGCGAGTTCACACTGGGGAGAGGCCGTTCACCTGCCCCAAGTGTGGGAAGGGATTCACCACCTCATCCGGTCTCCTGAGACACCAGCGAGTTCACAAATAATTACCAGAACTGAAGGATGTTCATTGGGGTCTGTTTTTACTTATGTTAATAATCTTCAGCCCAGTTTTTGGGGCTAATATTCTGGCTAAAAGTCAAATAAATCAGTTTTGTGTTAAACACTGTTTTGAATCTTTTTAATATCTCTAACATAAGTTAGTTCCTTTTGAAGGGCTCTCCCTCTCCCCTGTCTCCTCCATCCTCACCTCCAACAAGTGTGAGGAGCTCATGGATCTTCTCTATCACCAAGATTGAGACAATCCAATTAGCTGCCTTTGCTGCTTCTCTCCCTTCCACTAGTCTACTAGGCCAAACTGCATCTAAAGTTCCCCCTTGTCCCAGCCGTGCGCTCGCATCTTTCTCTACTTTCTCTCCCATCTCCTCTCATGTCCTCTGAGGTCTCATCCTGTCCATGAGACCCACCTGTTCCCACTAAACTGTTGATCAATCAACTTCCCCATATTAACTGAGTTTGTTAACAGTTCTCTCTCTTCAGGCACTGTCTCTCACTCCTTCAAAATACAAACCCTTGACCCCATCATCCTTGCAAATTACTCCCCAATCTGCAACCTCCCTTTCCTCTTCAAAGTCCGAGAACATTTTTTCACCTACCATATCTGTGTCCATGATTCCTCAAACTCCATCAGATTTCTGCCCTGCCACAGTACTGAAACAGCTCTTACCAAAGTTACAAATGACGAGGAACTCACCTCCTGACTCCACAAAGACTGTCCACCATCTGTAAGGTACAAGTCAGGAGTGTGATGAAATATTCCCCACTTGCCTGGATGAGTGCAGCTCCCACAACATTCAAGAAGCTCGACACCACCCAGGACAAAGCAGCCCCCTTGATTGGCACCACATCCACAGACATTCCCTCCACCACCAACATACAGTAGCAGCAGTATGTACCATCTACAAGGTGCACTGCGGGAATTCACCAAGGCTCCTTAGACAGCACCTTCCAACCCATGACCACTACCACCTAGAAGGACAAGGGCAGCAGACACATGGGAACACCACCACCTGGAACTTCTCCAAGTCACTCACCATCCTGACTTGGAAATATATCACTGTTCCTTCACTACCACTGGGTCAAAATCCTGGAACTCTCTCCCTAACAGCACTGTAGGTGTACCTACACCACATGGACTGCGGCGGTTCAAGAAGGCAGCTCACCACCACCTTCTCAAGGGCAACTAGGGATGGGCAATAAATTCTGGCCCAGCCAGTGAAGCCTACATCCTGTGAATGAATAAAAAAAAACATCCGATGTGACTATGACAAAGATAAACTCTCCCTCTCGACCTGTCTGCAGCCTTTGACAAGGTTGACCACATAATTCTGTTCCATCACCTCTCCACTGTCATCCAGCTGGGTGGGGCTGCTCTCTCCTGGTTCTGTTCTTCTCTATGTAATCAGAGTCAGAGAATCACTGGTAATGTCTTCCCTTCCCACTCCCACAGATACTTCTGGTGTCTCCAAAAAGATCCTCTTATTTCTCATTAACATACTCCACACAACATTAACTGAAAACATTTTGTGTGTCTTGACGATTTTCCAGTTACAGTGATGATTTAAATCTTTCCCATAAACAGAACATTTATCCCTCCATAACCAGAGGCCAATTATGCATGAATTCTCTGAAGAAGAATCATATGGACTCAAAACGTTACCTCTGTTTCTCTCTCCACAGATACTGCCAGGCCTGCTGAGCTTTTCCAACATTTTGTTTTTATTTCAGATTTCCGGTATTTACAGTATTTTGCTTTAATCGTACATGAATTCAGTGATTCCTCAAGATCTTATCGAGATTTTTGGTTTGCGTTTCCCATCTGCAAATACTCATCAAAAGCCATCACTGTCCATACAGGATAGAAATTCACAGCAGATAATTCTAGTTTCTATGAAAGATTTTTCCCTCTCATTCCCACAAATCTATAAATCTCTGTCCCACAAACTCCTCTCCCTCTCTGCTCATTGTTCCAGATTCAGTGTCCAGTCTCCCACTTATTCTTTTCTCCTCTCCAGATTCTCTCTCCTCCTGTCCTTAAACTGGTGACTCAGGCTGTGGATCAATCCCACTCCTTCACTCTAATTTTACCAGATAATGCAGCTCACAATGACAAACCATCTTTAATGACTTTATTAGTAATTTTCAATGTTTGGAAACATTCACCTTTTCCCAATTGTGCAGAACAGGAAGTCCAGTGGTCAGTTCAGAGCTTCCTTCTCCCGAGATCTGTTCCAACAAGCTGTGTCTGTCTGAGCTACATTGATACCAGGCTGACTCACTCACTCAGAAAATGATCAGGTCTGACTGAACTATAACAACAAATGCAACAACTTATATTTATATCGAGGTTTTAACATAATAAAATGTCCCAAGGAGTTTCACAGGAGCATAAGGACATATTAGGTCAGATGACCAAAGCTTGGTCAAAGAGGTCGGTTATATGGAGTGTCTTAAAGGAGGAAAGTGAAGTAGAAAGGTGGAGAGGTTTAGGGAGGAAATTCCAGAGCTTAGGGTCCAGGCAGCTGAAGGCATGGCCACTAATGGTGGAGACATTAAAACCGGGGACGAAGAACATCTGGTAATGGTGCTCCATGTATGTGGGCCTTATAGCCCAGGCTCAAGGCCCAAATCTGAACTTTGGGACATAGTTTGACCATCTCTGGTTTCAGAGAAAATCAATTCCCCATATGGACATCTTGTAAGATCTTTGTTTATTGATATCATAAAAAGTTAGGATCAGTTGAGTCCTCCTGTGTACTCAGTGGAGATTGACTTTAACAGACTTCAAACTCTCTGGATTTCAGTGTTACAAGAATATGTTTCAGCAGAAATAAAAAATATATAAATCCTGGAAAACTGAAAGAACAAAATGGGGAAATACACAGTGGCTCAATCATTTGAAAGTGATAAATGAATGGTCACTGTTTCAGGTGGGACTCCTTCAGAATGAACACTTCCCACCAGCAGCACCAACTCCCCAGCCCCTCCCCCTCCCTGTTCACTGAACATTCCTTCACCCGCTCATCCACCCATTGCACATCCACCCAGTGACTCCCAGCCCAGATTGACATTCAGCATGGTATGATTTTGGAAGTTTTCCTCCTCTTTTCAGTCAGGAACAGACTTGGCAGCAGAGCTTAGTTGGGAATCAACTTCATCGAGAAAAAAGTCAGGACAAGTTTATTGAATTTCAAGCAAACTCCAGTGACAAACCCAGGCAGTCCTTTACAGTTTAAAGCAGGTTATATCACCCGTGTCGAGAACCAGACAGTGAAGCTTGCATTGCGCACATGAACTGTAAACTAACATGACTCAGTGAAGTTAGCTTTGCTCACATGGATATGACCAGAAGCAGGGAGGGGGTTGATCAGTTGGGATAAATGAGATCCTCTGAGACAAGGCTGTTGAGGGAAGAGGATCCAGAATCAGAAGATTAAAACTCAAGAGAGATAGGAAAAGCTCAAAGATCAACACCGCGTGAAGTCCTTGGTGCGCTCAACTGAGTCACATTAGTTTATCGTATTCAAAGTTCACATCAACAATATTAGCTTCACTTAAATCACGTAAACATGTTCTGCTTATTCCTCATTGTTCTGTTTTCCACTTATCTCAAAGCTAAATTCTGTTGTCATTTATTTCATTGATATCCTGTATTAACTTACATAAACAGCTTCGTGGCATTTTTTAACTTTACTTGCACTGAGCTTTTTAAAACTTGACATAACTTCCCAGGATCCCTCGAACTTGGCATCTTTTCTATACCATGTCCTATTTCCTACCTTTGTCCACTGCACTGTTCTACAAAGGAGTGTTTCAGGTGAAGTTAGATGTTAGATTCTAATTATCAAGAGTTAAATGTTAACATTTTTTAATTCATTCATGGGAGGTGGGCCTTGCTGGATAGGCTGATATTTATTGCCCATTCCTAACTGCCATAGAGGTGGTGCTGAATTGCCTCCTTAAATTGCTGCAGTCCCTGTGGTGTAGGTACACACACAGTGCTGTTAGGGAGGGATTCCAGGACCTTCACCTCGTGACAGTGAAGGAACGACGATATATTTCCAAGTCAGGATGATGAGTGGCTTCGAGGGGAACTTCCAGGTAGTGGTGTTCCCATGTGTCCACAGCCCTTGTCCTCCTCGATGGTAGTGGTCATGGGCTTGGAAAGTGCTGTCTAAGGAAGATTGGTGAGTTCCTGCAGTGCATCTTGTAGATGGTACACACTGCTGCCGCTGTGTGTTGGTGGTGGAGGAAGTGAATGTTTGTGGATGGGGTGCCAATCAATGGGGTGTCAATCTGAATGGTGTCGAGCTTCTTGAGTGTTGCGGGAGCTGCACTCATCCAGGCAAGTGGAGAGTATTCCATCACATTCCTGACTTGTGCTGTGTAAATGGTGCACAGGTTTTGGGGAGTCAGGAGCTGAGTTACTTACCACAGGATTCCTAGCCTCTGATCTGCTCTTGTAGCAACAGTATTTACATGGCTAGTCCAGTTCAGTTTCTGGTCAATCGTAACCCCCCCATATGTTGATAGTGGGGAATTCAGTGACTGTGATGCCATTGAATGTCAAGGGGTGATAGTTAGATTTTCTCTTGTTGGAGATAGTCATTGCCTGGCACAAATTGTGGCACAAATGTTACTTGCCACCCCAAGTCTGGATGTTGTCCAGGTCTTACTGCATTTGGACAGGGACTGCTTCAGTATCTGAGGAGTCGCAAATGTTGCTAACCACTGTGCAATCAACTGTGAACATTCCCACTTCTGACCTTATGATGGAAGGAAGACCACTGATAAAGCAGCTAAAGATGGTTGGGCCTAGGACACTACCCTGAGGAACTCCTGTAGTGATGTCCTGGAATTCAATGATTGACCTCCAACAACCACAACCATCTTCCTTCGTGCTAGGTATGACTTCAACCAGTGGAGGGCTTTCCCCTGATTCCCATTAGCTCCAGTTTTGCTAGGGCTCCTTGATGCCACATTCGGTCAAATGCTGCCTTGATGTCGAGGGCAGTCACTCACATTTCACCTCTAGATTTCAGCTCTCTTGTCCATGTTTGAACCAAGGCTGTAGTGAGGTCAGGAGCTGAGTGGCCCTGGCGGAACCCAAACTGGGCGTCAGTGAGCAGGTTATTGCTAAGCAAGTGATGCTTGATAGCACTGTCAATGACCCCCTCCATCACTTTACTGATGATTGAGAGTAGACTGAGGGGCCGGTAATTGGCTGGGTTGGATTTGTCCTGCTTTTTGTCTACAGGACATACCTGAGCAATTTTCCACAGAGCCGGGTAGATACCAGTGTTGAAGCTGTACTGGAACAGCTTGGAATTATCTTGTTAATAACCTAATAATCTTACAGCATGAACCCAGCGAGAGGGTGAGCTGGCCCTCGGGATGTAAAAACGGACAAGAGCTGGAAGTGGTTCCCGTCAATACATTTTCTGTGTTGTCATTTAAATGGAAATTAATATTTTGTCAAACCCCCATATGCACCTTTGGTGAATTACAATTTCTAGCCCAGACCCTTCCTATTGCTTCTACACGGTGCATCCTGTGTGGTTTCAGCAGAGGGAGAGACAAGCTGCTCACATCCCTGCTCTCACTGCTGAAAGACTTGTGGTCTCCACCCTCTGGATTTCAGAGCCCCTCAGGGTCCTGGCAATGACTCATCCACCTGCATCTGTGCAGGGGCAGATTCAGCTGGTGGGAGACAGGGCAGGAGATGGGTCTGCATGTCGAGAGCTGCGGCCACGTGTCAGGTGCTGCTTGAGATTGGTGGGTGCTTAATGGATGAAAGGTTGGAAGACTTTGATTGGAGTTCCCACTTCCGTGTCTCCTTTCTCCATCATCCCTCTCCTGGACCAGAATCATATCATTCCTCCCACTCTGCTGCAGACCAGCATGGTGAAGATCAGTGACGTGTTGTAAGGCCACGGATACAGTGTCTGTCATCCTGTTTAAGGCAGCAGACATCTCCTGCACGGCCATGGTCATAACCTGCATGGACCCATGTCAGAGTCATGCTTGAAGCTCCATGGAGGCAGCCACTCTCTCCATGACAGACAGTCTCTGGAGCCTCGTCCAGCCCCACGACCCTCTGATCTCCCTGTGCTCCTCCAATTCTGACCCCTTCCTCACTCCCCCACCTACATCACTCCACCATTGGAGGCTGTGCTTTCAGATCCTGCGGTCCCATGCTCTGGAATTCCCTCCCTAAACTGCCTCTTCTTGAAAACACTTCTTAAAATCCACCTCTTTGACCAAGCTTTTGATCATCTGTGAAGTACTTTAGAATGTTTTACTATGTTAAAGGTTCTAGATAAATGCTAGTTGTTGTTGCCATTGCCTTATATTGGTAGCCTCAGGAAAGTCACACAAACATTTTAAATCCTTGTACCATAATTACCACAGTCATTTCTTAGTCTGGAAACTTAAACCTGCCGTTTCACTTTCAGTCAGGAACAGATCACAGTTTTACACCAATCTCTGATTTCCAGCATTCATCGTTGTTATTCCTGACTCTAAACCCAGTTGTAAAGGAGCCTTCTGTTCCATGTCTAGGAGCTCTGAACCATGGGAGCGTGCAGCTAGGGCGCATTTCTTACACATCTCAGTCCTGGATGTGATTAACAGCAGCGAAAACAGCTGAATCCAACTCCTAAAGTCATTCATGAACTTGCTGGTGTTTCAGCAGGTTAGATGGTTGAGTGAATCCCTTCCCACACTCAGAGCAGGTGAACAGCATCTCCTCAGTGTGAACTCGCTGATGTGTCAGCAGATTACCGAACCTACTGAATCCCTTCCCACACACAGAGCAGGTGAACGGCCTCTCCCCAGTGTGAATTCGCTGGTGTGTCAGCAGGTTAACTGACTGAGTGAATCCCTTCCCACACACACAGCAGGTAAAACGCCTCTCCCCAGTGTGAGTGCGTTCATGTGTCTGCAGGTGTTGTGACCGAGTGAATCCCTTCCCACAATCTGAGCAGGTAAATGGCGTCTCCCTTGTGTGGGTGCGTTGGTGTCTCTGCAAGTGCCATGAATCAGTGAATCCTTTGCCACACTCAGAGCAGGTGAACGGCCTCTCCCCCGTGTGACTGCGTTGATGAATTTCCAGCTCAGATGGGGTTCTGAATCCCTTCCTGCAGTCCCCACATTTCCAGGGTTCCTCCATGGTGTAAGTGTCTTTGTGTCGCTCCAGCCTGGACGATCTGTTGAAACCTGATCCACACAGAACATGTGCACGGTATCTCTCTTCTGTGAATGATGTGATTTTCTTTTCAGGCTGTGTAACTGGCTCAAACTCTTTGCACAGTCAGTGCGCTGGAACACTCAGCTGTGTGTGTGTTTCGGTGATATTCCAACTACACTGATGCTTGAAGCTGTTTCCCACAGATAGAACAGACAGACATTTCTCCTTCCACATTCAAAGACTGATTATATTCAGGTCTTGATGAATTGAGTGACTGTCAGATCAGGCCATGATGTTCAATTTGAGCTTCCCATCTGTAAATCCTCTCCTAACATCCTGTAAAGGGAGTTTACAAACATAATCACTATAAGATAGAAATTCAGAACAGATAGTTCTAGTTTCTATGGAATATTTTTTACTCATAGATGTTTACAGCACAGGAGGCCGCCATTTGGCCCATCGTGTCCTCTACTAATCACATTTTTCAGCGCTTGGTCCATAGCCCTGGAGCCTCTGGCAACGCAAGTGATTATCGAAATACTTAAATGTTATGAGAGTTTCTGACTCAACCACCCTTTCAGGCAGTGAAAAAATTTCTCCTTAATTCCCCTCTTAGCCTTCTACCTCTTATCTTACATCTATGCCCCCTGGTTATTGAATTCCATTTGCCACTGTTCCGCCCACCTGATGACTCCAATGATGTCCTCCTGCAGTTTACAGCTATCTTTCTCACTATTTACCACCCTACCAATTTTCATATCATCCACGAACTTCTTGATCATACTTCCTAATTTAAGTCCAAATCATTTATGTACACCACAAACAGCAAGGGCCCCAGCACTGAGTCCTGCAGAAACCTACTGGAAACAGACTTCCAGTCACAGAAACATCCCTCTATCATCACTCTCTGCTTCCTGCCTCTCAGCCAATTTTGGATCCAACATGCCAATTTGCATTGGATCCCATGGGCTCTTACTTGCTTGATCAGTCTGCCATGAGGGC